>NC_080682.1:108262252-109000981 GCF_030445035.2 Dasypus novemcinctus | reverse complement strand
GGCGCCCCGACCGGGAGCCGGGTGACGGGGACGGCAGCGCGCGCTCCGCCAGGCCCCTCGCGCCGGGCCCCAGGCACATCAGTCCCCTTAGCCTCTGAGTCTGTCCTGATCCCTGCAGTGGGGCTGGCAGGAGCCCTCGCCCGGGACCTGGGAGGCCCGGGTTCCAGCTCGGTCCTGGCCCAGGTCTGGGAAGCCCCGTCCCTCTCTCGGCCTGTTTGCCATCTGCACTTGGGGGTCGGCAATTCCTTGATGGGGGTGGGGTTTGCAGGTGGATCGGCACGTGGGGCAGGCGGGAGAGCTGCGGTTCCAGGTGACATGTGCAGCTGTTTGCCACTTCCAGGTGGGACTGCATCTGCAGGCTCCAGGTCCCTTCGCCTGCCTCAGTTTCCCCATCTCTACACAGGCAGCAGGGTGGGGTATGGCCCAGGAGAGCCCAAAGGGAGGGGGGCGGATGCGGGCGGAGCAAACGAAGGTCTGCCCGGGAGCCTGGGCTCTCCCGCCCCGGGGCCAGCCGGGTCCACAGAGGCAGAACCACGGAGCCTCCCAGGACAAGCAGCAGCGGCCCCTGGTCCCCAGGTCTGACCGGCCGCCTCGCCTCTTCCGGGAAGCCCTTCTTCCACCTCAGCAGCATATCGCTGTCAGGACCTGCCCCAGCATCAGGCTCTTGACTCGTCCTGGCTTTCCCCCTGGGGGACGCCGCCCAGCCTGGCTCCGCTGCGCGTCCACTGCGTCCTGCCCGAACCCTCGCACCTGCGGGGCACGGGGCGAGCCCCTCGGCTCCCAGGAGCCTCCTGCCCCAGCGGGCTGCTGGCTCTTCGGTCTAGAGTTCTTCGGGCGGCCAGACCCCCGTGCCTGCGGGAGGGGGGCGCTGGGAAAGGCCGGCTCAGGGGGCAGGTCCTCCATGGGAGGCGGCCTTACCTGGGCCAGGTACCCTAGAGCTCCCTGAGGTCGGGCCTCCTGGCCACACCAGGAAGCCAACTCAGCCTCCAGTTGGGTTAGGGGGCCAGTGAGGGGACACCCCAGTACGGCAGCCGCGAGACCACAGCGCCCTGCCCTGGCCTTGAGCCGCTGGGAGGGACTCTGGGGCCACGGGGGTAAGGTGAAGCCAATGGCCAGGCTCCAGGGACCCTAAAGACCGTCACCCTTGGAGCCTGCATTGCTCTCGGGCAGGGAACAGTGTGGATGGGGAAACTGAGGCCTGGGGCGGGGGCAGCGACTTGCTGAAGGTAGCAGGGCGAGTGAGGACTGCAGGGCGAGTGAGGTCCCCTGCCTCCCACCCTTTCCCAGAAGAGCCCCTGAACCCCTCCCCGGGGAGAAGCCCTGGCCCGCGGCGCCCCCACGCAGCGCCCTCGGCACAGGCCTCGCCCGTGAACTCTCTTCTCCTCTGTCCCCTTCCTGTCCTCTCTTCCACCTTCTCCCCCGTGTCCCCACCCCCAGACAAACCAAACTGTTTTCAATTAGGGATCTGCTGAAGCGAGGCAGGCAGGGCAAGCTGTCCAGACGCAACTCCCCCGCCTCCCAACCTAATCCTTGATTACCTCCCCGGGGGGACTTAGTTAGAAACGGTCATTACCACTAATTACCAGAGACCGCAGGCCCTCACGGGAGCGGAATGCTCTGCCTCTGCCCTGCTCCCCAGCTCCCCTGCTCCCCAGCTCCCCAGCTCCCCTGCTCCCCAGCTCCCCGGCTCCCCCGCTCCCCAGCTCCCCAGCTCCCCAGCTCCCCTGCTCCCCAGCTCCCCCGCTCCCCCGCTCCCCCGCTCCCCAGCTCCCCAGCTCCCCCGCTCCCCAGCTCCCCAGCTCCCCAGCTCCCCAGCTCCCCTGCTCCCCCGCTCCCCAGCTCCCCAGCTCCCCAGCTCCCTTGCTCCCCAGCTCCCCAGCTCTCCAGCTCCCCTGCTCCCCTGCTCCCCCGCTCCCCAGCTCCCCAGCTCCCCAGCTCCCCAGCTCCCCTGCTCCCCAGCTCCCCAGCTCCCCTGCTCCCCAGCTCCCCCGCTCCCCCGCTCCCCAGCTCCCCAGCTCCCCTGCTCCCCAGCTCCCCTGCTCCCCTGCTCCCCGGCCTGCAGCCTCTGCAGCTGGGGGGGGGGGGGTACAGGCCAGGCCACACCCCTACCAGCCCCCCCTGCAGCACCTCCTCCCACCTCCAAGGCAGGCCCGGAGCCTGTACCCCTCGCTCCCCACCCGCTGGGGAGCCTGAGCTCCCATCTGGGAAAGTCACCCCAGGGTTGCCCTTACAGCCTCTGGCAGCCTGCGGGCGGCTGTTCCTTGATGAGTGTCCATTTCAGAAATGACTCCCTGCGGCTCAGGGGTTCTCCCAGGGTACCCCAAGGCCCCCAGGTCCCGGGAGCAGAGAGCGATGGCCCCCAGTTCCCTGCACTCAGGAGTCACCCGCTGGCCTGGCCTGGGCTCCCGGGAGAGGCTCGGCCCTCGTGGGGTTTCTTGACCAGAGCAGAAGCGGAGGGAACTTGAGCGAGGCGGTGCCTGCCGCCACCCGGTCCCAGGCCTGGGGCTGTATTTGCGCGTCTCTTTCCATCCTTCCGGTCTTCCGCGGAGAACACAGGCTCAGCGGCCCCTTGGGGGCCGCGTCTGCCCCGGCATGGACAGCCTGGAGGGGGAGGCCTGTGGGCAGCAGGAGGCCGAGCAACGCGCACCTGCTGGGGATGCCCCGCGCGCCCCCTGCTCTGTACGGAGGGGGTAATAACCCCTCCCACGGGACCCCTCCTCCAGGCGTCGTGGTGAGAGCAGGAGGAGGCGAGAAGGGAGCAAAGGGAGCGAGAAGGGAGCAAAGGGAGCGGTGCTGGAAACTGCTGTGCCTTGGCCCCCAGCGCGGCAGGTGTGAACAGAGCCAGCCTGAGCCAGCTGGGTGGAGAACAATCGAGAAACACCCGGAGGCGATGACGCCCGCCCTTGTGTGGTCAAATCCCAGCCCCCAGGCTCAGTGCCGGGGCCTCGGGAGGACCCGAGGTTCAGTCTAGGTGCATTCACCCTGCCGAGGTCCGCTCTGCCCTGTGCTGGCTGCTGGCACGCGGGGACTCCAGACATCTCCCTGCTTAGAGTGTGTGTGTGGGGGGGTGGGGGCGGGCCAGGGCTCACCGTGAGCCGAGACTGCTCAGGACACCCACAGACAGGCCGGGTTGCATCATCACAACTGCGAACACCAGCTTGTGCCCGCTGTCCTGAGCCAGCGTCCTGGGTCTCTGGGATGATGAGAAATGACATATTTTGCGGTCGCAGGGTAGGTGGGACATGGCAGAGAGAGGCAGCAGGAAGTAGACTAAACTATCAAGTTCTTAAAACATATTATTTATTTCACCTCTTGTAATGCCCCAGCAATATAGTAGGCTCCATTTTGTAGTTGATGCACAGAGAGGGATATCAATTTGCCCCAGGTTGCACAGCACATAGAAGGCAGAGCTTGAATAAGAATCCAGGTCTTCTGACTCCACCTGGCAAGGGACCCCCATCTATGAATGTTCCAAATGCTCCACGTACATCGTCTTATTTAAGTCTCACCATAGTCTTTTGAGTTAGAAATGGTCATTTCCCTTTAACAGATGAGGACCATGAGCCCCAGAGAGGTTGGGAAACTTATCCAGGTCACACAGCTCACGGGTAAAGCCCGTGCTCTTCTAGAGGCCAGCCCAGCAGCTGGAACGCAAGCTGTCTGTTGCCTTGTCGCTGTTACGTTTATCCCGCCATTAGCCTAGAGGCTCCTTGAGGAAAGGATCTACCTTGTGTTTATTAGCAAATAAGTACTTTGGGAGGAGTAGGCTCAATAAAAAGATCGAGCTCATTCCTTCACCCCCTTCCTGGAGCAGGGGAAAGGCATTCCTGGCTGAGGAAAAGCTGGTGGGAAGGCAGCTCGGCAGGAGCCAGGTGGGCGGTGTGGGCCGGGCTGGGTACCCCCCGGGGACGAGGACGAGGGGCTGGAGAGGGGGGGCCAGGAGCGGGGCCCTGAGGGCAGGTGGCGGCCCTGGCCTTGCCCAGGTGGGCACGGGGCGACCGCAGGGAGCGGAGGCCGCACTGCCCCCGGCGGGCCCGTCCTGGGCAGAGCGCGTGGCGCTCGTCGGGCCTCACCCCTCAGCCGCTGCTGCGAGGGGCGGCCTCCCGGGCCGGGCTGCGGGCCGCTGTCGCCGCGGCAGGTGGGGCTCAGCACTTGCGGCTGCACATTCGCCTCTCCTGCCCCTCCCGCCATCGGGGTGCTGAGGGCCAGCTGGCTCTGGGGGTCCCCCTGCCTCCCCGCTAGGGTGGGGGGCCGAGGGCAAGTCCATGGGGCGCCCTTTAGGGCTGTGGGGTCCCTCCGGGCTGCGCTTGGAGGAGGTGCTGCCCGACGCAGCCTGCTGCTCAGAGAAGCCGTGGGAGAGGTGGAGCCAGGGTGGACGCCTGATCCTAGAGTCCTGGGATCCCCGTGCCCAGAGGCGGGATCTGGGGAGCTCTGAGGTCCTGCAGCATCACCAGGGGTCATGGAGACCCATTGGCCAGCACCTCCCAGAGCGGGAATGAGCTCTGTGTTCACCAAGCTCAGCAGGCTGCGTTCAGCTAAGCCTGTCGCTGCACGCTGCAGGACTTCTCAGTGCCTTCAGAGGCTAACGAGTGTCATGACTCTCCAAGAGGGAACGTGGTCTGCCGTGCCCCCCAAGTGCACTTGGCCATCGATCCCTTTTTACAGAGTATTTCATTAGAACCCATTCTGGGAAGCGTAGCTTACAGGAACAAACACTGAGCCCCAGAGAGGGGCAGTGATTTACCTAAGTTCACACAGCAAGTTAGTGGCAGAGTCTGGATCAGCAACTAATTTTTCTAAGTTCCAATCAGTGACCAAACTGAATGGCTCTTTAATCCTTTAATAACAGTCCCTTTCATGCCTATTGGACTTGAAGCCTAATAAAATGGGTTTAATAATTATATGAAATGGGGAGCTCTTAGCTCGTGCTACACACACAGTGAAAGCTTAGTATCAGGAGGTGTTCACGATGATTATAATCATCTACTCCCTAGTATGGTGTCTGGCACATAGTAGGTGCTCAATGCTGAATGAATGAATAAACTCACGCAGCTGGGTGGGAACTGACTAAGGGAACGGATGTGCTTTGTGGCCTGTACAATGTTCATTGTTGGCAAACCGAGGCGGGACAGGTGTCGTGCTCCCATGTCATAAATGAGAGCCGAGGCCCAGAGAGGGACAGTCGTGTGCCCAGAGCCACACAGGGCTCAGAGTAGAGCCGTGGCTCTGCCCCCGGGGGTGCTCTGCTCCTGGTCTGGCTCCTCCCCACCAAGGCCCGGGAGCCCACTGAGGAGGGGGCGGGCGTGAGGTGGGCGCGGCCTCCGCGCTCACGCCCCGTCTCTCCTTCCGTTGGTCGCTGCCCTTTGGCGGGTGCAGGGCGCTGTCCAAGACGCCGGCGGCCCTGGCGCTGAACCAGACGCAGCACTGCAAGCAGCTGGAGGGCCTGGTGTCGGCGCAGGTGCAGCTGTGCCGCAGCAACCTGGAGCTCATGCGCACCGTCGTGCACGCCGCCCGCGAGGCCACCAGGGCCTGCCGTGGGGCCTTCGCCGACATGCGCTGGAACTGCTCCTCCATCGAGCTCGCCCCCAACTACCTGCTCGACCTGGAGAGAGGTAGGGAGCTGGCCGGGGCGCCCGGGGCCCGCCGGGGGCACGCAGGGGTGGCCGCGTCAGTGCGGGCAAACGTGTGTGCGTTTACACAGGTGGCCGAACTCACGGCTGGCTGGCTGGGTGATAGACGGACGGACGGATGGATGGATGGGTGGCGGGACATGTGGGTAGATGAATCAATCATAGATATGGGTGTTCAGGCATGAATTAATGAATGAACATATAGATGAGTGCACATACTGGTGCAAGGGGGCCTGTCTGCTAATGCAAATGCACGGATGCCGTGTGGCACGGATGAAGGAATGAAGGATGCCCACGGCCCCGGCACCTGCACCCAAGGCCGCATGTCAGGGAGGCTCTTGGCACATACGAAAGAGAATGCTAAGAAAGCCCGGCCCCCGGCGCAGGGACGGGGGTGGGGGGCACGGGTTATCCTAAGCCAGGCCACCTGAAATTGCTGAGGGGCACAAAGTGAGGTAGGGACTAAAGACAACCGCACCTCCTGTGGGGGACTTCCTGGAGGAGGTGGCCTCTGGGGTGGAACTGGGGGGAACTGAGCATAGAGAGGCATCTTCACGGGCCCAGGCTCTCCGCTGCACGGTCACCCCTTGCTCGAGGATCCTTACTGGAAACTCATCGGTGCACGGGACAAGCTGGCCTCCTTCCCAGGCTATCTGACCTCTCTAGAACAAGCCCGGCCTGGGTCTACCGCCCCCATTCTGCAGCTAGGCAAGCGGAGGCTGGGGAAGGGAAGCCCCTGCTAGCTTGGCGGTGGGGCCAGGCTCCCGGTCAGCCCTGACTTCCTGCAGGGGCCGGCCGTGCCTCCACTTCTCTAAAGCGCCCGCTGGCGCTGGCTGCAGGCAGGGGTGCAGGCCCGCGGGTGGTGCAGCCCTCCACCTGCACCCCTGCTAACAGCCGGCCTCACCCAGCCGGGCCAGGGGGACGGAGGGGACTGCGGCAGGCCGAGACCTGGGCGGGGGGGCCTCTCCCTAGACTGGGCCCGCGCGGGCTGACCCCAGGCTCCTTTCCCGCAGGGACCCGGGAGTCGGCCTTCGTGTATGCGCTGTCGGCGGCCGCCATCAGCCACGCCATCGCCCGGGCCTGCACCTCCGGCGACCTGCCCGGCTGCTCCTGCGGCCCCGTCCCAGGTGAGCCACCCGGGCCCGGGAACCGCTGGGGAGGATGCGCGGACAACCTCAGCTACGGGCTCCTCATGGGGGCCAAGTTTTCCGATGCTCCTATGAAGGTGAAAAAAACAGGATCCCAAGCCAATAAACTGATGCGTCTACACAACAGTGAAGTGGGGAGACAGGTAACCACCCACCCCACCCACCCCAGTTGGTTGTACTCGTGCCATCGGCTGGAACAGGGCCAGCCAGTGCGCCCGGTGGAGGGGGGTGGGCACTGACCAACCCCCCTGTGTGCTCCCCGGCCGCCCTCAGCTCTGCCTCTCCAGCTGGGTGGCGCTTGCCCGACTCCTCGGGGTCCGGCGGGATTTGGGTCCAGTGGGATTTGGGCTGGGGCTTGCCTGACCCCTCCTCGGGGGTCCAGCAGGTCCAGTGGGGTTTGGGCTGGAGCTTGCCTGACCCCTCCTTGGGGGTCCAGCGGGGTTTGGGCAGGGGCTTGCCTGACCCCTCCTCGGGGGTCCAGTGGGGTTTGGGTCCAGTGGGGTTTGGGCTGGGGCTTGCCTGACCCCTCCTCGGGGGTCCAGCAGGTCCAGTGGGGTTTGGGCAGGGGCTTGCCTGACCCCTCCTGGGGCTGGAGAACGGTGGCAGAGCAGAGGAGCCCTGAGCTAGCAGCTCTGAGTTCTGGCCCGGGCTCTGACGCTCACTGGCTCTGTGATGTTAGGCAAGTCACTTCCTCTCTGGCCTCGGTTGTTCCCGTCTGTGAAATGGGGTGACCCCGTGCTCTCTGCCTCCCCATCTGCTGGGATCCTCAGGCCCTTCCTCCGAGGTCCCGAGCCAAGAGTGGGCTGGGAGGAGAGGCGGCGAGGGCCGTGGGAACCAGCCCGTGCCGAGGGGTCAGCCCCGACCATCCCAACTTCCAGAGCCTCGTTTCCACCACCATCTATTCTTTCATTCTCATTTCAATATTTTAAAATTTCATATCAATTTTTTACTTAGTCCTCAACCCATTCCTCAAAGGCTTAGGTGAATGAATGCGTAAACAAATGAATGGCACTTTTTATTTTCTGAAAATTAAAAAAAAAAGTCTTTATGCCAATCTCTGTGGCAGACACAGCGCTCAGTGCTTTTTCAATTTTATCTCCTGTGATCCACAAAACAACCCTGCAGAGGTACTGTTACCCCTTTTTTACTGATGGGGAAATGGGCCCAGCGAGGGGCAGGCCCCCGCAGTGTCACATCCTGGCTTCGTCCCATCAGCCCCTCCCGCTGCCCTGTCGTGCCCATGTGACAGAGGCACCGAGTGCATGCGTTCGGGGAAGAGAACAAGGTCACGGGCGAGCGGGAGGCGGGGTCTGCGGGCCTCCAAGTCCAGAGGCCCCCTCCCACCTTCCTCTCTCACCAGTCTCCCTCGTGCGAGGGTTCTGGGAGTCCAGGTCATCCTTGGACAGCTGGGGAAACTGAGGCCAAGGCATGCTCTGCCTCCTAGACCTTCAGCTGCCCCCAGAGCCACGGACCCAGCCCGAGACCCTCCCCCCACTCCCCCCACCACGGCCGGCCCTGAGCCTAATGCCACCGGCACACAGCCCACCCCCGCCCCAGCGCATTCCCAGGAGGGTCCTCGGCCTGGGACCACGCGAGGCCTGTCCCCAGGGCCCTGAGGCAGTGGAACTGGCCTCCTGGGGCCATCTGCAAAATGGGCGCAGTACCGCCCCAGGCTGCGCGGGTGAACTGAGCACAGTGCTCGCGGCCCCTCCCTCCGCCTTCTGCTGAGGGACTGAGCAGGGCTGGCCCTTCCTCCCTGACTCAGAAGCACCCTGTGTCCTGGAGAGGCTGGACACGCCCTGACGCTGAGCTCTCCGTCCCGTGCTTCTCCACAGGCTTGGCTCGGCGAGTTCTGGATTTTATACCCAAACGGACTCCCTTGGTCCACGTGTCCTGGCGCTGTGAGGGACAAGGAGCCCTGGGACCTTGACCAGCTCCCTCACTGACTCGCTGAGGGACTGCCCGCTCCATGCCTCAGTTTCCCCATCTCTTCGATGCAGATGGTGGGCCTGTGGTCCTGCAGCTCTGGACACAGGCCTGTCCTCCGGGTCCTGTGTGGAAAGGGCAGAGCTCGATGCCCTTAGAGGGCATCTAACCCATGTCCCACAGGTGCAGTGGGGAAACCGAGGCCCAGGGAAGACGGTGCGGCCGTGGCACTTCCCGAGCTGGGCCTGGAGCCTGGCAGGCCCAGAGCCCGAGCCCCCCCCTCTCTACCAATATTGATTTAACTTTTATAGCTCACAAAACCGTTTCCTATGTGTCATCTTATTTAATCCTCACCAGTCTGCAAGGTAGAAATTACCTGCCCTTTGGAGCGGGTAAGAGGCAGGCAGCTAGAGGGAAAAGGCCAACTAGGCCGGGGGACTTTGTCCCAGTGCCCTCACCTGCTCCCTCTTCCTCCTCCCTCTCCTTCCTTCCCTCATTTTTAAAAATTCTTCCATTTTTCCAGAAAGCATTTAGTGAGCCCAATTTTTGTGTGAGAGGGAAAGCATGAAGCAATTAAAAGCCACAGCTTTTGGAATCCCCTTCAGACCTGGGATCAAGTGTGAGCTCTGTGATCTTCTAGCTGTGCAGCCTCACAGCAGGAGACTGGGCCTCTCTGAGCCTTTGTTTTCTCTTTGTAAAACAGGGAAAATAACGATAACTTTCCCGAAGGGCTGTTGCGGTGATTGAATGACAGGATGTGTCAGAGCACTCGGAATACAATAGGTGCTTACTCAATGGCAGGTGTCCCTGCAGAGGTTCCGCTCTGCCTGCCCCTCTCAGCTGCTCCCCAGATGGGAGGAAGAGCAGACACTGGAGGCCAGAGTGGCTGGTGACTCCCCAGGAGCACCCGGCCACATGGGGGTGCTTGGAGCGGGCCCGGGGCCCGGGCAGGCCAGGGAGGGGCTTGGCCACGCCGCCCGACGCCCGCCCTGTCCGCAGGCTCTGCGCGCCTCCCTGGAAGTGAAGTGTAAGTGCCACGGGGTGTCTGGCTCCTGCTCCATCCGCACCTGCTGGAAGGGGCTGCAGGAGCTGCGGGACGTGGCCGCTGACCTCAAGACCCGCTACCTGTCGGCCACCAAGGTGGTGCACAGACCCATGGGCACCCGCAAGCACCTGGTGCCCAGGGACCTGGACATCCGGCCCGTGAAGGACTCGGAGCTCGTCTACCTGCAGAGCTCCCCTGACTTCTGCATGAAGAACGAGAAGGTGGGCTCCCACGGGACGCAGGACAGGTAAGGGCCTGCCCCCGCCCCCGGCAGGAAGGGGTCGGTGAGGCCGCACCCCAGCTCAGGGCCAGCGCGAAGTGGGCCCCCGGGCAGCGTGCGGAGAGCGGTCTCACCGCGCAGCAGGTGGCCCGGGACAGTCTGAGCTTCCTGGAGCACCTGTTGTGCACCTTGCCCACACAGGGGCCCGCCCCCAGCCCACCTTCCCCCTAGTGGAAGAGACAGAGACCACCACTGTATCAGGAAACAGGCTGGGATATAGCTGCCAGGTTTGGGGCAGGTAAAGAATGGCACTGGGTGGACTGGGCAAGGACAGACTTCAGAGGGGAGAGGGTCTTTTGAAGCGGGCCCCAGGGTATGAAGAGGAGTTTACCAAACGCACACAGAAGGACAAGCCAGCCTGAGGGTGTGATGTGTGCCGTAGCCCCAAGCTGGCCTCGGGGCCAGGGTGCAGTGTGCTCTGGAATCCTCGAGGGCGGGCCGGTCCGACTGCCTGTGCCCGGCATTGCCCCGTTCAGGCAGGCCTTGGGAAAGGACGTGGTCCCTGCGGCGTTCTTCAGCCTCGGTGGAAACGTGACGGGGGCCCTCAGTTGCGCACCCGGTGCTCTGAGCTGAACAGGGCCCTGGAGGCCTTGGACGTGAAGTCCTGAAATGTAGCTCCGGCTCCCCGTCGGAACTCCTCAGCGCCCGTCTGCGCAGACTCAGGCCTGCGTCTTAGGGATGGTCGTCTGCCTGCAACGCGCCCCCTGCGCCTGGGTACTGCGCGCGCAGGCCTCTGCCCTGCTGGCGCCGCCCTGTCTCCCTCCGCGTCGTGGAGTCCTGCCGAGCCTCTCAGCCTCGGCGCAGGGGCCGGGCGCCCCTCGAGGGGAGGGCACGTCTCCCCGCTGGGTGGGCGTGGGGAGGGACGTCCTCCTCGGCAGGTTCTCTCGGCCTCCGTCCTCACCTGGGGAAGCCATGTCCCCCCTTGGGGGGTGTCCTCCTTTCCAAGATGGCACGTGGCCCCCGTGGGGAGGGGCTCCAGCCCCTCCATCGCCTCCCAGCAGAGCACCCCAACTCCACCCCAGCCGCAGGGCCTCGCCACCCCATCGCCCCCCGAGGGGCGGAACGCTGGGCCGGGCATGGCACAGGGCCTCGGAAATTGCGAATGAATAAATGGAGGATCAATGTCCTACGACCTCTCTGGACAGATGGGGAGAGAGATGGGGATCGGAGGCCTGAGGGGAGGGGGGCAGCGGCCAGTCCATGGCCGGACAGACTTCCTAGTCCGCACAGCAGCACCGGGACAACCAGACTCGCTGCCGAGGAGCAGTCTTGGGGAGGGCGAGGCCAGCTGCGTTCTGCAGGGGGATTGTGCCTCCTCGCCCCCCGACTCTAAGCGCCCTCCTCCCCGGCCCCCTTTCTCCTGTGCACACTGGGGCTGGGGTCCCTAAGCTGGCGCCATGCAGCTGCCGCGGCCATGACCTGCCGTGCTCCCCCCCCCAGGAGCTGGAGGACTCGGGAGGGAAGGCGTTCCCCGCGCTGCTCCTGGAGCGCGCGCCCAGATGCCGCGGCCCAGGGCTTCTGCCATCGGCTGCGCGGGGGAAATTCTCTTTGGCAGTTCACCAGGCTCGATAACACCTCACGGGGCCCGAGGTATCCTGCGGTAAAGGCTCCGCCGCCGCCAGGGTGTCCCCGGGAGGTTTGACTGTGGAACCCTTTTATTAAGACGTCCCTAGAGCGTCCCCCAGAACCGGCGCTCCGCGGGGTTAAAAGAATATTGAGGCGGAGCGCGGGTGTCTGAGGACGCGTCTGGCACATAGTTGGGGCTCGGCCAGCGAATGCTTCCTGCGCAGCCCACGGCCCTGCCTCCAGGCGAGGGCGGGGAGGTTTGGGGGCTCCCTCCCCGCAGCCGGGCCGCAGGCTCTGCCGGAGGCCCAGGCTCGCATCTGGAGGCCAGATTGAGGGGGTCGGGCGGGCGGAGGCGCGTGGGGAGGGAACAGGCCAGGCCGGGGAGACGGAGGAGCGGGGGTCTGCGCCGGGCAGCGGGTGGGTGCGAGGAGGACGGGCTGGGGGAGGGGCTCCGGGACGCCGGGACCCCCGAGCGCACAGGCTCTTCCTGGAGCCGGCCAGGGCTGTGTGCGCGCCGGGGACGCGGTCGGCTTCGTCTTCTGAGCGATGGGGACGAAAACCCCGCGTGCTAGGGCTGGCGAGGGGCTGCGTCAGTCCCGCGGGAGGCGCTCGGTAGGAAGGGTCTCTCTCCCTCGCGTCCCCCCAGGCTGCCCCCACCTGCCCCCGGGACCTGCCCGCACCCCCGCCCCGCTCCCCATCGCCCTTGTTTCCCCGCCGCCGGCCTCCCCAGTACCAAGCTACCCCCAGTCGCCCCCAGTCTTCCAGCCGCACCCCCTTCCTCCTTGCACCCACCCCACGAGGCTGCGCGTCTGCCGCGGGCACCGGGGAGAGCTGTCAGGGGCTGGCTTGTGAGGTGCACGCCCAGGGCCTGGGGGTCCGGCAGGCCCCCCTCAGCATGGGTGACAGGGAGGCTTCCTGGAGGAGGAGAACAGTCAGCTCCATTAGGGGGGGGGGGGCTTGGCGTGCAGGGGCGCACGTCGGCGAGCTCTGTTAGCCGTAAAAGGCGCATGCGCGGTCGTCCCCGCCCAGGGACGCAGCCCACCTCACACCCACCCTGGAAGCCGCGGCCCCCGCAGCGGGCAGGCTTCCAAAGCCCCGCCTCTGGTCATTTTCCTTCTGGAGGCCCGCCGCCCCCGCCCCTGGCCCTTTGTCCAGGGCTCCCGCTCCCCGGCCCCTTCTCCCAGACACCATCTCAGAACTCCTGAGGCTTTGAGGTTGGAGGCCAGGGTTTCAGACATTGTGTGTCAGGGATCGAAAAACAGAACTGGAATGCGGCCCTCCTTACCTCTGAGGGTGAAAGCGGCAGCCGGAGGCCTTCAGGATAAAGCCGAGGGGTCCTAGGGGATACTGAGTGGCCATCCCGGAGCCCAGAGGGGTTAAGGAGCTTGTCTCAAGTCACACAGCCAGTGAGGGGCAGAGCTGGGATTTGAACCCAGGTTTGTCTGGCTCCCAGGTGTGTGTTCTTTTTGCCTGCAGCCCGGCAGGCGGGGCACTTCCTATCCCTGCAGGTACTCCCCTCCTTCCCAGCCTGCAGCCCCTCCCACCCGCTGCTGCAGGCCTTCTCCCTGCCCCTGCCTGCAGCCCCCCCCCCCCCGTCCCCCTGCCCCCTCTTCTTACAGGGTCCTGTGTGTGTTGGACGGCTGCTCACCTCTTGGGACCCCTCCTCCTTTAGGAGGGCCGCCCCACAGGCCCTGTACTCACCCCGTGTGGCCTGGGGCAGCCCCTTCCCCATTCTGTGCCTCAGTTTCCCCGTCCATCAGTATGAGGCTGGACGTGGTCCTCTCTAGGGCTTGCCCGTCTTGGACATTCTGGGGTTCCTCTGGCCACATGGTGATCCTCTTGCCCCCACCCAGTAGTGCCCCAGGCCCCTACTGCTCTATCTACAGCTGCACCCCATGGAAACACCCCCTCTCGGAGCCTGCCCCTCAGCTCACCTAGAGGAATTGCCAGTCTCAACAGATATTTTTCACTAGGCTGAAGAAGCAGTGGCAACAGAAGGAAATTTGCATTTCACAGGGAGCATCAGTGTCTACTTATCCCAAAAGAGTGACTCAGGGGGTAGCGCCGCCCCTGGCAGGTGCGGGCAGGCTGCGCTCCGGGGTGGAGGGAGGCAGCGCGGGGCCTGGTCTCGGGGTGCTTGCATTTCAGGCCTGTGCTTGGAGGCCTCTGCCTTTCCCAACCCGTTTTCCCACCTGTGTAACGGGTCCAGCAATTCCACTGACCCAAAGGCACTGCCTCCAGTAAAATAACTACTGGGAGGGAGGTGCCTGGCACCCAAGAGGCAAATGGGCGGCCCACCCCTCTCCCTCAAAAACCAGTGTGCCAAATGCTTACTCGGTCTCACCTCCAGTGCCATTGTGTGCATTCAGAATTTTTTCTGGCAATCTAAAAGTCAAAATGACCTTTACATTCCTTACCACGTGATTAAAGATTAAGTATGAAAATGGGATTTTGAGTCAGGGTGGTTTGAGGATCCTTCAAATATTCTTTAGTAAAGAGGCACCCCCCCAAGGAAACCAAACCACCCCATCGTTGGGACTAATGTTTATCAGAGACACAAGGAGATGTTAGAGGTCCCTAGAGGAGCTGACTGCGAGATTCCGGAGGGGCGACGCCTTCCAAGGGGGGGCTCTGGGCCGCCTGCCTGGGCGCTGGGGGGCCTGGGGGGGACGAGGCGGGCCCTCACTGACCTCCCCTTCTCCCACCCCCCAAAGGCAGTGCAACAAGACCTCCAGCGGCAGCGACAGCTGCGACCTCATGTGCTGCGGGCGCGGCTACAACCCCTACACGGACCGCGTGGTGGAGCGGTGCCACTGCAAGTACCACTGGTGCTGCTACGTCACCTGCCGCAGGTGCGAGCGCACCGTGGAGCGATACGTCTGCAAGTGAGGCCGCGGGCGCCCCGCCCCGCCCGGGAAAGCTGGCTGCTCCGGGGGCGCCTGCCGGATCTTGGCTTCGAAATCCCAGATGCCAGGCGTGGGAGGCGGGTCGTGCCTTGCCTCCGCTTGGAAGCCACCGGGAACTGAAGGCCTGGCCACCCAAGCAGGAGGGCGCGGGCATCAAAGGAAACCGACGAGATTAAAAATAACCTGGCAGCCCGAGGCCCGGGGCTCAGCGCGGCCGGGTTAATAGGCCGGCAGCATTGGCTTGCCAGACTGGTATGGACTTGACCTTGCACAGTCCGAGAGACCAGCCTTCCGGGCAGGGCGCCTGTTCTGCAGGCCCAACCCGGGCCCACTCGGGGGTCTCGGCCTGCTGGGCCCCTCCACATGGAACCACTAGCTTGGGTTGTAAATGTGTTTTTTTGATTGTTTTTTTTTGTTTTTGTTTTTTCCTTCCTTTGGGATGTGGGAGCTACAGAAATATTTATAAAGCATAGCTTTTTCTTTGGGGTGGCTTGTCTCAATTCCTCTTTATATATTATATATATAATATATATATATATACTGGTCTGTATTTTAAACCAGCGTTTCGAGCAGCTGTATGAAATAAATGCTGAGAGCCCCAGCCCGCCCCGCGGTTTCTGGCCTCCAGGAGGGGACCCGAGGATCCCAGAGCTGACGGGAGAGCTCTGGATTCCAGGCAAGGCGGCCTCCGATTGATGTCCCCCCCCTCCCGCCCCGCCGGGCCGGGTCTGCCCATAAGCTCTCTTGGTCAAGGGCAAGGACAAGTGTCTTGAAACATGACCCCAGCGGGCAGATGCCCTGCTCCTCAGGGACGCCGCCGCGTGTTGTCCCACCTGCTGCGCTGGCTCGAGGGCACCTCCCCGGGGAGCTGGGGGCTGTGGGGAAGAGGCCCGGCCGAGGCTCGGGCAGGTTTCCTCAGCGGCCCGGGCCGGCCTTTTGTGAGATGGGGTGGTGGAGATGAGGGCGGGCGGCCGAGAAGGCGCAGAGCAGGGGATGGAAAGAGGCCGGTCGCTGCGCCGTTTTGAAGGTGGAGCCAGCAGGATTTGTGTTCTTAAGGGATGAGGATCAAGGCCCGCGAGGGTTTTGGCCGGAGCGTTGGGAAGGACAGTGGGCGGCTTGCCCGGACGGGAGGGGAGAGCTCTGCGGGGAGGGCTGGAGTTCCGATGCGGGATGCTGAGGTCCGCGGGGCTGCAAGTGGAAACACTGAGTAGACGGGCGGACAGTCGAGCCCGGAGCTCTGGGCAGAGGCCGGGGCTGGAGAGTCCCATCTGCGCGCGGTCAGGGTGGGCGGGGGAGCGAAGAGCACAGAGGGCCGAGGCCGGGCCTGGGAGCTCCTGCTTCGGAGTCGGGGAGAGGGAGAGGAGCCGGCCAAGGAGACTGAGAAGTAACGGTCAGCGGGGGGCGCGACAGCCAGGCGGCCAGGGGAGCAGGTCGCCCCGGCACACCCCCGGCCCCCCTCTGGATTTCAGCTCCCCTCCTGGCTTAGGGACGGCGCTGAGTAAACAGGCATGGACAGCTGAGGTCGTCTCCGTGCCTGGCAGGTGCCCGGGAAGGGGAGGCAGGTCTCCGTTGCCGTGTGGGGTGATCACCCAGGAGGACTCCATAAAACGGACTTCCGAGGACCAGGGGGGCCGCCCACTGCTGAGGGGCGGGGTCTCCACCCCGAGAGCCCGCTGAGGGCCCAGGCACTACCTGGAGGTGCTGGACATACGGGGCCTGGGCAGGTGCCTGGGGGAGGGGACGGCACGGAGAGCCCCCAGAGGCCGGACGGGCTTTGGGGCCCCCTCCAGCCCCTGCCCGAAGCCGTGCGGTGGGCGGTGGCTAGAGTAGATGCAGAGGCTGGAAGGACCAGAGAAGGAAGGGCTGCGGCCGCAGAGCTATGGGCTGGGGGCTGGGGGGCGGGGTGTGGGGCCCGGGGGGCATGTCTGCGGTGCTCTGGGGAGTCGTCACGCCTCCCCTGGATGAGCCGCTAGACTCCCAGGGCCATTCCTGCTCCACAGCCTTCACTGGCTCCCTATGGCTCCCCAAACCAAGCCCGCCCCCTGGCCCGGCAGGGGCCTCCCCCAGAGCCCGGCCTCTTTTCCATGACTCCCAGGTGGCCCTTGCCCTCGCCGCAGGCCGACAGCTCACGGACCCTGCAGCAGGGCCCCCCGGGGCCGCTGCTCTCTCGGCCTGCAGGCAGTCTTCCCTGCTGGAATCCCCTCCACCCTCACAACCTGTCTCCCGCTGCACCCCTGGAGCCCTGGAGTCTGGAGACGGCCCACTCCAGGTCAGGTTCAGAGCATGCTCAGAAACGAACTCGAGGGTGGCCTTTGGACCTCAGGCAGGACAGGTAAAATGGGGAGACCAGACCAAGAACCCAGCATGGCTCTCAGGCAGGGTGCTCAGCAGGCTAATGCACCACCTGCTGTGCACTTACTCTGTGCTCCTCCAAACAGCGTCCCACCCACGGCATCTTCAGGGTAGCCCCCCAAAGCAAAAGTGGGCTTTGTTACCACCGTTTCACAGAGGCGGAAACTGAGGCGTGGAGAGGGGAGATGACCGGCCCCAGGTCTCACAGGAAGTCCACAGCAGAGGGGGCTCTGAGCCGGGGTTTGGCTCAGCCAGATCCTCACTCCAGCCAGCACGGGAGGTGCATGGAGAGCCGGGGAGTGTTTCCTGGGGTGAGCGGGGATCTGGGCCCTCGAGCGAGTCCTCGAGGCTCAGGACGGAAGACCCCGCTGGGCCCTGCGCGCCGTGGGTCTGGCGAGCCCGCCACGGGCCCAAGCCGGGGCTGCAGAGGCTCTGCATCATCCCAGCAGCGGGCTGGAGGGCTGGCCCGGCGCACCTCACCCCCGCCCGGCCGCCTGCTAAGAATGGAGCTAGGCCGGACCCCCTCCTCAGGGGCGGCCGGGCTGTGGCCTCTTCCAGTGTGAAGTCACAGGGTCCCTGGGGCCCCCAGAGCTGTAGTGTCTCAGATCTAGAATCATCTGGTATGGGTTGAATTGTGTCCCCAAAAGGCATGTTCAGGTCCTAACCTCTGGCCGGTGAATGAGACCTTGGTTAGAAATAGGGTCTTTGAAGCTGTTACTAGTTACGATGAGGCCAAATGGGACACCAATACAACTGTGTTCCTATAGGAAGGGGAGAGGAGGGAAGGGATGTGGCTCAAGCAGTTGGGCACCCGCCTACCACACAAGGTCCCGGGTTCGGCTCCTGGTGCTTCCTAAAGAAGATGAGCAAGAGAGGGGGCTAATGCGACAGGCTGGCATGACAGGTTGGCACGGCAAGCTGACGTAACAAGATGACGCAGCGAGATGACGCAATGAAGAGACATAATAAGGAAACAACGAGAGGCACAACAAGCAGGGAGAAGAGGTGGCTCAAGCGATTGGGCCCCTCCCTCCCACAGGGGGGTCCCGGGTTCAGTTCCTGGTGCCTGCTAAAAAGGAAGACAAGCAGACAGCGAGCACCAACAATGTGGGGGGGGGGGGGCGGGGTGGATAAAAGAAATAAATTTGATCTAAAAAAAAAAAGGGAGAGGAGACTCAGAGAGACCCAGGGGACATGCCACGTGATGACTGAGGCAGACCCTGAGCCCAAGGACTGCCACCCAGCCCCCAGACAGGAAGAGGCCAGATGTTGGACTTGCAGCCTCCGGAACCCTGATGCAATGGTTTTCCGTTGTTTTAAGTCACCAGTCTGTGATACTTTTGTTTCCGTAGTCCTAAGAAAAACTGAGAGGACCTTAGGATTTTAGAGTAAAACTCACACCCTTGCCTCGGGAGCGCCTGTGGATGCCCTGGTAGCCAGCCCAGAGGGCTGGGAGGGCCTGGTGCTGATTCGCAGGGGTCAGGATCCTTGTCGCCCGCAGGCTGCCCGCCCAGGCACGCTGTCCTTCCTTCCCAGGCTCCCCGAGGCCAGAGGCCCGGGAGGTGGACACCCCGCGGCAACGAGGAGGCTCGGAGCCGAGCGTGGGAGCGGGGGAGCCCGGAGAGCTGGGGCCTAGTGAGACTGGAAGGCGGCAGGGAGGAAACAGAGCTCTTGAAAAGAGGGCGAGATTAGCCTGCTGGGAAAGGAGAGCAAGGACAGATAAGGCCCCTGGGGAGGCCCGGCTGAGGCCAGAGGAGCAATCCAGGGGCCAGGGCCCTGCCCGAGAAGGTGGGGGCTGTTCCTCCCATCTCGAGATCAGCTGCCCCGATACACAGAGCAGGCCTCCGGCAGGATGCGGCCCCAGCCCAGGAGGGGCTGGATCAGAGTAGGGGGATGTTCCTGCTACAAGGCAGGAACCAGCTTCTTTTCCATGCTCTTGCTGTGTGACTCCAGGCAGTCACTGGCCCCCTCTGGGCTTCTGTAATGGTGGTGTCTTTAAATTCTCACAGCAATTCTGAGGCGTAGGGCCCAGTCTCTGTTTTATTGACGAGGAGTCCGAGGGTCAGAGAGAGAAGCAACTGGCCCAAGGTCACAGAGAGAGACGTGACAGAGCTGGGATTCAAACCCAGACCTACCTGAGTCCCAACACCTGAGCTTGTGCTCCACCTCCACGATGGGTGTCTCGACGGTGACAGTGGCCTCCAGGGTGAGCGGGTGGTCGACGCTGAGCACTTGGAGTGGCCCAGGCGGGAGAGGGAGCAGTTCCAGATTGAGCCGTCCTTGTCACCTGCAGGGTCCACAATCTCCCATCGCCATCCGGCCAGGGAGCAGCCGACACTGTCCTGCCCCGCCCTCCAGGCTGAGGCGCTCACCTTGTCTGGCGTCCCAGACCCCCCCAATGTGTGCAGGAGGGTGGGGCGATGCTCTCGTGTCCCCCTCCGTGGGCCCTCGATGTTATTACGGCAGAAAGGGTGGGATGCAGAAGACAGAGCCCTGGCGTTTTGGGGACTTGGGGAGGGAAAGACCATTTTTCTTGGGCTGTTGCGGGTTGGGAGTAGAAAATCAGGAAGACTGCATGGAAGAGGTGCCATTTGCACTGGGTCTGGAGAGCTGAGTAGATTTCAAGAGACAGAGAAGGAGGTGAAGGGGTAGGGTCTGCAGGAGCAAAGGTGCAGCAGCAGGATGTGCTCAAAGGATGCCGGGAAGAGGGTGCGGCTTAGAGCACTAGGGCAACAAAGGCCCTGGGCCGGGAGCTTAGCACCAGGTGCCTGAGGCCACGCCCCTCCAGGGTGCTGGCGCCCCCCGGCCTGGCCACCCGCAGCGAGGGCTGGCTGCAGGCAGAGCGCTTTAACAGCCGCCCTTTAACGGGTCCCTTCGCTCCCATAGACCAACTCAATATCCGCCCGGCGTTCGGGGCACGCCGCTGCTGGAGACACTCTCCAGATTGGCCCCTGGGTCCCGGTTGCCACTTGCTGGGCTCCAGCAGGGGGTGGGTGGGGGCTGGAGCGGGGGGCAGCAGGGGTGGAGGAGCAGGAGGAGGAGGCGGCGGATCAGGACAGGCCCTCCCAGGCCCCCTGTTCAGGCCGGCAGGAGGATGACCATCCCCAGGACCCCGAGGCTGGCAGGTGAGGCCAGGGGCCTCAGGGGCCCAGGGACGCAGCTGAAGCCGAAATCCAAGAGCCGATGTCCCCACTGTCTCTGCATCCATAAAGCATGCGGGTGTCATCCAGGGGCCTGTGGGAGGCGGGAGGTGTGGGGACGCACGTCCCTCCCCCAGCACTTGGTGAGATCCACGACCTGGAAGACTCCTTCCAACTCAAGGTCCTACGGGCCAATTATTCTTAGATTCCAGACCTCTACTCCATTAACACAGGGTGGTCCTGGGAGTCCAGGACTTGGGGACTGTAGGATGCCAAGGGCTTAGCAGGTACAGACTTGGAAGAATCCAAAATTGCATGCTTTTCTTTTCTTCCCCTGAAGTGCAAGTGTCATTGGGATTTTTCTTACCCCGTGTTCCCCTCGTCCTTCCCTCCCCCTCCTCTCCCCACCCCCCAAGAATGTCCCTGGCTTGCAGCTGCAGCTGACCTGCCTGACAGGGCAGGGCCAGAGCTGGGGGTGGGAAGCACTCCTCGTGCAGATGCTGGTTCTAATTTAGTCCCAGCATTTCCCAGAACATTTCCAGACAAAAGGACAGGCAGCCCGGGCACACCCGCCTGGGTGCTTTCCCTGCTGAGGCCCATGATGACTCCGTGGCTTTAGAGTAGCAGCGTGGCCAGCAAAGGCCGGACGGGCTGCAGGGAGCTGGGTCTGCATGCCGGCACCCTCCCGCTCGGTGGTGGGCGCTGGGTGGGACGCTGCTTTGCTCTGGACCTTGGTGCCCTCATCAATCAGTGGAGCGGTCCCTGGTCTCGACTGGCCCACCTCTGCCAGCCTCAGGAAGGGGTGGAGGAGAGCACCCCACCGGGAGGGCCTCGGGGTGCTGAGGGTGGGCCTGCGACAGGGCTCGCTTGTGGCCCTCCAAGTGACACCCGCTGGAATTCCAGCTGGCCGGGTGCCCTGGGCTGTCCTTCCCTCCAGCCGCCCACAGGGAGAGCCTGCAGGCCCCCGAGGACATCTCTCCCTGCAAGTGGAGACTCCCAGCCGCACAAGTGCGGGCGGGGCCTGGCTTTAGGAAGGGCAAGGAGGGCTGCCCCAGACGCTCCCTGCCCAGGCCAAAGCCGTGCTTGGTTCAAAAGCCATTTCTGGAGCAGAGGAAAACACAGACACCATCAGGTCCTGCACGTACACAGCACGCCCCCACCCGCCACACGTCTCCTTGTGCACTCACTGCTCTGGCTCTCTCCCAGGACACACGTGGAATGCACAAACTCTGCGGGGGGCGTTCAGTGCAGCATTTGGCACGTGGCCTGTTAGAGCCACGGCCTGTTTCCAGCCCTGCCACTGCCCCTGCCAGCTGAGTGACCGGGGGCAAGGTGTGGCACCCTAGACTCGATCTCCTCGGCTGTAAAATGGGGGTGACGGTAGGCCCCCGGGAGCCATCGGTGTGTAAAGCACCCCGCACCACGCCTGGGTGGAGCAGGGGCCCAGCCAGAGGGAGCCCGTCGTCACCATCACGCGCATCGTCATTCCTTCCCCAAAGCTTCCCCGAGCCCGGCCGGGCCGGGGGCTGGGGGCACAGATAGGCCGGTGCAGCTCCTGCGTGACACACTTGTCGTGGGGTGAGGGAGCACCAAGGAGGGGGGCTCTGCCCCTAACGCTGGTGGGGTTAGGAGCCTGGGCTTTGTTATCAGCCAGGGTGACTCTGAAGCCTGGCGTGGCTCTTGCCGGCTGTGTAACCTGAGGTGAGTGACTTACCTTCTCTGGGTCTCAGTTTCCTCATCCTTAAAGTAGCATTAATAACCCCCACCTCCTTGGATTATTGTGAGGCTCAAATAAGGTAATGCACATTAAGTATTTGGCTATTCATTGGTGGTCATTGTTATTAAATGAGAATTCAATCACTCAGTCAGTCAACAAACCTCTGCCAAGCACCCTATGCTGTGGGCGGGGGGCTGCCCCGCAGTGTGTGTATGGTGGGGGGATGTGTGTACGGAGCTCCCAGGGCTCTTGAAGGACCCATGGGGGGTGGTTGAGGCAGAAGTAGCAGAGCTCAGAGCCCCACCTGCCCTACCGGGGACCCGCCTCTGGGGTGGGCCTGCTTAAGGTAGGATGTCCACCCACCCCGGTCGAAGCTCCCGCAGGAGTCACTCCCCGAAGGCCCGTCAGGCTCACAGACCCGCGGCACCCACACTCACACCACCTTGGAATAGGGAAACCCAGGCCAAGCCGGGCCTTCACATGCTGCCTGAGCCCCTCCTGCGGTGATGAGCACGCAACTAACATTTACTGAGCGCTGACTACTCACTAGGCACCGTGACGTTCACACGAAGCCCCGGGTCGGTCTGTCTGACAATCCCGTGGGTGGGTGCATCGTGCTTAGTACACGGCAGGCTGGAGTCAGACGGCGCTTTGCCCCTGGGGGACCCGTGTCAACGCCGGGGCCTTGGTTTTCTCAGCTGTCCAATGGGGCCAAGCCCAGGCTTCCCCTGCAAGCGGCGTCCTCCCGGCCCCACACAAGCCCCGGCGCAGGGCCGGGGTGCTGAGAGCAGGCGTGGCACAGCGCCGGGCACAGGTCGCGGGCCGGGGTCTGCTGCCTGCTCTTGGGCCTGGCTCATGCTCTCGCTGGCCTCATGGGACCCCCCTGCCTGGGGCCCTTGAGGCCCCGCGCCTGCAACGGCCCCTGTAACGATGCGGGCGCGGCCGTCTTTGCGGTGATGGGAGGAGGGGGCGGGGGCGTGGCCTTTGGGGGAGCCCTCGCGGGAGCCCGCCCGTACCCCAGAAGGCCACCCCCCTGAGGAGAGCTCCCCCAGGACGCCCCATCTGGTGCCCGCTCTGCAGGCCCCTGCCCCAAGGCTCCCTGAGGGTCTGCTCGGCGGCAGCGCCCCGTCGGGGAGGCTGGGGGTGCGCCGTGCTCACTGGAGCACAGGGAGGGACCTGGAGCACCCTCCACCCCGCACTGCAGATGGGGAAATCGAGGCCCCGGCCGGCAGGCCACCCCAGGACCTGTGGGTCAAAGCAGAGCCCCGGCTGTCCCGGGGCCACCGGGCCATGGGCCTGGGTGAGCCGCGGCCACCTTCCGCCAGGTCCTCCCCGTCCCCCTCCTCGAGGCCAGGAGCGGGAGCCAGAGGCCGAGGCCGGGGAAGGCGCCGCCGCAGATGTTTAGTCTGCGCGGAAGCGAGCAGAACTCGGCTGCCCGCCCGCGGCCCTGCCCCAGGCCCGGCACCCCCCAGCCCGAGAGCCCCGCACAGCCACCGGGCGGGCCGGCTGCTGGAGGGCCCCGACGTGGCGGCGCGGGGCGCAGGCGGCCGGCTCAGGGCCGGGGGTGAGGGCACGCAGAGGTTCCAGGGTCCCCGCCACAAATACGGGTATTTCACCAACTCTTTGGTGCCTAAACTGCCAGTCACTCCTCTGGCTTAAAGCATCACGCCTTCCCCTTCCCTGAAATTAGCATAATAATCATCCTCGCTCCTGCCGCACGGGGACGCTTACGCGGGTCGTTCCTGCTCCCAGCGCCCCACAGCGGGTCCAAGGACCGGCTTCTTGGCCATGTTAGGTGGGCAGCCAGGGCCACAGAGAGGCTGGACTCGGGTGGGACGGCAGAGCCCTGGGCCCAGCCCGTACTCTCTGGGCCGTGGCAGCTGGAGGTGGGGTGCCGGGGGCTTCGGGGAGGAGGAGCCGTGGCTGCAGAGCTGGGGCTTGGTCAGCCCCGGTGGCCCAGGCTGCAGTCTGACGACGCCCAGACCTGGGTCTCCCACTGGGGGCCAGTGAGTCACAGAGTGACCCTCCCTGGCACCCCGGGCTGGAGCCCCCTGGGTTCCTCTCCATGAGTGGTGTACTCGTCAGCCAAGGGGTGCTGATGCAAAACACCAGGGGCCTGCTGGATTTTATAAAGGGGGTTTATGTGGGTGGGAGCTCACAGATACCAGGCCATAAGCACAAGTTACTCCCCTCACCAAAGTCTATTTTCACGTGTTGGAGCAAGGTGGCTGCCGACATCTGGGAGGGTTCAGGCTTCCTGAGTTCCTCTGGGCTCAGCTCCTGTTTTCTCCACCAGGTCAGCTGTAGACCATCAGGCGAACGGCTCTGTCTCTCTCCGGGGTTTCTGCCGTGTATAAGGAGCCATCTCTATTCCTCTGTGTTCTTCTCCTGGCTCAGGGTTCCTCTCTTCCTGGGGCTGGCTTCTCTTTCCTCTGATTGCTGACTTCCTGGGGCTCTAGCTTAAGACTTCAGCATCAAACTCCAACATCAAAACTCCAACACCCCTCCAACTCTGTCCTTTGCCATGCCTTTTATCTGTGAGTCCCCAGCCACCAAGGGGTGGGGACTCAACGCCCTAATGACATGGCCCAATCAAAGCCCCTATCATACCTCAATCATGCCCAGGTACTGACCAGATGACAAACATAACCCAATATTTTTGGAATTCATAATGATATAAACTGCTGCAAGTGGGAAGCCCGGTCATTGCCCACCCACTTTGGCCTGGACTCCCAACAGGCTCCACCCTGTTCTCAGCCTCCACCCCAGGCGTGCTGAGCCAAGCTGTGTCTGAAGAGTCCTCCAGCTGCTCGCGATGCTAGAGTGAGGCCCCGGCGCCAGCACCTCACCTGAGCTCCTCAGCTCTCGTTTCTCACCCTCCGTGGCTCGCCGGGGCCTGCAGGATAAATCCCAGCTCCTCGGCCTGGCATGGGCGCGCCCCTGACCTGCCACTGACCCCCTCCGGCCGCGTCTCTCCACAAGCCAGCACCCCAGGCTCCTTCCCGCCGCCTTCCTGAATGTCGCCTCTCTCACCCAGGCCTTTTCCCAGCCCTTTGCATGGCCCTCCTCCTGCACAGCCACCTAGAAACTTCCACGGTCCTTCAGTCCCTCTGCCCCTGGACATCCTTCTGACTTCTCAGAGATGACCCCGTTTGGGGCCCCACAGGGTCCTGGGACAGCACCAGCCACCCCGCTTGGCCCCGCTGCTGTTGACATCGGCCCCCTCCCTGCCTGGCCTGTGCTGCCTTTGCAGGGGGCCTGCCCAGGGGAGCCCTCAGCCAGGGGACAGGGACAAGCAGGTTTGGGCGCGGGAGCCGCCCCTCCTAACGGAGCCGGGCAGCTTCGAGCAGCCCTGCCCAGCGTGCCCTGGGCTGCCCGCCGCCCTCGCTCGCTGCACCTGCTGGGACTCCCGGGTGGGGGCAGTGGGCAGAGGCGGCCCCTTGAGGGCATTCAGTGGCCCGTCTCCAGCCCCCGGGTCAAGGCCGCAGGGCCCCACTTGCCGCCCCCCCCCCCACCGCCCCTGGAATGGTGCCCACGGCACCTGCCCAGGTGTCTGCACAGCCAGCGAACCGCCCTCTACCCCGTCCCCTAACACACACACCCCCCGATGGCCCGTTTCACAGGAGGGGCGGGGAAGGCGGCCCGCTGACCCACGGAGGGCCCCTCCCCCCGCTGGGCGGTCAGCTCCTGGGCCACGGGAGGAGGCCAGCTCCCCGCGCCCCCGGCTGCGGAGCCGGCTCCCCCTGGCCTCCCCGAGCGCACTGCCCTTGGTGGCGCCGAGCCTGGCGCTGGGCAGGCCGGTGGGAGTCCCGCGTGGGTGGTGCGTGGCATGTCGCTGCCTCCGCCCAGGGTCCCTGCGGGTGCCTGGTGGTCACCGGCAGTGGGCAGGTGGCCAAGCGGAGGCCTGGAGGGAGGAGGTGGCTGTGCAGTAGCCCAACAAATCAAAGGCAGGACTGGGGCATTGCGAGGGTCTCTGGTCTCCCAGTCCCCACCGAGGATTCTTGGAGAAAGGACACCCCACCTCTCCCTGCTGAGCCCACATGGCTTTCTCTGTCTCTCTCAGGGTTTCTTCAGTTTCCCCATCAGCCTGGACTCCCAGTGGCACTCCGTCCCCTCGGCGTCCTCCCTGATCACAGCCACACTCCTCCACGGGGTGGATTTCTGGGTGCCCACCCTCGGTAGCCACCCCCCAGGGTGCTAATCCAAGCCTTGCTGGCGGTGTGTGCCCCGCCCAAGGCAGCGGGCAGGTCGTGCCCCGCGTCCGCCTCGGGGACGCATGGGCCCGGTGGGGCTGCCGTCCACACGCCAGGACCACGTGCTGTGCCGGGAGCCCTGCCAGGAGCTGGGGACCCGGGCTCGGGAAAGCCTGGGCCGGGGGCTGCCCTCTGCACCACGGGTCCCTGCTGGCCAGCACACGACCTCCGCAGGCTCTTCCAGCTGTGGCCCCCGAGGAGGCGGGGTGGGAGGGGAGCTTCCGGGCCTCCCCAGCCCAGCCTCGTGCCCGTCCTGCTGGTGACCTCCCCTCCCTGACCCACAGAGCTGCCCCTCTTGACCCCCGCGCGCCCCCACCGCTCCCACGCACCCCACCTGCCTTGGCGTGTGGCTCGCCTGGCTGCGCCCGGGAGACGGGCAAGGCTGTGCGCTTCGGGGTCCCTCAGAGGGTGAAGTGGGCAGTGCCACACTGTGTCTTCCTTGTCTGGGCCAGGTCTGTGCCCCCGCCGGTGAGGGTCTGACCCCCTGGGTCTGAGCGCCCAGCCCAGGGCCAGGCTTAGGGGCCAACGGTCAGCATGGCTGTCTGCCTTCCCCGGGCCTGCCCTGGGTTCGAGTCCCAGCTGCAGGAATGGAGCCATAACTCCTACAGCTCTGGGGGAGGCAGGACCAGGGTTCCTGCTTCCCGAGCCTGAACTGTGCTCTGGGCACAGGGGCAGCGTTTCACATCATCTCACTGATTCTCATGGGGAGGCTGCTACTGCCGTCACCTTCATTTTACAGAGGGAAACAGGTCCAGCGAGTAAAGCACCTTACCCGAGGCCACACGGGCAGAAGAGAGCGGGCACTGCCCATGGCTCCAGGCAGCCACCCACTGTACCCAGCTCCTGCTGCTCTGTCTGAGTGGGCCTGGCCCCCTCCTCCTGGGAGCCTCTGCTCTCCCTGGGCTGGTCACCCAAGTGCAGAGTGGACGGGAAGACCTCCGAGGTCACCAACCACAGCCAGAGGCCTCTGCACGGTGCCACCCCTCACCCAGGTCTGACTTTCTCCCAGGCTCCAGACCTGCCCTCAGGTACCCCTCATTCCACCCACCCAGTGCTGCCCTCCCCTATGAGTGCATCTCCTGGAGTCACATCTCCATGGCCCACCCCCAGTTTTCCCATCAGAAATATGGATATCATCTTTGACATCTTTCTCTCCCTCTCCCCCCCAGTCATCTAATCTCCTCCAGTTCATCTCCTAGTGTTCTGGGAATCTGTTCTCGCCACTGCCCTAGCAGGCCACAGTGAGCTCTCACCACCACTCAGTGTACCTCCAGCCTCACCTCTCCTAGCTTCTCCCCAACTTGGAGCCAGAAGAAGTCTTCATAAAACATAACTCTGACCATCCCTCTGCCCTGCTCAAAATCCTTGCATGGTTCCCATTCTTCAAAATAAAGTTCAAGCCCTTTAGCTGGTGATTCCCCTCCCCAGCTCCAGTACTGCCAGGCAGAATTAGTCACCCTTCCCCTGGGCTCCTAACCTCTTGGAGATGAATACTAGCCCTGTGCATTCTTTCATTCATTCTAGAAGACTTTCCTCGACAAACAGCTTTGTTCTGGGACTGTGTGTTATATGATGCTGCTCTAGAACCTGCCAGGCCCTGAGTCCGCTAAGAGGAGGGCTCTGTCTTTTTTGTCATAAGTCTTAGTTATCTTAGAGCTTAGCACAGAGTAAGCATGTGGTTACATTTGTTCAGCAATAAATGAATAAATGCTTGGAGTTCATGGTGGTAACAGGATGGTAGGGTAGTGATGATGGTGGTGGTGGTGGTGGTGGTGGGGATAACGGTGTCGGTGATGGTGGCAATGATGGTGATGATGGTGGTGGCGGTGGTGGTGGTGGTGGTGATGACAGTGGTGGTGGTGGTGATGGTGATGTTGATGATGGTGGTGGTGATGGTGGTGGTGGTGGTAATGGTGGTGGTGGTGGTGATGACGGCGGCGGTGGTGGTGGTGATGGTGATGGTGGTGGTGGTGATGGTGGTGGTGGTGATGGTGGTGGTGGTGGTGATGACGGTGGCGGCGGTGGTGGTGATGGTGGTGGTGGTGGTGGTGATGACGGTGGCGGCGGTGGTGGTGATGGTGGTGGTGGTGATGGTGGTGGTGGTGGTGATGGTGGTGGTGGTGGTGGTGGTGGTGACGGTGGCGGCGGTGGTGGTGATGGTGGTGGTGGTAATGGTGGTGGTGGTGGTGGTGATGGTGGTGGTGGTGGTGGTGGTGGTGGTGATGATGGCGGCGGTGGTGGTGATGGTGGTGGTGGTGATGGTGGTGGTGGTGGTGGTGATGACGGCGGCGGTGGTGGTGATGGTGGTGGTGGTGATGGTGGTGGTGGTGGTGGTGATGACGGTGGCAGCGGTGGTGGTGATGGTGGTGGTGGTGGTGGTGGTGGTGGTGGTGGTGATGACGGTGGCGGCGGTGGTGGTGATGGTGGTGGTGGTAATGGTGGTGGTGGTGGTGATGACGGCGGCGGTGGTGGTGATGGTGGTGGTGGTGGTGATGACGGTGGCGGCAGTGGTGGTGATGGTGGTGGCGGTGGTGGTGGTGGTGATGACGGTGGCGGCGGTGGTGGTGATGGTGGTGGTGGTGATGGTGGTGGTGGTGGTGGTGGTGGTGGTGGTGATGATGGCGGCGGTGGTGGTGATGGTGGTGGTGGTGGTGATGACGGTGGCGGCAGTGGTGGTGATGGTGGTGGCGGTGGTGGTGGTGGTGATGACGGTGGCGGCGGTGGTGGTGATGGTGGTGGTGGTGATGGTGGTGGTGGTGGTGATGATGGCGGCGGTGGTGGTGGTAATGGTGGTGGTGGTGGTGGTGGTGGTGGTGATGACGGTGGCGGCAGTGGTGGTGATGGTGGTGGCGGTGGTGGCGGTGGTGATGACGGTGGCGGCGGTGGTGGTGGTGGTGGTGATGGTGATGGTGGTGGTGGTGGTGGTGATGGTGATGGTGGTGGTGGTGGTGGTGGTGGTGGTGACGGTGGCGGCGGTGGTGGTGATGGTGGTGGTGGTGGTGGTGGTAATGGTGGTGGTGGTGGTGGTGGTAGTGATGATGATAGTGGTGGTGGTGGTGATGATAGTGGTGGTGATGGTGGTGGTAATGGTGGTGATAATGGTGGTGATGATGGTGGTGATGATGGTGGTGGTGGTAATGATAATGATGATGGTAGTTGCTTATACCCTGTACATACCAAAGAAAGGACTGATCCTTGACCACCTCCTGAAAAATAACCTTAAACCCTTGGAATATCCTGCCTGATAAGAGTGTTTTTATATGCTTGAGACCTTGGGCCACGCTGTATCAGTCTGACTGGAAAGTTTATACTAACCATGTGATTTGTGGTGAATGCCCATTCCTGTAAGCCTGAGGCCCTGCCATGCCCTATCGGTTTGGTCTCTAGGGGGCTGGAGACTGAGTAGCTAAGGTCAATTGTGCAGATGCTGCATGGCTATGACTGACTCCAATGAAAACCCTGGACTCCAAGGCTTAGGTGAGGTTTTCTGGTTGGCAGTACGTCACATGTATTGTCACATGTCATTGATGGGAGAGTTAGGCCTGTCCCTGTGATGGTGATGGTGGGAGTGGTGATGGTGATGTGATGGTGGGAGTGGTGATGGTGATGGTGGGAGTGGTGATGGTGATGTGATGGTGGGAGTGGTGATGGTGATGGTGATGGTGGGAGTAGTGATGGTGATGGTGGGAGTGGTGATGGTGATGGTGATGGTGGGAGTAGTGATGGTGATGGTGGGAGTAGTGATGGTGATGGTGGGAGTGGTGATGGTGATGTGATGGTGGGAGTGGTGATGGTGATGGTGGGAGTGGTGATGGTGATGGTGGGAGTAGTGATGGTGATGGTGGGAGTGGTGATGGTGATGGTGATGGTGGGAGTAGTGATGGTGATGGTGGGAGTAGTGATGGTGATGGTGGGAGTGGTGATGGTGATGGTGATGGTGGGAGTAGTGATGGTGATGGTGGGAGTAGTGATGGTGATGGTGGGAGTGGTGATGGTGATGTGATGGTGGGAGTGGTGATGGTGATGGTGGGAGTGGTGATGGTGATGTGATGGTGGGAGTGGTGATGGTGATGGTGATGGTGGGAGTGGTGATGGTGATGGTGATGGTGGGAGTAGTGATGGTGATGGTGATGGTGGGAGTAGTGATGGTGATGGTGGGAGTAGTGATGGTGATGGTGGGAGTGGTGATGGTGATGGTGATGGTGGGAGTAGTGATGGTGATGGTGGGAGTAGTGATGGTGATGGTGGGAGTGGTGATGGTGATGTGATGGTGGGAGTGGTGATGGTGATGGTGGGAGTGGTGATGGTGATGTGATGGTGGGAGTGGTGATGGTGATGGTGATGGTGGGAGTGGTGATGGTGATGGTGATGGTGGGAGCGGTGATGGTGATGGTGATGGTGGGAGTAGTGATGGTGATGGTGGGAGTAGTGATGGTGATGGTGGGAGTGGTGATGGTGATGGTGATGGTGGGAGTAGTGATGGTGATGGTGGGAGTAGTGATGGTGATGGTGGGAGTGGTGATGGTGATGGTGGGAGTGGTGATGGTGATGTGATGGTGGGAGTGGTGATGGTGATGGTGATGGTGGGAGTGGTGATGGTGATGGTGATGGTGGGAGTAGTGATGGTGATGGTGATGGTGGGAGTAGTGATGGTGATGGTGGGAGTAGTGATGGTGATGGTGGGAGTGGTGATGGTGATGGTGATGGTGGGAGTAGTGATGGTGATGGTGGGAGTAGTGATGGTGATGGTGGGAGTGGTGATGGTGATGTGATGGTGGGAGTGGTGATGGTGATGGTGGGAGTGGTGATGGTGATGTGATGGTGGGAGTGGTGATGGTGATGGTGATGGTGGGAGTGGTGATGGTGATGGTGATGGTGGGAGCGGTGATGGTGATGGTGATGGTGGGAGTAGTGATGGTGATGGTGGGAGTAGTGATGGTGATGGTGGGAGTGGTGATGGTGATGGTGATGGTGGGAGTAGTGATGGTGATGGTGGGAGTAGTGATGGTGATGGTGGGAGTGGTGATGGTGATGTGATGGTGGGAGTGGTGATGGTGATGGTGGGAGTGGTGATGGTGATGTGATGGTGGGAGTGGTGATGGTGATGGTGATGGTGGGAGTGGTGATGGTGATGGTGATGGTGATGGTGATGGTGGGAGCGGTGATGGTGATGGTGATGGTGGGAGTGGTGATGGTGATGGTGATGGTGGGAGTAGTGATGGTGATGGTGGGAGTAGTGATGGTGATGGTGGGAGTGGTGATGGTGATGGTGATGGTGGGAGTGGTGATGGTGATGGTGGGAGTAGTGATGGTGATGGTGGGAGTGGTGATGGTGATGGTGATGGTGGGAGTAGTGATGGTGATGGTGGGAGTAGTGATGGTGATGGTGGGAGTGGTGATGGTGATGGTGGGAGCGGTGATGGTGATGGTGGGAGTGGTGATGGTAATGGTGATGGTGATGGTGGAAGTGGTGATGGCGGGAGTGGTGATGGTGATGGTGATAGTGATGGTGATGGTGATGGTGATGGTGATGGTGATGGTGATGGTGATGGTGATGGTGGGAGCGATGATGGTGATGGCGATGGTGGGAGTGGTGATGGTGGTGATGATGGTAACAACGGTGATGATGGGAGTCACCTCTGGACTTGTGTCCAATCACTTTGGCACTTTATTTATATTAGAGTACTGTTCCACAGTTTATATTTGCAAGTTTCCTCATCTGAAAAATGAGGACTTGGACTGTATGAGCTGCAACAACCTTGGCAGCCCAGACATGCCAGTATCCACCTCAGTTTACCCAAAAGCAGCATGGTGAGGGGTCCCCACTTTGCGATGACAAAGCTGAGACTCAGGGAAAGCCCCTGCCCCCAACCACTCAAGGCACCAGCAGCTCAGCCAGAGCAGAAACCCAGGGCTCCCCCAGGCCCGGCTCCTTCCTACTGCACTGTCACCAGACCGTGTGGGCAGAACGGGGTGAGCCTCCTCTGGGCACCTACCGAGCCCAGGCATTTGCATCACAGATCTCATTTCATGAGCGCAGGAGAGCCAGTCACCCACACCCTACCAATGGCACGTCCTTCCCAGCTCCCGGGGGCACTGAGGGCAGAGCCAGGAACTGAACCCAGCTCTGCCTGAGCTGAAGTCCCAGTCTGGATGAGGGATCAGCTTGCTTTTTGTTTGTTAGGTTTATTAAGACCTCACTGGGAAGGGGAGGGAAGGGATGGCCACGCAGAGAGGGCTGTGGGGAGAGTGGGAGCACAGGGGGCCAGCTCCTTACCAAACAGTTACATACTTCAAAGCTGGGTGCCAGGTCATGCTTGCTCACTCCCACCGCCATCTCCTCTGCCCCTAGTGTGGAACTGTTGACAATCAAGGCGAATGGAAGGGGACACATAAAGGAAAATAAGCCTTGGGGCTGGCGTCCCTAGCCTGTGGCGTAGGCCTTGAATGCCACCCTCACTCATTAGCCCCATTAGCCCCTCAAGGACAGCCCCAGGGCAGGCAACCGGCCCTCTCCCTGCACCTTCCACCTCCACCAGCCCCCCCAGCTGGGCTGCTCCACCTGTGTCCTGGTCCTGGAACCGTGACCCTGCTGGATCGTCACCTTCTGTGGCCCTGTCTCCCCCACCAGGCTGGCACTGCCCAGGGACAGAGGGTGAGCCCAGGAGGCCCTGGAAAGCTTCCCTGGAAGACTCTCCTGAAAGGCCAGGAGCGCTTCCTTTGTGAGACAATGCACAGTGTTGTTCTGCTTACCAGGAAGTTAAGAGTTCATTTAGCCTTAATCACAGTCATTCGATAGGTTACTACACCACTGACAAGTAGGGGTTTTGTTAGACCTCCCCAAGTCCTTTATTGTAAACTACCCTAATCTTTTTTCCCCTCTATTAGAGAAGTTGTGGGTTTACAGAGCAGTCATGCATAAAATACAGGATTCCCATCCACCACCGCCTTGCCCTGGTGTGGAACATGCGTTACAATTGATGAGAGCACATTTTTCTAATTGTGCTATTAATTAAATTGCGTGGTTTAACTTAGGGTTCACTGCTGATGCAGTTTCATGGATTTTTTAAAAATTTTTATTCTGTTACCAGATATACAATCTAACATTTTCCCCTTTTAATCACGTTCAGATTTGTACTTCAGTGCTGTTAATTGCATTCATAATTTTGTGCTACCATCACCACCAGCTATTACCAAAATATGTCCATCGTTCTAAATAGGAACACTGTGTATTTTAAGCTTTAACTTCCCATTCCCTAGCCCCACCCCATCCCTGTAACCTGTATTTTAGGTTCTGACTCTGTAAGTTTGCTTACTCTTATTGTTTCCTATCAGTGAGCTCATACAGTGTTTGTCCTTTTGTGTCTGGCTTATTTCACTCAACAAGATGCCTTCAAGATTCACCCACGTTGACTCATGCATCAGGACTTCACTCCTTTTATGGAATATTATTTTATTTGTTCATTCACTGGTCGATGGACACTTGGGTGGCTCCATCCTTTGGCAATTGTAAACAATGCCGCAGTGACCATAGCAGCGCACGTTATCTCATAGAGTCCCTGCTTTCAGTTCTCTTGGGTAACTACCTCCTGGTAGGACTGCCAGGTCATGTGGTAGTCCTGTGCTTAGCTTCCTGAGGAACTGCCAAACTCTCTTCCAGCAGCTCCACCATTTTACGTTGCCACCAGCAGTAACTGTGTGTTCCTGTTTCTCCACATCCTCTCCAGCACTTGCTACTTCCCATCTTTTTTAACAGCAGCCATTCTTACGGTGTGAAATGGTACCTTACTGCCCTATCTTTTTAAAACGAGGTGGAGACAACATTGATCTTTCAGCCCTGCCTGCCAACCCCCGCCAGGCCTCCTTGCTCCCCTGTGACTCCTCTGCTCGTGCTTGTCTCCAGGTGTCCATCAGTACCCCCAAACCAGAAGGCCTATCCCCCCATCTGGCAAGTGCCATGCCCCTCTTTCCAGGCCCGGCGTAGGCGCCACTTGCCCTGGGATGACACCACTCCTACCACCCCACCCCCCCGCCTTCCACATTTACTGAGCAGCTACTTAGTTCCAGGCTTGGTCCTAGGAATTCAGCAATAAACAAGATGGACAAAACCCCTGCCCTCTGGCAAGTGACATTCTAGTGGAAGAAGAATAACAAGAAACAAAAATATTTTGTCAGGGGGTGGCAAAAATGAAAGAGAAACAATGAAACAGCAGGGGCGGGGGGAGCCCAGTGGGCCTGGATCCGTTTAGGCTGCCGGGAAGCCCCCATAAACCAGGGTGGAGCTTGCTGAGAGCCCTGGCGGCCGGAGAGGACCAGCCACGTGGTCATCTGGGGGCAAGTGTTCCAGGCAGAGGCGCTGGAGCGGAGCGAGCGAGGGGGTGAGGGTCAGAGAGGAAGCCCCGCAGGGCGTCAGGTCACTAGGGTACATGGGAGCCGGCGCAGCGTGGGAGCAGGAGGATGCCATGATCTGCTCCGTGCCAGGCTCTGAGCTGAGTGCTCACTCGACCCTCCTGGCAATCAGCGAGGTTTGGGGCTGGGTTTCAAGCCCATTTCAAAGGCAGCTGAGGTCAGAGAGGGATAGGGCATGTCAGAGGTCACACAGCAGTAAGGTCCTTTCTCTTTCACTGAGGCTGGGGCAGGGCAGCAGCTGGTGAGGAGGGGAGGGGCGTCCCCCCGAGACGGCTGATTTTTTTTCCAGCCTTTTCTCTCAGCACTTGCCCATAAATCACTCTGACACCCCAGCAAGGGGGGCACAGGCAGATTCGGCCTCACCTCTGTGGGTGAGCAGTTCCCAGGCCCCCGTGCTAGCTGGGCTTGTGGTTCTTGGCTCTGGACGCTGCCCGCCGGCCAGGGCCTCCGAACGCTGGGCCCGGAACACTGGGGAGAGGTGTTTTCCCTGGGCCGGGATGCGGGTGCCGAGAGAGGGGGCCCCCGGGCCGGAAGGTGTGCTCACCAGATGAGGGGGTGGAAGGGCTCGTGCTGCTGCCCCCAGATCTGGGCCTGCCCCGGCCCAGCCCCGGGCTCCGGAGGGCGTGGAGGCACACAGGGCGCCGCTGGCCACGCGCAGGGCCCACTCAGGGCACGGCTGGCCACACGCAGGGCACGGCTGGCTACACGCAGGGCTCCACTGCTGGTCACACGCAGGGCACATGCAGGGCGCGGCTGGTCACACACAGGGCCCACGCAGGGCGCGGCTGGCCACACGCAGGGCTCCACTGCTGGTCACACGCAGGGCACGGCTGGCCACACGCAGGGCCCACGCAGGGCACAGCTGGCCACACGCAGGGCTCCACTGCTGGTCACACACAGGGCCCACGCAGGGCGCGGCTGGCCACACGCAGGGCCCACGCAGGGCACAGCTGGCTACACGCAGGGCTCCACTGCTGGTCACACGCAGGGCACGGCTGGCCACACGCAGGGCCCACGCAGGGCACGGCTGGCCACACGCAGGGCACGGCTGGCCACACGCAGGGCACGGCTGGCTACACGCAGGGCTCTACTGCTGGTCACACGCAGGGCACATGCAGGGCGCGGCTGGTCACACACAGGGCACATGCAGGGCGCGGCTGGCCACGCGCAGGGCCCATGCAGGGCGCCGCTGGCCTCTCACCCGCCCGCCTTGCCGCCAGCTCCTGCCCGCGTCTGGGATTGCTCCGGGGCTGGCGGAGGAGCAGAGGCAGCGGTGCAGCGGGGGCGCTTGGCTCCAGGAGGGGCTCCCCAGCCCTGCCTGTCCCCGCCGCTGCGAGGCCCCAGCAGCACACCCAGCAAATGATTTCTCCCCAGAAGGGCTGGGGGCTCTTTGGAAAAGCCCTCGTGGCTTCCCAGGCACCCCCCGGGGGAGAAGTTGTCCTTGTGGGGACAAACCACGGGGGTCTGGGGAGCCCCTGCCCCACGCGGGGCTTGGAGCTGGGGCCGAGCGGTGCCCCGAGGAGGTGCCGGTCTCCCTGGCTGACCCCACTGCTCAGCCTCGGGCCCCTGCCCGGGACCCCTCCTGCCCGCCCCCACTGCGCCCGCGCCGCGCTGGCCCCCGACGCTGCTGCCCCCTTGCTCGGGCCTCTACCTGGCTTGCCTTTCTTTCCAGCACCATCTGCCAGAGGCTACAGGGCCTCCCTGGCCTGAGCTTTATTCTTGGCCCCCCGCTGACAGCACGCCCCACCCAGGCCCTCGCGCCGCGGGGATCCGTGCCACCGCGTCACCCCTAGGCGCGGGGTGGGGGAACCGTGCGTTCCGGGACCTACTGACCCTCTGGCTCTGCCGCTTTAGTCCTCACCGGCTGAATCTCTAAAGCTCCCTGAGCTTCGGTCCCCGGATGGTGACCGTGGCGTGCTACGACAATATGCTGGGGCAGCTGTGGCCCAGGACTTAGCATATACAGTTGGCAATCATTAAATAACGCCAGCAGGTCTAGGTTGACTGCTGAGGCTGGGGCCCTCCCTGCACTGCCGGGGGGGGGCGGAAGACAGGGCTCGCCATGAGGCCAGATGGGGGCTGGGGCCCTGGGCGGCGGCACGAGGGCTGGGGGGCAGGAGGCCGGGGAGACTGGACGCTGGAAGGCAAGGCCACGCTGGTCCTGCCCCGTCTGGACTTGCGGGGGCGAGGATGACGCCTGCCCTCCTCTGAACCCTCGTCCCTCCCGGAGCTGGGGGCAGCAGGAGGCTGAGCCCCAGCCTTGGCCTCTTCCCGGATTTAGAGGCGTCAACCCGCTGCCCTCCCCTGTCCTCACCAGGAAAGACCACCCCCCCCCCCGGCTTCTCTCGGCAAGGGCAGGGCCGGCGCTGCGCCCGGCGCCCCCTCACCTGCAGACCTGCCGGGACCTCGCTGGAGCTGGGCTCCCTGCACGCCCGAGGCGCGGTGACTGGGGGGTGCGCGGGGGAGGAGCCGGCCTCGCTCTGTGGCCGTGGACTAAGTGCTGGCCCTCTCTGGACTTGCTTTTCCCTCTGGTCGGGTTGTGGGGCTGGGCAGGCCCCATTCGGGGGTGGGGGGCATCCAAGGTGATTTAGGCTGAAGGGGGTGGAAGGCCCCTCGTTCAGTCAGAGCTGCTGCGCGCGCCGGGGGTGAGGGGGCTGTGGGGGTAAGTGGAAGGGACTTCTGGGGGATGCACAGGCAGCGGGGCTGGAGGGAGGCGGGGAGCGTGGGGGCCAGGGGGCGCCGGCCCTTGGCCAGCCTCGCCGCAGCCCCAGGCCTCCCCAGGGCCGGGCCCCCCAATGGACCCCACAGAGGCTGCTTGTCAAGGCCTCCTGCCTAATTATCAAATTGCTCCCAGATCGCTCGCGGCCGACCTCCTCCCAGCCTGGTCTGCTAGGAAACGGGGAGCCCGGCCCGAGGCGCTGGGGCAGCTGGTTTCAGGGCCGCAGACCCGGCAGCTCCCCCCGAGGAGGCTGGGGATGCCCCCACCCCCTCCCCGGGGGCCGTGCGCTGGGTGTCTGGGACCCAGTGAGCTGGAGGGCCTCGCATTCCTGGCTCCTGGGTCCTCCTGTGTGGAAGGGGCGTCAACCATCACCGCCCAGGGCCCCCCTTCTGCTCCCCGGGGCAAGGTCGGGGCACGGGGAACCTCAGATCAGACTCTGGGACATGAGTGTGGACCAAGGGCCGTGCCCGGCCTCAGCAACTGCCCCTCAACTGCCACCACTGCTGAGCAGACCCATCTGCCCCCCCACGCCAGCTCCTCGGCCCTTCTGCCCAGGACCCCCCATGTCGACCCCTCTGCCCAGGAGCCCCCCACGTTGGCCCCTCTGCCCAGGACCCCTCCCCCACGCCAGCTCCTCTGCCCAGGACCCCCCCAAACACCGGCCCCTCTGCCCAGGACCCCCACACGTTGGCTCCACTGCCCAGGACCCCTCCTCCCAAGACACTGGCCCCTCTGCCCAGGACTGGCTGTCCTGGCTGACACCCATGCTGGGAGAGCGGTGCCGTCACCCACACCTGCGGCCCCAGTGCGTGCAGCCTGCAGGGCTGAGGCTGGAAGTGCAGGCCTGAGTGCAGGGTGGACAAAGGGTCCCGCAGGGGCCCAAGCCTTCCCCCACCCCCGTATGGTGCTTCCCCCACTTCCCAGTGCACCCTTAGCACCTGTGCACACACATGCTCTTGCACATGCACCCAGAAGCACGCTTGTGCAATTGCACACACAGGATCCAGCCGGAGCGACAGGCAGGGGTGGGGGGCCATCTGCCCACCAGGTGCACCCCAGCTGTTAATCAGTGCTCAGAAGGAGCTGCAGGCGCCGCGGCCCCAGGGGAGGCGGGGGCAGCCAGAGGTCACCTGGGCTTCCCCAGCTCCTCGCGGCGGCTGCGTGGAGCGAGCCGCAGGCCCGTCAGCCCCTCGCTGCCCGCTCCGATTTTCTAATGGGGCAGGGACGTCGTGGGGGCCCCGCCTCAGGGGCAGGAGGGGCTGGGCTTCCTGCCGCCCACCCCCGCCCCAGCGGGAAGAGGACTCAGGGGCTTCAGCTGCTGCCCACCCCCCCGAGGGGCCGGGAGAGGTGCCAGCCGCCCTCAGTGCCACAGAAGGAAAGACCTTCTTCCAGTCGGAGCTGCGAGGGCTGCCGGTGGGAGGGGGAGCTCAGCCCTGCGGGGCTTGAGAAGGGCCGGGCCTGCTGGGGAGGGGGGTGGGCTCAGTGCCACCCAGAATCCTCCAGCTGTAGTTTCCCTGCTCCGAGATTCCGAGCCTTAGGATCCCCGAATGGAGAATTCCTCTGAAGCTTACTTAGATTAACGCACCGTCTTCCCAGGCTCCTTCCAGCCTGACTCCCGGGCTTTCTGAGGCTTGGAACCCGCGTGGCTGAGCCCGTGGCCGAGCAGAGAGATGGGGATTCCAGGCCCTGCTTGCCAGCGACGGCCAATGGCTTCGCCTCTCCAAGCCCCAGTGGCCCCATCTGCCAAGCTGGTACCACCCCAATAGCACCTGCCTCACAAGGTGCGGTGGGGGTAAAACGAGGGGCCCTATATGAGAGTCGTTTGTGAACTAGAGGCAGGAACTTGTGGACTTGACTCTGGCGGGCTCTGTGGGAGGAGGAGACAGTGTGGGCCACAGGCCGGGGTGGCTGAAGGAGGTGGAGGGGTTGAGAGGACAGCAGGGCTGGGCGGGAGCAGGGGCTCCTGGGGCCGAGGCTGGGGGGCTCCGAATGCCAGGTGGGGGCCCCAGGTCCTGTGAGTGGGTGTGTATTTCCGAGCAGGACACCGGGCAGGCACATTCAACACGGCCTGGACCCTGCCAGCCAGGCTCCGGCCACCCGGGCTGGGGGGAGCATCAGGGGCTTTGGGGCTGAGGCTGGCAGCTGGGCCAGCCCCACTGACCGGTGACCCCAGCTGGCGGGCCAGGCCTTGGGAAAGGGGGACGGAGGGGCCTGAGGATGAGGCTGGAGGGAGGTAGATTGCAGTTCAGAAAAGAGCACCTACTGGGTGCCAGAGAAGGGCCTGGCCTTGCCTTCGTCACTGAAGTGGGTGCTCGTGTCATGACTATCCCATTTTACAGATGAGGACGTGGAGACCTAGATGCCTCTCCTGTCACCCAGGCTGGGTCTCCAGCCGCAAAGGGCGGGGTGGGGGGGGGGGTGTAGCCAGGGAAAGCCGGTGGAAGCATCCGGATTGGAGAGGGGAGAAATGCTGGAAAGCTGGGACTGAGGCGCTTGCGTGCCAGGAGAACGTCTCTGGACCGAATCTGCTCAGCGCAAGGAGCCCCAGGATACGGTTCCAGGATGCAGCACCCACCGCGTCCTTGGGGAGGTCCCTCGGGGCCCCCGCCTCCCACCTGCACGACGGGTGGGCTGTGCTTACTGCTCTCCAAGGGCCTTCCCAGCCCTGATGCGGGAGGGGAGGGCTGGAGGGGGGTTCCAGAGAAGGAGGCCTCCTCGGCTCAGATTTAACGAGCCATCCGTTAAGTTGGAACTGATCAAAACCAGACTTGAGCTGAGTCGTGTCTCTGATTCGCACAGACCGAAGCCGCCAAGAATTCGTCCCTCACTGTTTCCAGTAAATAACTGGGCTCCCATGGGATCCCCAGGGCGGGCTGCACGGCTCGCCTCCCCCCTTCACCGTGAACTTGACCTGGGGAGGCCCAGAGGGGGGAGTGGGGCTGGTGGGAAGGGCCGCACAGCCCAGCCAGCATGTGCACCCACCAGCCGCCCGCGGTGGCGGGGGCGGTTCACGCGTGCCCGCACCCAGCGCGTGGCTAGCGGGTAGGGCTGCGGCCGGACCACCGCAGGGCGCACGTCCAGCGGCCTGGCCCCACCACCCCCTCCCTCTGCTCAGCTGACAGCGCGCCCGAGCCGCTGGGCCCTCAGGACGCCCTCCCGGCCTCCCGGGCGCTGAGGTCAGGCCCCGTTCCTCGGTGGCTGCTGCTGGTTTGTAAAAGGACGAAGAGGTGCAGATTGGAAGTGGGCAGTGGGCACCTTCGTTCAGGCCCGTGGGTCGTCCCTGCGTGGTCGTGTGTCCACCCACCTCACGCGTGGCGCCGACAAATGCGGTGCCCAGCGCAGGCCACGCCTGCCCCAAAAGCCCCCTGCGGGATGCACAGCGCGCCCCCTGGTGTCGTGTCCGACCCGGAAGGGCTGGGCTGGGGTCCGGTTGTCCACTTGCCACGAGGACTCCAGGGGGAAACTCGGACTTTCGGGTGGTCTGCGCTTCGAGGTCTCTGCACCTCCAAGTCACCCTTCCTGCTCCCCAAAAATAAAAACCGCAGAAAATGTCAAGATGCGGGAAGGATGGGCCTGGGTCTGCGGCGAGGTCACCCAAGGTGGAGTTAATCAGTCTCGAGGGCATTCTAGGCGGTTCAAACCAAGTTCTAGTAGGTCCTGGGTGGCGCTCCGGGCCCCAACGCCGCCTAAGCCTCACCCGACCAGCCGGCCCAGCGGTGAGTGCAGGGGGCAGGGGCGGCGGGGGGACAGGGGGCCTCCTCGGACACCTCCCCCCGGGCCTCAGCTCCGACCAGCCGCTCCGTGGCCCAGCACCGCGTTTGTCCTCCTCTGGGACTTCAGAATCCAGACCGTGGAGGGGCATACCCAGCGGCAGGTGCCCGTGTTCTCTGGTGCCCTGGGAAAGGCCGTCCTCGCGCCCTGGGCCAGCGCCCACCCTCCTCTCAGGTCCTTCTCCCACGGGCCCCCCCGGGAGCAGCCGGCCTGGCCTCAGGACGCAGCGTGGGACCCCTCCGGGCTGCCCGCCGTGCACCTGCTTTTCTCTCCCAGCCCCAACACACACACCCCGAAGCTGGCGGGGGGAGCAGAAGGGGCTCCCGTCTCTGCCTTCCCCTGCAGGTGGGATGACGGTCCAGGAGATGGTGTTGTAGTCTGTCCCTGGGCCCCCGAGAGGAATCAGGTCCACGTCAGACTGTCCCTGGCTCTCTCGGACCCAAACTGGGGGTGCCAAGCCCACACCGTCCCCGCAGGATTGAACCGGAGGCGGAGGCAGAGGGGCAGGCCGCGTTCCCCCGGGGGTGGGGGCCTGGGGAGGGCAGCGGCTCGGCCAACACTGCGGCGGGGGGGGTTGAATGAAGGTGGGGGACAGGCCTGAGGAGGGCAGCGGCTCAGCCAACACTGGGGGACGTGGAATGAAGGTGGGGGCCAGGCCTGGGGGGGGCAGTGGCTCGGCCAGCACTGGGGGGGGCTGAGTGAAGGTGGGGGCCGGCCTGGGGAGGGCAGCGGCTCGGCCAGCACTGGGGGGGGCTGAGTGAAGGTGGGGGCCGGCCTGGGGAGGGCAGCGGCTCGGCCAGCACTGGGGGTCTGAGTGAAGGTGGGGGCTGGCCTGGGGAGGGCAGCGGCTCGGCCAGCACTGGGGGGGCTGAGTGAAGGTGGGGGCCGCGCCCGAGCAGGCGCTCACCAGCGCTCTTTGCCCAGACACCCTTTCTGTCCCCAGGAAGCCCGCCCTGCCCACCCAGGCTCCCAGGGTCTCCTGGCCCCCCCCGCCGTCCGGCTCCCCCAGCACCCTGGAAAGGAGAGGCGAGCGTTTTGGCCGGGCGCGGGTGGCAGAGGCTGCCGGGGCAGCTTGGCGTCCGAGGGGCTGGAGCCCGCCTCCCCTGCGTCCCTCCCCCACCTGCAATAATGGGAGGGGGGGGGCGCGGGAAGCGGGCCTGGCTCTCCAGTCCGTGGCTTTTACTTCGCTGTCATTCCCCTAGCTGGAGAGATTAAGGTTCGGGGAGAGCCCCGGGCCTGGCTCCCCTCCCCCTCGCAGGCCCAGGGGCCTCTGCTGCCGCGGACACGGCCAGCTTCCGCCTTGTCTACGCCTCAGGCCTGTGGGCGGAGGGCAGACAGGTGCCTGGCGTCCCCGCTGCCCCCCTGCCCTGTCCACGTCGCCAGAGGAAGTCGCCATCCTGCAGGGAATCGGGGGCCCGGGCTCCTGCCGCACACAGTTCTGGGCCGCTCACCAGGGGCGCAGGAGGTGGGCGCCAGCCTCAGTGCAGCGGGCTGGGGTCCCCTGAGGAGGGCGCTGCTTGGCTTTACCCACGGGCTCAGGCCCAGCCGTGCTGCTGCCACCTGGGCCGCAGCTGGCCTTTGTGATGGCCGACAGTGATGCCCCCGGGCTCTGTCCCTGACCCCTGCCACACCCAACCCTTCATTCACCAGGGGGGACTCAGGAAGGCAGAACAGGAAGGAGCCCGCCAGGCCTGGGGTCTAGGCCACTGGCCAGGGGACCAGGCATGGGCCGTGCATCACGGTCCCCAGCTGCCCCGTGGCCTCCGGGCGGCCCAGCCACTCGCCCCCGGGACAGGCCCTTGGCATCTCCTAGCCTCGGCCCTTTTCCCAGAGTTGACAGGTGGCTTCCCCCAGTAGCCAGAACCTCCAGGGCACCCTGCCGCCTGCCAGACCACACCCAGGTCCCAGGGACTCTGTGACCTCACTCTGCGGCCATTCAGTCCTCATCCCGGAAACCTTTCTAGGCCCTTCTCTCCACCCAGCCCCCGAGGACCTCTCAGAGGAAGGGCTGGAGACAGAGGAACTGACCTTGCCACCCTGCGCCAGCCCTAACGGTGGGGCCACCTTTTCGTTTGCTTGTTTTCACAATGTGAAAATATTTTATTTGAAAGCGGCTCCATCGTGGGAGAAAACAAATACATAATTATTTCCAAAGGCCGTCTCCGCCTCCTGCAAGGTGCTCCTGACTTCCTGGCTTGTTCTTAGGAAGGCTCGAGGCTCCAGAACGCTGCGCAAAGATGTCGTAGTAATAGGCATCGTTTCTCACCTGCCCGTCTCATTAAGAATCACAGCACCCAGGCGCTCCGCTGGGCCTTAGTTGAAAAGTGAAGCCTGGATGGAGGAACAAAATATGGATTAGAGTGGACTTGCTGGTGTTCCACTATCGAGCTATTGTGACTAGCAATGGAGGAAACTGTAGCATCGATGCGGAGACAGTGGCCACAGTAGTTGCTGAGGGCAGGGAGAGGGAAGAAGAGATGTGATATGGGGGCATTTCATTTTCGGGATTTGGAGTTGTCCTAAATGATATTGCAGGGACAGATGCTGGGCATTATATATTCTGCCATAACCCACTGAATGGACTGGGGGAGAGTGTGAACCACCATGTAAACTATAACCCAGACATACAGCAGTGCTCCAAAACGTATTCCCCAAATGCAATGAATGTGCCACAATGATGGAAGATGTCGTTGATGTGGGAGGAGTGAGGTGGGGGGATATATGGGAGCCTCTTATATTTTTTAATGTAATTTTGTCATCTATGTGTCTTCAAAAGGATACAGTTTAAAAAATGATGGGGGTGAGAGGGTAGGGAGTGGAATATATGGGAACCTCTTATGTTTTTTTTTATAGCGTATCTCTATTTTTTTTCAATGTTACATTCAAAAAATATAAGAGGTCCCCATATACCCCCACACCCTCACCCCACTCCTCCCACATCAACAAGCTCTTTCATCATCGTGGCACATTCATTTCATTTGATGAATACATTTTGGAGCCCTGCTGCACCACATGGATAATGGTTTACATTGTAGTTTACGCTCTCCCCCAGTCCACCCAGTGGGCCATGGGGGGGGACATACAATGTCCAGCATCTGTTCCTGCAGCACCACCCAGGACAACTCCAAGTCTTGAAAATGCCCCCACATCATAACTCTTCTTCCCTCTCCCTACCCTCAGCAGCTACCGTGGCCACTTTCTCCACATCAATGCTACAGTTTCTTCCATTACTAATTACAACAGTTCCATAATAGAGTATCAGTCAGTCCACTCTAATCCACACTCTATTCCTCCATCCTGTGGACCCTGGGATGGTGATGTCCTCTCCACCTCTAAATTGGGAGGGGCGTTAGACCCCACATGGCTGATGGGTGGCATTCTCCTGCTCGCAGCTGTAGACTCTCGCAGTTCCCCGCCGTGGGGGCTGACCATCCTTATCTCCTTGTTAGCTGACCTGGGCAAGTCCAACGAAGTGTAGAGCAGGAACAGCAGCTCTGCTGAACACCTTAGTTTTCATTCCCGTCGCTTGCACACCACAGCTCTGCCCTGAAGACAGTGGGTGTCACAGATGTCAGACAGCAGGGAGAGTGGCCCGTGGCAGGCCGGGGCCCCTCCTCGGGGGCCTTGCCTTCTGCCTCTTGCAGAGGTCGAGTCCCAGCGCTCGGGTGAGGCCAGGTAGGAAGGGCGGCCACAGCCCAGAGGGGACGAAGGCTCGTCACGGCCACGAGGACAGCCCGGGCCGTGGCCGGGCTAAGCGCGCTCCAGCTAGGAGCCCACCGACACCTCAGAGGGCCCCGAGCCCCCTCACTACCCAGTGTTCAGGGCAGTGGCGGGATCTGCCCCCGGCCTCACGCCCGTCGATTGTGGCGCAGGGATTTCAGCCAGGCCGAGCAGCACCACACCCTCTCCGCTCCGGCTGCCTCCACGGGTCCACAGGCCACGCGGGAGACACTTCCCGACCGTGGGAGACACTTCCCGACGGCGGGCTAGGGGCCAGGACATGGGGCTCCGTCTGTGTCAGGAGCCTCCTGGCAGCGGCGCTAACCCGGCAGGAGGTCCTGCCTGCTGGGTGCCCAGGGAGGCATCGAAGCCCCCCAGAGGCCAGAGCTGAGCACGACGCGGGCAGTGGGCAGGGGGCTCCGGCCCAGCCCAGCCCACCCTCCCCTCACGCCCAGGGGTGGAGGGCCCCGGGGACCGCATTCTCCCTCGGCACACGGACACTGCCAGCCTGGGAGGGGTTCTGCGGGCTCAGAGCAGGAAAGATTTTCTGGGGGAAGAGGGGAGAGGTCCGCAGACCCAGATGGAGAAGTCCCCCCAGAGTCCCCCCACCCGCTCCCGAGCCCCCAGTTAAACACCTGGGCCCCAGCCCAGTTTCTGCAAGTGGCGGGCAGAACCGGCTGCCCCTGCCCTGATCATAGCCCCCCTGCCACCCTGGCCAGTCGCCTGCTGGAGCAAGCGGCCCGGGAGGGTGACACTGGGGTGCCCACACAGCTGCGTGGCAGGTAAGTCACTTAACTGCTCTGAGCCTCCACCAGCCACACAGGGGTGCTCACGCTGCCCCCACAAGGGCCTGAGGCTTGAGTGGGGGCAGGTGGGGCTTGATTCTGCACCTGGCATACAGCAGGTGCTCAGCGGAGCACCCATGCCATCTGCACACCAGTGGGTTCTTTTTTTTTAAGATTTTTTATTTTTTTCTCTCCCCTTCCCCCCACCTCCCATTTGTCTGCTCTCTGTGTCCACTCGCTGTGTGTCCTTCTGTGACCGCTTCTATCCTTATCAGCGGCACCCGGAATCTGTGTTTCTTTTGACTGCATCATCTTGCTGTGTCAGCTCTCCGTGTGCGCAGCGCCACCCCTGGGCAGGCTGCACTTCTTTCGCGTGGGGCTGCTCTCCTTACAGGGCGCACTCCTTGTGCGTGGGGCTCCCCTACGCAGGGGACACCCCTGTATGGCGCGGCACTCCTTGCACGCATCAGCACTGCACAAGGGCCAGTTCACCACATGGGCCAGGAGGCCCTGGGTTTGAACCCTGCACCTCCCATGTGGTAGGCAGATGCTCTATCAGTTGAGCCAAATCCTCCTCCCCACAGTGGGTTCTGATGCCGGCAGCTGGCCTCACGCTGGGCCCTGGGGGGTGCAGCTGCTGGGAAGAGAGGGCCCCTAGAGGGTATATGATCTCACTGCTCCCCACCCCCTTAGGGCAGGGTTTCTTAACAAGGGGTCCGTGTGCTTGAATAAAAATGAAAAAAAAAACTCTTGTAGGGACGTGTTGCTGCAGGGGTGATCTATTTATTAAATAATACACAGTGCAGTGTGGACCTAGGAAGGGGTCCGTGGTGTTCACTTGACTGGCAAAGGGGTCCTTGGAACAAAAAAGGTTAAGGACCCCTGCCTCAGTGCAAGATGAACAAACTGGCCCAGAAAGGGAAGTTTATTTGCCCAGAGTCGCACAGCAAGCCAGTGCCAGTCTCTGCAACTTCCTGGGCCTCAGTTTCCCCATCCCGTACGAAGGGTCCTCTCCTCTGCCTGCTTTGGAGAGGTCAGTTGGGGGAGAGATAAGGGATGAGCACTTGCTTAGAAGACCCAGAAACTCAGAAGCTTCTTACCTGCTCCCCTTTGGGACTGGAGGTCTCAGGAGCCAAAGCTCACTGGTCACCATGAATCTTGGAGGAGGAGCTCCGAGGGGCGAGTGAATTTCTCAGGCCACAGCACGAGGGCCCCCACCGCAGGGTGCCCCCTGGTTGCAGGCTCCTGTGGGAGAGCTGGCCAGCTCCCCCCATGCATGTGTCAGGCCTGGTGGAGGGGCCGAGGGCAGGGGGGCAGGGGCTTCCCCCACAGGGCTCTCTGGATGGCTTCCCTGGAACTGGGGAACAGGGGTGCACCCCAGCCCCAGCCCTGCACGCCCCCGCAACGCGCAGCGCGCACACGCGGACTCCTTCCCCAGGCCTAGCCCTGCCAGCCCACCTGTAAAACAGGGCTATCAATTCTCTCCTGGTGGGAGGCTTGGGTGAGGATTCCACGAGACGATGCATCATCTCAAAGGCCTCCCTAACCTTTTAAGCCTTTCTGCTGGCCGGGGGGCCGGGGCCGCCGCTTTGCTTCTGGACTGGCCCTTTCTTGGCCTCTAGCTGCCCGTCTGTTAAATGGGAAGGCTGGGTTCAGGGGTCCCGAAGACAGCCTCCAGCTCTTAAAGGTCAGCCATGTTTAAGGTGGGCAAGGGGGGGGGGTCCAGCAGGGTTGGGGAGGGGGGTCCACGGTACATGAGGGGGTTGGCTGGACCACAGGAGTGAGATCCTGGGGTCCCTGCAAGCCTGCGGCGCCCCACAGAGCTCCTGCCATCTGGAGGGCCTGGAGCCGGGCCAGGCCCTACGCACTGGAGAGGAAAACGGCCCCGGGGCCTGGGGTGGGGCGGGGGTCGGTCACCCGCCAGTGGGATGAGCGGAGTCTAAATAAATCACTAACACACGGGGGTTGAGTTCCTTGAACGGGCGCTGGGAGGGGACAGGAGGGGCGTGGGGGAGGGGGTAGCCGGCGGCATAACTGTGACCCTGTCCCTCTCCTCCTGTAGGGACCGTCAGGGTCTGACGCAGACCCCGCTGGGGTGGGAGCGGCCGCGGCGGGGCCCCCCTTGCTCAGGCCCAGCCCTCTACCAGGCCGCTCCGTGCCGTGAGAAACACGAAAAGCCCCGGCTGTCCGAGGGGAGGGAGGTGTTGAAAGCTGCATCCTGCTCCGAGGGCTGAGCCAAGGCCAGAGATAACATCAGGCGCTGCGGAGCAGAGCTGGCCCTCGCCCTTCCCGCGCCGGCCCTGGCTCTGTCCCCCCGCCCGCCTGGGGCCTGAGCTGCAGGGCACGGCTGGGTTGCCCCCAGCCGGAAGGGGACCTGGCCCCCGCACTCTGCCAGCCCAAGAGACCCCGCCGGCTGAGGGCAGGGACGCGGGGCGCAGGTTGGGCAGGCTGGAGCTGAGGTCAGGCCGCGGGTCTGCAGCCCGTTTAGGCCCCCGAGGGCCCCCTCCTGCCCCCTCCCCTCTCTGGCTTCAGTTTCCACATTTGCAAAAGGGCGGGGTGGGGCCCTGAGTGATTACTGGACCTGCCCTGGGTGGTGGGCCCAGCGTGGGGTCCCCGTCACACTGTCCAGGGCAGGGATGGGGGACTGCTGGACGGACAGAGGGATGGATGAGTGACTGAACAAGGAACTCCTGGAAACCGATAAACACTACCACTGCAGGCTTGCCTGGCTGCAGAGAGAAGTCTCCCCTCTCCCTGCTCAGCACAACAATACCCCATGAGTTCTGCCTTTTACAATTTGCAAAATGGCTTCTGCACCCACTGTTACTGCCCGTGACCATGGGCGGGCAGACAGGGAGGGCTCCCTGCCCCTTTAGCAAATGGGGCATCTAAGAGATGTGTGTCTGCGCCCCTAGAAGCCAGGCAGGGGAGCTCAGCCCTACTCGGTGGAGGAGAACCCAGGTCCAGGGCACGGAACGGAAGGCCCGTCCAGGAACCACAACTCTTGACCTGGCCCGGTCCAGGCCTGCCCTGAGCCCGCTGGCAGCTGCCGCGGGCAGCGCGGGCACGGTGCCCGGGGCCCAGGGCCTGGCCCAGGGCCTGGCCTGCGTGGAGGCCGGGCCCAGCGCTCGCTCTCCTGAAAGACCCTCCGAGCTCGGGTTCTGTGCCAGCTCCTTCCCCCGCACCGAGGCCCCGCACGCTCAGGCACCTGCCGACCTCTCCAGAGACCCCCTGGGCCAGGCATGGGGGAGGCCACCCCACCAATCAGGAGCAAACCCTGAGAACCTGCGGCCAGAGACGGCCCAGCCCGCGCCTCTGCCTCGCAGCCAGCGCACGTCTGTCCTGGGACCTGAAAACGCCCCACCGAAGGGTGGCACCGTTCATTCACCCCCACTTTCACCAGCAACCCAAATTAGCAACTCAGATGTGTGTTCCCTGCCAGCCCGGCCCCCTGCAGGGCCCCAGGAGGATGGGGACAGCCCGGGTGTGCGCCATCAGTGCCCCTTATCGCTTCGATAACCTCTGAGGCTTGGTTTCTTCGCCAGTGAAGTGGGAGTGGATTTGCACCTCATGGGATGCACAGTACAGCGTGGCCAAGACTCAGCGGGAAGGAGAGATGCAGATGTACCCTGCAAACTGGCAAATGCTGTTCAAGATGCACGCGGCGGGGAAGTGGACTTGGCCCAGTGGTTAGGGCGTCCGTCTACCACATGGGAGGTCCGCAGTTCAAACCCCAGGCCTCCTTGACCCGTGTGCAGCTGGCCCACGCGCAGTGCTGATGCGCGCAAGGAGTGCCCTGCCACGCAGGGGTGTCCCACACGTAGGGGAGTCCCACGCGCAAGGAGTGCGCCCTGTAAGGAGAGCCGCCCAGCGCGAAAGAAAGTGCAGCCTGCCCAGGAATGGTGCCACGCACACGGAGAGCTGACACCACAAGATGACGCAACAAAAAGAAACACAGATTCCTGTGCTGCTGACAACAATAGAAGCAGACAAAGAAGATGCAGCAAATAGACAGAGAACAGACAACTGAGAGGGGAGGGGAGAGAAATAAAATCAATCAATCAATCAGTCAATCTTAAAAAAAAAAAAAGGAAAATGCACGCAGCACGTGAGGAAAGAACCTCGGCGCGGCGTCCCAGGGCTGCAGCGATGCGGGGAGGACGTCCCTGTGCAGAGGCTGGGGTGGGTGACCTCGGGGAGGGCCCTGGGGTGGGTCGGCCCCCTGGGGAGAGCCCAGTCCTGCCCTTGAGGAGCAGCTTTTCCGCGGTAGGACGGCCCCTGCCTGTGAATTCGCCTGCTAGAGCCCAGGGGCAGTGGGCGCTGAGCCTCCCCGAGTGCCGCTGCCCCTTGCCGGGGCATCCGGTCAAGCCTGGGCCAGGCCCTCACCACTCGCTGGGAACCCCAGGAGCTCGCGGCCCCTGGCTGGACCGCCACGTCCCACGGCCTCGGGCGCAGCCTCGAGCAGCCAGATGGGGCCCAGGCACTGGCCTCGGGGTGGGGGGAGGAAGGACCCGAGTGGGGGCGTCTCCAGAGAAGATCCAGACGCAGCGCTGAAAGGGATCTGAGGAAGGTTGGTCTGGAGGAACGTGGAAAAGAATGATAATGGGAAACAGGGCTGGCGGGAAGGAGGCGCTTATCACTGCCCCCTGCCCGGTCAGGGCCCTCCCCGCGGGAGCCCGGCGGGGAAGAGGGTGGAGGGCGCTGCGCCCGGGGAGTGGGACCTACTCACGTTCCTGGCCGTCTCGGGGCGCGCTGGCCCCCAGGGAGGCTCACCGACTTCCTGACCCCCGGGGCGGATCAAGGTTTTTAACGGGAAGGGCCAGGAGTCAAGTCCTCCCAACCCTGCGACTGTGTGAAATTACAAACGGAAGGTCTGGGCCTCGTCAGAGCAAATGCAAAATGGAAGTTTTCTCCCGTCGGGGAGCTCCTGGAGAGAGCGGCATGTTTACACTTGAGCCATTCGTTTCTCCTCTTTGAGGACAATGGTACGAAATGAAGTTTATCAGGGTTTCCGTGTCTTTAGAAAGCCACGCGTGGGTCTGCGTACGCAGGTGCACCCCTGCGCCCCTCGGCCGGCATCGCCCGTTACGCACTCCCGTGGCTCGGCGCGGGCCTGGCTCTGCCCGACGCCGGGGTCTGCGCTTGTCCATTTCCTCGGCGAGGGCCCTCCCCGTCGTCAGGGCTGCGCGCCCTCAGATCTGCACCTGCCCTGTTCCCACCCAGAGGTCCCTCTTGGAGCCGCTGCACGCCGCTGTCCCTGGCTGTAAGTGGTGGGACCCTGACCAGGGACTGCAGGCCCGGGCCCCGGCCTCCCTCTCCTCTCCGAGCCTCTGCCTGTGTGTTTCCCAGGGGTCTGAAAACCAGCCCTTCCCAGGCCTCCCCACCCTGAGGTGCGTCTCAGAGGTGGCGCCTCGGAGGCTGGCGCGGGGTGACACCAGGCCCAGCCAGGCGCAGCCAGGCCTCTGCAGCTGGGCCGCTGCATCTGGTAAAACCGCCAGGGCTGCAGCTGCGCAGGCGACGACCCTGGCAGGCTTGCACCCCGATGACCCCTCCCACAGACGGGGGGCTCATCACCTCTTCAGGCAGCCCTGGGCAGGCACAGCTGTGAGAAGCCATGTGTGGAGTGGAACTCTGCTTCCCTGGCCCCTCCACCCACAGGTTACCCCTCGGATCACGCAGAACAAACCTGACCTCCCACTCACCATCTACGCGTCCTTTATGACCCCCTTAGAGGTTTCTCCCTGCTCCCCATCTCACCTCCAAAGTTCAGGAGGTCTCACAGCGATTAGTACCAACAGGGCAATGCAATTACCCACCTGTGGGGCTGGCCTGGGTGCTCGGGGGGGCAGGGACTGGATTGGGTCAGCTCCGTGTCCCAAGGATCAACAGCAAAGGATGGTGCCCCAGGCCGGGCTCAGGAAAGGCTCGCCCACTGCCCGCCTGCCTGGCGAGCACGCCCCGCGGAGGGCAGAGCACGGCCACCACCCCCAGCTGCTCGGCCACCACCCCCAGCTGCTCGGCCACCACCCCCAGCTGCAGAGCCACCACCCCAGCTGCTCGGCCACCACCCCCAGCTGCTCAACCACCACCCCCAGCTGCTCGGCCACCACCCTAGCTGCTCAACCACCACCCCCAGCTGCTCAACCACCACCCCAGCTGCAGAGCCACCACCCCCAGCTGCTCGGCCACCACCCCCAGCTGCTCAACCCCCCCCCCCAGCTGCTCGGCCACCACCCCAGCTGCTCGGCCACCACCCCCAGCTGCTCAACCACCACCCCCAGCTGCTCAACCACCACCCCCAGCTGCTCAACCACCACCACCAGCTGCTCGGCCACCACCCCAGCTGCTCGGCCACCACCCCAGCTGCTTGGCCACCACCCCGGGCTGCGCTCTGAGACGCTGCCCTCCGGGACCCCCCAGCTCCTGGGCAGGGCCCTGGGCCCTGTCCTCTGCCTCCTGCAGCACCGCCGGGGGCTGCCCAGGCCTTTTCCTTCCCACACCCTTTCCTCCTGCCTTCCCAGCTCCCTCCCACCGCTCCGGCCACTTCTGTTCAGTCCCCTAAGAGGACTCCTCCTTGCTCTCCCACCTCTAAAGGAGGCCCAGGGCTCAGTGCTGGACCCACTTCCCCCACCCCACGCTTTCTCCCCGGCAAAACCCCTGCCCGCTCAGCCGCACCTCCAGCAGCTGCTCCTGAGGGTCCACGGGCCCCTCAAACCCGACACGGCCAATCCTGAGCTCAGCCTGTCTCCCCCAAGCCCTGCTGAGCCTTTCCCGTGCGTTACAGCCTCCACCCTCCTCTAGTCCAGTCTAAGCCACCTGGGCTAGCACTGGCCCCTTCCACCCTTCCACTCCTCACCATCTACTGCACTCTTTAAAAATCAACGTTATCGAGGCGAAACTTGTATATAATACTGCACCCATTGAAAATGTACATTTATAATCCTTCTATCTTCTCGGCGTATGACCCTCATTTTGCTATTATGAAATATTTCTCTTTATGCCTGGTAATATCCTCACTCTCAAGTGGACCTTACCGATATTAATGTGGCCACTCCAGCTGCGTCCTGCTTACCGTTGGCTCAATGTATCTCTTCCCAGCCTGTTTCCGTCTCTGTGCCTGAATCGTGTCTCTTTCAGGCAGCATTGACTTTGTTCTCGCTGTTCACTTTTCTCTCCAGTCTGAAAATCTCTCCCTTTTGATTGGAATATTCATTCCATTTTATTTACTGTAATTATTGAAATGATTGTTTGCCATTTTGCTATTAGTTTTCTATTTGTCTCAGCTGAATTTTATTTCTCAGTTTCTTCTTCCCACTTTATTTTATGTTAATCCAATACTTTTTATTTTCTTTTGCCCCACCCCTGCCCTGCTGTTTTTTTTGTTTGTTTGTTTTGTTTTTTGCTGTCTGTGTCCATTTACTTGTGATCTTCTGTATCTACTTCTCTTTTTGTCTTCTCTTCTTGTCTATCTCCTCTAGGATTCACTGGGATTCAATCCTGGGGACCTCTGATGTGGAGAGAGGTTCCCTATCCATTGCCCCACCTCAGTTCCTGGTCTCTGCTGTGCTTCACCTTGACTCTTCCCTTCATCTCTTTTGTTGTGTCATCATCTTGCTGTATGACTCACTTGTGAGGACATTGGCTCACCATGCGGGCACTTATGCAGGCACTCGGCACGGGCACTGGCTTGCCATGTAGGCACTTGGCTTGCCATGCAGGCATTGGCTCACCACGCAGGCATGTTTTCTCTTCTTCTTTTTCACCAGGAGGTCCCAGAGATTGAACTTGGGTCTTCTCATATGGTAGGTGAGGCCTTATCACTTGAGCCACATCCACCTCCCCCAATATTTTTAGTGTTCTATTTTATTCCATTTCTGTTCAGCTTCTAGCAATATCTTTGCATAATTTTTCAGTGGCTGCTCTAGGGATTACAATATGCACCTTTAATTTATCATAATCTATGTAGAGTTAATAATGAATTACTTCAGGGAAGCAGATGTGGCTCAACTGATAGAGCGTCTGCCTATCACATGGGAGGTCCTGGGTTCAATCCCAGGGCCTCCTGGCCTGTGTGATGAGCTGGCCCACGTGCAATGCTACTGCATGCAAGGAGTGCTGTGCCATGCAGGGGTGGCCCCCATGTAAAGGTGCCCCATGCACCAGGAGTGCACACCGCAAGGAGAGCCACCCCATGCAAAAAAAGCGCAGCCCACCCAGGAGTGGCACAGCACACACAGAGAGCTGACACAGCAAGATGACGCAACAAAAAAGAGACACAGATTCCCAGTGCTGCCTGACAAGAAGGCAAGCAGCCATAGAAGAACACACAGGGAAGGGACACAGAGAACAGACAATGGGGAGGGGGGAGGAGAGAGAAATAAAAATAATAAAATAAATAAATCTTTTAAAAAAATAATGAATTACTTCAGGTAAATTTAGGAGTGCTGCAATAGTATATCTCTGTTTAATCTTACTTTCATTAATGCTGTTAATGTCATATATTAGTACATATTATACTTTATAACCCACAAATATATGTAATCTTTAAATGGACCCACATATTTATCAATGCCATCAGTTCTTTCCATTGAAGATCCAAGTTCCCTTTAGCTTGAAGATCTTCCTTTAGCATTTCTTATATAGATTTCCTGGTAATAAATCTCAATTTTTGTTTATCTTAAAATGTCTTAATTTTACCTTCATTTTTTAAAGATAGATTTGTTAAATTTGAATTATTGGTGATAGTTTTTTTCTTTCAATACTTTGAACATATTGTTACAGTATCTTCTGACTTTCCTTGTTTCTGATGCAAAATTGGCTAATTGTATCACTGTTCTCCTGTATGTAAAATACTTTTTTTTTTTTACAGCTCTCAAGATTTTCTTTTTATCTTTGACTTTTAACAGTTTTACTATTAGATGGCTGAAAGTTATTTTCTTTGTATTTGTCCTGCTTGGGATTTGTTGAGATTCTTGGCTCTTGAAACGTCACCAATTTTGGGATGTGTTTGGTCAGTATTTATTCAAGTACATTTTTCTGCCCCGTATTAGTTTCCTAAGGCTGCCGTAACAAACTATCACCAATTGGGTGGCTTAAAGCAGCTCAGACTCAGGCCTACTGGTTCATCTTTCTGGAGGCTAGAAATCCAAAAACCAAAGTGTTGTCAAGGTTGCTTCCTTCAGGAGGCTCTGGGAGAGAATCTGGCCCACGCCTCTCTCCTGGCTTCTGGTGGCTCCTGGACATCTGGGCATTCCTTGGCTTGTAGATGTGTCACTTCAGTCTCTGCCTGCATCCTCACATGGCCGTGCTCCCTCTGTGTGTGCCTGCATGTCTTATAAGCACACCAGTGATTGAGTTTAGGGCCCACTTGGTCCAGTATGGTGTCATCTTAACTTAAATCTTAATTACATCTGCAAAGACCCTACTTCCAAATAAGGACACATGCACCAGTACCGGGAGTTAAGACTCCAACAGGTCTTTTGGGGGGCACCATTTGACCCCCAACATGCCCTTTCTCTCCATTCTCTTTTTCTGGTGTCCCAATTGTACATATTTTGGATCTCTTGATATTATCCCTCAGGTCTCCAAGGATCTGTTTGTTTTTCCAATCTTTTGACCACATTTTCATTTAGGTATTTGAACATATTTTCCTTTTATGTATAAGCTTTGAAGTTTTTGTAAAACCCAACATCTGTGCCAACTCAGAGTCAGTTGTTATCGTTAGCTTTTCCTGAGTATGGATCACATTTTGCTGTTTCTTTGCAGTTTGAAAACAAGACATTGTAGTAATTCTGGGTTCTGCTGTGCTCTTCTGATGATTCTTGCTGTTAATTCTGATGGGCAGTTAATTTGCCTGGGCTCAAACTGCAAACCCTCTCCTCAACCATGTACAATAGCTGATATCTCTGCTCAATTCCTATGGTTTCCAGTGGCTGCATTTTCAGCTTGGCTCTCAGGGGTCTCCCCTATACCTCTGTAATTTGGCAGTCAGTAAGGATTTGGGCAGTTCATATTTTGAGGCTCACTTTTCTCTGATACCCTTGCTTCTGGGGATTCCTCCCTAAATTTCCAGCTGCTCTGCCAGCCCAGGGCTCTGTCCTTTGACACCTCGTACCAGTAAGGTTTTAGCTTTCTGCTATATGGGCCACACACAGGTTGAGAAATTCACTCAGTTCTTAAAAAGCAGCACACTTACATACGATAGCCAGTGCGGCTCTGTCTTTCAAAGGTAGCTTTTCCTCTGGTCCTTGCCAGTTTTTTCCACCAGGTTGTCTAGTATTCAACCAGAGATTTGGATGGAATTTATGCTCAGAATTTGAGTCTTAGACCTTCTGAAATTCTCTCACTTTTAGAATTTCCCTCAAATTTCCAGTTGCTCTTACAGCTCTGAACTCTACTCTTTGCCACCTAAAGTAGTGAGACTGTGGTTTCCCATCCCCCATGGCCATGGAGATTTGGGAGCATTGTTTATATTCTTACATTTTCTAGTTGCAGGTTTTCAAAAGTAAACTCTCCTTCAGCTTCTGTCTGTTTGGAGACACTTCCCAGAGCCTTTAAATAACTGCTTTTTAGTATTTTGCTCATAATCATAATTGTTATCTGCAGGAAGGTTTGTGCAATCACTTCATGCCACTATCACTATAGGAAGTTTCTCCCAGTGCACTCTTTCTAAAATGTATACTACCTGCAGAGCGCATGTAGCCTGATGGCTGAGTGCACGCTCTGCGTATACGAGGTCCCAGGTTCAATCCCTGGTACCTCCTAAAAAAAAATAAACAAAAATAAAAGTTGGTTCTTTGAAAATATCAATAAAATCAACAAACCTTAGAAAATGAAATAAAATATATACTAGAGCATGCCACTCTCCACGCTTAAAACCCTTCAAAGGTTACCCACTGACTTCAGATAAAGTAGAAAATCCTTGGTAAATAAATATGAAACAAAACCACAATGAGATGCCACTTCACACCCGCTAGGATGGCTGTTATTTAAAGCAACAGAAAATAACAAGTGCTCGTGAGAATACAGAGAAAATGGAACTCCTGTGCATTGCTGATGGGAATGTACAATGGTGATCCCTCTGTGGAAAATAGTCTGGTAGTTCCTCAGAAAGTTACACATAGGTTTACGTTATGACTTGGCAATTCCACTCCTAGGTATATACCCAAAGAACGGAAAACAGGGATTCAAACACACACTTGTGCACCAATATTCATAACAGCATCGTTCACAATAGCCAAAAGGTGGAAACATAAGTGACTGGATAAACAGTGTGTTATGGACATAGAATAGAATATTTAGAATATTATTCAGCCATAAAGAAGTGCTGATACATGCTACAACATGGATGGACCTTGAAAACATTGTTCTAAGTAAAATGAACCAGGCAAAAGGACATATATTATATGATTCCACTTATTTACAGTATTTAGAATAAGCAAGGTCATAGAGACAAGAAGACTAGAGGTCACCAGGGGCTGAGGGAAGGGGAAATGGGGAGTTAGTGCTTAGTGGGTACAGAATTTCTGTTTGGGGTGATGGAAAAAGTTTCGGTAATGGATGGTGGCGACGGTAACACAACATTGTGAACATGATTAATGACACTGAGTTGCACACTTAAAAATGGTTAAAATGGCAAATTTAATGCTATATATGTTATCAAAATTGTATTAGGCAGGGTTCTCTAGAGAAACAGAATCAGCAAGAGATATCTGTCAATAGTAGGCAATTCTATAGGAGTCCTAGCCGTGGGGATGTACAAGTCCAGGTTCCACAGGCAGGCTGCAACCAGGGGCTGCAATGAAAGTCCAATGAAGGTTCCTGATGAGTTCTGGGAGATGCTGGCTGTCCAAAATTGAGCTGGAAAATCCTCTCTCTCTCTTTTTTTATTTATTTATTTATTATTATTATTATTATTATTTTTTAATTACATTAAAAAAATATATGAGGTCCCATTCAACCCCACCACCCCCGCCCCCCACTCCCCCCACAGCAACACTCTCTCCCATCATCGTGATACATCCATTGCACCTGGTAAGTTCATCTCTGAGCATCACTGCACCCCATAGTCAATGGTTCGCATCATAGCCCAGACTCTCTCACGTTCCATCCAGTGGGCCCTGGGGGGATCTACAGTGTCCCGTAATTGTCCGTGAAGCACTATCCAGGACAACTCCACGTCCCGAAAACGCCTCCACATCTCATCTCTTCCTCCCGTTCCCCACACCCAGCAGCCCCCATGGCTACCGTTCCCACACCCATTCCACATTTTCTCTGTGGACATTGGATTGGTTATGTCCATTGCACACCTATGTCAAGTGAGGGCTTAGATTCCACATGGGTACTGGATGCACTCTTCCCGCTTCTAGTTGTAGACACTCTAGGCTCCATGTTGTGGTGGTTGACCTTCTTCAACTCCATGTTAGCTGAGTGGAGTAAGTCCAATAAGTCAAAGTGTAGGAGCTGAAGTCTGTTGAGGCTCTGGGCCTGGGTGTCATATTATCAGTCCAGAGATTCAAATCCCCTACATATATCTTAAACCCAGCACCAACTACAATTCCAATAAAGTAGCATGCAAGTCTTGTGAAAAGAGATCCCCTCTGAGTCCATTTCCATCACGCAGAAACACCAGCTCCAAAGAAGGGCCATCTGTCATGGCAGTGAACCCCTTCTGCCATGACCATAGAACCCGTGGGTCTCTTTATCCCTCAAAAGAACCAATACCTGGGGTTGTATCTACCTTATCTGTCTCTTAGACTCTGTTCAGTTGTACATAGGGGTATTCCTTCTGACAACCTCCAGACTCTTTTTTAGAGACTCACAGCCTTATAATCTCATTTCTCCTTTCCATTTCCCCCTTACATTAGGTCAAACCGCTTCCCGAAGTCATGTTATTATATGTAGACAGGTATATTCTGCTGTTCCGCATTGAATCTTTAATTCAAGGTCATTTTCTAGTTGCTTCTTCAGCTGGTATGTGGTAGTGATCCCTCGGTGCCAGGGAGGCTCATCCCCGGGTGTCGTGTCCCACGCTAGGGGGAATGCATCACATCTACACGCTGAGTTTGGCTGTGAGAGTGGCCACATTTGAGTAACATGAAGGCTGTCAGGAGGAAACCCCCAGGCACAATGCTACTCTAGGCCTTGTTCTTATTGCAGGTGCATAGGCTCAAAAGTGTAGCCATTAGTATCAAGAGCCCACTGTTGGGCCCTCCTTCCTTCCTGGTTTTTGCCGTTGCACCTGGAGGATTGCCGCTGCTCTCCCAGGGCCCACAACAGTGACCCCCCGGCCAGGAGCCCAGTACCCCCCCAGCTGTTGTTTTTAATTGTTTCCACTATGAGTATATATAGACATTACCATATACCCTGGGCATATGCCCTGTATAACTCCCTGTCAACCATATATATCCTGTCAATAACATCCCATATCAGTATTCCTCCGCTGCCATTGTTGAACCACTCTGTGATCCAAAACTTCCCGTAAAGTGAATCCCAACATAATGTCAGCTTCAGAAGAGTCTTAGATCACCAAAATTCATATATACAATATACAGTATTTCCCCAGATCCACCATAAAACCTTTTCCCTTGCACAGCAATAATCTTTTAACTTATTCATATCATATTTCCTGAAACTGATGTACAGATTCCGAAACTATAGTTTTCAAACAAAGTAACATTTGTGCTTACTATGTGGTCCATACTTTAGGTTGTACAGTTTTCTAAATTTTTTAGTTATCCTATGTTTTGTCTTATGGTTTTCATTATTAGTCTGTCGTCCCCTATATGTTTTTGGTGTAATATTAGCTGTTTTATATTCATCCTCGTGTACTCTCACATAACTCCTCTTTTGCCCCCTTATTTACCTTTGTTCCATCCATTGCACGTCCATTTTCCCCTCCCCTTAGGGCCCACAACGCCTGCCAATCTAATGCCCTGGGAGCCGTCCTTTCTCACGAGAGATACAGTTCTCTCTATTCGTCGGCATTAGTCTTCCCCAGGATATGGGTCCACCCCACCCAATGGTAGAACCCACCTTGGCAAAATGAGCCTTCAGCTATTCCCTCCGGAGTCCTCCTGCATCAGACCATACCCCCTGAGCGTCCTAACCAGGTAACCCTCCTACTTATACTTTGATACGTTTTACTCAACATTTAGTTCTCAATGAACTTCTGGCACTCTCCCATGTTTGTATGTTGCCCCTCCCTCCCACCTATTTCTTGGACCATATTACTCCTCTTCCCATCCCCAGCCCCCCTCAAACCCAGAAAACCCCACCCGAAGGTAACCCCTTGCCCCCATTTTGTCCCTTCTTTGTGCTCATACTTACCCCCAGCTCATCACAGATTCCACCCCTACAGACATTAACTCACATCCTTCCTCCACCCCCCGATTTCCAGTAAGCCACTTTTCCAGACTCTAGCTCTCTGAGGCAGTTAACTTATTTCATATCATTGAGGTCATATAGTATTTGTCCTTCAATGCCTGGGTTGCTTCACTCAACATAAGATTCTCAAGGTTCATCCATGTTATCATGTGTGATTGTAGTGTATTGGTTCTTACAGCTGAGTAGTATTCCATTGTGTGTATATACCACATTTTATTGATCCACTCATCTGTTGATGGACTTTTGGATTGATTCCAACTTTTGGCGATGGTGAACAATGCTGCTATGAACATTGGTGTACATATATCGGTTTGTGTCCTTGTTTTCAGATCTGATGGGTATATACCCAGCAGTGGTATTGCTGGGTCATATGGCAAATCTATGGATAATTTTTTGAGAAACTGCCAAACTGTCCTCCAGAATGGTTGGATCCTTCTGCATTCCCACCAGCAATGGATGAGTGTTCCCCTTTCTTCACATCCTCTCCAGCATTTGTATTCTACTGTTTTTTTCATGGCTGCCAATCTTATGGGAGTAAGATGGTATCTCATTGTAGTTTTGATTTGCATTTCCCTGATAGCTAGGGATTTGGAGCATTTTTTCATGTGCTTTTTAGCCATTTGTATTTCTTCTTTGGAGAAGTGTCTGTTTAAATCTTTTTCCCATTTTTTAAATGGGTTGTTTATCTTTTTGTTTTCGAGATCTATGAGTTCTTTATATATGCAAGTTATAAGTCTCTTATCAGATATATGGTTGCCAAATATTTTCTCCCATTGTGTGGGTTCCCTTTTTACTTTCTTGACAAACTCCTTTGAGGTGCAGAAGGCTTTAATTTTGAGGTAGTCCCATTTATCTATTTGTTCTTTTGCTGCTCGTGCTTTTGGTGTGATATTCATGAAGCCATTTCCTATTACAAGGTCCTGTAGATGTTTCCCTACACTGCTTTCTAAGGTCTTTATGGTCTTGGCTCTTATATTTAGGTCTTTGATCCATCTTGAGTTGATCTTTGTATAAGGTGTGAGATGGTAATCCTCTTTCATTCTTCTACATATAGCTATCCAGTTCTCCAGGCACCATTTGTTGAATAGGCCATTCTCTCCCAGTTGAGAGGGTTTGGTGGCTTTATCGAATATTATATGGCTATATACATGAGGTTCTATATCTGAACTTTCAGTTCGATTCCATTGGTCTGTGTGTCTCTCCTTATGCCAGTACCATGCTGTTTTCACTACTGTAGCTTTGTAGTATGTTTTGAAGTCAGGAAGTGTGATTCCTCCTATTTCGTTTTTCTTTTTCAATATGTCTTTGGCTATTCGGGGCCTCTTTTTATTCCAAATAAATTTCATAGTTAGTTTTTCTAGTTCCTTAAAGAAGGCTGTGTTGATTTTTATTGGGATTGCATTGAATGTGTAGATTAGTTTTGGTAGGATAGACATCTTAATAATATTCAGTCTTCCTATCCATGAACAGGGAATATTCTTCCATTTATTTAGGTCTTCTTTGATTTCCTTGAACAATCTTGTATAGTTCTCGATGTATAAGTTTTTTACCTCTTTAGTTAAATTTATTCCTAAGTATTTTATTTTTTTATTTACTATTGTGAATGGTATTTGTTTCTTGATTTCCTCCTGATCTTGCTCATTATTGGTGTATAGAAATGCTACTGATTTTTGCGCATTGATCTTATAACCTGCGACTTTGCTAAACTCATTTATGAGTTCTAGGAGCTTTGTTGTAGATCTCTCAGGGTTTTCTATATATAGGATCATGTCATCTGCAAATAATGAAATTTTGACTTCTTCCCTTCCAATTTGAATGCCTTTTATATCTGGTTCTTGTCTCAGTGCTCGAGCCAGTACTTCCAAGACAATGTTAAATAGGAGCGGAGACAATGGGCATCCTTGTCTTGTCCTGATTTTAGAGAGAAGGATTTCAGGATTTCGCCATTGTAAACAATGTTGGCTTTAGGTTTTTCATATATACTCTTTATCATGTTCAAAAAGTTTCCTTGTATTCTGATCTTTTGGAGTGTTTTTATCAGGAAGGGGTGCTGTATTTTGTCAAATGCCTTTTCTGCATCTATAGATATAATCATGTGGTTTTTTTCTCTCAATCTGTTTATATGGTGTATTACATTGATTGATTTTCTTATGTTGAACCATCCTTGCATACCTGGGATAAATCCCACTTGGTCATGGTGTATAATTCGTTTAATGTGTTGTTGAATACGATTAGCAAGTATTTTGTTAAGTATTTTTGCGTCTAGGTTCATTAGAGAAATTGGTCTGTAATTTTCCTTTCTTGTGGTGTCTTTGTTTGGCTTTGGTACTAGGGTAATGTTGGCATCATAGAAGGAATTAGGCAGTGTTCCTTCTGTTTCGATTTTTTGGAATAGTTTCAACAGGATTAGTGTTAGTTCTTTCCGGAATGTTTTGTAGAATTCACCTGTGAAGCCGTCTGGCCCTGGGCTCTTCTTAGTTGGGAGATTTTTAATGACTGATTCTATCTCTTTGCTTGTGATTGGTTTGTTAAGATCATCAATTTCTTCTTTCATCAGTATGGGCTGCTTATGTATTTCTAGGAATTTGTCCATTTCCTCTAAATTGTCATTTTTGTTGGAATATAATTTTTCAAAGTATCCTCTTATGATAGTCTTTATTTCTGTGGGGTCAGTGGTGATTTCACCTTTCTCATTTCTTATTTTGTGTATTTGCATCTTTTCTCTTTTTTTCTTTGTTAGTCTCGCTAAAGGTTTGTCAATTTTGTTGATCTTCTCAAAAAACCACCTCTTGGTCTTGTTTATTTTTTCAAGTGCTTTCTTATTTTCTATTTCATTTAGTTCTGCTCTTATCTTTGTTATTTCCTTCCTTCTTCTTCCTGTTGGGTTACTTTGTTGTTGTTTTTCTAATTCCTTCAAATGTGCAGTTAATTCTTCAATTTCTGCTCTTTCTTCTTTTTTGATATATGAATTTATGGCTATAAATTTCCCTCTCAGTACCGCTTTTGCTGCATCCCATAAATTTTGGTATGTTGTGTTATCATTATCATTTGTTTCAAGGTAGTCATTGATTTCTTTTGAGATTTCCTCTTTGACCCACTGTTTTTCTAAGAGTGTGCTGTTTAATTTCCAGATTGTCGTGTGAAGTCTGGGTCTCTGTCTCTTGCAAATTTCCAGCTTGACTCCACTGTGGTCAGAGATATTGTTTTGTATGATTTCGATCTTTCTGAATTCATTAAGCCTTTCTTTGTGGCCTAGCATATGGTCAATCTTGGAGAATGTTCCATGTGCGTTTGAGAAAAATGTATATCCTGCTGTGTTTGGGTGTAATGCTCTATATATGTCTATTAGATCCAGCTCTTCTAATATACTGTTCAAATGTTTTGTTTCTTTAGTGATTCTCTTTTGAGATGTTCTGTCCAGAGTTGATAGTGGTGTATTAAAATCCCCCACTATAATTGTAGATGCATCTATTCTTTCACTTAGTTTTTCCAGCGTTTGCCTCACATATTTAGAGGCACCCTTGTTAGGAGCATAAATATTTATGATTGTTCGATCTTCTTGACAAATTGTCCCTTTCACTAAAATATAGTATCCTTCTTTGTCTCTCACAATTGTTTCGCATTTAAAGTCTATTTTGTCTGATATTAATATAGCTACTCCTGCCTTTTTTTGGTTGTTGTTTGCTTGTATGATTGTTTTCCAGCCATTCACTTTCAATCTCCATGAGTCTCTGGGTCTAAGATGTGTCTCTTGTAGGCAGCATATAGATGGGTCGTATTTCCTTATCCAGTGTCCCAGTCTGAATCTTTTGATAGGTGAGTTTAATCCGTTGACATTCAGTGTTATTACGTTTAGAGAGTTATTTATGGTAGCCATATTTTGGTTGGATTTGTGTTTGTTATATTTTGTTTGTATTATTTTATTTTCCCCTTCTATTTTTGTCTTTCTTGTTGCTTTTACACTCTCCTCCATCTCTGACTGTCCTGTTTTTTCCTTTCTTCCTGCAGAATTCCCTTAAGAATTTCTTGAAGGGGAGGTTTCTTGTTGATATACTCTTTCAGTTTCTGTTTATCTGTGAATATTTTGAACTCTCCATCATTTTTGAATGCTAGTTTAGCTGGATAGAGTATTCTTGGTTGGAGATTTTTTTCCTTTAGTACCTTGACTATATCATACCACTGCCTTCTTGCCTCCATCGTTTCAGATGAGAAATCAGCACTTAATCTTATGGAGTTTCCCTTGTATGTGATGGTTTTCTTTTCTCTTGCTGCTTTTAGAATTTTTTCTTTGTCTTGAGCATTGGATAATTTGACAAGTATATGTCTTGGGGTGGGCCTGTTGGGGTTTATGACCAGTGGAGTGCGCTGTGCTTCTTGGATATGTACATCTGTCTCTTTCAGTAGATTTGGGAAGTTTTCATTCATTATTTCCTGCAACACTCCTTCTGACCCCTTTCCCTTCTCTTCTCCTTCTGGAATGCCTATAATACGTATGTTTGAGCGTTTTGCGTTATCATTCAGGTCCCTAAGTCCTATCTGGATTTTTTCTACCTTTTTATTGACCACTTCTACTATCTGTTTGATTTCCAATGCACTGTCTTCCACATCACTAATTCTCTGCTCTGCCTCTTCTAGTCTGCTGATATTTGCTGCAAGTGTATTTTTGATTTCTTGAATTGTGGTGTTCATTTCCATCATATCTGTTATTTTTTTGCGCATGTCTGCAATTTCCCCTCCAAGTGTTGTCTTCACGCTGTTAACCTCTTTCATTACTTCATCAAATTTGTCGGTGATAAATGTTCTGAGATCTTTCATTGCTTGTGCGAAGTCCTGCCCCCCTTCCTGATTTTCAGTTTGTTGATTGGATTCAGCCATGTTTTCCTGATTACTGGTTTGGTTTGTAGATTTTTGTTGCTGTCTTGTCAACATTTTTTCTTGACGGGTTTAATAAGTTCCTTAGCTTCTTTGTCTAGTCTTGGAGATTAATTAGCTGTTGTTTTTGTGTAAGTGTTATATCTTCTCTTTGTCACTTTGTTCTTCTTATTCCAATTTCTTATTGCTAGTTAAGCTCACTTTAAAGGAAAGTATTAGTGCTGGGGAAAGTCAATTGTGTAAGGAAGGAAAAAGTGTGAAGTAGTATTGGTGATATATGTTTACAAAGCAACAATATGAGTTCTGGGAGGATGGAGGTTAGATCATGTAAATTGTGTAGAGTTATAGTAGTAGGAAAGTACCTATAATGAGGTAGACGACTGAATATGGGAGGAATGTGGTACGTACTAAGAGGCTATTGTTTTCGTGAGAGAGGGAAAGAGAAAAGAGAGGTAATAGTTTCAGGGACGAATACCAGATGGAAAACTAAACAAAGGTATTAGAAATTAAGAGTTAGACACTTTGTGGATCAAAGAAAGGGAGATGGAATATAGGAGAGATAGCAGATGGTGGAGGATATCAAGTTGTAGGGGAAAGGGGATAGTGTAGATAGGCTAAATCTATTCACAGAGAAATGAGGCAGTGGAGGGTGAGGAAACCCAGCAAATGTGAGGTATTTCCTGTAGGACCTATTGTATTGTTAAGGTAAAATAGTATAAGAAGAATATTGGGGACAAGAAAGAGAGGATTGAAAAAAAAAAAAAAAGAACAACAAGAACAACAACAACAACAAAAAATAAAAAAAAAACAAAAACCAAAGAACAGATACCCCGCCGCCAGGCTCGGCTGGACTCAGCTGGGCTCCGGTCCCCCGCCCGCCGCCCGCCGCGGCTCGGCTGGGCTCGGCTGGGCTCGGCCGGGCTCGGCTTTCCCGCCCGCCGCCCGGCGCGGCGCAGCGCGGCTCGGCTCTCCCGCTCGCGGCGCGGCTCAGCCGGGCTCGGCTGGACTCGGTTACCCTGGCCGCCGCCCGCCGGGGCTCCGCGCGGTGCTAGCTGCCTCGGCTCCGCCTACCCAAGGAGGGAATCCTCCACACGTAGCTGGGATCTCCGTGTATATTTCACAGATGGATCCTCTCTGTTACCTTCCCTCCAAATCGATGTCCAGACACCTCCGGACCAGGAAAAATCCCGAAACAGCCGGTCCCAAAGAGTCTCCGACGCCTCCCAGCCAATTCCCCCCAGGAGCTAGTAACCGGGAAGTTCACTCAGCCGCCATCTTGCCTCCCCCTCCTGAAAAGTCCCAATTTATATCTTATAGACCAGTCCTTTCCGTTACCTTCCCACCAAATCGATGTCCAGACACTTCCTGCCCTGAAAAAATCCTGAAAAAGCCTGGTCCCGGAGAATCTCCAGCGGTGCCCAGCTGCCTCTTCCCAGGAGAGACGGCAAGGCAAGCTCACTCAGCCACCATCTTGCCAGAAGCTTCATCGAAAATCCTCTCTCAATGCTGGAATCACTTCCCCTTTTAAGGGAGTCAGCTGATTGGGTTAAGTGTCACTCATTGCTGATGGCAATCTCCCTGCTTGATGTAATTATAACCAGCTATCTATGATTTACCACTGCAGTAAAGTCAATGGTGACTGAAGTCCATAAATGCCTTGGTATTACAGTTAGCCCAGTGCTTGCTTGACCAAACAACGTGGCACAATTTCCTGGCCAAGTTGACACAATAACCTGACCATCACAGTCCACCCCTTGTCAACTCGGCAACCATACACATTACCTTAAACCATAATTAGTCTCTAAGTAAAAACAGTAACAGACATGCATATACATATATTTCCACCTAGCAATGTTCAACTCTCCTGCGTACCACCAGAAACGCATTAATTCCATACAGAATAGGGTGTAAGTTCCTGGGTAATAGTCACTCTCAAACTTGACATCCTCAAATATTATGATATGAAGAGGATACAACTTGTTATTTGATAAGGGGAAAGTTTGGGGATGAAGACAAAGAAATTAGTTTTGTGTACATTTATAATCATCATCATAGTGAAACAAGGAAGAAAGATTCATGACCATTATAGCCCTTGTTTCTGTAATTGGTCGAAGTTCATATTTTTTACTACCTTCTTCCACTACCCATTCCATGTTTCCATTATCCTCAGCAAGCTCTTCAGCTGGCCGTGGTTCTTTGCCTGGTGGGGTGACTCAAACTTTCATTCCTGAAGGTTCTGGGCCATTGTTAGTCCTGCTTGGATTGCATTGTTGCAGTTTTCCATTGACTTTAATACTAGGACATGGCAGTACTAGGAGATGCCCTAGAGGATCTCCTGTATTCCAGGCAAACTCTTCTTCACCCCATTATGTAGATAAACACCTATTTCCCTTTGATAGTCAGAATCAATCACCCCAGCCAGTACAGTAATTCCCTTCTTTGATTGTTGATTCAGAGGTAAGAGGAGCCCAGAGTGGCAAGGTGGCAGTTTTAATTTCCACCAATGGAATCATTGTTGTGTTCCCTGGTGACAGCACTCCTCCTTTTGGGACTAAAACATGTGGACTAGCAGAGTTTGAGGTTGCAGGCACAGGAAACAAACATTTTCCTAGGGGGTCACAAGGGGTAATAGTGAGTGGTGCCACTCCCATTTCCACCCCTTGATTCCTGGACCCGTGGATTCTGGTTATAGGAGGAACAGCACCATAGAGGGGATGCTGATTTAGAGCAAACACAGCCTCCTGGAGAACATTGTCCCAGCCCTGCAAGGTATTGCCACTTAGTTGGTGCTGTAATTGAGTCTTCAAAGGGCCATTCCACCATGCTATCAATCCAGCTGATTCATGCTGATGGGGAACATGTTAAGACCAGTGAATTCCATGGGCATGTGCCCATTCCCACACATCATTTGCTGTAAAATGGGTTCCTTGATCAGAAGCAATGCTGTGTGGAATGCCATGGTGGTAAATAAGATCTTCGGTAAGTCCACAGATGGTAGTTTTGGAAGAAGCATTCCATCCAGGAAATGCAAACCATATCCAGAGTATGCTGCCCCTTCCATAGTGGAAGTGGTCCAAGTGCCACCAGGTAGCAGACTGATTACCTTGGGGAATGTTGCCATATTGGGGGCTGAGTGTGGGTCTCTACTCCTGGCAGATTGGGCCCTCAGTAGTGGCTGTAGCTGAGTCAGCCTTGGTAAGGGGAAGTCCGTGTTGCTGAGCCCATGCATAACTTCCATCTCTATCTCCAAGGCCACTTTGTTCATGAGCCCACTGGACAATGACAGGAGTGGTTGGGGAAAGAGGCTGAGCGTAAGCCACAGAGCGGGTCATCTTACCCACTTGATTATTAAAATCTTCCTCTACTGAAGTTACCCTCTGGTGAGCATTCATGTGGACACAAAAATTTTCATGTTTTTTGCCCACTCAGATAGGTCAATCCACATACCTCTTCTTCAGACCTCTTTGTCACCAATTTTCCAATCTTGTTCCTTCCAATTCCCTGAGCATCCAGCCAATCCATTGGCAACAGCCCATGAATCAGTGTGCAAATGTGCCTCTGGTGATTTCTTCTTCCAAGCAAAATGAACAACCAGGTGCACTGCTTGAAGTTCTGCCCACAGGGAGAATTTACCTTCACCACTGTCCTTCAGGGATGATGTCCCAAAAGGGGCTGCAGGGCTGCAGCTGTCCACTTTGAGGTGGTACCTGCATATTGTGCAGAACCATCTGTAAACCAGGTCTGAGTTTTCTCTTCCTCAGTCAACTGATTGTAAGGGACTCCCTAAGAGTCCAAAGTTGTGGGCTGGGAAAGAGAAGGTAACATGGCAGGGGTGGTGACCATGGGCATTTGAGCTGCTTCCTCATGTAACTTACTTGTGCCTTTAGGACCCGCTCGAGTCCTATCTCATATACGCCACCTCCACTTTATGATGGAGTGCTGCTGTGCACGCCCAACTTTATGGTTTGGTGGGTCAGACAATACCCAGCTCATGATAGGCAACTCAGGTCTCATGGTAACTTGATGGCCCATGGTTAAGCATTCAGTCTCTACTAAGGTCCAGTAGCAGGACAAAAGCTGTTTCTCAAAAGGGGAGTAGTTATCTGCAGAGGGTGGCAGGGCTTTGCTCCAAAATCCTAAGGGTCTGCATTGTGATTCTCCTATACGGGCCTGCCGAAGTCTCCAGGCAGCAGCATCTCTATTTGCCACGGAACCTTCCAGCACCATTGGATCTGCTGGATCATATGGTCCAAGTGGTAGTGCAGCTTACACTGCAGCCTAGACCTGACACAGAGCCTCTTCTTGTTCCAGTTCCCAATCAAAACTAGCAGCTTTTCTGGTCACCCGGTAAATGGGCCAGAGTAGCACACCCAAATGAGGAATGTGTGGTCTCCAAAATCCAAAGAGACCAAGTAAGTGCTGTGCCTCTTTTTTGGTTGTAGGAGAAGCCAGATGTGACACCTCATCCCTCACTTTAGAAGGCATATCTCGACATGCTCCACACCACTGGACACCTAGAAATTTCACTGAGGTGGAAGGACCTTGTATTTTCATTGGATTAATCTCCATCCTCTCTCATGCAAATGCCCTACTAATAAGTCTAGAGTCTTTGCTACTTCTTGCTCACTAGGTCCTACCAACATGATGTCATCAATATAATGGACCAGTGTGATGACTTGTGGGAGAGATCCCTGCGGACAATTTTATGACATAGGGCTGGAGAGCTGATACACCCATGAGGTGGGACAGTGAAAGTATACTGCTGGCCTTGCCCTCTGAAAGCAAACTGTTTCTGATGGGTCTTACTAATAGCAATTGAGAAAAAAGCATTTGCCAAATCAACAGCTGCATACCAGGTACCAGAGGACATGTCGATTTTGCTCAAGCAATGATACCACATCTCGGACAGCAACTGCAATTGGAGTCACCAGCTGGTTAAGCTTACGATAAGCTACTGTCATCCTCCAAGATCCACCTGTTTTCTGTACAGGTCAAATAAGAGAGCTGAACGGGGATGTGGTGGGAATCACCACCCCTGCATCCTTCAAATCCTTGATGGTGGCACCAATCTCTGCAATCCCTCCAGGAATCTGATATTGCTTTTGGTTTACTATTTTGCTAGGTAGGGGCAGTTCTAGTGGTGTCCACTTGGCCTTTCCAACCATAGTAGCCCTTGCTCCACAAGTCAGGGATCCAAGGTGGGGATTCTGCCAGTTCCTGAGTATGTCTATTCCAATTATGCATTCTGGAACTGGGGAAATAACCACAGAATGGGTCCGGGGACCCACTGGACCAACTGTGAGATGGACCTGAGCTAAAACTCCATTAATCACCTGACCTCCATAAGCCCCTACTCTGACTGGTGGACCACAGTGACGTTTTGGGTCTCCTGGAATTAATGTCACTTCTAAGCCACCAAGCTGCATTAGTCAGGGTTGTCTAGAGAAACAGAACCAACAAGAGATATCTGTCAATAGTATGTGAATCTGTAAGAGTCCCTCACGCAGCCATGGAATGCACAAATCCTGGTTCCGCAGGCAGGCTGCAACCAGGGGCTGCAATCAAAGTCCAGTGAAGGTTCCTGACGAGTTCTGGGAGATGTTGGCTGTTCAAAGACGAGCTGGGAAATTCTCTCTCAGTGCTGGAATCACTTCCCCTTTTAAGGGATTCAACTGATTGGGTTAAGTGTCACTCATTGCTGATGGCAATCTCCCTGCTTGATGTAATTATATCCAGCAATCTATGATTTACACTGTAGTAAAGTGAATGGTGACTGAAGTCCATAAATGCCCTTGTATTACAGTTAGCCCAGTGCCTGCTTGACCAAATAACTTGGCAAAATTACCTGGCCGAGTTGACACAATAGCCTAGCCATCACAAAAATAAAAAATCGTTAGTTAGACCTATGACACTACACAAAAAATAAAATATAGACTCCTTTCAGGTTAAAAATTCCTATAGACCCCCTAGGGTTGAAAGGTTTTTGTTTGTTTGTTTTGTTGTTGTTTTAGGAGGTACCAGGCAATGAACCTGGGACCTTGTACATGTGAAGCATGCACTCAACCCCTGAGCTCCACCCGCTCCACTGAAAACTTGTTTTTGTATATAATACTGCCTAAATAATTCTATGCCAGGTTAGGATCCCTTCCTTCTCCACTGCACAAACAGGAGGCAGAAAACAGAGGGGGCATTTGGGAATGTGGCCCAGGTGAAGTGAGAGAAACTCTTTTAGTGCAACGATGCCCAGGGAAAGTGCTAGGAGGTGTCCCGTGTGGGCGCAGGGAGTGGCCCTCCTGTCTGGTCTTCACCCAGACCCCCAGAGGCTCAGGGAAGAAAAGGGGGGATCCAAAGGGGGAAGGAGAGCCAGGGATTAAAGGCACCCCAGGAAATAGTGGGGTGGGAGGGGAGTGGGAAGAGAAGTGCTGCCCACAGGGGGCATTGAAGGATCTAGAAGGAGGGCCAAGGCGGGCACAGGTGAATCAGCCCTTCCCACAGCCCTCTGCCTGCTGCCACAGCATGGGCAGCTATGACTCAAACCTGAAGGAAAGGACCGTTCACATTTGCTCCTGGATCTTGTGTACCTGTGTTTGTGTGCGTGCGCGTATGTTTGGGAGGAGGTGTGTGAAAAACTGCAAGGAAATTGGTCAATAAGAGACCGTTTCACCCCTCCATTTTTACTCTCAAGTGCGTTTACAAACATCTAAATATCTAATGTTTATAGCTCTCCTACAACCATAAAACCAAAACAAGTTTACATATTAAAAACTCACAAAACTACAGAGCGATTTAAATTCACAGTAGCCATAGTGATGGAATGCGATGGATGTTTCACTCCATAATGTGATTCTGGCACTACGGGCCACATTGCAAGCTCCTCACACTTGGACGAGCCCACACATGATGCGCCAAGGACAAGTCACTTCTCCCGCCGTTATTTTTCCTCTGAACTTCTGGGATTCCTTGTTCGCTCTGCGTGTCCTCCTGGCTTCATTTGGATTCACCCAGCATGAACGTCTCACCGACGTGTGCAGCCTCCTCTGTCTCCGGTCCGCGGCGGTGACAGCCCTCAACCTGGGGACCCCTTCCGTTGTCCCACCATTTACTGCCTTCAGGACAGGTCAGCAGCCCAGAACACTAAAGGGAATCGAAGTGGTCGCTGTCTGGAAAGCAGAGCTTTATTCAAGAGCCAGGCTCTGCTGAGCAAGAAAAAGGTGTGTGAGTCCAGACTAGACAGAGCTCAGAGGGTTTTGAATGTACAAAAAAATAAAAAAATTAAAAAAAGCCGCAGGGAGAAGAAGGCAGGCAGAGGGCAGATGGGGTAGTGGTTTTCCCACCTCTGCACACGGAAGTGAAACTTTGAGCCACCGCAGAGGGTTCTCTCTGGGGGGCCTGATGGTCCTGGGAGCCCCGGCGGGTCTCCGCGGACACCCCGTGTTCCTCAGGGCGCCTGGGACACCGCTAGCAGGGGAGCCGCGTGGGAGTGGAGTGGTGAGGGGCGGCGGGCGGCGTCCCCGAGGATGCTGGGGGGGACGGACCCACGGGGAGCGGCCCCGGCGGGCCAGGCCCAGTGCACCTGCCCCGGTGGCCAGCGAGGCTCGGCCAGAAGCCTTGGACCGGGGCGGGAGCGCCGGAGGCGCCTCCTGGGAAGGCGCTGGGCCCGGGCTGGGGCAGGGAGGAGTCAGGAGCCTGAACGCTTACCCCAAGGAGGCCAAGTGCTCACCAGGAAGGCTGAGCCGCCTTGCAGGGGCAGGATCGGGCGTTTCCTGTCCCCAGCAGAAAAGGGCCCTCAGGAGCTCGGTTGAGGCCAGTCGGAGAGAAACGCGGGTACATCCCCGCGGCTCTGCGCTGTGCTGGCTTCCGGGCGCCGCGGGACGGCCCACTCAGAGCTGGGGCCCGCGCTGCGGCTGAGCCTTGGCCCCGAGGGATTTTCTGGAGGGCTCATGAGGCGTCTTTACTGTTAACGTTACGGTTCACACTAAAACGCAGGATGCAGTGGACAGGGGCAGCGTCTGGGACGCTCTGGCACCACCCAAGTCCCCAGCCCCACCTCTGGTCCTTTGCCAGCCTGCGTGGCCTGGAAGGCGCTCTCTGTGGCTCAAGTCTTAGTCTAAACGTCACTCCCCAAGGAGGCCGGGCCTGGGTTGGCAGAGTGAAGTGGCTCCCTCGTGTCACGCTCTCACGGTGCCCTCTGGGTTCTCCTCGCAGCGCTGCCTGGGTGTTCAGCCGGCGTCAGACCCGGGTGCCTGCTGAGCGCTAAATGCATGAACGAATGAAGGCCGCGGGCCTGCAGCTCTGAGGCAATGCCGAGAATGGCCCAAAGGGTCTGGTTTCGAGTCCCAGCACTGTCCCTCTTTAGCTCTGTGAACTTGGCCAAGACGCTAGCTTCTCTGGGCCTTAACTGCTTCACCTGTAGACTGGCAACTCAGCACACCAACACTGACCCATCGCATTTCCTGAGTATCAGCCGGGCCTTAAAACAGGGTCCTGCCCTCTGGGAGCTCAGAGCCTGCTGCAGGGAGCAGGAAACACACAGGGGGCGACCTGTCAGAAGGGCAGCGGTGGGAGCGAGACAGGAGGTGGGGGGACACCTGTTGTAGGACCGAGTGGGGAAGATGGCAAAGAGGAGAGGAGGATGGCTGCACTCTGGCTTGCATGACAAGCAGAGGTTTGCTGTGGGTTAGGGAGGACATTCTGGGCAGAGACACTGGGGCAAAGACCCCGAGGCTGCAGGAGCAGGGGCATTCTGGTAATGACGAGCATGCCCACCGGGTTGGGGGCAGGTGTGTGCTAGGAGGCACGGTGGCCGTCACCGGCACCCACGGCCCCTAGGAGGCACGGCGGTCTGTCACCCGGCACCCACAGCCCATCCTGTTTTATCTGTACCCCACAACACCCCCACTCCCAATTTAAGATATCATGGATTTCATGAGCAAATATTTCAGTATGTAATGTTGAGATAAGGCGTTTTTTAAAAAAAGATAAACAATTAACAGTAAATCCTTAATATAATCAAACATCTAGAGTGTTTAAATTTTAATTATTCTCTACTTTTTTTTGTTTACTTTATAGGGTCCAAACAAGGCTAGTAAATGGAATTGATTGATATTTCTCTTGAGCCTCTTTAAATAGGTTTTCCTACCCTTTTTATTTGTCCTTGGAATATATGTACTGAAGAAGCCAGGTCTTAGGTCCTGCAGAGTTTGCACTGTCTGGAGCTTGCTGATGACATGGCTTGGTGTAGTTTAACAAGCTCATCTGCCCTCGGAATGTCCTGTAAACCAGTAGATAGAGCCAGGGCAGGATTGTCCAATAGAAACATAATGTGAGTCAAGTCACATATGTAAGTTTAAATTTTCTAGTAGCCATAGTTTAAAAAATTAAAAGAAACTGGTGAAATTCATTATAATAGTACATTTTACTTAATATATCCAAAATATTAGCTCCCAGAGGGCAGGCTTTCTGTTTTAAGGCACAACTAGTGTCAAGAAGGTTTGATGGACCAGTGTTGGTAAGCTGAGTGCCCATTCCAACAATCAATATAAAAATTATTAATATAGAAATTCTTATTTACATTCTTTTTTTGTCTTAAGTCCTTGAAATTCAGTGTGTATTTTATACTTACAGCACAGGTCAATTTGGACCGGCCACTTTTCCATTAACTTAGTAGCCACACCGGCTATTGTCTACCATATTGGAGAGCACAGAGGCTCGATCAGATTTAGGGTTAAATGTTTGGCAAGAATACTCCATGGGTGTTGCGTTCTTCCATGGGGAGGCCTAAAAAGTCTGGCCGCCTCTCTTTTTGTGATGTTCACAGCCGTTGGTGGTCACTGTCTCAGGTGTACAATTCATTAGGAGTTGCAGATTCAAAGGAGTTGCAATAATTCTATTGTCCCTTCTACCTTTTTTTTACTTAAAAGAAACTTCCCTTGATCAACCCTTGGGTTAACGACTATGTACAATACATATATATGGCAAAGGTAAGTAAGTGCTCCATTCTTTCCTTTTATTTGACAGTTCTTAGGGGTTAGAGCGTGTTGAAGGTAGCTTGCTGGGTTTGCGGTGTGGAAAACGCACCGGAAAGCAAGGGAGCCTGGAGAGAAGGTGCTTGCAGTCCGGTGGCTCCCACAGCCAGGGTAACCCCAGAGGCAGGCAGCCAACCCTCTCCCCACACCTCAGAACCCCCTTCAAAAGGCCTGCGAGGTCCCCAGCCATCTCCACAGGTCCCCTCTGCACCAGCCTGTACCCCAGGCCAGTCGCTCCTATCGGACCCCTATCCCAGGCTGACTCTCCTTGGGGTCAGGTGGGAAAGCTGAAAGTCTCCCACCTTTGCAGATAGAAAGCTCTAGGTCACTCTTGAATTAGTCAGGGTTCTGTAGGGAACAGAACCAACTGCAGCTATCCGCCAATAGTATGAGATTTTATAAGTCTCTCATGTGACCGCGGGGATGCACAAGTCCAGGTTCCGCAGGCAGGCTGCAACCAGAGGCTCCGATGAAGGTCCAGTGAAAGTCCTTGATGAGTTTCTGGAGATGTTGGCTGTCCAAAGACGAGCTGGGAAATTCTCCCTGAATGCTGAAACCACGTCCGCTTTTAAGGCTTTCAACTGATGGGATAAAGCTCATTCCTTGCTGACGGCAGTCTCCCTGATTGATGTAGATGTGATCAGCCATCCGTGCAGTAAAGTCACTGGTGACTAAAGTCCATAAGTGCCCTTGTATTACAGTCAGCCCAGTGCTTGCTTGACCAAACCACTGGGCACAGTTGCCGGGCCGAGTTGGCATATTAGCCTAGCCATCCCCCTACTCCTGCCTTCCCAGCCCTCCCTCCCTCTTCCTCCTGCCCGGGCCAATGCCTCCACTCACACCTGAAGTCCCCTCTACCTGTCCTGGGACTTTGCTCCTCTCACTGCCCTTTTTTCCTGAACCTTCACCTTCTCCTTCCTTTTGGCTCCTTTCCATTAGCACTATTATAACCTCTTACCTGGAGCATTCCTCTCCAAATGCCACCGTTTTTCTCCTCCTCTTTACAGCTAAACTTAACGCAAGAATTGCCTGTCCTCGTTGTCTTCACTTCCTTGCCCTTCGCCTGCACCGCTCTCTGTCCCCTGGCTTCCACCAGGTTCCCTCCATCCTGGAACGGCTCTCATGGAGGTCCCCAAGGAGCCCTCCAGGCTGGAGCTCGTCCTCACTCCCTGCAGCCGTGCGCCCCTCTGCAGGCTTTCCCCGTCGACCTCGCCATTGCTGTGGTTTCCCGTTTCCCTTCCACTTCCTTCTTCCACCTTCTTCAGGCCCGGGCAGAGCTCCTTGGCCTCTGCTCCGGGCCGCCCTCTGCCAACTTGCACCTTCCATGCCCCTAATAGCCGGTGCCTCTTCCCCCAGCCTCGCCTCACCCGGCTCACAGCACCCGCCCCGCGACCACACACCTTCCCCCGCAGCTCCAGCCGCAGCCCCGCGCCCGCGGCGCGCTCCTCCCTTGCACATGCCGGCAGTTTCGTGAGGACGGGGCCTGCGTCTGCCCTGCGCGTTTCTCACCCAGAGCCTGGCCCGGGCCTTAGCACGTAGCTGCTGCCAGGAACTTTTTGTTAAAGGAATAAATCCGGGTCCCTGATGGCGCTTTTTTGTTTTTTTTCCCCACATTCTACTCAATTTATTCATTTTTTAAAAAGATATTACATTAAAAAAATATGAGGTCCCCATTCGCCCCCACCGCCCCCCCCCCCCCCACAATAACACTCTCCCCCATCATCATGTCACATCCAGCTGATGGCGCTTTTACTCCTGCTTCTCGGGCCAGGTGGGTGGCCCTGCCTCCCCCATTTCATCCCCTTGACCTCCCTGGGTAGACACAGGTGTGGGGAATCCTTAAAGGAGCCTTCCTCTCTCCTCTGCCCTCCACCCTGTGTCTGGGAATCACGAGGTACGTGGCTGACCTCGTGGACTTTTGACAGTTATATCACATTTGGACAGTTACAAATAAATGTACGTTTCTGCCCCCTCTGGAAAGCCGCACCACTCCCCACAATGCCATGTCTATGAAGTGCTGGAACGTCCTCCCCGATGTGCTGCTGCTTCTTAGCGCGGGGCTGCTGGAGGGAGAAGAGCGGCTGCCGGGCTGCGCAGAGGGGCGAGGCAGCGGGAGCAGGCCGTGGGGCTCCGGCAGGACGTGGGTGCAGACGCAAGAGCCCGAGTAGAGGTCAGGGCTTGATCCGGCCCCCGTGCGGCCTTGGGGTCTGTGCGATCGTGGGCAGGCCACCCCTTCCCAACTTGGGGGCCTCCTGTGGGTTCCCATCAAGCCGCAGGAGTAACCTTGCAGACCTCCTCCAAGGTCTGTCCTCAGGATCAACCTGAATCATTTAAAGGACGAGGTTGGAACGGGGAAAAGACTACACACGTGAGGGGTCACTGCAGGCGCCCAGGGCCGGCAGGGCAGGGCAGGGCAGGGCAGGGCAGGGCAGGGCAGCGAGGCTCAGCCCCTGCACTGAGTAGTTGTCCTTTTTTTTTTTTTTTTAAAGATTAAAAATTTTTAAAAAATTTCTCTCCCCTTCTCCCCCCCACCCCCAGTTGTCTGCTCTCTGTGTCCATTCGCTGTGTGTTCTTCTGTGTCCGCTTGGATTCTTGTCAGTGGCACCAGGAATCTATTTCTTTTTGCTGCGTCATCTTGTTGTGTCAGCTCTCCGTGTGGGCGGCGCCATTCCTGGGCAGCCCTGCACTTTCTTTCGCGCTGGGAGGCTCTCCTTACGGGGCGCACTCCTTGCGCGTGGGGCTCCCCTACGCGGGGGACACCCCTGCGTGGCAGGGCACTCCTTGCGCGCATCAGCACTGCTCATGGGCCAGCTCCACACGGGTCAAGGAGGCCCAAGGTTTGATCCGCGGACCTCCCATGTGGTAGACGGACGCCCTAACCACTGGGCCAAGTCCGCTTCCCGAGTAGTCATCTTTAGGTTTCCCAGGGGGTGGTGGCTCATCATCACTCAGCATGTTTACTAAAAATCTATGTGCTAATTCTTCAAACTTACCCTTCTTTTTACTGTTTACAAAAACAACCAACTCCACGGCCTCATTTGATCTCGGGACAGTTCTGCCTCTAAAGGTTACCGGTGATTTCTGCTGCCCTCTCCGGGCACATTGGGCCTTCACAGAGCAAACAGGGGACCAAGAGACAGACATAGGTGTGAGTCGTAAAATTCTGGGCTCGACAGTCTGCCTAACTCACCCAACATACCCGGCACGAGCACCTCCTGGGTGCCACGGAAGGCTTAGGCAGGGGTGTGGGCAGGGGAGAAGTCAAGGTGACTGGCAGTTTCTGGAAGCAGAGGGCCTGGCCCTGAGGTCAGCCAGCTCTGGAAGTGCCCACAGCATGAGCAGAGAGACCCGTATCACCAGCGTATGCGGTAGCCAGGGAGTCTGCTCACATCACCATAATACCGCGGCTGAGCTCCTGACCCACGTAGAAACACGCAGTGACGATGACTTGAGGAATAAGTAAATTAAACCAAAGAAAATGGTTGCGCAAGTAGTTTTTTTGAGAGTCTAGTTTTAATCTCCTAAAGCTTCAAAACTTATTTTAGCCATTTTGAATGACGTACTTGAAATATTTTATGCATTTTCCTATCAAACTAAAATTAATTTATCCTTTTTCCAATGACTGGGGGCTATCCTTAGGAACAATAAAAGTCTCATTTGCTCTAAACTTTTAGTTAGCTGTTTTATTAATCGTTATGTATTTTACAAACCCTGTATCAAGGACTCTGAGTAGAGGGCGGGGTGGTGGCTATTCCGCTACATACAATACCCTGACCAGAAGCAGGCGGTCACTGAATGGGCCACCCTCCAAATTCTTCCTAATTCTTGCTGCTGTTCTCTGGACCCCAAGGCAATCCGCAGTGGGATTTGAAGAATGAATTCAAATGTGCTCCAGGGAAAAGAGGAGCCTCTATTCAGGCTCCAGGGAAACTTCACTTATTGCCGGGTTCTCCTACCTGCCGTTGAGAGTCGGGTGATCCATCATTGCTGCCCATTTCCACCCTCCACCCCTTTTTAATTTGCTTCTCCTGGTTTAGTGGAGCCTGAGAGAAGATTGTTAGAATTGCGTTTCACACACAACTGCCAGAGGATCTGGGCCTGGCCCTCTCCACCTAGCAGTTCCTGCCTGGGCTTGGCTACAGCTATTTCACCAGCTGGCTGTCTTTTTCATTTATGTCTGGATTCATGACCGCTTTTTTTCTGCATTGCTGACATTGCTCTAAAACTTGCGGAATTATTTTATAGGCAGGTATTTTTTATTCATTTAAAATCCACAAGGCTGAGCTGTCTACCTACAAAACTATAATTAGATATGCTAAGGGGAAAAAAAGAAAAGAAAAAGAGAGCTTCTATCTACTTGAAGCAAAATCAAGGTTTTGGGCACCAATTCAGCGTTCAGTGAGGCAGCCAGCAGCTTGGCTAGGGAATGTTTATGGCTGAGGTGGGCCCAAAGAAGCTCATGTGTCAGGTGCTGCAAAACGTGAAGACTAAGCTAATGGCCGTGCAGGCCACGTCCCAGCACTGTCTACGCCCCCCACCCGAAGACACCTAGAGAGGCTTCACCTCTGTTTAGAACTTTTTTTTTTTCTTTCTCAAAAGAACAGTTTCAGCTCTGGTTACCCACACTCAATGTGCACAGAATGAATATTTGTACTTCTATTATTCCACTAAAGCCTGATGCATACTATTCAAGAAATCCTCATTGAATGACCAACTCCTCCCAGAGTACAACGTGCTTTGTGAGGATCATTAAGTGTTTTCATAAAAGTGCTTATCTCTCTAACCCTCTCTTCAGCTTGGGGGTGGGTGATGGATATTATTCCTACCTCACAGATTAGGAGTGGGAGTCAGAGAAGTTAAGTGGTTTTGCCCAAAGGCTAGCACAGGACGCCTGATGGAAGTCTCAGGCACCCTCTCCATCACTGTGGAGTAGCCTCCTAGAGGAACCAAGAGGAACCAACCTACCCAGCACCCACGATGGGGCAGCCCCCACAGACGCACAACTGGGAAGGGCGGTATTCTCTGCAATTTCTTTTTTACAGATTAAAAAGAGGAGGTCCTAACAAAACGGTGATGATAGACCAGGTCCTTCCCAAGCAAAGAGTATCTTCAACTCACAGCAAAACAATTCCATTCCTCTGCCCCCACTATCTACATCCCTTCTCAGCCTGCAGCAGTCACTGGACATTGTCCCAAATCCCTCAAGCCTGAGGAAGGAACAAAAATAAGGGGGTAGGGGTATGGAATGGCTGACTAGAGCAGATTTACTGTTATACTTACGATTTTGGGTTAACCTGTAACATTGATACAAAAATAAATTTTAAAAAGACATATAATAACAAGTGTTATGGAAGATGTGGAGGAAATGGCACCCTCATGTTCTGCTAGGAGTAGGTAAAATGGTACCGCTACTTTGGAAAACAGTTTTCTAGTTCCTCAAAAAGAGTTAGCAAATGACCTACAATTCCATTTTTATGTATATGTAAAGAGAAACAAACATATATGTCCACACAAAGACTTGCATGTAAGTGTTCATAGAAACATTAGTCATAATAGGATAGAAAAGTGGACACAATCCAAATTTCCATAACTGATGAATGGGTAAGTAAAATGTGATATATCCACACAATGGAATACATAGTATAACATGGATGAACCTTAAAAATATTTTGCTAAGTGAAAGAAGCCAGCCCCACAGGAATTATATGATTCCATTTATATGGAATGTTCAGAAGTGGAAAATCTAGAGAGACAGAAAGTAGGTTAATGATTTCTTTTTGGGATGATCAAATTGTTCTAAAATTCACTGTGGTGATTGCTGTACAACTGTGAGTATATAAATAACCACGCTGAATTGTACACTTTAAATTCATAAATTTTGTGATGTGAATTCTATCTCAATAAAGTTGTTATATGAAAGATGTGGGAAAAAAAAAAGACAACCCAGAAAAAAAGGGGGGGGGGGGCGGGCTCTTGAAAGTTCAATGACTTGACCAGGGACAAAGCTTCAAAATGGCAGAGTTGAGGAGAGGTGAATGGTTGCCACAGGATATGCCCAATGAAGCTTCTAAAGAGCAGATGCTGGTCTCACTCCTGGGAATGGCAGTGTACTCTGCAGTAAAAATCCAGTTGGTTACTCAATATTTACTTTGAAAACATAAGGGACAGGAGGATGTGCCTCTTTTTGACAGAATTTTTTTCCAAACAAAAAATTAGAGGAAACAGACTCAAGCAAGGGTCACTAGAATCCAGCTATAATTTGGCTGCTAGTCATAATTCAGATCTAAACAAGGTACTTCTCTGCTATAAAATCTGGAAAGGGTGCCTATCAGTTGCCTACTGCGTGAATACAAATCCCTCTACTTGGCACCTGAGGTCCTTCTCCATCAGCCTGCAACTCAGTGTCTCCTCTCCCATTTCCTCACATCCACTCATGCCCCAAGCAAAGAAAACTCCTTGCTGTTTTCCAAACATACAATGGGCCCTGACATGCCTCTGGGCCTCTGCCTGTGTTGTTCATCTGCAATGTGAAATCTTATACAGTTTTCATTTACATTATCTCCATGAACCCTTCCTGATCTTTGAGTCAGAATTAATAGCCATTTCTCTTGTTTCATAGCATGGCTATATGCCTCTCCATCACAGAATTTATCACACTGAATTATAAATGACTGTTAATATAGCTAGCTGTGGCAGAAGTCGTGGCTTATTGATCTTTGTATTAACCTTGTTTAGCCCAGTTCCTGGCATATAGAGAGAGTTCAATAAATGCTGAATGGCTGGCTGATTGTTTAAGAACAAGATTTTCATAGTTTACTTGGTTTCATTATGAAATTCAAAACAATGAAGACAGGACTCAAACAGCAGGGAAAGAACATACACTTTTAACTCTCAAAATAAATACTAATCAATTTTATTTTATAAATACAGATGCTGAGTTTTCTTGCAATTACCAACAGATCAGTTTCACATGCCATTTATTATTGGTCGCGGTTTAAAAAATTATTTAAATAACCAGTTAGGTCAGGATAAATGGGCACCATTAGGGCTGCTATAAAAATATAGCTGGATACAATCTTCCAAAACTAATATTCTGAGGAAAAAAAAAATCTCTGGAATTTCTGAAGTGGGTAAGGGGAAGTGGACAGAGAAAACACAATCAAATATTCATTTGATAACATTTGCCAGCTGTTAAAAGTGTCTCGGCTACATGAAAACTGAAAGGGTTCTCAGCAGTTCAGAAATGGAGAGCAGTGCATTTCCATTTCAACCTATATCCTCCAAGAAAATTTGTGTGTGTGATTTACAAGACTAGTTTAAAAACTAGTGGAAGATAATAACTCATCCTGTTTTGTCACCTTGGCTACTTTAAGCATAGACAAAACTAATTCTGTAGCTCTGGAGAATGAACAGCTACTCCCAGAGACATGCAATACTGTAGGTTCTAGACAGGTCATGGCAGAAATTGCAGAAATCCAACCAACTCAAATGAAAACCCCAAACCCAAATGAAACAAACCCAAACCTAAGTGGTGTTTTGGGGCATATATCAGTGGAAAGTGTGGATCAAGCAAATGTTTAGGTTAACTATTGATTAGTTCTGAGTGATCTGATCACATTCAATAGCAGGGCTCCATGTTATGGGGGCAAAAAGCTGTGAACCCCAGAATCAGGGAGTTCACAAAGCAGAGAATGATGGCTGGGACCCCAGAGTCACACTTCACCTGGTTGTGTGGAACCTGAAATTAACCCCGTAGCCGTGAGTGCTCTGTATATGGCCTACTGCTTGGTGGTGCCAGGAGCCAGGCTGAAGGCCTGCAACGGAAGGCGCCTGTCTTTGAATTTGGCAAGAAGCTTTAAGAGTCCACTCTCACATCTGAAGAAACCACAAACCTCATTTGAGTCACCTTTCATTCTTCAATACTAACAGTCCCTTCCTTCAAAGCCTTTTTTGGGTAGATGTTACTACGCTGGGGGAGCCCTGCAGCCCCATCTGATTATAGCCAAGCCAGTGTCAACCTCCACCTTCTTCAACTTTAAACGAATAATGGCACCCTGCAAAGAGGTCGTGACCCTACAGATGGCTCCTGCCCCGGGTGACTGGAACTTCTTCCGGTGGATTAAAGTTTTCCATCGCCTGAGGGTTGGCATGTCTGCTATGCAGCAAGTCAGCGAGTTTTCTTTACAAAGACAATAACAACATGAACTATTCTATCAGACAATGAGGCTAAAAATTAAAGTTGAGCCCAAGAGTGCTTGGACAAAGTACGAAAATGATGATGAGATATATGAGTTAACTTATGTTGGAAAAATGCAGCTATCAGAGAAGCACACCTGTGAAGATGTTTGTGTTGCTATACGTAATACATGAAACTCAAATGACGTCGACACCATTAACTTAGCTACACTGAAAAATTTTTATTGGCCTTTTGAATAGAAATGGGAATTTATTTACTGTATGTAGCTACTTTTTTTTTTTGTTCAGGCTAGTCCTGTCATGATATAAGGAAGAGGTAGTTTCACAAGGAATTTCAAAGCTGGAAAAAAAAATCAGGTCAGGTGGCATAAACTCAATTTTTATTCTTCTGTATAATACATGGATATATGGAAAATTTTTCCTTAAACAGCTTGCAACCCTGAGGTGATATCCTTGGGTACATAAAGTTTAAAGCAACAATAAATGAAATCTGAGCTCTAGGAATGACAAGTGGACTTTAAAAACATAATTTCTTATTTATGGAACTGCACACATACCAATAGTATTCTATGCCTCATCTAGTCTCTTAATTCAACTATCTCAACTGCCTTGCAGTTGACTCTCTCTATCTATTTCATCATTTACAATGCCTTCCTTCTGACTGAAATTCAATAAATTAACACGGGATTTACATATAGGGATTCTGTCTGGTGAGTGCATTGCCAGCAAGCATGCATAGTTTTTGAATACAGCATCTGCCCACGTAAAAGCTTTAGACTCAAAGGGAATGGACACTGACTGCAGTAACCTTGGGGCCCTTGAGGGACCCCTGGGGTACACCAGCTGAGGTTTTTCATCTAACTTTTGAGGGCTACATCAAGAGCATGGTTGATTAGAGGAGACGGAAAGACGTGTCTTCTGGGTAAAGACCAGTGACTCTGAGGCTTAACCCACCCGCTGTGAAGACGGACAACACTGGGGTTTAGGGTGACTATGGGGCTGGGTGTGAGAGTGGGGGGAGAGGGGCAGAGGAAGGCAGGGCTAAGTATAAGGAGGCTGCTGTGCTTATTACTCATTATCCTAATGGCTGGCCAAAGAGCTTCAGGAAATGGTGGAAACCTATTTCTGAATATTCAAATTTCCCAGAGTTTTATAAACTATGGTGAAGGCAAATGCTTATAAGAAACTAAAGGCGAGTTCATTATATTATTTATATATTATCATCTTCCCTCTGAGGATAACATAGAAGTGTAAATAAAAAGCAGTCAAATACCTATAAGGTCGAGCTATAAGCTCTTTCAAATTAGAGAGTGACTTTTGCTTTAAAACTGTAAGGCCTGAAAAGTAACTCTTGAAAGCAAAATCTAACTTTTTCTGGCCCACTGATACACAATGATCCTGAGTCCTTCCTCAATTCACAGAGTCTGTTTTTCTGAGGAATATCCCCCATTAATATTCATTTTGTTCCATAATTATTACAAAGGGTAAGTACGGCTGTGTCCTCGTTTTAGGCATCGACTCTGCCCTGGTCCTACCGAGCATGTCCATCTACTCACTTCACTTATCAGAGCTCCTGCGCGGTCGGCGGAAGCTGGATACATTTTCGTTCAGTGCATAGATCCTTCGGGAGAACTCTTCAAATTCTCCCAGAACTTGTTCGTCACACTCCACTGCCACAGCACTGTCCACTGGGATGCAGCTGAACGCTTCTAGCTGATCGCCTGAGGTGAAACCTGTGGCTTCCAGCCCGATGATTTCTTCCGCTTGCTCCACTGTACAGCAGAGTTCAGCTTCTGAGACTGAGTGGAACTCACCGGGAAGCTGGGCACTGGTGGCACCAGCCTGCTCACTGGGCAGGAGCGTGCCATTTACTGTGGCAGGATGCCGGGGGAGGGCTTCCCCTTGTTCTTGGCTAGTGTCCACACTCACATGGCTTCCATTTAAGCTGTCACCCAAATCGACTCCTTTTTTCTTGTTTTCTTTGGAGAAGTCCAAGGAGGTATCCAAGGAGGAGGAAAGAGATGTTGTCTTTTTCTCAGACTCTCCCATGGAAGGGACGGTGGTCACAGGGTGGGCTAATGCTGAGTTGTAACTGGGAGGAGGGGTTTTGTACTGGAGTCTCTCATTCTCTGAGCTGGCCCGCTTTCGGTGTCCTTTGTCTGGTGAAGGGATCCCCCCAGAGAAGCCCACATCTGCACCCCCGAATATGGAGCTTTGTCTCTTTGGAACAGGGATTGCACTGGAGGTATGATGTCTGTCACTAAAAGACAAACAAAAATGAGAAGTTACTTTCTACTTCAAAACTTGGCTTAAGCCTTCTGGATCTAGAAACATGAAACAGCCTATTTAGGTTTGAGATAATAAAATTAGGTAATAACCTTATACAGTATTAACTGTAGTGTCCAAATGCAAGAAACAAATGAGGCATGCTGGGATCAACTTTGGGAACTTCCTTTAAGAATACGAACATACTTAAATGCCTTTAGAGGACAGAGAGTAGGGATGGGGGATAGGAACCGGTTACACGGGGAAGAGTTGAAGTGACTGGAGGAACTGGATCTGGAAAGAAAAATACATGAGGGAAATAATCAGCTTCATATGTTTGAAGGGCCACCGACATTCTTATTCTTGTTAATAGTTCAATTCTTGTTTTTCTTCACAAAGTAGTCATCTTTGACAAAGTGGGTAAGTTAAATAATTTTCCCATGGTAAGTCAGGGAGGTGGTGGCAAGGCGAGGACATGGCTTGGTGGCCAACAGCCTTTTCAATACCCCAATACTAATCACACCTTGCGTTAAAGAACTGGCAGAAAGGGACCCAAGTGTACATTTTTTTAAAATGAAAAATTAATTTGGGAAATGACTTCTCCTTTATAAGGCTAGTCACACATGTTTTACAATATTTGGTTTTCAGTGCTTTTTTTTTTTTTGAGCCCGAGTTATTTCTCAGGGAGAGATCTTTGGGCCAGCAATAATAATCACTGTTAGACTATACAGAGCTGTATGGCTTCTGAAGTAATTTTAGGTACATCATATCACTTGGTCCTCACAAAAATCCTATCAGGAAAGGAAGGTATACGTTATTAATCTTAAACTGGCATAATAAATAATAATAAACCAATGAAAACAGACTTTCCAGATGCTGGAAACCATGGTCACAGTACACACTATGCCAGTCACGCCACCCCCAGAGTACTGATTACATTTCTAGATATTATACTTGGATGAAGCTTATCAGCTTCAAAGCAACTATATAAATGGACTGGGTCCAAAGTCAGAGAGGCACAAACACAAGATTCGTCTGACTTGTGTTCCTCAGATGAGGAAACATGCACAGAGAAGTAAAGTGGCTTGCAAGAGAACAACCAATAAACAGCAGCAGAGGCCAGACTTGAACCTACACAGTCATCCAACAAATAGCTATTATAGGGACTGGGTGTTTCTACTTCCCTTGGAAAGATAGACCAGGCCCTATGCCTCTGAGGAGCTTCCAGTTGCAGGAGAAAGGCATCTATACTTATTCAAATAATGCATTTTCAAATTACAATAGCCCTAAAAAGGAAAAAGGATACAGGGCTCCTTCCACCTGTGCCCACAGCCACAAGCTCTAGACCCAGCTGCCTCCTCCCTCCTCCATCCATTTTTGGGATTTCTCTTGGAACTTTTCTGATGCTGGATTTTACCTGTGGTCTTGGACACCTAAGTAAGGGCGATTTTTTTGAGAAAAGGCAACACGAGGTATCTAATCCAGGGGATTGCCACACTCTCTTGCCTGGCTGTTTGTGTTGGTGCCAGGAGAGATTTCATAATTAGGGGTGGTCACTGAGGGGCATACAGAACCAGGCAAGTAGACCAGTAAATTACCATTTTCAGTTTTCAAGAAAAACAAAACAGAGCAAAACCTGCTGCCCTTAATATGGGTTTTCAGGTAATGTCGTCAAAAGTCACAGTAACTGGGTAAGCTATGCACTTTTTGCCAGTTGTGTTTTCACTCTACTACTTACCCACAGTGTCCTTCTCTAAATGATTTTGCTGCTAGGTACGCAAATCAAAACACAGCATCAGCACCACCTACAATCGATTCTAGCAGACAAGCCAAGCTTCCATTGCCACCCAGCTCAGGAGGAGTGGGCAGGACCAGGTGAACCTGCCTGGAACACTGAAGGGGATACTGTTGGATGTGACTGGAGGCCAGGTGCTTAGCCACTCACAGCTGTGAGGGATGAGTGACTTGACTCCCCCATCCCTCCTTCACGCATCACGAGCGCGCGTCACACACACACACGAATCCTTCTTTGCTTCTCCGTTGGACTTCCAGGTGGGTTGATAAAAGGCAGGGCATGAGGAAAAGGCCTGGGCATCCCAAACAGTGCTTATGACACAAAAGGAAGAGGGATTTTTGCAGCCATCCTTGATTTTGACTCTAAAGCAGGGGTTCTTAACCTTTTTTGTTCCATGGACCCCTTTGCCAGTCAGGTGAAAACCACAGACCCCTCACTAAGTCCACACTCTACTGTGTATTATTTAATAAATATATCACACCTGTATTAACATGTCCCCACAAGAATGTTTTTTTAAAATTTCAATTCAAGTTCATGAACCCTGGTTAAGAACCCCTGTTCTAAAAGCTCTCTTCAACCCTGCAAATAGAAAAGTAAGGAAGTATGGCACCTCTTCCTTTCCAACTACAGTGGGAACGAAAGTAAAGTACCATTTTCCTGAGCATCAGTCATATACTGAGCACTGTGCAAAGTGCTTTGCAGACACAGAACCCTCACCTCTGCCTGTGAGAGGGTAGGCAGGTGGATGGGTCATGTGGTTTGTTCAAGGCTGCAGAGTCCACATCTGAGCTAGAGTCGGTCTCACTCCAGAGCTCATTTGGTCTGACTCCAGAGCCCATGCTGTTTCATCTTACATGGGAGAATCTTATTCAAATTCAACTAGCATTTACTAAGTGCCAATGACATGCCAGACATCGAGCTAACTGCCATTATACAGCTTTTTCTTTTAACCCTCCCAAACTTGATCTAAATTTTGGGATGGATATTAAAGCTTTGAGAGATGGAGACTTTGGTATTTCTGACATCATGATTTTGTGATATTAGTCAGTTTCCTTGGATTTTTCTGAGAACTCAGGTAATGGTATCAGATACAATTTAGAAAATTCAAGTGATAGTAAAATGCTCTCCTTAGGAACTGTATAAAAATGAATTATTTTAGAGAGATAAGAGGTTTATGTATCTTTTTATCACCATGTTTTGTCTTTTCTTTAATTTTTAGCCCATGTGATATGAAACTTTCAAAAATATTTATTAAAACCTTACTTAAAATCTTAAACAGAATAAATTGAACAAAAAAAGTATTTTTTGATGACTTTGGGCCATCAATATGAACATGTATCATAATTTATGACACAATAAAGAGAATACAGGATTTCAGTAACATATATTCCTCCAGTCATTTCAGTCTGAAAGTTCTTAGGTCTGCACCGATAGTTTTTCTTTTCCTTTTTCCCACCTTCTTCTCTTTCTTTATGTTTTGCTTCTAATTTGCATTCATGTAAAGAAGATGCCCTAAGAAGTGTGTGCAAATTTAGAGTAGACAGTATTTGAGTAATGGGCCAGTGGATATCCAGAGCATAATAGGCTTTATGAGGTGAGTTTTATAAAACTGGATACTCAGAATTAATTTCTTACTTTCAGGATCTTAGCTATGTTTCAGATTTTTAAGACAGTTGAGCTCCAAACAACTGAAGTGTTAAATGATTACATTAAAATATATAAAAACAGACATATACTCTAAATATTATAATAATAATTTATACTTATTGGAAAATTCAAAAACTATAAAAAATATATTTTAAAAAATCAACCACAGTCCTACTACCCATCAAAAAACCACTATTAATTTGAAATGTTCTCTTTTCAGACTTAGATTTATGTGTTTACATTATGTGTGATGTATATATACATCTTGCTTTAGATGTTATTAAAATGTCTTAGTAAACCAAATTTTACATAGCTGCTGTACTGAATGGAATACCGTAGTTTACTTAATCATTTCCTTATTATTATAAATTCAGGATCTTCCTAAAGTTTTACTGTTAAAAAGTAAACTGCTGTAAGCATTTTTGTATAAAAACAAATGCATATTTTAATAAAATAATATTGATTTTCACATATAGTAGAAGGTTTTGCAGAATCTTCCATATCCAATTTAGCTAGTACAAGCCAAATTCTTACCAGAAAAAAGAGCATTTTACTTCTAGTATTGTCTAAAAAGAGAAAGGTATAAAATAAAGTGGCAAATAATAGCTTAAAAAAGGAATGCCCAGGTTTCAAGATTCTTTTTGTCTGATTATAGCCTACCATCATGATTGTTTCACCTAGATGGAGGAAGATATCAATACTCGTAGACTAATTATATGACTGGCTTTTAAAGGCTATTGGCAATTTACCTACTGAATGAAATTAGTACATTATTTCAGTTGAGAGGAGAAACTTACAGGGAATTTCTACACACAAAAAAAACAACCCAGGGAGCAGATGTGGCTTGAGCAGTTGAATGCTTGAGCATTGGGAGGTTCTGGGTTTGGTTCCTGATGCCCCCTAGAAAACAAACAAGCAAGCAAAACAAAAGAAAAACCCAACTCAGGGGAGCTGATGTGGCTCAGTGGATGAGTACCAGCTTCCTACATATAAGGTCCTAGGTATTCCCATTACCTCAAACAACAACAACAAATGCAAAAAACCCAAAGAATAAATGTGGGTGTTTTGGGAGGAGGGGGATGCAACAGGAAACGTGGTCCCTTTTCTTTATCTTCCACCCCCACCAAGGATCCCTGTGAGCTCTAAGGCACGGGATTTGGGGGCACAGACCCTGATGTTCAGTCAAGTGGACCAAGTCCACCAGTCGCTGGAAACATTCTCATCAGCTGTCTGCCTTAAGTGGATATCTCTTTTCAGCTTAGCTCAGGTCCAAACTGGAAACTTGGAAACATGATATCTGGGGCTGAGGTTTAATGCTGCATTAAAAGGAATTTATTAAAAACAACAACCCAAAGATATCGTAATTGCAAATTTACTAGGCCATGGTTTAGGGAAACACAACATTGACTGTTCAATAGCTGAACCATATTGGGGACTGTTAAATTACTTAATAATAAACCTTCTGCTAAAATCCAGAAAGGAGTTTCCCAGGCTCACAAACAATAGTATGATGAGGGGAAGCCAAGTGGACTGGAGTTTAGAGGTCAAGAAAGACAGCCTAGTTTATATTTGACTTCTCTGATGTTTGTAAATTGAGATGATCATGTGAGTCCTTTTTTATTATAGTCTGTTACATTTTCTTATCTCTTCAGCTGTATCTGGAGAAAGTAGTGATGCGAAAGCATGTTCAAGGACCTAGGTTCTTCTCCTAACTCTGTCACTATGATCCTATTTGGAGATAAAACTTAAGGTCAAATTGACCACTTATTAGTTTTATGACTATAGGCAGTTGCTTATCCTCTGTGTTTCAGTTTTTCCCTTTGTAAAATAGATCACTGGATTATGGTGAGGATTAAATTGCAATAATGCATTTAAAATCCTTGGCAGAATGACTGCCTGGCATATATGCTGATGGCAATCGTAGCATTATGTAATTGTGGCTGCTGTCACTATTATTAGCCTTGATGGGCTTCAAATTCCAAAAGTATTACCCCCATTTTACAGAAGGGGCAAGTGAAGCTCACAGATACTAATGACTGTACACAGAAAGGCAGGCTATAGCAGACGAAGGGCCAGAACCTAGGTCTCCTTCCTTCTGCTGTTTTCTCCGTCACAGAACGCTGATTAAAGGAGGACAAACAGAACGCATCCCCATCACCCCCATCTCCACTTCCTTTGCGCATCAGGGAGTTAGCTGTGCAAGAAACAGATAAAGAATTTAGGCAAGTGTAAAAGAGTTTTGGAGAAAAGACACACACTAAATCAATCCAAAGATTTATTCTGCCCAATATTTCACACCAATCCATTTTCTTTTTCTTTTCCATTAATTTTTTTCGTGGAGGCCTGGAATGGGGAAGGGTTTGAATAAAATAGAAATGCTTAAACTGCCTCTATTTACATCATCTACCAACTACTTAGGGACTATAAGAACTTCCCAGAATCCTCTGAGTTACATTCCAATTGTCCCCAAGCCCCTAATGTATCATTTTTCTGCATGAATTTAGTTTCAGGAAGAGAGAATTTTTCTATTTCCCAAACCCAAATGAGGAAGACCATGTTCAGAAACTTTACAATCATAATACAAACACTGTGCCATGAAGACAACCTGGGAAATGTTAGTTCTCCTCCACCACCCTTGTCCCCACCATGACCCCTTCCTCTTCATGCTGGTTCTACTGTCTGAAGTTATTACATTTTTTTTTTTCAAAGGAGGTACCAGGGATTGAACCCAGGACCTTGTACGTGGCAAGGAGGTGCTCAACCACTGAGCTATATCTGCTCCCCTAACCTAACCTGCTTTTACAGAAAAGGAAGTAGGAGAACAAAGTTAGAAAGCAAGGGTCCAAAATGTGATGCCCATTTTGACATCTCCCACATTTAATCTTCTAGAGCTCTACATCTAACACTACCATTATTAAATGTGGGACAGTGCAGCACCTCACGGCTCTCAACCGGTTTCTTCTTTTGTAAAATGGATATATCCACCTAATAGTTACTGCAGTAAGGATTAAATGAATACAGAAGTAAAGTTCTTAGCACCATGAGTAGATGCTTAATAAATTATAACTAACAATAAAACAACAGTAACTAATATTTATGAAGTGCTATGGGATAAGCACTCTGTGAACAGCTTTATAGATGGTCTCATTTAATCCTCACATTTCTGTGAAGTATTGTGAACATTTTCTCATTTTACAGATGAAGAAACTGAGGTGCAGAGGTTAGATAATCTGTTTAAGGTAACAATCCCACAAATTGAAAACTGCAGCTTAACCCCGGCAGTCTGCCTAAACAAACGTTAGCTCCCTTTTCTTTCTCAATCTCTAGGCTCTTCAGGTTTTTTGTTGTCACCAAAACACCGACATTTGACCTCTACTTCTATTTGAGGGAAGGTGAGAATCAGAGTAACAATTTTTAGATCAAGCAGATCCTCTTTTTTCTTCTCTGCCTTCTTAAACTTTGTGAGGCTTTCTTTTTTTTTTTCACTTCCCAAGACTTGTTATACTGTTAGGTACTCTAAGCATCAATTATGAACAGAAATAAATTCTGCCACAAAATGATATAAATGTAGAAACTTAGGGGAAAATGAAATAAAGGAAAAATGTAAAGATTGACCACATCAAGAAAATTCTTGAAGCTGGGGTGAATTCTCAGCTACATGAAAGTATGTGTGCGCACGCACATATGTATATATTCTCTATTTTCTGTCAGATTCACTTGTGCTTGTTTTACCTGTCTACATCCAGGTCTCATACTGTAAAGTGTACTGGAAAGAGTATACAATTCACAATCTCAAATATGTGTCTTTCTCTCCCTACAAAATGCTTCCTCTGAGGAACATTACTAGATCACAGCTGGTCAAAATACTAAATCTTGATTGTCTGGGTCATAGCCAAAATCTACAGCTTCAACTCGGTGGAATAAGAATATTTAAAAAGAAAAGAAAAAAAAGCAACTTGTAACAACATTTGATCTTCTTCTTTCTCCAGCCCCCAGCCCCTTGTAGCAGCTATGACTCATGGCAGTAAGACCTCTACATGGATGTGTTTAAGTTGGTTTATGGCCATAAGAAATGTTTGAAGCTTTAGGTACTGCTCTGCGCCAATATCATGTCAACTGTGCTAAAAAGCAATAATAGTTTCTCACCTTCTTAAAGATTACTGCTTAAATAATGAAGAGAAATGACAGGGCTGCACAGAGTGCCAAAAGCAGGTTGCCAAGGCGAAACTGAGGTAGAATTACATTTTTTGGCAGCTAAGAAATTATGACATAAAGCTGTTTTTCAAAAAAACAACCTTCATAAATTAAGCTACTATCCTTTTTAAAAATTCAGCAAAGGGCAGGGCGTTAGTAATAGGGTGGTATATGGGAACTCTATTTTATGCTTAATTTTTCTGTAAACCTACAACTTCTCTAATAAAATAAAATTTTAAAAAAATTCAGCAAAGGTTGGGATTTATTTTTCTCTTTTCCTTCTTAGATCAAGCAGAAGCACAGAGCCTCCTTTCGGGGAAGCCAAATTTAACAGCTAGATCTTATCTCCCAGGAGGTAGCTGGGGTCAACGAGTTTCAAGCATGTGGTCTCCCGGCCACAGGCACACAATCTAAAGACCTCTTACCATTATCAGAGCAGTTGAAGGGATTGATCTTTGCCTTGGATGGTAACTAAAACAAGACGCAAAACAAAAATAGAAACAAACTTGGGCAAAAAGCATAGGCTGAAATCTGCCAATGGTCACCTCCCTCTGGGCTTAGCTTGGAAGGTTTCTTGCCAAAGTCTGACTAAATAAAAACAAAGCATAAAAAGGTATAACTGAACAAGGGAACCTTTAGATTTTATTTAAACTACATAGAGATGGAAAGGTGAATTTGTGAAAGAGAAAGTTCCACAGGCAAAGGATAAACTGAGCAAGCTGAGGAAATCCAGTTCTTCAGACTGTGAGACGAGGCCTGGCCATCAGTCCTCCACAGTCCTGGCCGGCAGCGCCTGGCCTGGAGGGGAGGGGCCCCCAGCATGGGGAGGGGGCCAGGGGGACCCAGAGCCCATCTGGAGGCCAGCTTGGTCCCAAAGCCAAGCTTTCTGGTATTGGGGAATACAGAGTGATCCTCCAGGGAGACGAAGAGAGGTCCTGGGGGTGTCAAGTCAGCTACTTCAGTCAATCACCTTTCACCACAAGAAATAAGCATACCAGTCAAGTACTGAAATCACAGTGGGGCGACAAACACGAAGACTGTAAAATGGTATACAGAAACAGACACAGCCCATCTCAATGCCATTTATATCCAGCATAAATAACCAACCTCCTGCAAGGCAGTATGTACAGAACAGCAAAGAGATGCCATGGTGATACCTGGGGACCCCTCGCAGGGTCTGGACAGCCCTGGAGACTTGGGCGTAATAAACTACTTTTGCTGAAAGCTAGAAAAAAATACTGATGCCAGGGAAACCAGAGGAAAAGCATTCTCACAGACCCTAGCTCCACAAAGAACTCAAAAGGGAAATCAAAAGCCTGGTCAGAGACTACTTTCAGAATTTTTAAACTAGATTTGCAGGGGAGCCAAAGGAAGTTTTAGACCTCTAAGGCCAATGACAGAATCTGTGAAATTAAGCCTTTGGTGGGGGGGAGGCAGGCATTTATCAAAGAATCACAGACATAAATGTAAAACAACAATCTCTGACAAAGGCTATGCAGGAGAGGACATGGGCTGAGAGACCTTATAACAGAAAACTAACTCAGAAAAGGTCAAACTTTGAAGGGCTAGGGGAGTTAATCAGGTTTTCTTTTTTCAAAGATTTATTTTATTTATTTCTTTCCCCTTCCCCTTCCCCCCACCCGCCCCAAGTTGTCTGTTCTCTGCGTCTATTTGCTGCGTGTTCTTGTTTTTGTCTGCTTCTGTTGTTGACAGCGGCACGGGAATCTGTGTTTCTTTTTGTCGGCGTCATCGTCATCTTGCTGCATCAGCTCTCCGTGTGTGCGGCGCCATTCCTGGGCAGGCTGCACTTTCTTTCGTGCTGGGCGGCTCTCCTTATGGGTGCACTCCTTGCGCGTGGGGCTCCTCTACATGGGGACACCCCTGTGTGGCAGGGCACTCCTTGTGCGCATCAGCACTGCGCATGGACCAGCTCCACACGGGTCAAGGAGGCCCAGGGTTTGAACTGCGGACCTTCCATGTGGTAGATGGACGCCCTAACCACTGGGCCAAGTCCGCTTCCCTTAATCAGGTTTTAAAGAAAGGGTTTTGAGGGTTGCTGGGTGAGAGCACCTTCTAGGCAGAAGGAATAGTATAGTTCAAGTCTTTATGTCAAGAGGGAGAATAATGTTTGAGGACCCAAAAGGTCAGTGAGTGAAGGCGGCATGGATGATGATAAAACTAAAGAGGAAACAAGACTAGATCACACAGAAACCCATAGGCCATATTTAGAATTCTTGTTTTATCAAAATCATCAAAGTGTTTTAGGCAAGGGTTACCTGTGTATGAGACACAGTGAGATCTGTATTTTGGAAAGTGCACACTTGATGCAGATGGAGAACAGACTAGAGTGGGGCAAGAGTAGATGTCGGGAGACTGCAGGCTGTTTAGAAGTACAAGTAAGCAATGATAGAAGTTTAGACCAAAAAGCAAATATAGACAATTTAGAATAACTATAGACAATTAAGATTAGGGAAAATAGGGAAGCGGATGTGGCTCAAGCAATTGGGCTCCCATTTACCATAAAGGAGGTCCAGGGTTCAATACCCAGCGCCTCCTGGTGAAGGCAAGCTGGCCTGTGTGGTGAGCTGGCCCACGCAGAGTGCTGGCTTGCGCAGAGTGCTGCCCCATGCAGTTTTTTTTGGCCCACGGGGAGAGTGATGCAGCAAGATGATGCAATAAAAAGAGACACAGAGGAGAGACAATAAAAGACACAACAGACCAGGGAGCTGAGATGGCGCAAGAGAATGATCACCTCTCTCTCACTCTGGAAGGTCCCAAGATCAGTTCTCGGAGCTGCCCAATGAGAATACAAGCAGACACAGAAGAACACACAGCAAATGGAAACAGAGAGCAAACAATGGAGGGAGGGGGGAGAAATAAATAAATAAATCTTAAAAAAAGAAAAAAAGAGATTAGGGAAAATACCAGGAGTTGCAAAGGCTGGATATGAGGGTGAGAAGGAAAAAAGGAACAAGGCTTACAAGGATTAGTCCTGGCTTCCTGGTTTTGTAAAAGGATGGGCAGAGGTTCCACTTGCTGAAAACAGCATTGGAAAACCACGAGGCTAAGGGTGGTTGGAGTGGGAGACAGGTAGAAGAAAAAACCTAAAGACAATACAAAACAAAAAAACACGGCCACATAGAATATATTGTGAAGATGTCCAAAAAGGTAATTTGAATACAGATCGGATGTCAGAAAAGAGACTTGGGCTAAAGATTTACATTTGTGCCTCATTTCCATTTGGGTTACAATTAAAATTATGGCTGTAGATAAGATAAACCTAGGAATGAAGAATAAAATGAGAGAAAAGAGGGCCTGGGTGTGAGCCCTGAGGAGCTCTAGAATTTTACGATGAAGAAGAGAAAGAGAAGCCTACAAGTGATATAAAAAGATCAGTCAGAGAGGAATGAAGAAAATCAGGAGAGAATTGTAGTGATACAACTCCTTTCCTAAAACCACCAGATGCTAAATGATACCTTAGGTAAAACACTGTATTCTCAACATGGTCATAAGAGAGGCTGTGCTGTGTCGTGGTTAAAGCAGGGGCTCTAAACTGTTTGTCTAGCTCCAAATCCTAGCTCCTCCATTTGGTAGCTTTGTTACTTTTAAGTTATTTTAACCTCTCTGTGCCTTAGTTTCCCATTTGTAAGATGGAAGAGGACAAAGGGTCCTAATTCACAGGGTTGTTGTGAGGATTAAATGAGTCAACTAAATAATAACTCAAAGTGTTTGGAAGAGTACCTGGTTTATAATAACATTCATTAAGTATTAGCTAAAATGATATTATTATATTATTTATTATTATATATTGTTATCCACTAGTGGAAGAATAGATGAACAATTATCATATTTACTGATCTTTTACAACAACAAAATTTAAACACAAGGAATTTTATATAAATTGAGCTTAAATCCAAAGTCCATACAGAAGCAGCCAGTGATCATTTCTAATGTTGCAAATACTTGTCAGCTTTTGATGGGCCAGGACCATATCTCTACAGCGGTTCTTCAAATTTGGTACAGTATTTTAGGTCTGGAAATAGTATATATCTGCTGATGCTTATTAGCACAGGCTAAAGAATTCCTCCTGGAAAACATGGACTTAGTACAGAACATATCAGTGACTTTTCTGCTAATTCCCTCCCTCCATTCATTTAAGTTTCCCCATCACTCAAAGCTCAATTCAAGTCCTACCTCCTTCATTAAGGCTTCTTCAACCATGCTAATCTAAAGTGATCTCTTTGGGCAGACAACTGGGGGTGGGGGGAGGGGAGAGAAATTAATAAAAAATAAAAATCTTTAAAAAAATAAAGTGATCTCTTTCAACTCTGAACAACTACAGTACTTATTATTGTACCATTCAACTGATGCTCACTATGTTTACTTCTGTTTCAACACATATTTCAGCAGACATTTTTGAAATCCACATTCACTGCCTGACAATCTGCTAGGGTCTGGGAATAAAAGAGAATAAAATAAATTAAGTTTTCTATCATTAAGGAGTTTTTACTCTAGGAGAGGAGATAGAAAGTAAACCAACAACCAGAAAACCATGGGTGCTTTGTAAGAAACATACTCTTCGGATACTGTAATGGAGAAGAAAGCCCAGTAATCAGCTGAAGGACTCATTAGAGAAGGCTATATTTGATTGGCACCTTTAAGGGTAAGTGGGAGAGAACCAGCCAGCGTGTGTGTGTTTATGTGCAGGGGTGGAGAAGAGGGAGGATGGGTGGAGAAAGGAAGGAAGGGAAGGGCATTTAAGGCAGAATAAAATGCAGTTTATGTACAGGGCCACTGTGGCACCAAGTCGTGTGTACTGCATAGGAGGGAGTTTGTCTTCTATTTCTTAATATCTAATCCTTCATTTCTCCAATCTAAACTTAGTACAGAGCACAAAGAAGATATTTAATGACTAATTTGTTTTATGAATGAATGGATTTAACTAGTTGTACTCAAAGAGAACAATTTACTATTTTTTTAAATTGGCAATGTGTTGAGAAACATTCAATTAATATAAAAAAGTAAAAAGGAACATTATAGATATACTTACTAAAAACCATTTAGGGAAGCACAGGTGGCTCAACTGATAGAGCACCCGCCTACCATATAGGAAGTCCAGGGTTCAAACCCAGGGCCTCCTCGCCTGTGTGGTGAGCTGGCCCATGCGAAGCACTGCCGCGTGCAAGGAGTGCCGTGCCACGCAGGGATGGCCCCTGCACAGGGATGCCCCATGCGTGAGGAGTGCTCCTGGCAGTGGGAGCCACCCTTTATGAAAAGCGCAGTCTGCCCAGGAGCAGCGCCACACACATGGAGAGCTGACACAGCAAGATGACGCAACAACAAAAAAGAGACACGGATTCCCCGTGTCACCGAGAATGTAAGCAGACACGGAAGAACGCACAGCGAACGGACACAAGGGAGCAGACAACGGGAGCGGGGGTGGGGGGGGTTGAAGGGGAGAGAAATAAATAAAAAAATAAATCTATTAAAAAAACACATTTAAATAACTATTCTCTGAATACTATGCAATCATTAAAAACATTTAAAAAGCTTTTAATGACATTATTGAAATTCTTAAGATGTAATATTATACAAAATGGCAGGTCTACAATTTTAAGGATTGTGCTGTCCAATACTGTAGACACTAGTCACTGGTCACGTGAAACGTGGGTAGTCTAATCTGAGATGTGCCTGAGATGTACTGTGTGTATAAAATACATACTGGATTTAATGAAGGCTCAGTATGAAAGAAGGAATGTAAAATGTTTTATTAATAATTTAAAAAATATTGATTCACATTGATAAGACAATATTTTTGGATTATATTTGGGTTAAATAAAATATATTACTGTGGTTGTTTCAGGGGTTTATGGACCCCAGAAAAATCAGGTCCTTTGAGCTAATCCATTCCTGTGGGTGTGAACCTATTGTGGATGGGACCTTTTGATTAGACGACCTCAGTTAAAGGAGTTTTGATTAGGTTATTTCAATTAAGGAATGACCTAGGGTATGTTTTAATCCTTTTACTGGAGTCCTTCATAAAGAGGATGAATACAGAGACAGAGAAAAAGAGAAAGCTACAGGAGCAGAGAGAGAAACCCATAGAAGCTGAGAGAGAAAGCCTTAAGAAGGTAAAAGCAACAAAACCCAGGAGAGGAGGGAGTGACTAGAAGGCGCCGCCATGGGCCTTCCCAGGTGACAGAGGAGCTCAGGATCTCCAGCAGCCAGGCTTTGGGGATCAAGAGAAGCCTGATGATGCTTTGATTTAGACATTTTTCTCAGCCTCGGAACTATAAGCTTGCAACCTAATAAATCCTCATCGTAAAAGCCAACCCCTTTCTGGTATATTGCACTTGGCAGCCTAACAAACTGAACAATTATTAAAATGATCTTTTTTTTTTTTTTTACCTTTTTTAATGTGGCATCCAGAAAATTTAAATTTACATATGTCATTCATACTATACTTCTATTGGGCAGGGCTGGTATAGATATGATCACCACTACAATCCTTACGATGTTGATCCTGCTACCTTGTACGTGGAAAACCAGTAGTTTTTGTCCCTGGATTGTGGGGCTATTGTTTCTCCCCATTTCTGTACATTTTTATATCTTCCAAATTTTATTCATTGAGCATACATTAATTTATAATCAAAAGGAATAAATAAATAAATAAAAAACAAGACACACAGAAAAACAAAAAGAAAAAGATTGCAATTTGATTCAAATAACTGGAGACAAGAAGTCCTGGGATATCTAAATGACTTTCTGTCATTGGAGGAGGGTTAGCGCAAAGGATGTTGACCAGCTGTTCTCCATCCTGACTCAAGACAGAGAAAAGAGGAAATGGGTGTTAACCACAGGAGGGGGTCTGTAAGTTAAACATAGGGAAGAATTTCCTGAAGCCAGGGTGCTTAAAGACTGGAATGAGTTATGGAAGAAGCTTGGTCCCCCAAGGTCTTTTAAAATACTACAGATACCCATATGCCTTGTACGTTTCTTTCTAGAGGTAAGGAGATGACTTGTCAAGGTTCCTTCTAAAATAGCTATTTAAAGAGTAAAAAACCCCAATAAAACTTTCTTTCTCATTTATTTTTGACTAGGCTTCACTTTTCATATTAGACACCGGTTTGTAAGAAATACTCTGAAAGGCAAGTCTATATGATATAGCTACCTTAAGTAGTTCTCTTGAGACTTCAAAGACAATGTCACTTAATCTAAAATAAAAAACTAACATCAGCTAAACATGTTTTTATGTCCCTCAGGGGTCACCAGATAGAATTCAGTTCTGAATTTAGCATTAGCATGATGGAGGGAAGGGATGAGGGTAAAACTGTTTTTTTCAAAATGAGGTCTTTTCAAGATTTTAATACTGCCTCATTTATAAAGGTAAATGGTTTAACTTAAAAGCAAAACTATCATATTATCACCCCTTGAAAGCAGATTTTCATTATTCTTGGTTTACTGAGAAAACTTTTTCCTAAAAAGTGCCAAAATTCATAGGTCCACTGCTCCCCACTGCACCCTCCCCTGCCCTTCCCTCCTCTCCCCTCCTCCTCCCTTACTCCTTCCCTTCTTTTATTTCTTAAAGCTGTTGAGCTTGATTCTATTTTCAAAAAGAAATGGAACACTAGATCAGAAATAGGTTAGCAGAAGCACCATCTGGAGATTTTACCACTAAAGTGAGATGACATATAAAACCACCAGTTGCGCCTCCCAAGGTCACCTCATTAAACACTAGAAGGAATCTGGAGAAATATCCCAGCGTGCCGCAAAATAGCCAATTGTTGAGGATGCTGCAATCTCTTTGAAAACGGCACAGCTGGGTCCTAAAACATCAGATAAGTCAGTTACAGGTTGATCCCCATCATTGTGGCACACTGCCCACTAAATTTGGGTTTCATGCTCTATGTTCCATACGATAGTGAGAGTGAAAAATACATAGAAATATCTTTGCAAGTCATGTTCTCCAAAATATTAATTTGTCTCATCTACCCATTTAGATTATAAACTAAACAACTGTCAACTAAGCAAAGGGACAAATCTTACACTTCTGAATCTTCCTTGGTCTCTTGAATAGTGCCATATGTAAAAGAGATAATAAATTGTCAAATGCATGAATAATACCTTGTATAATGCTTTTTAGTTTATAATCCACTTTGAGAAACATTATCTCATTTGTTTCATACAACTATGCTGGGGAAATAGGACTGGTGTTACTAACTCCACTGTAAAAACTGACACTCAAAAATGATTTATGAAATTTAAGTGACAGAGCTGAAAACTGGAGCCCACATTTTCTAATTCCCAAATCCAGTCCTCCTTTAACTGTATCACACTGCTATGCATGAAGCTGCTAGAGTTTAAGTTTGATATTGGAAAAATTAAAGACAGAATAATAAAAAAAACCTATGACTAGAACCGGACAGATGGCTTTGAAATCCTGCTTTTATCATGTCTTATTCCAAAAAAGAACATGCAATTCAAGGAAGACAAACATTAGGGGCAAACATATGTTCCCTTTGTAATTTTAGGCCACTCATTCAACCTATGTCCTTCAGTTTTCTTATTCAATGGAGTTGAAACACCTAATCATTTTGTATCTTTTGGTTCTAAAGTTCTTAACTTTTTAATAAAGTTCTGTGACTCTTAGTTTCCTGTCTCTCTGAGATAGATGAGGTAGGACAAGCTACAAAGAATGTTTTCACCACAATTGCTGTCTAGATTTGCAGGGCATCTTTCTAGGACTCTGGATTTGACTTTGGTGGATTGTCCTGTGTTAGAAAGTAGGTGAAAGAATAGAGATGGCCCAGAAATAGGGAGACCTGGAGAAGGGCAGAGAAGGAACAGAATGACCAGTAACAATGGTTAGCATGGTATGGTAAAAAGAAAATGGTTTCAACAAGTTGTACTGGTACAACTAGATATCCACATGTGAAAGAATGAGAGTGGATACCTACCTCACAGCATAAAACAAAAATTAACTCAAAATAGAGCAAATATATGAACATAAGAATTAAACCATAAAACTCCTAGAAGAAAACAACGGGAAAGTTTTCAGGATCTTGTTTTAGGCAATGAATTCTTAGACTTTACAACAAGAGCATGTGCAATAAAATAAATAATAGTTAAATTAGACTTCATAAAAATTAAAAACTTTTGTGCACTAAAGGACATTATCAAGATAGTAAAAAGACAACCTACAGAAAGGGAGAAAATATTTGGAAACTATCCATTTGATAAGGGCTTTATATCCAGAAAATATAAAGAACTTCATCTCAAAAACAACAAAAAACCACCCAATTAAAAAATGGACAAAAGACTTCAATAGACATTTCTCCAAATAAGTGTTTGTAAAGACGTGGAGAAATACGAACCCTCGTATATTGTGGGTGGGAATGTAAAATGATGCAGCCACTGTGGGAAGCAGTTTGGTGGCTCCTCAAAGTCAAGTATGGAATTACTGTATGACCCAGCAATCTCACTTCTAGGTATACACCCAAAAGAATTGAAAACAGGGACTTGAACAGATATTTGCACACCAATATTCACAGCAGCATTATTCATAATTACCACAAAATAATGAATGGATAAACAAAATGTGGTACATATATACAAAAGAATATTATTCAGCTGTACAAAGGAATGAAGTTTTGATACATGTGACAACATGGGTGAACCTTGAAGAAACCATATGGGGGAAATACACCAGACACAAAAGGACAAACATTAGATGATTGCACTTAGGGGTGGGGAGGAGAATGGGGAGTTAATACTTAATTGGTGATGGAAATGTTTAATAACGGTTGGTGGTAATGGTAGCACAACACTCTGAATGTAATTAACCCCACTGAATTGTAAAAATGAAAGTGGTTACAATGGGAAATTTTATGTTGTGTAAATATTACCACAATAAACATTTAGAAGAAACCCACAGAACTGTACAACACAGAGTGAACCCTAATGGAAACTATCAACTATAGTTAACGATGTAAGTACAATAATGTTTGTTTATCAATTGTAACAAAGGTACTACACTAATGCAAAATGTTAATACAGGGAAAACTATGAGTTGGGGGGTGTATTAGTCAGCCAAAGGGTGACTGATGCAAAATACCAGAAATTGGTTGGTTTTTATAAGGGGTATTTATTTGGGGTAGGAGCTTACAGATACTAGGTCATAAAACATAAGTTACTTCCCTCACCAAAGTCTATTTTCATGTGTTGGAGCAAGATGGCTGCTGACATCTGTGATGGTTCAGGCTTCCTGGGTTCCTCCATTCCTGGGGCTTGCTTCTTTCCTTTGTGTGCTTACTTTCTGGGGTTGCAGCTTAAGGTTTCAGCATCAAACTCCAACATCAAAACCCCCAGCATCAAAAAGCTCCAACTCTGACCTTTGCCATGCCTTTTATCTGTGAGACCTCACCCACCAAGGAGTAGGGAATGCAACGCCCTAAAGACGTGGCCCAATCAAAGCCCCTATCATAACTCAAGAAAAATCATGCCCAGGTACAGACTAGATTACAAACATAATCCAATATCTATTCTTGGAATTCATAACCATACCAAACTGCTATAGGGGGCTAATGGGAACTTGGTTCTTTCTGCATGATTTTTCTGCAACACTACAACTGATATAAATTTTTAAAAAAATATTTATTTATTTTTATTTCTCTCCCTCCCCCCCAGTTGTCTCCTCTCTGTGTCCATTCGCTGTGTGTTCTTCTGTGACCGCTTCTATCCTTATCAGTGGCACCGGGAATCTGTCTCTTTTTGTTATGTCATCTTGCTGCGTCAGCTCTCCGTGTGGGCGGCACCATTCCTGGGCAGGCTGCACTTTCTTTTGTGCTGGGTGGCTCTCCTTAGGGGGCGCACCCCTTGTGCGTGGGGCTCCCTTAGTGGGGGACACCCCTGTGTGGCAGGGCACTCCTTGTGCGCATCAGCACTGCACATGGGCCAGCTCCACATGGGTCTAGGAGGCCTGGGGTTTGAACCGCATGCGGACCTCCCATGTGGTAGGTGGACACCTATCCATTGGGCCAAGTCCACTTCTCTCATCTAATATTAAAAATAGGAAAAATAATTTTAAAAAAAGAACATGAGACTACAGATCAGATAAGCTGGATTTTGGTCCCACTTATTATCAGGTGATCTTGGCAAGACACTTCATGTTTTTACATCTCAATTTTCTGACCTGATGTTTTAGGACCCAGGAGTGCCATTTTCAAAGAGATTATAAAACCCTGTGTTGGTTTCCTCACATAGTTGTTGCAAAGAAATGAAAATGTGGAAGATTTTGCCAATAGATATTATTCATGACTTCCAACCTTGGGTGAGAATTAACTAAGTGAGCAGACATCAAAAAAGTAGGGAGACAGATTTGTAGGGTACTTGTCTCTATGGCTATGTCTTACAAAGGACTAGGGGGAAATGAGAAGCAGATGGTGACTATTTGGTACCATTAATGTTCAAGAGAGAACAATTATTTTAAAATGTGAGGAGATAACTGTAGATTTTAAAGGAAAAACAAAATACCTATGACAAAGAATGGATTGAATTAAAAAAACATAGAGTTTTAGTTTGCCATATGGCTACTGTTGCAGAGTATGAGAAATGGGTTGGCTTTATAAAGGGGATTTATTATTATTTTTTAAGATGTATTTATTTATTTACTCCCCCGCCCCGCTGTCTGTTCTCTGTGTCCATTTGCTGCGTGTTCTTCTTTGTCTGCTTCTGTTGTTGTCAGCGGCACGGGAATCAATGTTTCTTTTTGTTGCGTCATTTTGTTGTGTCAGCTCTCTGTGTGCGCGGTGCCATTTCTGGGCAGGCTGAACTTTCTTTCGCACTGAGCGGCTCTCCTTACGGGGCGCACTCCTTGCGCGTGGGACTCCACTGCACAAGGATACCCCTGCGTGGCAGAGCATTCCTTGTGCGCATCAGCACTGCACATGGGCCAGCTCTACACGGGTCAAGGAAGCCCGGGGTTTGAACCGCGGACCTCCCATGTGGTAGGCGGATGCCCTAACCACTGGGCCAAGTCCGCTTCCCTATAAAGGGGATTTATTTTGAGTAAAAGTTTACAGTTCCAAGGCTGTGAAATGTCCAAATCAAGGCACCATCCCGAGATGTTTTTGCACCAAAGTCAGCCTACTGTTGATCTTGTTGTCTAGCCATGTGGTGAAGCAAGACGGCCGCCAGCCTCTACAGAGATCTCTGCCTTCCCCTCCGGAATCTAACGTCTCCTAGAGCTCAGCTGTGGGCAAACCTGACTAGGGCTTGTCTCTTTCTGTGCCTCCTCTATCAGTCTCAGCTGCTCTGCTTTCCTTCCGAGTTCAGCTGCAAGCTACAAGGCACATGGCTCATCTTTCCTTTGGCCTCAGCTCTTCGCGTCTCAGGGGCTTCTCTCCACGCAGCGCAGCTATGGGTGAAACTAGAGTCCGTTCTCTCACATTGCAGATCAAATATGGTGGCTTCCAGATTTCTCTCTGAGTCAGACCCAGCAAGAAAGTGGAGACCGAGCTGGTTCATGCCTCCCCAATCAGAAGCATCTCACACCCACAGGAATAGGTTAGTTTAAGAACATAATCTTTTTCTTTTTGGGATTCATAAAGTAACTTCAAATGGTCACAGTCAGTAATTACAACTCATTTACTCATTACATATTTATAATAATAGTTATGATTGAGTACTTTTATGTCCCAGGCAGTATGCTATATAATGTTACATATTTAATCCTCATGGTAACTCTATCTGGTAGGCATTATTATCCTCATTTTCTAGATAAGGATATTGAGGCTGAGAGCTTCAATCTGCCTGAAGTCACAGCAATAGTAAGCGGTGGAGTTGGTATTCAAATTCATAGTCTTTGCTCTTTCCACTCTTCTATGCTGTCTCCCAACCTTGGAGCAACTGTTCCCTTAACCTATTCTGTTGTATCTCCTAATCTTCACCTGCCAATTCCTTCCTGTGCTCTAGGCCCACTCAAATGCTACCTCCTTAGTGAAGACTTACGCAGTTATCCCCCAAACCCCTCACTCCAAGGGCACCCTCACTCATTAGGCACTTCAAATTTTCTATTATATATTTTATGTTCCTAGTTCATTGACATGATTAGACTAAAAGCTCCTTGAATGAAACTTCGGAGAACATATTCAATGAATAGGACAGAGGGCTTATTCATTTACTTACACACTCATCACTTACCAAGTACCTTCCTTCCTGAGGAGCAGGCTAGTACCACTGGCATGAGTATCCCCAGCCCCAAGCTGCTCAAAAGCCTAAGGGGTAAGATTTCTTGGGGAAAGTGAGCCTAACGTACTGAAGGAATACCTGCTTATCTCTGTATTCGCCACTGTGCTTGTTGAATGAGTGAGTGATGATTGAGTTCTGGGCTGGACCTTGAAATGAAAGCAAAATGTGAATGGAGGGGGGCAGGCTATTCTAGGTAGCGGGAACGTGTCTGAAAAAAAGGACTAAGGTCCGAAATGAGCATGTTAGGTCTGGGGATCAGTTGAGAAGGGGTGGGAGAGTGGTGGGAGCTGGAACCTCATCACACAGTCCATTCATAGCAACCACAGCACATAATCTCTTCAATTCAGTTCCAAACTCAACATCTTGCTGACAGCCATCACCCAGCAGCTCGCGTACACATTCTTCCCTGACCATAATTTAGTACTGCCATCAGTTGTGCGTGTCAATGAGCGTCTTTGGACTACTTTGGAGTCAGTAGTAAAAGAAAGAAAAATGGGATGTGTAAGTGGCTTTCTGGTGACTTTTAACCAAAGTATTCAAGAATACAGTCTCCAACCTGAAAGTCTGCTTTTCAAAATTGTATTGCTTGGCAGTTACGACTGAGGGACTTCTTTTGGAAAGAGCTGGAATAAAACACTGAAGACTCTGCCCATGCAACTTTGTTCATAAGGAAAAAAGGGTAAGTTTTAGGATTCATCAGGTAGATGCTTCTGATATTAGTTAATAATTCTGTAATGTGCAAGGACAAATCACTCAAAGTATTTTTTATCACATTGTCTTTTCTTAAAACAAACTGTCACATAACTTTGAAGCTTACCATAAGGAGGAATTCAATGAATGCACTGATCCTCGGCCAGTTTGAAATCCTTGACACCAAAAGAACATACAGCAATCTGCTTCCACAGGGACCAGTCCGTGAATGGTAATAACCACACAGGTCATGGAAGTGTTTTCTTTTGCAAACGATATAAGAGCCTCCCTTAGAAGCTAAGTTGTTTTACCCTTTGCCCTAAGGAAGTATGGACTTGGGGGTAACTCCGCAATTCATGGTTGCTCTTGAAATTCTGAGATTTCCTCAGTGGCTAAAAGTGCTTGTTCTGGCTTAGATTTGTAACATCCAGTCTGGCTTCCTGCAGTGGTCTTTAATTGGAAACACTATGTAGCATTTATTTTGCAGGACTTTGCATCTACTTAATAGTCTTTTTCATGAAAGCATCATAAAGTAGTACCTTACTACTCATTTAATGTTACTGTGCTTGGCATTGGCTGGTACAGGGGGGTACTATGTAAATGTATAAGTTTGGGGCTAAATGGGTTTTAGGACCTAGATTCTAGTTTTATTTTTACAGGTTCATTGGTCCAACCATGCTTGAAAAGTATTCAAATTTTCTGTACCTCAGAACTCAGAGTTGATGGAAATTGTAAGGTTGTAAGAGGGGGTAGCAGTCAGGTTGTAATGAGGAACCATTTCTATGTAAATATTTTGGGCAAATTGTCTAAAGAGATTTCAGAAGAAAAGGAACTAATCCCTAAGGTTCCAGTAATCTGTTGTGATTTCATTTCTTGTTCTAAATATTTACTTTGATATCTAAATTTTATATTTGTAACTTTGTATTCTTTTTCTTAAAAAGTATCTATAAACTGTGTAAATTCTAGGTACCACAAGTTCCAGATTATTCCTGTCCCTAAAATGAATCTGCACTCTAGCCATATGGTCTAGTCTTTGCTTCAAAAGCTGCTTTTTCTTAAATTGCTCCTTCTTTCTAAGGGGATGGTTTTAGGATGGTGGTGGGCGAGAAGGAATAGGGAGAATACCCTAGACAGAGGGCACAGTGCGTGTGCGACTCTGAGACAGGGAAGAACTTGCGCACTTAACTAAAAGGAGGCCAGGATAGGGACCATTCATGAGAGTACGCGGGCAGTGGTATCAGATGAGGCAAGGGACAGGCTGACCAAGGTAAAGAGCTTGGATTTTATTCTAGTCACTGAAGACAGGGAGTTATTAAAACAGAGTTAACTTTTTAAATGATCACTTTGGCTACTGTGGAGACTGAACTGAGCAAGAGAAAAATCAGAGACAGTAGTTTCGGTAAGACAGGGTAGTGGCTTGCACTGGGGTGGTAGTTGTACAGACAATGGGGATGGTCAGATTTGAGATCTGTATATATATATATTTTTTTGCAGGTAAAGATGACAGGATTTGTTGATGAATTATATTGGAGCTGTGGGAATGAAGAAAAGAAGGGAGTCAAGGATGATTCGGTTTCTGACTTGAGCAAGTGGATAGATACGGTGCCCTTGGCTAAGAGGAAGAAAACTGGTGGAAGGAGAGCTTTAGGTATGTTGAGGCTGAGATGCCTCCAGGGGGAGGTGTTAAGTAGGTCTTTGGCTATCCAGAGTTTGTAGGGGAGCTGTGCACTGAAACTACAACTTTGAAAGTCATAAACATATAGATGTTTTTCAAAACAATGGATGAGATCACATAAGAAGAGAATAGAGAGAGAAAAAGAGAAGGTGAGTTGAGATGGGGCTATGGAGACCTGCAATATTTAAAGAGCAAGTACAGAAGAAGGATATGCAAAACAGCCAGAGAAAGAGCAGCCAGGAGGAAAACCAGGAGACAGCAATACCACGGAAGCCAAGAAAGGAAAATGTTTTAAGAAGGTAGGAGCAGCTAGCAAGGCCAAATGCCACTGAGATGCTGACCAGAATAAGGACAGAAAAGTGACCTTTGGGACTGGTAATATCAAGTTCAATAGGCACCTTGCTAGATTAAAGGAATTTCAGCATATTGATGGAACTGGAAATCAGACTAGAGTTTGATGAGAGATTGGAAAAACAGAAGATACAGAAATGTACAGAAATGAAATAGTTAAAAATCTATACTCCCCCTGACAACAAACAAAAAAAACCAAGCTTTTGCAGAGGGCTATCAGGTCTTTAAGATATAAATTCCTATCTTACACAAACTGTTTCAGAGAATAGAAAAGAAGAGACAGAGCTTCCATTTATTATATAATGCCATTATAACTTTGTTACCAAGGAAAGTATAAGAAAGAACAGTGTAAGAAAGAAAAATTATAAGCTAGTCTCATCTCAGTTCATAAAATCAGCAAATCTAATCCAGTAATGTAGGAAAAAAACAAAACCTCATGCCTATGTAGTTTATTCCAGGAGCCAGTAGTGGTTTAACATTAGAATATTTGTTAATATTAACACATTAAAAGAGAAAAATGCAGTATTACTCCAAAAGATTCAGAATAAGCATTTGATAAAATTCAAAATATACACGTTCATGATTTAAAAACAACCCTCAGTTTTACTCATAAAGAAATGATTCTCTATGAAAACCTGCAATTAAAATAATATTTAATGGTGGAAAGTTAGAAGCTTTCTCTTTAAAGTCAGGTGCAGGACAAATAAATAATAAACCATAATAAGATGAGAAAAAGTAAAAGTTGTATATTTTTACAGAAAGTAAAAAACAAACTCACCATTCACTAAAAATGATCGTATACACAGAAAGTCCAAGAGAATCGTACAAACTGTTTTAACTAATATGTTTAAAAAGGTTGCTGAATACAATCCCAAAATACAAAAATCAGTATATAATAGACTATCACCACAAAAATATCGAGTATTGCAATAAAAATTTTACAAGAGCAACCAAAACTATAAGCCACCTAGGACTAAGTATTTAATAAAAGATGTATAAGACCTCTAAGAAGAAAATTATAAAACTTTATTGAGGTATGTTTAAGAAAAAAGAAACAAATTAAGGGAACACCGTATTCATGGACTGGAAGGCGCAGTATCATAAAGCTGTCGTATCACTCAGATAAGATCACAGGCTAGGAGGAGCCTCGCCCTCACAGATACTAAGAAAGTTAGGAGTACGTTCCTTTTTCCTTCCTGTAAAGTAACATGACTTATGAGTAACACTCCTAGCCTCTCTCCATCCTCTCACTCATTCTCCCTCAGAGAAGGAGGGCCTTTTCTGATTTTGAACTGAAGAGGGAAAAGCAAAAGCAGGGCGTTACTGACTCAGCCCTATCTGGGTTCCTGCATCACATCCAGCAGTGTAGTCAGGGCCTGTCTCTGGAGGGGAAGCCTGGGGTTCTTGGGTTTTTATTATGATTATGTGAGTAAGTTTAATCTTGTTGATTCACTACTGCTTTTCTATTCTCTATTATCTATCTCTGCTCTAATCTTTACTACTTCCTTCCTTCTGTCAACTTTGGCTTTAGTTTGCTCTTCTTGTTCTAGTTCTTTAGGTGAAGTTAGGTTATTGATTTGTGATCTTTCTTCTTTTTCAATGTAGGCATTCAGACCTATAAATTTCCCTCTGAGCATGCCTTCACTACAGTATTTTGTGTTTTCATTTTCATTCATCTCAAGATACTCCTATAAATCTTGTGATTTCTTCTTTGACCCATTGCTGTTTAATAGTGTATTGTTATATTTTTACATATTTGTAAATTTTCCAGTTTTCCTTCTGTTATTGACTTCTAGCTCTATTCCATTGTGGTCCAAGAAGATACTATGTTTGATTTCAATATTTTAAAATTTATCATGATTTAATTTGTGCCCTAACATATGGTTTATCCTGGAAAATGTTCCATATGCACTTGGGAAGAACGTGTATTCTGCTGTTGTTGGGTTGCGTGTTCTATATTATGTCCTCTAGGTCTAACTGGTTAATAGTGCTGTTCAAGTCCTCTATTTTTTAATTCATTTTCTTTTTAGATGTTCTATCAATTATTGAAAATAGTGTATTGATATCTCCAACTATTACTGTAGAATTATCTATTTCTCCCTTCAATTCTGTCAATTTTTGCTTCATATATTTTTGGAACTCTTTTGTGGGGAGCATATATGTTTATAATAATTACATCTTCTTCCTGGATTGAAACTTTTATCAATATTTAAGCTCCCTTTTTGTTTCTTTTAATCCTTTTTGACTTAAACTGTATTTTGACTGACAATAATATAGCCACCCTGGCTCTCTCTTGGTTACTGTTTTCATAGAATATCTTTTTGTACCTTTTCACTTTCAACCTCTTTGTGTCTTTGTATCTAAAGTAAGACTCTTAAAGACAGCATACAGATGGATCATACTTTTTCATCCAATCTACCAATCTGTGCCTTTAAATAGGGGAGTTTAATTCATTGACAAGGTAAAATAACTGGGAAGGATGGATTTACTTTTGCTATCTAACTATTTGTTTTCTATATGTCTCATATGATTTTTGTTCCTCAATTACTTAATTACTGCCATTTTACTGTATTTAGTTGCTTTTTTGTAGTTGTGGTGGCTTGGAGGTATTTATCCCAGAAAAAACTTGTTCTTACACTTAATCCATTTTTATGGGTGCAGACCCATTTTAAATAAGATCTCTTCAAGATGTTACTTCAGTTAAGGTGTGGACAGATGAATCAGATTGGGCTTTAATTTGGATTACTGGAGTCCTTTATAAACAGAATGAAAGTTAAACAGAGAGAAAAAGTCAGAGGAAACTGCCAGAAGCTGAAAGTCAACAGAACTCAGGAGACAGAGGAGAAGCAAGACGAGGCTGCCAAGTGCACTGCCATGTGACAGAAGAGCCAAGGACAACGGATCACTGGAAGCCAGTCCCAGAACGCCACAGTCTTCTGGGAGAAAGCACCGCCTTAATGACACCTTGATTTTGGACTTCTCCTGGCCTCAAGATTGTAAGCTAATATTCTCATTATTTAAGTCAACTCATTGCATGGTACTTGTTTTAGCAGTTAGGAAACTAAATCATTTTGTACCATTTTGATTCTCTTTACCTTTTCTCTATTTTTTTAGTTATTTTCTTAATGACTACCTATGTAATTACAACTAACATCTTAAGCCAATAACAACCTAGTTCAACTAGTACCAACCTGGTTTCAGTAGAATACAAACTCTCTACTCCTATGTCTCTGTATCACCTCCTTTATATTATTACTGTCTCAGATTACATCTTTATACATTGCATGCCCATTAACATAGATTTAAAATTTTATTTTACACATTTGCCAGTTAAGTCATATGGTGGGGGGCAGGGGGATGAGGGACACTTACAAACCAAAAGTGCATGAATATAGGATTTTACATTTACCTATGTAGTTACCTATACCAATGTTCTTTTTCTTTTTACATTTTAAGAACAATTTATTGAAGTATATAATTTATATACGAACATACATAAACAATAAATGTATAGTAAAAGTTGTGAATTTACAAAATAAGCATGCATAACATCAAGCAGGGTTCCCATGCATCACCCTACCACAAATACCTTGCATTGTTATGAAACATTTGTAACAAATTCCAAAAGAGCATCATCTGTATGGACACATTTGGTGTATTTTTCCCCCAAACCACCCTATTATTATTTTTGTTCATCAACCATACAGTTTATCTAAAATGTACAATCAGGGAAGTGGACTTGGCCCGGTGGTTAGGGCGTCTGTCTATCACATGGGAGGTCTGCAGTTCAAACCCCGGGCCTCTTTTTTTTTTTATTTTTTTTTTATTTTATTTTATTTTATTTTATTTTATTTTATTATTGACTTTGTAATAATATTACCTTAAAAATATATATGTGAGGTCCCATTCATCCCCACCCCCCCTCCCTCTCCCCCCCCAACAACACTCGTTCCCATCATCATGACATATCCATCGGATTTGGTAAGTACATCTTTGGGCACCTCTGCACCTCATAGACAATGGTCCACATCATGGTCCATACTCGCCTCCATTCCATCCAGTGGACCCTGTGAGGATTTACAATGTCCGGTGATTACCTCTGAGGCACCATCCAGGGCAGCTCCATGACCCAAAGACGCCTCCACCTCTCATCTCTTCCTGCCTTTCCCCACACCCATCTTCCACCATGTCCACTTTCCCAATCCAATGCCACCTCTTCTTTGTGGACATTGGATTGGTAGTGTCCATTGCACCTCTATGTCAAGAGGAGGCTCAGATTCCACATGGATGCTGGATGCAATCCTCCCATTTTCGGTTGTAATCACTTTAGGCTCCATGGTGTGGTGATTGTCCTTCTTCAACTCCATCTTAGCTGAGTGTGATAAGTCCAATAAATCAGATTGTAGGTGCTGGAGTCTGTTGAGGCTCAGGACCTGGTTGTCACATTGTCGGTCCAGAGATTCAAATCCCCTAAATCTATCTTAAACCCCAACGTTAACTGCACCTCTATCACATTAGCATGAAAGCCTTATGAAGGGAGATCCCATCTGAGTCCAGATTCATCACACATAAACACCGTTTCCAAAGAGGGGCCATCTGCCCTGTTAGTCAACCCCATCGGCCATGACCATAACTCTCATGGGTCTCTTTAGCCTTCATAGGAGCCAATATCTGGGGGTTGTATCTGCTTTATCTGTCTCTCTGACTCTGCTCAGTTGTGCATGAGGGCAATCCTTCTGCCAGCCTCCAGACTCTTTTTTAGAAACTCGTAGCCATATAAACTCATTTCTCCTTTCCATTTCCCCCTTACTTTAGGTCAAACAGCATTTTAAAGACATGTTATTTTATGTAGACATGGATATTCTGCTGATCCGCATTGAATCTTCCATATAAGGTCTTTTTCCAGTTGCATCATCAGTTGGTATTTGATAGTGGTCCCTCGTTGCCAGGGAGGCTCATCCCCGGGTGTCATGTCCCACTCTGGAGGGAAGGCATTGCATTTACATGCTGAGTTTGGCTTCGAGACTGGCCACATTTGAGTAACATGAAGGCTGACAGGAGGAAATTCCCAGGCACAATGTTGCTCTATGCCTTGTTCTTATTTTAGGTTTATCAGCTCACAAACATAGTCATTAGCGTCAGGGGCTCACTGTTGAACCCTCATTTCCTCCCGGTCCCCTCCGCTGTACCTGGGAGACTGTCGCTGTTCCCCTGGGGACCACGACAGAGCACCACTGGCCAGAAACCCAGTACTCCCCCTGCTGTGGTTTTTAATTGTTGCCGCTATGAGTATATCCAATCATTGCCATGCACCCTGGACATATGTTCTGTACAGCTCCCTGTCAGCCATATATCACTTGTCATTGGTATCCCATACCAGTATCTCTCCATTGCCATTGTTGAAACACTCTGTGATCCAGAACTCCCCGAAATTTGAGGACCCCGGGCCTCTTTGACCTGTGTGCAGCTGGCCCACGCGCAGTGCTGACATGCGCAAGGAGTGCCCTGCCACGCAGGAGTGTCCCCCGTGTAGGGAAGCCCCATGCTCAAGGAGTGCGCCCCGTAAGGAGAGCCGCCCAGCACGAAAGAAAGTGCAGCCTGCCCAGGAATGGCGCCACACACATGGAGAGCTGACACAAGATGATGCAACAAAAGAATCACAGATTCCTGTGCCGCTGACAACAACAGAAGTGGACAAAGAAGAAGATGCAGCAAATAGACACAGAAAACAGACAACCGGGGTGGGAAGCGGGGTGGGGGTGGGGGTGGGAGAATAAATAAAATAAAATCGTAAAAAAATAAATAAATAAAATGTACAATCAATGGCATATGGTATAATGACGGGTTGTGCATTCATCACTTCCATCAATATTGGAACATTTTCATTACTCTAAGAAAAAAAATATCACTATCATACACAAGTTTTAGTGCTACTAATGACAAATCCTGTGTACAATATTGTCCTTTTGTGACTGGTTTGTTTCACTCAACATAATGTCCTCCATGTTCAACCACCTGGTCATATGCTTCATGATTTCATGTCTTCTTACAGCTGAATAATATCCCATTGTGTGTATACACCATAGTTTGTTTATTCATTCATCAGTTGATGGACAACTGGGTTGTTCTCATCTTTTGGCAACTGTGAATAATGATGCTATGAACATCAGTGTGCTGATGTCTGTTCATGTCACTGCTCTTAGTTCTTCTGGGTGTGTACCTAGTAGTGGTATTGCCGGGTCACATGGTAGATCTATATCTAACTTCACTAGGAACCCCCAAACAGTTCTCCACAGCAGCTGTACTATTCTACATTCCTACCAGCAGTGTATAAGCATTCCTGTCTCTCCATGTCATCTGCAACATGTGTAGTTTCCTGTTTTGTTAATAGTGTCCATTCTAGTAGGTGTGAAATATCTTACTGTTGCTTTGATTTGCATTTCTGCAGCAGCTGGTGATGAACATTTTTTCATGTATTTTTTTCACCATTTGTATTTCTTCTTTAGAAAAATGTCTATTCCAGTTTTTTGCCCATTTTTTAATTGAGTTATTTTTCTTTCTATAGTTGAGTTGTATGATCTCCTTATATAAACATGGATATTAGACCCTTGTAGGATGTGTAATTTCCAAATATTTTCTTCCATTGGTAGGTTGCCTTTTCACCCTCTTCACAAAGACCTTTGAGCTGCAGAAGTGTTTAATTTTGAGAAGGTCCCATTTACCTATTTTTTCTTTTGTTGCTTGTGCTTTGGGTGTGAGGTTTAAGAGACCCACACCTACTATCAGGTCTTGTAGATACTTCCCTATGTTATCTTCCAGAAGTTCCATGGTCCTGGAAGATAGGGGTCCTCCTTTCATTCTTTTGGTTATGGACGTCCAGTTCTCCCAGCACTATTTATTAAAGATACTATTCTGTCCCAGAAAAGTGGACTTGGTAGACTTACCAAGAATCAGTTGACAATAGAGGTGTGGGTCTACTTCTGAACTCTCAGTTTGATTCCATTGATCAACGATTCTATCTTTATGCTAGCACCATGCTGTTTTGACCACTGTAGCTTTATAACACACTTCAAGGTCAGGGAGTGTGAGTCCTCCAACTTCGCTCTTCTTTTTTAGCATCTTTTAGGCTATTGGGGACCTCTTCCCCTTCCAAATAAATTTGGTAATTGACTTTTCTATTTCAGTAAAGTAGACTGTTGGAATTTTGACTGATATTGCATTGGATCTATAAATCAATTTGGGTATAATTGACATCTTCATGATGCTTAGTCTTCATATCCATGAACATGGAATATCCTTCAATTTATTTAGGTCTTCTTTGTTTTCTTTTAGCAGTGTTTTGCAGTTTTTTGAATACTGATCCTTTACATTCCTGGTTAAATTAATTCCCATTCCTAGGTATGTAAGAATTTTGTTGCTTTTGTAAATGGTCTTTTTTCTTGATTTCCTCCTCAGCTTGCTCCTTACTAGTGTACAGAAATGCTACTGATTTTTGTATGTTGCTCCTGTATCCTGCCACTTTGCTGAACTCATTTATTAGTTCAAGTGGCTTTACTGTAGATATTGTGGTATTTTCTAAATATAAGATCATGTCATCTGTGAATAGTGAGAGTTTTACTTCCTCTTTTCTAATTTGGATGCCTTTTCTTTTTCTTGACTAATTACTCTAGCTGGAATTTCTAGCAGAAAGCTTAATAATGGTGGTGACATTGGGCATCCTTGTCTCATACTGTTCTTAAAGGGAAAGTTTCCAACCTCTCCAGATTGAGTAAGATGTTGGCTATGGGATTTTCATATATGACCTTTATTTTGAGGAACTTCCTTTCTTTTGAAGTGTTTTTTGAAGTGTTTTCTTAAAATATATTTTTTATTGAAGTATATCATTCATACATGAACATGCATAAACTTTAATTGTATAGTAAAGATTGTAAACTTACATCACCCCTCCACCTACACTTTGCACTGTTGTGAGACATGTTACAAACCACACAAGAGCATTGTCAAAATATTACTACTAACTATAGTCCCTATCTTACATTTGATCTATTTTTCCAACCCATCCCATTAAAAAATATATATATTTCTATTACAGAGATTATGAACTTGCAAAACAATCATACACATGTGTAGAATTCCCATACAATGCCCCTTCATCAACACACCACACTGTAACAAATGTTACAGATTATGAGGAAATATCATCAGACTATTATCACCAATCCTGGTCCATAGCCTACATTTGGCACACTTTTTCAATACATCTCCATTATCAACACAGTACATCTTTGGCAGTGATGCAAGAATATTATAGTATTGCCGTTAACCACAGTCTATTGGTCACACCAATTGTAGTTTTCCCATGCTTCTCCACATTCCCACCACCCTGCAATAGTGATGTACATATCTAGCTCACAGACGGACATACCTGCACATGTATCCTCAACCACAATCCTCATCCACCTCTGGGTTCACCGTGTTATTCAGTCCCTACGTTATTCTTTAGCTTTCTTTCAATTGATATTTACTTCCCCAGATACCCTTTTGAGCCACAATCCCATTTATAAGCCAGTTGCTACTCACTATAAAATGTTACCATCAACTCTATTAATTTCCACACTTTTACAGTCAAGTTAATTAAAACTTCTATGTATATTAAACATCAGTAGTTTTTCTCATCCCTCTTATTTCCTAACCTATACTTTAGGTTTTAACTCCATGTGTTTATTCTTCATATTTAGTTCATATTAATGGGACCATGCAATATTTGTCCTTTTGTGTTTGTCTTACTTCGCTTAGTATAATGTCTTCAAGATTCATCCATGTTATCATATGTGTCCCAATTTCATTTCTTCTTACTGCAGCATAGTATTCCATCATATGTATATACCACATTTTGTTTATCCATTCATTGGTTGATGGACACTTGGGTTGTTTCCATTTTTTCGGAATCGTGAATAATGCTGCTATGATCATCGGTGTGCAGATGTCTGTCCACATCATAGTTTCTTCTGGATATATTCCTAGTAAAGGAAGTGCTGGATCATATGGCAGTTCTATACTTAGCTTCGTGAGGAACCACCAAACTGTTTTCCCCAGAGGCTGGACCATTTTACAATCCTATCAACAGTGAAGGAGTATTCCTATTTCTCCACATCCTCTCCAGCATTTACTGATGTCTATTTTTTTAAATAATGGCTATCCTATGAGGTGTTAGATTGTTGTTTTGATTTGCATTTCCCCAATAGCTAGTGACAGGGAACATTTTTTAATGTGCTTATGGCCATTTGTATTTCCTCTATGGAGAAATGTCTTTTTAAATCTTTTGGGTTGCTTGCTCTTTTTTTTTTTTTTTTTAAAGATACATAGATCACACCTAATGTTACATTAAAAAGTATAAGAGGTTCCCATATACCCCACTCCCCACACCCCCATTCCTCCAACTTCAACAACTTCTTTCATTAGTGTAGTACGTTCATTGCATTTGATGAATACATTTTGGAGCGCTGCGACACAGCATGGATTATAGTTTACACTGTAGTTTACACTCTCTCCCAGTCCATTCAGTGGGTTATGGCAAGACATATAATGTCCTGCATCTGTTCCTACAATATTCAGGACAGCTCCAAGTCCCAAAAATGCCCCCATATCACATCTCTTTTTCCCTCTACCTACCTTCAGCAGCTCCTGTGGCCACTGTCTCCACATCAGTAATACAATTTCTTCCATTGCTAGAGTCACAATAATTCTTTAGTAGAATACCATTAAGTCCACTCTAATCTATATTTTATTCCTCCATCCTGAGGCATGGCGATGCCCACTCTGCCTCTAACTCAAGAGGGAGCTTAGATCCTGCATGGCTGATGGATGGGATTCTCCTGTTTGCAGTTGTAAACTCTACTGGTTCCTTGGTGTGGTGGTTGACCATCCTCACCTCGTTAGCTGACCTGGGTAAGTGCAACGAACTGGAGAATAGGTGTTGCAACTCTGCTGAGGCTCAGGGCCCAGCTGGCACAAGGACAGTCCAGAGATTCAAGTCTCCTGGGCATACACCAACCTCAGCGCCAACCACAGGTTCAGTAAAAGTGCAGAAGAGGCATGTGTAAAGAAGTGACATCTGTGTCCAACTCCATCACATTCAGGAGCACAATTCCAAAGTAGGGTCCACTGGCAAGGTACTGAACTCCAGAACCATCTGCCATGACCTTAGGACCTGGGTGTTTCTGTAGCTTGCTTGCTCTCTTATTGTTGAGTTGTATGATCTCTTTATATAGAATGGGAATCAAACCTTTATCAGATATGTGGTTTTCAAATATTTTCCCCCATTGAGTGGGCTTCTTGATGAAGTCCTTTGAATCACAGAAGTGTTTAAGTTTGAGGAGGTCTCATTTATCCATGTTTTCTTTTGTTGCTCATGCTTTCAGTTAAGAATCTTGCCCCCTACCACCAGGTCTTGAAGATGTTTCCCTACATTTTCTTCTAGGAGCTTTATGGTACTTGTTTTTATATTTAGGTTTTTTTTTTTTTTTTTTTTTTTATTTTTTTTTAAAGATTTATTTATTTATTTAATTTCCCCCCCTCCCCTGGTTGTCTGTTCTTGGTGTCTATTCGCTGCGTCTTGTTTCTTTGTCCGCTTCTGTTGTCGTCAGCGGCATCTTGTTTCTTTGTCCGCTTCTGTTGTCGTCAGCGGCATGGGAAGTGTGGGCGGCGCCATTCCTGGGCAGGCTGCTCTTTCTTTTCACGCTGGGCGGCTCTCCTCACGGGCGCACTCCTTGCGCGTGGGGCTCCCCCACGCGGGGGACACCCTTGCGTGGCACGGCACTCCTTGCGCGCATCAGCACTGCGCATGGCCAGCTCCACACGGGTCAAGGAGGCCCGGGGTTTGAACCGCGGACCTCCCATATGGTAGACGGACGCCCTAACCACTGGGCCAAAGTCCGTTTCCCATATATATATTTAGGTTTTTGATCCATTTTGAGTTGATTTTTGAATAAGGTATGATATAGGGGTGATCTTTCTTTCATTTGGCTGTGGACATCCAGTTCTCCCAGCGCCATTTGTTGAATAGACTGTTCTGTGCCAGCTGTGTGGGTTTGACAGACTTGTGAAAAATCACTTCACCATAGATGTGAGGGTGTGTTTCTGATCCATCAATTTAGTTCCTTTGGTTTATGTATTTATCTTTATGCCAATACTATGCTGTTTTCTTTTGTTTGTTTGTTTTTTACCACTGTAGCTAAGTAATATTATTTAAAGTCCAGAAGTGAGAGTTGCCCAACTTCACTTTTTCTTCTTAAGATGTTTCTGGCTATTGGGGCCTCTTATCCTTCCAGAGAAATTTGATAATTCTGTTTTCCATTTGTTTAAAAAATGTTGGTGGAATTTTTATTGGGGTTGCATTGAATCTGTATATCAATTTGGGTAGAATTGACATTTTAATGACATTTAGTCTTCCAATCCATGAGCATGGAATGTTCTTCCAATTATTTAGTCTTTTTTGATTTCTTGTAGCAATGCATTATAGTTTTCTGAATACAAGTGCTTTACATCTTTGGTTAGGCCTATTCCTAAATATTTGATTCTTTTAGTTGCTATTGTAAATGGAATTTTTTTTTCCTGACTTATTCCTCAGATTGTGCATTACTAGTGTATAGAAACACCACTGATTTTTGTGTATTGATCTTGTATCCTGACATTCTACTGAAATTATTTATTAGCTCTAGCAGCTTTGTTGTAGATTTTTTGGGACTTTCTAGATATAGGATCATATCATCTGTGAATAGTGAAAGTTTTACTTCTTCCTTTCCAATTTGGATGCCTTTTATTTCTTTTTCTTGCCTGAATGCCCTGGCTAGAACCTCTAGCACTATATTGAACAACAGTGGTGACAATGGGTATTCTTGTCCCTGATCTAAACAGGAAACCTTTCAGTCTTTCACCATTGAGTAGAAAGTTAGCTGTAGGTTTTTCATATATGGCCTTTAACATGTTGAGAAAATTTCCTTCAGTTCTTATAGAAAGGATGCTGTATTTTGTCAAATGCCTTTTCTGCATAAATCTATAAGACCATGTGGTATTTCTTCTTTGATTTATTAATGTGGTGTATTATGCAGATTGATTTTCTTGTGTTGAACCACCCTTGCATGCCTGGTAGAAAATCCACTTGATCATGATGAATAATTCTTCTAATGTGTTGTTGGATTTGATTAGCAAGTATTTTATTGAGGATTTTTGCATCTGAATTCATTAGAGAAATGGGTCTATAATTTTCTTTTGTCAAAGTATCTTTTTCTGGCTTTGGTCTTAGGGAGATATTGGCTTCATAGAATGAGTTTGGTAGCATTCCTTCTTTTTCAATTTTTTGGAAGAGCTTGAGTGAGACTGGTAGTAAATCTTCGAATGCTTGGTAGCACTCACCTTGAAACCATCTGGTCCTGGACTTTTCATTTTGGGGAGCTGTTTGATGACTGTTTAAATCTCTTTACTTGTGATTGGTTTGTTGAGGTCTTCTATTTCTTCTAAGGCCAGTGTAGGTTGTTTATATGTTCCTAGGAATTTTTCAATTTCATCTACATTGTCTACTTTTTTGGCATAAAGTTGTTCATAGTATCCTCTTATGATCTCTCTTATCCCTGTTGGGTCAGTAGTAATGTTCCTATTTTCATTTTTTATTTCATTTATTTGCATCTTCTTTTTTTCTTAGTCTTGCTAAGGTTTGTCAATCTCAAAGAACAAACTTTTGGTTTTGTTAATTCTATTTTTTCTTTTTTTCTGATTCTCAATTTCATTTATTTCTGCTCTGATCTTTGTTATTTCATTCCTTCTACTTGCTCTGGGATTAGTTTGCTGTTCTTTTTATAGTTCCTCCAGCTGTGTAGTTAGGTCCTTGAGTTTAGCTCTTTCTTCTTTTTTGTAATCATGGAATGCTATACATTTTCCTCTCAACACTGCCTTTGCTGCATCCCATAGGTTCTGATATGTTGTATTCTCATGGTCATTTGTCTCGAGATATTGATTGATTTCTTCTGATGTTTCTTCTTTGACCCACTGATTATTTAAGAGTGTGTTGTTTAATCTCCATAATATACGTGAATTTTCCCTTTTTCTGCTGCTTGTTGATTTCTGATTTTATTCCATTATGATCAGAGAAAGTGCTTCATATAATTTTGATTTTGTTGAATTTATTGAGATCTGCTTTGTGATCTACATATGGTCTATCCTAGAGAAAAATCCATGAGCACTAGAAAAGAATGTATATCCTGCTATTTTGGGGTGCAATGTTCTATACATGTTTATTAGGTTTACTCCATTTACCATATTATTCAAGCTCTCTTTCTTTAGTGATGCTTCACCCAGATGTTCTATCCAATGCTGAGAGTGGTGTATTGAAGTCCCCAACTATTACTGTAGAGATGTCTATTTCTTCCTTCAGTTTTGCCAGTGTTTGCCTCATGTATCTTGGGGCATCCTGGTTAGGTGCATATACATTAGATTGTTATTTTTTTCCTGGTGAATCATATCTTTTATTAATAGGTATTGCCCTTCCTTGTCTCTAATAACAATTTTGTTTTAAATTCTGTATCATCTGATATAAGTACAGCTACCCCAGTTTTTTTTTTTTTTTGGTTACTGCATGTGTGGACTTTCTTTTTCCATCCTTCCACTTTGATTCTATTGATATCCTTAGGTCTAAGTGAGTCTCCTGCAGACAGAAGATAGATGGCTCTTATTTTCTTTCCCATTCCACCTGTTTGTGTCTTTTGATTGAACAGTTTAATCCATTAACATTCAATGTTATTACTGTAAAGGCAGTTCTTATTCCTTCCATTTTGATCTTTTGCATTTTATCTGTCATTTTATTTTTGACACTTTTAGTTACTGTTATGGATAGTCATCATTTCTAGACTCTCTTCCAAACCTCTCTCTCCTGTATTTTCTTTTTAGGCTGTTTATAACACTCACTATAGTATTTCCTGCAAAGCTGGTCTTTTTAAAAAAAGATTTATTTATTTATTTATTTCTCTCCCCTCCCCGCCCCCCCACCCCCCCACCCCGGTTGTCTGTTCTCTGTGTCTATTTGCTGCGTCTTCTTCTTTGTCCACTTCTGTTGTTGTCAGCGGCACGGAAATCTGTGTTTCTTTTTTGTTGTTGTTGTTGCGTCATCTTGTTGTGTCAGGTCTCTGTGTGTGCGGCACCATTCCTGGGCAGGTTGCACTTTCTTTTGCCCTGGGCGGCTCTCCTTATGGGGCGCACTCCTTGCATGTGGGGCTCCCCTATGCAGGGGAGACCCCTGCGTGGCACGGCATTCCTTGTGTGCATCAGTACTGTGCATGGGCCAGCTGCACACAGGTCAAGGAGGCCCGGAGTTTGAACCGTGGACCTCCCGTGTGGTAGACAGATGCCCTGACCACTGGGCCAAGTCCACCACACCAAAAAGCTGGTCTTTTTGTTAAAGACTTTCAGTTTCTGTTTATCTGTGGATATTCTAGGCTTGCCCTCATTTTTGAAAGATAATCTTGATGGATATAAAATTCTTGGCTGGAAGTTTTTTTCTTGCAGTATCTTAAATATTTCATACCACTGTCTTCTTGCCTCCATGGTTTCTGATGAAAAATTGGCACTTAATCTTATTGGGTATCCCTTATATGTTATGCCTTGCTTTTCTCCTGTTGCTCTCAGAATTCTCTTTGTTTTTGGTATTTGACATTCTGATTAGTAACGTGTCTCGGAATTGGTCTATTCAGATTTATTCGGATGGGAGTACATTGTGCTTCTTGGACATGGGTATCCATGCCCTTCAATAGAGTTGGGAAATTTTCCACCATTATTTCTTCAAATATTCCTTCTGCCCCTTTTCCCTTCTCTTCTCCTTCTGGGATACCCAAGACACATATGTTTGTATGTCTCTTTCTATCATTTAGTTCCCTGAGACCCTGTTCAATTTTTAAAAAAAATTATTGAAAATATAACCCACACACAGACAAACATAAACAATAAGTGCAGAGTCATAGTTGTGAACTTACAAAACAAACATAGATAACATCATACAGGACTCTCATAACTCAACCTACCACCAACACCTTATATTGTTGTTAAACCTTTTTAACTAATGATTAAAGAACATTGTCAAAATATTACTACTAACCAAAGTATTTTCCCCCAACCTCCCTATTATTATTATCTTTATATCATTTATATATAAACATACATAAAACAATTAAGTATATAGTAAAAGTTGTGAACTTACAAAGCATACATGCATAACATCATACAGGGGTCACATACATCAACCCTCCACCAACACCTTGCATTGTTGTGAAATGGTTTTTACAAATTATGAAAGAATATTGTCAAAATCTTACTATTAATCATAGTCCTCATCTTACATTTGGTGTGTTCTTCCCCCAACCCACCCTATTATTATTTTTTAAATATATTTTTTATGACAGAAGTTGTAAACTGATAAAACAATCATGCATAAGTGCAGAATTCCCAAACAACACCCCTCTATCAACACACCACACTGTGGTGGAGCATTTGTTACAGAAAAGATAATATCACCTGATTGTTACCATGTCCATAGCATACATAGTATACATTTGGCTCACATTTTCCATACTGCCTCATTATCAACACAGTACATCTTTGGTATAGATGCAAGAATTTTATATTATTACTGCTAAACACAGTCCATAGGTCATTCCAGTTTATTTTTCCCATGTGTTCCCAACACCCTGCAGTAGTGATATACATTTGCTCTAGCTCAAAAAGGACACTTGCAAATGTACCATCAACCACTATTCTCATCCACCTCTTGGTTTACTGTGCTAGTAATAACCAGTTCCTAGATTATTCTCTAGCATTCTGTCAAATGGCATTTACATACTTAAGACTACCATTTTCAGCCACATCCCCATTTATAAACCAGCTATTACTATTTGTTACCATCCATTCTATACATTTACACACTTTTACAGTAAAGCTAATTAAAACCTCGACATACATTAAACATCATTAGTCTATCTCAGTTCTTTTCTTATCTCTGTTAATTATCCACCACCTACAACCAGGCCTTGAAGATATTTTCCTACAATTTCTTCTAGAAGTTTTATGGTTCCTGCTTTTATTTTTAGGTTTGTGATCCATTTTGAGTTAATTTTTGGATAAGGTGTGGGATAGGGTCCTATTTCCTTCTTTTGGCTGCAGATATCCTGTTCTTTCAGCATCATTTTGCTGAATGGACTGTTCTGCCTGAGCTGCGTGGGTTTGACAGGCTAGTCAAAAATCACTTGACCATACATGTGAGGGTCTGTTTCTGAGCCATCAATTTGGTTCCATTGGTCTATATGTCTGTCTTTATGCCAGTAGCATGTTGTTTTTACCACTATAGCTTGGTAGTATGATGTAAAGTCTGGAGATGAGGGTTCGCTTTCCTTTTATAATGTTTCTGGCTATTTAGGACCCCTTACCCTTCCAAATAAATTTGATAATTATGTTTTCAATTTTTAAAAAATGCTGATGGAATTTTTATCAGGATTCTATTGAATCTGTATATCAATTTGAGTAGAACTGACACCTTAATGATATTTATTCTTCCAATCCATGAGCATGGAATGTTCTTCCAGTTATTTAGGACTTTTAAAATTTCTTTCAACATTGGGTTGCAGTTTTCTGAATACGAGTGCTTTTCATTGTTGGTTAAGTTTATTCCTATTTGAGTTTTATCTGTCATATTTTATTATTTCCACCACTCTTTTGACACTTTTAGTTACTTTTATTGATCTAATCTTCATTTCTAGACTCTCTTCCAGGCCCCTCTCTTCTGTCTTTTCTTTAAAGGCTCTAGCATACTGCTTAGTATTTCCTGAAAATCTGGTCTCTTCCTTAGAAATTCTCTCAGTTTCTGTTTATTGTAAATATTCTAATCTTGCCCTCATTTTTGAAAGACAGTCTTGCTGGATATAAAATTCTTGGCTGGAAGTTTTTCTCATAGTATCTTAAATGTATCAGACCACTGTCTTCTTGCCTCCACGGTTTCTGGTAAGATATCGGGACTTAATCTTATTGGGTATCCCTTATATGCAATGTATTTATTTTCTCTTGCTGTTCTCAGAATTTTCTCCTTGTCTTTGGCATTTTTCATTCTGATTAGTATGTGTCTTGGAGTTGGTCTATTCAGGTTTTTTCGAATGGGAGTACATTGTGCTTCTTGGACATGGATATCAATGTCCTTCAATAGAGCTGGGAAATTTTCTAACATTATTTCTTTAAATATTCCTTCTGCCCCTTTTCCCTTATCTTCTCCTTCTGGGACACCCATGACACATATGTTTGCTGTCGTTTAGTTCCCTGAGATCTTGTTCAATTTTTTTCCATTCTTTTCTTCACCTGTTCTTTTGTATGTTCACTTTCAGAGGACATTTCTTCAAGTTCACCAATCCTTTCTTCTGCCTCCTCAAATCTGCTATTATATAATTCCAATGTTTTTTAAAATTTCATTTACTGTACTTTTATTCCCATAAGATCTGCTATTTTTCTATGCATGCTTTCAAATTCTTCTTTGTGTTCATCCAGTGTCTTCTTAATATCCTTGATCTCTTTACCCATCTCATTGAATTTATTAAGGAGATTTGTTTGAGCATCTATGATCAGTTTTCTCAACTCCTTTATGTCATCTGGAGGCTTATCTTGTTCCTTTAACTGGGCCATATCCTCCTGTTTCTTGGTGTGGACTGCAGTTCAGGCCCTGTAGGCTGAAAGTACCCACCACTGACCAGAGAGGTTGAGGAAGCACCAGGCCCTTCTGATCCTACTGAGTGGTAGGTGTGGTTCTATGGGTACCCAACAGTTCAGACCCTTTAGGCCTGCTGCTGTCTGGAGATGCTGAGGAAACACCAGCCCCTCCTATTCTATTAGGGTACGGGGTTGGATCCACAGGCACCAAGAGTTCAGTCCTGTGGGATGAAGGTACCCACCATTGTCTGGAGAGGCTGTGGAGACACCAGACCCCTCCTAGCCTAGTGGGGGTGGGGGTGGATCCATAGGCATCCAACAGTCCAGTCCATGCAGGCTGAAAGTATCTACTGTGGAAATATCAGCCTCCTTCATTTCTGTTGGGAGGTGAGGGTGGGTCCATAAGTACCCACCCATGCAGGCTGTGTGGGCCAAAAGCACTGCAGTTATCCAGAGAGGCTGGGCAAACACAGTCCATCTTTTGTCCTACTGGGGATGGGATTGTTTAACAGGTGCCCGATGGTCGGGTCTGTGCAGGCCAAAAGTGCCTGCAGTTGCCCTGAGAGGCTGAGGGAATACCAGGCCCCTCCTATCCTATGGGGAGACAGTGGTGGAGAGGGACTCAAAGGCACTCAACAAACCAGTTTGTGTGGGCTGAAACTTCCTGCCGTTGCTCATAGAGGCCAAGTATACCCAGCTCCTCTCCTATCCTACTGGGGTGCAGGGATGCAGCCCCAGGTGACTGACTATTCAGTATGTGCTGGTGGAGAGCACTTGCAGTTGCCTGGAGAGCCTGGTGCAGCTTTCTCTCTGCTGGAAGTGGGGCTGGAGCCTAGGCTAGGGCTGTAGGCCGATCTTGGTGGACAGAAGCTAGTCCCTAACCCCACTGGATTTTCAGTTAGCCAGGCTTCCCCTCCTGCTGGGGTCAGAGTCAAAATGGCTGCTACTGGACTCTTTCCAACTTGGACAGGCTCAAACCATATTTGTTCCCAGGATTACATTTTATCTAGCTGAGTCCACTAATCAGTAGCTGAGGCAGGTGGACAACTGCCTCTTCCTCCACCATTTATGGGAAATGGAACTTCTAAGTCCAGCCACTGAATAGCTCCTAAGGCAGTTTGTTTCATTAGAGTAGGATGGGCACAGCCCTCTGTGGCACGGCTCACAGTGTCCCAGAGAGGTAGTACAGGTCCCCACAGCTTCCTCCCTGCTGGAGGTGGGGCTGGGGTTTAGGCAAGACCTGCAATCTGATCTGGGTGGAAAGAACCCAGTCCCTACTAGCACTGTGATTTTCAATCAGCCTCACTTCCCCTTGTGCCGGGGGTGGAGTAAAAATGGTGGCTACCACACTCCTTCTGATCTGGACAGGCTCAAAGTTTAGTTGTTCTTAGGATTATACTTTAGCATGCTGAATTTACTAATCAGTAGCTGAAGTTGATGCCACACCATGTCTTCCTACCCCTTTTTGGGAAATGGAGCTTTCAACTCTAGCCATGGAACAGATCCCGAGGCGTCTTGTGCCATGGGCACCAACCTCCATGGCATGGAGGGCGCTACTCATGAATCCTCTCTGCAGATGGGCAGCCTCCTCCTTCCACACTTTCAAGGATGTTGCAGGATACTCTTCTGGTCTCCTGGGCCCCCTAAACAGGTGCTTTAGCTAGCTCTGGGTGATTACCAACTGCCCTGTAGCACAAGCTGACTCTGGAGCTCCTTTCTCTGCCTCCATCTTGGCTTCCCCTTGAAGACTTTTTTTTATCAAGGGAGGATACTGGATTTTGTCAAATGCCTTTTCTGTATCAATCGAGATTATCATGTGCTTTTCTCCCTTTGATTTGTTAATGTGGTATATTACGTTAATTGATTTTCTTATGTTGAACCAGCTGTGCATACCAGGAATAAAACCCACTTGATCATCACCTCTTATTTTTGTCCCACCCCCCCTTTTTTTTTACCTTTTTAGTTACCCCTTCTGATAGTCTTCACTTCCTCACTCTCCTACAAGCCCCTCTCTCTTGTCTTGTCTCTTTTGGCTGCAGAACTCCCTTTGGTATTACCTGCCTATCTGGATTCTTTTTATGAACTCTTAGTTTTTGTTTATCTGTGAATATTTTAAGCTGTCATATTTGAAGGAAAGTTTGCCAGATAAAGAATTCTTGGTTGGGAGTTTTTTTCTTTCAGTACTGTAATTATATTATACTACTGTCTTCTTACCCTTTCTCTTCTTGGTTTCTGAAGAGAAATCTGCAGTAAGTCTTATTGGACATCTCTTGTATGTGATGTTTTGCTTTTCCCTTGCTGCATTCAGAATTTTCTCCTTATCTTTGGCATTCTGCATTTTACGTGTCTTGGGGTAGTTCTATTTGGACTTATTCTAATTGGAGAATGCTGTGCTTTCTGGACACGTATATTTATGTCTTTCCAAAGAGTTGAGAAATTCTTGGCCATTATTTCCTCAAATATACTTCTATCAAGATTTCAAGGTGGCGGACTTGGCCCAGTGGTTAGGGCGTCAGTCTACCACATGGGAGGTCCGTGGTTCAAACCTTGGGCCTCCTTGACCCATGTGGAGCTGGCTCATGCGCAGTGCTGATGCGCACAAGGAGTGCCCTGCCACGCAGGGGTGTCCCCCGCGTAGGGGAGCCCCACACGCAAGGAGTGCGCCCTGTAAGGAGAGTCGCCCAGCATGAAAAAAAGTGCAGCCTGCCCAGGAATGGCGCCACACACACACAGAGCTGACACAACAAGATGATGCAACAAAAAGAAACACAGATTCCCGTGCCACTGACAACAACAGAAGCGGACAAAGAAGACGACGCAGCAAATAGACACAGAGAACAGACAACCGGGATGGGGTGGGGGGGAAGGGAAAATAAATAATCTTAAAAAAAAAAAAAAGATTTCAAAATTTTTCTTCTTTGTGCTCATTCATTGTCTTCTTAATGTTTTTTTTATATACCAGGGTCAGGGATTGAACCTGGAACCTTGTATGTGGTAGGCTGGTGCTCAACCACTTGATCTACACTGGCTCCTTCTTAATGTCTTTTATTTCTTTAATGATGTTGTCCTTCAACTCAATGATTTGATTTAGGAGATTTGTATGAACCTCATTTATTAGCTGTTCCAAATCCTATGTCTCATCTGGAGCTTTGATTTGTTCCTCTGCCTGAGTCATATCATCTTTTTTCTTTGTATGGTTTGTAATTGTTTGCTGATGTCTAGGCATCTGATTCTGATGCTGAGTTTACTACGGTTTTCAGTTTCTCTTTTGCCTAGGGATACACTGTTAAGTAGCTGTGTGCTACCACTGTTCTTTGATCCTTGGTTCAACTTTTTCTATATATTTAGCATTGCCCCTGTTAACTGCTCAAACCAGGGCTAATGACCCCGTAATCAGGTGCAGTCCAGTTTCCAAGGGCCTTGGAGAAGGTGGCAGTAAAGGCACCTGCTTGCCTCTTTATTATTTTTTCTTTTTCATGCACTTTTCTGGTCTTGCCAGCAGATGGTGATCTTGGGCAGCCCTCTCAGCTCAGACCCCAGGTGCTAGGGGCAGAATGCATTCAGCTTAAATCCTCCGGCAGGTGGACAGTGCAGATGCCATGTCCTCAGGGCTGGCCAAACCTCACAAACAAACTTTCTCAGAGCTGTTATCCACCCTTGACCAGCCACATCCACGCTCCCTCTGCCTCTTCAGCAACCAGCTCAGAGCAGTAGGGAGGGTGTCTGAGAAAGCAAATTACCTTTAGCTGCCTACCTGCTCACCCCTCCAATGCAGCAGACCAAGTTTACCAGGCAAAATCTGAATTTGCTCTAGACTGTGCCCCTCCCTCTCCCCTGTCTTGGGGAGAAGGACACCTGCAACCCCCTCAGTTCACAGCCACTGTAGTCTGCAGACTCTGCTCAGTATGTGGGTGGAAGGGTTGCCTGATGCTGCTTTTGCAGCTCTACTCACTGGATTTTTTAGCCAGCTGAGACTCCTTTCCTTCACCCCTCTCTCTTCTGGGTGGGGCTATGGGGGGGGGTGTCTCACTTCCCCCTGGTGTCCTGAGCCCCAGAGCAGCCTTCCAGACCCACTCTGCCTGACCTCTAGCTATTTTTTTCTGGGAGAGAAGTGATCCCTCTGCCTCTGTAATCCTCTATCGTCCTTGCCTTGACCTCTAGGTGATTTTTTAAGGCATATTTCATTTTTGAAAGCTATAGCTAGAGATGATAGCTAGTTACTAATGTTCTGTATTTCTTTTTATGGTTTAGAGTTTACTATCTAGTGTCCTTTTTTTTTTTTTTTAAGTACTGGGAATTGAACTTGGGACCGCATACATGCGAAGCATGTATTCAACCACTAAGCTACACCAGCTCCACTAGTGTTCTTTTAGTTCAACCTGAAGCATTTCTTGTAGAGCAGGATTTCTGGTAATGAACTCTTTCAACTTCGTTTATCTATAAATGTCTTAATTTCTCATTACTTTTTGAAAGATAATTTTGCTGGATATAGAATTCTTGGTTGACAGTTTTCTTCTTAAGGGTGTTAAAACATGTCATACCACTGTTTTCTGACCTCCATGGTTTCTGATTGATTGGGGATCCCTTGTGTGTGGCTAGTTGCTTCTTTCTTGCTGCTTTCAAAATCCCCTCGTCTTTGGGTTTTTTACAATTTTGCTATAATTGTCTTGGTGTAGATCTCTTAGAGTCTGCCCTCCTTGGAGTTCATCGAGCATCCTGCAGGTATATATTCATGTTTGTCCATCAGATTGGGGAAGTCTTTGGAAATTATTTCTTCAAAAAATTTTTTTGCCTCTCTCTCATACTTCTGGGACAATAATAATTCATATGTTGGTATACTTGATGACGTCCCACAGTCCTTCAGGCTCTGATAATTTTTATTCACTGTTTTTTCTTTGTGATCCTCACACCAGATAATTTCAATGGTCTTGTCTTTAGGTTTACCCTCCTTTTACTCATTCATATTTGTTGTTGAAGCTGTCAAATGAGTTTTTTCATTTCAATTACAGTACTTTGCAGCTCCTAAATTTCTATTTAGTTCTTTATTTTTAAAGATATTTAGATTATATAACTGTTACATAAAAAATATAGGGAATTTCCATATGCCCCACTCCCTAGCTCTCCCACATTTTCTCACATTAACAACATCCTTCATTGTACATTTGTTGCAACTGATGAACACATTTTGGGGCATTGCTGCTAAGCGTGGATTAGAGTTTTACATGGTAGTTTACCTCTCTCTCACACATTTTTGTAAGTTATTGTAAGTTATATAATGGCCTGTATCTGTCACTGCAATGTCATTCACGATAATTCAAAAGTCCCCAAAATGCCCCCAAATTACACCTATTTTTCCCTCTCCCTCCCATCAGAACCCCCAGTGGTCACTGCTTCCACATCAATGATAAAAGTCTGTCCATTGCTAGAATCACAATAAGTCTACAGTAGAATAACAGTAAGTCTACTCTAGTCCATTGTTCCTTCCCCAGTCCTGAAGATTTTGGGATGGTGATGCCTACTCTGCCTCTAACTGAGAGGGGGCTTAGATCCCATGGGGCAGATGGATGGGTCTATCTTGTTTGCAGTTGCAGACTCTCTCTGTTCATTGGGATGGTTGCTGTCCATTATCATCTCCTTGTTAGTTGTCCTTGGTGAGTCCAATGAACTGGAGAGTAAGTGTTGCAACTTGTTAAGATTCAGGACCCAACTGGTACATGGACAGCCCAAAGATTTAATTCTCTTGGACTTATATCAACTCTAGTACTCACTATAGGTTCAAATACAAGGAGCAGAAGAGCCATATGTAGGGAAACCACAACTGAGTCCAACTCTGTCATACTGGGGAGCATAAATTCCAAAGTAGGGCCCACTGGCAGTGTGCCAAAATCCTGAGCTATCTGCCCTGACTATAGTGTCTAGATGTCTACAGAGCCCTCAGGAGCCCCGGTATGTGAGGTAATTTTTACTTTGGCAATCAATGGAATCCTGCTGAGACGTGCATAAACATAAACTCTGGAATGACCTCCCAATCACTTTGAAGTTTCTTAGCCATATAAACTCATTTGTCTTTACCCTATCCCCCTTTTTGTCAAGGTCTTTTTCCAGTTGCAATGCTAGTTGGTGCTTGGTAGTGCCAGGGAGGCTCATCCCTGGGAGTTGTGTCCTGTGCTGCGGGGAAGGTAATGCATATATATGCTGAGTTTGGCTTAGAGAGAGGCCACACTTGAGCACCAAGGAGGCTCTCAGGAGGTAACTCTCGGGCACCCTATAACACTAGGTTAAGTTTTAGTTTCAAAAGTAAAGGTTCATGAGTACAGTCATCACTATTAAGGGACTGTCAATGGTCCATCCTCCTTCAGTAGTCATTGCCCCTGTACTCAGGGGATTCTTGCTGTCCTGTCAGAGAATGTGGCAGAGCTCCCCAGGATGGGAATTCAATATTCTTTTGGTTATTGTGTGAAACTCCACCACTGTGTCAATGCCCCATGAACACTTGAACATAACATAACATAACATGCGTTATAGGTATGTCCCAGGTAAACCTCCTTCCATGCATCCCCCATATCTGACACCCCACATCAATGAACCTCTCCTGTCACAGTTGTAACCCTTCTGTGATCCAAAACTTTTTTCAAAATTGAAGCCAACAAAATAACCAAATACAATTAATAAGAAAATGATATAATAATGGTAGTTTAAAAAATAACAAGTACAAAATTCATTAAAAGTTTGAAATAAAAAATATATAAAATAAAAAAATTTTTTGACATTATGTCTTTCATCACTGTAAGATCTGTTTTATTGTATGTATAGTGACATTTTCCTCTGTTTATTCCCCCAGTGTCTTATGTTTTTCATTTTGTCTTCAAAGAAGCTTTAGGTTACAGAAAAGTCACATAGAGAATATAGATGATTCCCATATACCCAACATCCTCCCCCTTTTCCCCTTTCTCCTGTTAATAACATATTGCATGTGGATGGTACATTTGTTACAATTGATGTACAATATTGAGACATTGCTACTAATTAGTCAATGACTTACATTATGGTTTACATTTTGGACTGTACACTTTTATAGATTTTGATGAAGTTTAACATGGTCTGTATCTATCATTGCAAGATCATGCAGAACAATTTCATTACCCCCAAAATGCCCCATGTTGCATCTATTCTATTCCTCCCTTCCTCTTCCCTTGGGACCCACGGTAACCACCAAGATGAACTCATTGAAGGACAAGATTCTTAGTTACTTGCAATAGCACTGAAGGTTTGACATACTGGCCTGTTCTTCCCTATAGGGCACTGCCTATGGTCTCAAGAGACTCCCACTCCTCTATATGAGATCATAGTAGGACTCCCCACTGATACAACACACTATGACAAAATGAACACCACACACTCCTTAGAAGTCTGCCCCAGATGCGCCCTGTCCCGCATGTCCCCTACATTCAACACCTTAAACTGTAACCTTCCCTGCCATATTTGCCAAAAAACATTTAGTTCTTTTCTATAATTTCTGTCTCTTTATTTTGTTCACACATTTTACTAATTTCCTTTAGTTCTTTGTATATGGATTCCTCTAGTTCCTGGAACATATTTAAGACAATTTATTTAAACACTTTGACTAATAGTTTCAATATATGAGCTTTTTGTATGTACAGTCTCTGGCAATACATGGTTTCTGGCAAATTTCTGGTATGGGTCATACTTTTCTATTTCTTAGAAATATTACTGCAATATTTTGTTGTAAACTGGACATTCTGAGTATTATGTGTTGTTATAAATCTGGAAATCTAGTTCTCTCACTCCTCTGGGATTGCCAAACTGTTTTTGTTGTTGTTGAGTACTGACTTTTTGAAGTGGTCAATTTGTGTTTTTTTCAAAACTATGTTATGCTCCTAAATAGGAAATGGAAAGAGAAATAGGAAAAAAAATAGGTACTGCCTCTTTAAGACTCTTTTGCCTGAGGGGAGTTGGAACAAGGCTACCCTCAGAGCTGGCCCCAACCAGCCAACTAAAGTAGCTAATCGAAAGCAGTGATTCCCCTGGATTTTGGATGACTAAGTCTTTAAAACTCACCCTGGCACCACAAACTACATCAGGAGCCTAGGCTGCAGTCCCTGCTGCTGTCTGCCACATGGTAGTCCTTTCATGAAGGGTGAAATTCACCAGTATTCACTACAATTTATCAGTCCTTTCCTCCAGTTCCTCCCTGAGTCTTGCAGTGTTCCACTAGACACTAGAGTTTCAAAATAGTTGATCCGGACATTTCCAGCCAGTTTAATAGTTGTTTTGGTAGAGGGATTGATTCCTGGAGCTTCCTACTCTGCCATCTTTCCACAATTCTCCTCTGGAAATAGGGAGCAAGTTTTCTTAAGTGACGTTTTCTTAAGATCTTTTTATTATAGATCCAAAGCCACATTTCCAACTGATTTTATCAGTATTAAAATTGACATTTTGATTTCTATTAATCTGTCTTTTGTATCCTCTCTCAAATGGTTCCAAATGTCGGGGGAAAGAGGGATACTAATATTTATTAGGTATCCTCAGACCTTAATTAGACTTAAAAAATTATATCTTATAATAATTTAAAATGTAATAGCCCATGGCTAGGCAAATAAAACAATGGAATAGAATAGGGAGTGTGGAAACAAATATATATCAGGGAACTTGGGATATGAAAGAGATGACATTATCAATCAGTAGGCTCTTCAATAAATGGGAAAACTGGCTACCCTTTCTGAACAAAGGTCATTTAGAGATTAATTCTAATCCTGTGGATTGCCTCTTCTTTATTTTAGATTATTTACTATTTATATTATAAAACTCTTCATGAATAATATAGTTTCCAACTGGATCACAAATTCTTGGAGCACAGGGCTTGAGTCATACTCTTGTTATCCTCCAGGGTGCCTATCACAGAGCTTTATACAGAGGCAGTGCTTAATAAATGCCTGCCAGTTTACTTTTGCCATTTTGAGGATCATATGGGACATAAGCACATATTGAACAAAAAAAAAGACACCTCAAAGTAAAGATGGACCATAGATGTTGTTTACTTTATTATCCTTAAGGTCTATCCTTACGGCACAGAAGAAAAGGAAACCGATCTTGCATGTGCGTCCCCACAAATAGTTTCATTTTATCCTCACAACACTCTGGTGAGGTGGGCAGGGCAGGGATTACAGAGAGGTAGGACTTTAAGTTCACGCAGCAGTTTAGAAAAAGACCTGTGTTCAGAAGCCAGTGCTTTTTGTAAGATATCATGCTGTTCTCAGTTCTAACTCCAATGCCCTGATTTTCATTCACAGTATGCTGCAAATTATTGCCCATCACCCAAGGATTTAAAATTAAAGAATCACTAAGTGGCTAGCGGCAACAGCTTTCCATTTATTTAAGTCAACTGAATATATCTAATATCTTCTTTTTTTTTTTTCCTGAGGTACTGGGTTCAGGGATAGAAGCCAGGACTTCACACACAAGAAGCCGGTGTGCAACCACTGAGCCACATTGACTTCCTAGATGATGTCTTCTTCTATCAGGTTTTCCCTTCTTTCTCTTTTTTTAAAATGGCCATGCCATGCTACTTTTTTTTTTTCTTTCTTTGGGAGAGTCTAAGTTTAAAACAATCATGCATACTATACAGGATTCTCATATATTGCCCCATCACCAACACCTTACATTGTTTTGACACATTTGTTACAACTGATGAAAAGAAATCATCATTAATGTTACTGCTATCTATAGTCCAGATTATATTTCGTGTATTTTTCTCACAAATCATTCTATTAGTAACACTATGTATTAGTATTGTATATTTGTTATAGTCTATGAAAGGGGTGAAAGGAAAACATTATCAGTCAGTTGGTATGTCTTAAGTGCTTATAACAATATAAAATGTAAGGAACACAATTTTCTTGAGTTATAAAAATTTTTAGAAATAGCATCTCGTATTACATAAACATGTAATTCATCATGATCAAATAAGGCTTATTTCCAAAAACCAAAATTGATTCAACACTGAGACCCAGAGTTAGGGAAGGCTCATCCTCTAGATACTTTATCATGTCAACTTTATTGTCTCACAGGTAGACCCAGTTCTATCTCATTCCCTTATTCTTCTGTCATGCACTTTTATTGATACTTTTTAGGGCTTGTATTGATAAGAGGTAGATTGACTGTGAAGCCAGGAAATTACAAGGGAACCCTATTAGGGTAGAAGATAAACAACCAGGATATACTCTTTAAAAGTTATATAAATTCTTTTTTAAAAAGATTTATTTATTTATTTCTCTCCTCTCACCCCCCTATTGTCTGCTCTCTGTGTCCATTTGCTGTGTGTTCTTCTGTGTCTGCTTGTATTCTCATTAGGCAGCTCCCGGGAACCGATCCTGGGACCTTCCGGAGTGGGAGAGAGGTGATCATTCTCTTACACCACCTCAGCTCCCTGATCTTCTGCATCTCTTATTATCTCTTCTCTGTGTGTCTTTTTGTTGCATCATCTTGCTGCGCCAGCACTCCTGTGCGGGGCAGTACTCCTGTATAGGGCAGTATTCTGCACAGGCCAGCACTCTGTGTGGGCTACCTCGCCACACGGGCCAGCTTGCCTTCACCAGGAGGCCCTGAGCATCGAACCTTGGACCTCATATGGTAGATGGGAGCCCAATTGCTTGAGCCACATCTGCTTCTCAATAAATTCTTAACAAAATACGTTTTAAAGAAAAAAAGTCTATCCGAAAAAAAAAAGTCTTATCCTGACAAAGCAGCAGCTTGTTCTCACTGTAAAATAGGCTGGTCTCAGACTAGGTCTTGACTACCTCCCTTACTTTTTGTTTCCTTTCTTCCCATAATTCTCATGAGCCTCTCATGCTCATTTTATAGCTATGTCCTTAGCCTCATGTCTCCCTTACATGTATCAGTATCTGTCTCAGCAACACACTCACGAATTCCTTGCCCAGTCAATCCCATTAATGTTCAAACAACACCCTCAACTCCTGAGGGAGTTTCACTCTCCTTAGCTAGACTGGAGCTTAGATCTACACAAGAATGATGCAGCTGTTTTTTTTCTTTCAGATACCTTATTACAGAAGAAAACCCAGAAGACAGGTATGTAGCAACGTGGAAGTTTCTCAGGATCATTATTCACATTACAGTTTCTGGTTATCAGAGATAAAGATACTTACCACCTGACCATTAGTCCATGTTCCATGAAGTTTTTCAGGTTGGGAAGGGTTTGCCTCAAGTCTGGAGTCCCTAGTCCATGTTGATATCTCAGCTGCAAAGACGGGTAATACAGAATTAAAAAAGAAATTCTGGAAATTACTAGGCAATGCTTTAGAAAAATGATCCAAACAGTAAGTTTTTGAAATCTAAAAGAGGAAACGTGACTGTAAGATCCCAATCAATATCACCAGCCACACCACTGAGCTGATATTTAAAGTAGCCTCTTCATCTATTGCTCCCTTGTCACCTAAACTTGGAGAAGACTAAGAATGACTAACTGTAGAATTGGGATTTTTAGAAGATCCTTGTACCTATCTTTCTTTTCCATTCCGGACTCTGGTAGAGTCTGACATTATGCTGATGCTCAATGTTTACTGAATAAATAAAAAGCAAGTTACTTTGACAGAGGCTATGCTTTATCCTTCTCTTGAATCTCTAACTTTTGTCTTTGTCTAGAACCAGAGCACAGAGCTGTGGAGGTAGTATGAGGAAACCACTGGCATGTGAGCTAGATTTGTCCTTAATTTATTTCTGTCAGTGGTTGGTTTTCTAAAAGAAAAAATGTCCTTCTTTTTACCTTGGATAAATGCTAACTGCTTTACCTTAACCTCTTTTCTGTCTATTTCTTGACCTCTTTTCACTCTCTGAATACCATTTGTTTCCTTGACTGACAGTAATATAGAACAGAGGTAAATATATGTTTATTTCTTAACCTCTTTTCACTCTCTGAATACCATTTGCTTCCTTGGCTGACAGTAATATAGAACAGAGGTAAATATATGTTTGAATGCATACATATGCTCACACATATAACATCAAATAAACATTAAGTGTACAACATAATCCTGTATAAATATTATTTTTCAAGTGGGATAATGTATATAAAGAAACCACATTGTAAACTGTATACTGGTTTGCAAATGGGAAGAGCCATCAGAATTAAGATTTTACTTTTCCAGAACTTAAATTGAAAAGTGGTCAAGTCAAACTTTTAAATAATTTCTCTTCTGGAAATATAAAACTACCAACAACAAGAAAAAAAAAGAAAGTTAGCTTTCTTTTATTTGTGTGTAGTACTCAACTGGTTTTTTGCAGGTGACATGTAACAGAAAAAAAGTTCACTCTCCTTAATACTGAGTGTTCTAAGAAAAATCCCAAAACCTAATTGTGTCTCTCAAATGGTCTGAACACACATATAATGTAACTAGCTGAAACAAAGAATGTTAAAGCTAAAAGGTATCTTGAATATTATTTAAGCCAATTCCTTCCTTTTGCAGATGGCGAAAATGAAGCCCAGAAAGGGGCAGTAAATTCTCCAGGGTTACATGTTTCAGTGGTAAAGATATTATTAGCCAGGCCCTCCGTTTCAAAAACCATGATATGCCACGATCTACCCCAATGCGAAAGGAAAATTGGCAAAAATACTCAAGAAGGCAGAGGGAAAATATTCTTTTCCTTTTTCAAAGTTACCTTGGTGACCTAAATCACCTCTTGAGATTTGGTGACCTTGAATTATAAGATCCACTCCATATTAAATGACATCATTTCTTGTATTAACATAAAAACATTTTTTCCATACACTGATAAAAGCAAAATGGCTGATATCCCAATATGACATTCCTGAATTCATTGTTTCAATAAAAGAGTGAAATTGTTTACACATGGGCATAGAAATTTCACCTGTGATTCATATGGAAAAATATTAAATATCAAATAACCATATTGAAATAACACCAAACTCTGTGTCTCCGAGCCAGTACATAGTCAATTGCCTGCCTCAGGCTTCACAATAGAAGGTGGGTCTTGAATTCTTTTCAGAGACCACAATGAAAATTTCTCTCCACATCTGATTTCTACCAAAAAAGGAAAATGTGGGAATTTCAACTCAGGTCTTAACTCTTCATTTGCTGCATAGCACTAATATTTTTTATCATGAAATCTTAGGATGTTATAGCTTAAAGAGATTCTGGAAATCATCTTTTCCCAATCTCCTTTCTTTTACAAATGAAGAAACTAAGGATCAGTAAGGCAAGCTTCTTGCCGAAATTCAGAGACAAGGGATAGAGTCAAGGCTAGAACCTCTTGATAACTGTTCCACATTCTTTCTACTATATCAATATTTTAACACATAGATCTAAAAAACAAAAACAAATGAACAAAATTTATTATAATGTACACGTACTGTTTTAAAAAATCTAAATAACTGTAAGGCTTAATTTAATTAAAAACAGCAGCTTTGCGCTTCACAAGCAACCACTTTTAATGATCTCTTTTTTATTTCTAAACAGTATGCTTTTATTAGTATTGATTGTTCTTCCCCTATGATCCTAATTTAGCTTTCATACCACTCCTCTCACACTTTTTATCTTCTCTTCCACACATTATCTGTTGACTTTTATTAAAGAATGAGTATTTAACTCTCTCCTCTCCCACACATACCTCCCTTCCTCATCCTCTCAATATATTCAATATCACATTTTTAATTAAGTCAATACTTAGTGCTTACCTTATTACACTTCCGTAACACTGTTCAGTTTATCCATGAAATACACAATTCCTTTCTTGTACTTTTTATTTCCTGAAGTGATAATGGTCAGTTTTTCTATGTATCTATCACTATGTATCTATCACTAGATCCTCCTCAAACTCTGAAAATCCTTCTCAGTATGAATAAATACACCATGTAATCCATCAAGTCCATTTCCTGTCTTGGAGATATATTTCCTGAAGCTGTCCTCCCTCCGCTCCATTCTGAACTGGCTGCTCTCTAGGCCTGTTGTTGCACTGTTATCTTCCTAGAACTTTCCCTCAACATCACCCTGGGAATGTTGTTTACTTCTCTTCTATATAGGAGCTGTTGTTTCCTAGATCTCGTGTCTTCTTGATTTACTGCCTCATCTTGGTAGATTATATCCTGCAATATCTTTCTGGGAAAGGGTAGCATGGAAAGTATCTTTTTGACACCTTGAATATTTGAAAATATTTTTATTCAATGTCCACTTGGTTTGCCTGGATATAGACTGGAATTTCTAAAGCACTGCTTCACTATCTTTTAACTTTGCATACAGCAGTTCAGAACCTGATAACATTTTGATTCCTGTTCCTTTGTGTATGAGCTAATTCTTCTTTCTGAAAGCTTTTAGGATTTTCTTCTTTAACCCCAGTGTTCTGAAATTTTACAGTGACAAGCCTTCCTTTGGATCTTTTTTCATTTACCATACTGGGCATCTAATAAGCCCTTTCAAGATGAAAATGCTTATCCCCAAATTCTTCTCCTTCTTTCTACTTCTTTCCTTCCTCCCTTCCTCCCTTCTGCCCTCCTACCCTTCCTCCTCCTCCTCAGTTCTATTTCCTCTACCACCACGACCACCACCACCGCCACCATCACACTTCTTCTCCCACATCCCCCTCCTCTCCATCTTCAATTTGTTACCTTTAAGTTTCTTTTCCAGTTTCTTTTGGACTCTCCTCACCTTCCCCATATTAGAGGCTTTCCCTTTAATGTCTACTAATCTTTGGTTGTCAGTTATTTTTTTGAATGAGACTCTAAAAACCTGATCCCAAAGTCTATACATTGGCAATACTTTCTGGCTGGTAGGTTTCACTGTAGGATGAGTGGACAAAGATCAAGCCCTTTCCATGGGGACATGTCACCCCCAGTAGCTCTCATTGTTGGAACTATTTATTTTTTTCCAGGGGGAATCCTCTAATCTTCTGTCTGGTGGTAAAATCTGGAACCTATTTTGAGAGTAAAGTAGGAGAAGGGAATTGGAGTACTCATTTTTGGTATGTCAGACTTTTACTTAGTCCTCTTGTTTTTTAGTTATGCTCCTTCTTGCCCCAGTATACCAGATACTGTAATCCTAGAGTTCAGAGCTTCTTGGGTTCATTTTTTTCTCCCATTGGGGTGTGGGTGTTGGGAGAAAGAGAACTGAGAGTATTCCTTCTCTTTCTATAGACTTTCAACTATTTTCAGCCCTACTCCTTACCCCTGCACTATGTGAGGTAACTGGTGCCTCTAAATCCCAAGCCCTTCTGGAGTTTTATGGTTTGCATTATATCGCTCTTGAAGTGTTTAAGTTTCAGCTTTCTCCATTCTGGCATACCAGTTTATCATTTTTATTTATGCAATTAAAAAAAAAATCTGTCAACTCTATCACTTGGTGTTGTTCCTTCTCCTATCCAATTTTAAATTATTTTCTTTATTAGTAGCATTTTAACAGGGAACTAAAATAAATGAGTATATTCAATTTGTTTACCATGAAGTTTCCTACATATACAAAAAATAGTTTTTCAATATTGACTAACAACCCTCCCTACAGCCTTTTACATACTAACTACTACTCTGGCAAAAAGTTCCCTTTGCTGTTTCCAAGTCTCTTTTTTAGGCATCCTATAGCTGGTCATATTCTATCTACTCTCAAAGAGCCACCTCAAGTTCCATTTCCTGTAGGAAGCTTTCTAATTATTCCAGGATAAAAGGGCATTTTATCCCTATCCCCAAATCCCTTCTTAAACCACCTTTCTATTAGTTCTCTTTTGAAAGCCTTAACATTAAGTATTTGAAAAAGTACTTGATAAAATTTGTTCAATTAATAAGTTACATAAATGCAGAATGAGAGGCATCATGACACAGTCAAATTACATGGACTTAAAGTAAAAAAGGAAGAACATGAGAGCCACTCACTGGGTAGGAAACAGTTTAACTTTTTATCTTATTTTCCTCTCTCACTTCTCTTTCTATATGCACCTCTCCTAAAAATATATCTGAATCCTTACCCGCCCAAGGCTGATTCCGCAATTTAAATTCTGGATCTCATCCCTTCCAGTGTCACCAGGGACTTTGTGCCATCAATTATTACCTCTGCCACCCTCCCCCATATATTCAGTTTTGCCTTCTCTACTAGCTCTTCAATTCTTTTTTATGTTTAAGGGAAGGGAGATATCTCAAAACTTTCTTTTTTTTTTTTATTTTTATTTTTTTAATATTTATTATTATTTTTAAATTACATTAAAAAAATATATATGAGGTCCCATTCAACCCCACCGCCCCCGCCCCCCACTCCCCCCACAGCAACACTCTCTCCCATCATCGTGATACATCCATTGCACCTGGTAAGTTCATCTCTGAGCATCACTGCACCCCATAGTCAATGGTCCACATCATAGCCCAGACTCTCTCACGTTCCATCCAGTGGGCCCTGGGGGGATCTACAGTGTCCCGTAATTGTCCGTGAAGCACTATCCAGGACAACTCCACGTCCCGAAAACGCCTCCACCTCTCATCTCTTCCTCCCGTTCCCCACACCCAGCAGCCCCCATGGCTACCGTTCCCACACCCATTCCACATTTTCTCTGTGGACATTGGATTGGTTGTGTCCATTGCACACCTATGTCAAGTGAGGGCTTAGATTCCACATGGGTACTGGATGCACTCTTCCCGCTTCTAGTTGTAGACACTCTAGGCTCCATGTTGTGGTGGTTGACCTTCTTCAACTCCATGTTAGCTGAGTGGAGTAAGTCCAATAAGTCAAAGTGTAGGAGCTGAAGTCTGTTGAGGCTCTGGGCCTGGGTGTCATATTATCAGTCCAGAGATTCAAATCCCCTACATATATCTTAAACCCAGCACCAACTACAATTCCAATAAAGTAGCATGCAAGTCTTGTGAAAAGAGATCCCCTCTGAGTCCATTTCCATCACACAGAAACACCAGCTCCAAAGAAGGGCCATCTGTCATGGCAGTGAACCCCTTCTGCCATGACCATAGAACCCGTGGGTCTCTTTATCCCTCAAAAGAACCAATACCTGGGGTTGTATCTACCTTATCTGTCTCTTAGACTCTGTTCAGTTGTACATAGGGGTATTCCTTCTGACAACCTCCAGACTCTTTTTTAGAGACTCACAGCCTTATAATCTCATTTCTCCTTTCCATTTCCCCCTTACATTAGGTCAAACCGCTTCCCGAAGTCATGTTATTATATGTAGACAGGTATATTCTGCTGTTCCGCATTGAATCTTTAATTCAAGGTCATTTTCTAGTTGCTTCTTCAGCTGGTATGTGGTAGTGATCCCTCGGTGCCAGGGAGGCTCATCCCCGGGTGTCGTGTCCCACGCTGGGGGGAATGCATCACATCTATACGCTGAGTTTGGCTGTGAGAGTGGCCAAAACTTTCTTTCTCATCATAAAATGGAATATCATTGATATGACATTATAGCCCTTAATGAGATGCTTATTAAAAATAGGGTTTAATCATTTTTAAAAACCAAAAACCCACAACTTTCTTCCTCAATCTTGCATAGCCCTTCTAGCTTCTTTTCCCAACTTTTTCTCTTCACAGTCAAGCTTCTTCAAAGAGCTCTTCACTGACTATTCCCTTACCTCCTATTTGCTGTCCTTAATCCTAGCTAATCTGATTTCTACCCTAACTACTATAATGAAATTGATCTCATCAGGCATTGATGACCCCTGCTGAGCTCAGCATAAATGAGTGACTAGGTATTTAATAAATATTTTTCCATTAATTAGTCAAATAAATGCAGTATGGAAGAGAATGCAAGCATTATGCGCTTACACGAAGAAAGATCTGGGTTTGAATAACAATGCTGTCACATACTAGTTGTTTGACTTTGGGTAAGTCATTTCACTTCTCTGAGTTTCAGTTTCCTTTCTTGTAAAATGGGGATGTTACCTGCCATGCAGAGCTGTTTTTAAGTTTAAACAAGGAAATGTATATAGAGTGGCCTAAACAAAATCTGGATATCTAATGAGAGGTCAAGAAACTGTACCGATTATTATTTATATATATATATTTTTATTGAAATATATCATTCATATATTAACATACATAAACAATAAGTGATAGTAAAAGTTGTGAACTTACAAAATAAACATGTATAACATCATAGGGGTCCCATATATCACCCCTCCACCAACACCTTGCATTGCTGTGAAACATTTGTTAAAAACTATGCAAGAGCACTGACAAAATATTACTACTAACTATAGTCCATATCTTACATTTGTATGCCTATTATTACTAATACATATATACTTTAAGTTTTCATCTCTTGTAGTATCTGTATATATCATTAGGCTGGACATAAAACTAAGGCTTAATAATGGCTTATCAATTAACTAATTAGAATGGGCATTATAAAGGAAAAAGAACTATTTCAAATCAAAAGGAAAATCTTAAGTACATCATTCACTTTTTCAAATGCTAATTTTACTGTAACCACTCAGAGAGGCAGAAATACACATACACACGTCAATTTATCTTTTAAAATAATTACACAGTGATATAGAAAGATTGATACATGAAGTGGGAGGGGGGTGGTCAGGAGACCTGGGTGATAGACCCAGTTCTGCTGTATGGCCATGGGCAAATCCTGTCCCTGCTTGACTTAAAAAAATAATTTCCAATTTTTTTTTTTCAGGGGTAACCCTGGAATCCTTTGTTCAGGTGAAATATATAATATCCCAATGTGTAAAATAAATAGGGAATTGCTCTAATTGTAGGAAGTGGGGGGAAGTAGGGTTAGAGCCCAAGCAAGCACTCCTATCCTACAATTTAAACTCCACTGGACTAGATAATCTCTAAGAGCTTTACAAAGTTCTAAGAGTACACTCTAAATGCTCTAAAAAATTAAAGGTTAGAACCATGCAGCTAAGAACTTTTGATATAAAGATACGGTGTATGAGGAAAGAACAGCAGCCCATCCAGCCCCATAAATGATTTTGCCCATCTCTGATGGTGCCAGTAGTCAAACCTGGCTAAGAGGGTGCCAAATCTTTACTTAGAACTTGAGGGGTAGGCTTGATGGAAGAGTCTATACAAAAATACTTCCCTAGACACCTTTGGAGAGTGAACAGGAATGGAGGGGGTAGGGCTGGGTTCAGTCTTACACTATACCTTAAGAGGCAGAGCTGACTCACTATTAAAATGTAAATACTTCAGGAAAGGAACAAATCTAAATTTTTATTAAGTAACTCTTTAACAAGCTAACTCCCTGCTAAGGTATTAGTAAAAACAGAATTGAAAAGAAGGAACCTGGCCAAGGAAGAAAGGACAAGGATAGTGAAAAAGGAAAAAGAACTATATTTACTAGTTCCTGCACGTGTTATCCACTCATTCAACAAATATTTTCAAATGCCCACTAGCTGGGCACTGAAAATCAGCTCTCTGTCTTTGGAATGACAGGCCTGGATTCATAGCCTGTTCTCACCATACACTTTGTGTAATCTAGAGCAAGTTTTAGGACCAATCTGTGCTGTCTATAAAACAGGACTAATAGTATTTGCCTTATAAGGTTGTTTTAAGAGCTTAATTAGATTTTTTAATGCTATGGAAGCTCCTAACTTTTAGAGGGTATCATTAAAACTGTTTAGGGCCTTGATGGCTAAGCTAAAGAATTCCAACTTTCTCTTGTCGGCAGTAAGAACCTACTACAGAATTTTAAGAAGGAGAGTGAATGAGGAAAACAACTCCAGAGGCAGTTGTGGAGGATAGGTTGAAAGACAGAAAGTACTCTATTTCCTCACATTCCATCAAAACCCACCACCACCAACTATTATCTATACCACCCTTCTCTAAACCTACTACAGCTCTTTCTGTTCTCACCTCTGATTGGGGAAGGCAGATGCCAAAAAATTCAGGCAAATAAAATATTGCTTTGGGTCTGTGTAACTGCCTCAAATTAGTCTCTGAAATAAACACCTTTGTAACAACTTCCTACAACACCACCCAAAGAGTCTAAGCAGTTTTTAAGTGGAATTTTGGTTTCAATTAGCTTGAGTTTCACCTTTACTGTGATTGCTTTTGGACTCTATGGGAGCAATTAAATTTTTGTTCAGCTCTAGGGCTAATAGAAAACTAAGGAAAAACAGACAAAGATGATAAATTAGATGGGAGGTGGGGGAAACAATGTTCAGTGGTCCCCCTGGAAAAATTAACAACTGCTATTGTCTACAAGCAAAAGAAAATTCCTATACTAAAATATCCAGCTTATGGTTACTGGAACAAGCAAAAAGAAAGAAAACCAGTGGAAAGAATACATTTAGATGGCAACAGATGAGTATAGCCATCTATTTCCATTAGCTGTCTTTTCTGTTTTCCTCTCCCACACCCCCTTTTTGTAAAGAAATCAGTATTTTTTCCCAAGCCACATGCTGATTTCATCCCAAATTATTATACATTCATTGTGAGTTTCACCAAATAAGATAGATCAACTACTATTTAGAACTCTTGCCATTGGAATGAACCAGTTCATATGGCTTGATAAATGCTGCTCCATTGACTAGGTAAAAACATTTGCAGCTCTGGAGATCATTTTAAAAAATAAAGTTTGACTATGCTTCTGAGAAATAAACGCCAAGTTCTTGTACTCAGGGAGCATCCTCCTATTGAGCTGAGAGGTCTAGTTTAATATCAGAGTGCTAACTTTTATTTTTAAAACACACAATTTTTCCAGGCCAGGAAAGACTGTTGGGGTTCAGGGACCATTTTGTCATCTAGATTTTGGCAGAGGAGAAATTCAGTTTAGACAACACATACACACACCCTTCCAAACTACATTCATCTACACAAGGCCACTTATTGCGTGGCTTATTAGTTCCATATGGGGTTTGAGCTAAGCTGCATGATATGTTTGATATAAACCGTATGTTATTGTGAGGGAATGTGGATTAATACAATGCTTCAATAAAGGTTACTAAAAGATCAACATGTTTGTGATGGGATTACAATGAATCTGACTACAAAAAGAACTAGTCTGGAGGAACTGAAAACTAATAAATTAAAAATGCACATATGCATCAAAGATTTAACTTTTGCATTTTGGTTTATGTAGTCAAAAATCTCTGGAGGACTAGTTAACAATATTTCAATTGATTTTAAAATGCTAAGGTTTCAATGACATGAAAAGAACTAGATTAAGAGCTTAAAAAAGAGGGCATTGCCATGTCAAAAATAAAATCTGCCTTGCTAGTAGAAAATAAAACTCTTTCAAATATATGGAAAAGCTACTTAAAGAATATTTAATATGAACAATAATAATGTTTCTTACAGTGAGTCATTGCAATATAAACCTCTAAGGAAAAGTATAAAAACTCGATTATGGGCCTTTGGTTGTAAGAACAACCTAAGTACTTTTCCATCCCCATCTATAAAAACCATGCCAGTCTTTTCCAAAATAGATATGTTATACTGTAAACACTGAATACAGCTGAGGCCTGCCATTCTGAGGCCTGAAGTCTCAAAGTCCAGTCTAAAAGCTCTAAAGTCTAAGAAATAGAAGTTTCCTTCATTCTTCCTTGCATATATCAACTTCTCTAAGAATCATGGAATTAATATTAGAGTTGAATGGTACCTTTAACAGCATCTATCCTACCGGCTTTATTTACTCTATAAGGAAAGTAAGAGGTTAAGTGATCAAGCTAAGGTTGAATAGATTGAGTCCAGGGAAGAGTATTAAGTTTGTTGTGTTCTAATCACAGGCTCTTTTCTTACATATCACGTGTTCCTTTGCTGTATTTATAAGGCACAGGTTAGATCTGAGTCACATTTATCATTTTAAAATCTGTCATATTAAAAACACTTCAATAAGGTGGTCCTTTGCTCCAGAATCTTATTTTGGCCGAAAAACAACTAGCAGCACTATTAAACTGACATAACTGTGGAGCCAACCTGATCTGTAAGAGCGATCTCTATCATAGCCAATTCTTGTTGAGTTGCTGAAGAGGGTCAGTAAAACATATTGCAAATGGACAAGCAAAGCAGAGCTAGAAATTTGCAAAGGCAGGTAAATCATACCATTGCAAGCAACTGTAATCAGATTTTTAAAATGGTCATCTAAGAAGGGTTTGCTTTCTGAAACCTGAAGGCTACAGGAGTGGACAAGCTGGAGCAGATATTTATGCTGTCAGGTCCAACAAGCCCATCCTAGGCTTTTGATAGTTCTGTGCATCCTGATTTGCCCCAAACTACCTTGTATTGACATGATCTGTATTTCTGATTCCCTTCAGAGCTAAACTTTACTAACATCATCAAACTCACTCTGATGCAATTTCAGTGCCATGTACTTTATGTTCTGATCATGATGACCACAGTTTAATAGGACAGGGATAGTTTTCCAGAGTGTTGTATAAAAAGAATCATAGAGTACATAGCCTCCTGTGTCTGGTTCTTTCACTTATATTTTTGAGATTCATCCATGTTGTTGCATATATAAGTAGTACTTCACTGTGTGGATATACCACAAATTGTTTATCTATACATCAACTCATGTATAGATGAACAACAACTTGGTTGTTCCTAGTTTAGGCTATTATGAATTAAGGTGCTATAAACATTTGGGGCCCCAGTATTTGTTTGGACTTGTGTTTTTATTTCTCTTACATAAATACCTAGGAATGGAATTGTTGGGTTGAATGATAGATATTTAACTTTATAAAAAAACGAAAAACTGTTTTCCAAAGTGGCTATACATACAACAGTTTTGCCCACCAGCAGAGTATGAGTGTTTCAGCTGCTCCACATATTGTCAGCAGCTGATACCATCAGACTTTAAAAGTTTAGCCATTGTAGTAGGTGTACAGTAGCAACTCATGGTGGTTTTAATTTGCATTTCCTTACTGACTAACAATACTGAGAGTGTTTCCACTTAGCAGATCAAAGTTCTCAAAAGATACTTATTTGCCATCTATACCTCTAGCTGACTCTTCTGGAGTTCTATGTCCTACCTAATGCTCTCTGATGAATACCCAATACCTCTATTTAATCTCAATACCTTTTAATTAATACCATTTCTGCTAATTGACTTAGAGTAGATTTTGTTTTCTGCAACAATATAATCCTATATGCAATGAAGAGTCACAGAGAATTCCTAAGTATAGAAAAGAAATGAAAATGCTATTTTATGTACAGGGGTTCTTTCACAGAAACTTAGGTAAGTATCAGAGTTTTATTAGAATGACAAAAGCACCTAAATCTGCTTCCATATATTTGATTACATGGGGAACAAAGAAGCTCTTTCTGCCATCTTCCCAGAAATATATAACAACCAAAAATATCTGACATGATTATTGGTAGAAATTATTTAACTCAATTCAACAAATAATTAAATAATTACTGAAAAATTTTTTTGTTTTGTTTTTGTTTTGTATGTAGTAATTGTGATCATAAAAATGGACATATGTACATGGCATTGTTTATAATAGGAGAAATCTGGAAATAATTTGAATATATGCTAGGCTTTTGGCCAGGTTCTGTGGCAGTTGATGATGTTAATGATAATGAAAATAGTGCTAATGTATTTATTGAGTGATTATATACCATGCATTATGCTAGGCATTTTATATTGTATTATTTATATAGTCTTCCCTATAACCCTCCTATGGTAGAAGAAACTGAGACAGAACTATAAATGACTTACCCATGGTTGACAGAGTTAGTAAATGGTAAAGCACCCCAGGTTTGTATAACACTAGTACTGTGAACTCTCAGTTCACCTAAGGATAATGGTTATATCAGTAATATTAATAGCAGTTATTCTTTTCCTCAACCCACAATCTGTGACAAGAATGGAACTTAACTATTTCACATGTCATTTAATTTAATCTTCATAATAACCCCATAAAGTAGTTGGTATAATCTCCATTCTATTCAGGACAAAGCTCATAAACTAAAGGAGTTGCCTGAGATTTCACAGGAAGCAAGTGGAGGAGTTGGGATTTTAATTCAAGTCTGATACTTTACAACAGTCTAAATATTGCTTACAAGGTGGTTAGAAAAGATTGTCTTCTCATTCTTCATTTAATTCCAGTACTCAGAAAGAGAACTCTTTTCATCAGAGAAACACATTTATTCTCTTAATGTTAAACATTTGACAATAGTTACCTCTCTACTCAGCTGTTGTTCAGCTAAACTACATATATTTAGTCTTTTAAAATATTTGCCTCTAAATTAATCCCTACAGACTCTTAATCATTTTTATGTCTTTAAACTCACTCTAGTTTCCCTTAAACAATCTGGTAATGAGGTGTACTAAACAGAACACAGTTTTTCCAAATGCTCTTTTCTCTCAAAGATTATTTTTTCCTTAAAATATTAGTTTTACTATAATATCTACTTGTCTGTGTGTGTGTGTAATTCCTCTGCCCTCACCTGAATTGCATCAGAGTCCATGTGTCCATTGTTTAGTCTCTCTGGTTGATCATAAATAAATGTAGCTTCAAAAATATAAAAAATTTAAAAACTCAAGAATGAATGGTAGAGTACATACTGTTCCTCAAAATGAACAGATTCTCTTAGAATTGTAAGATTCTCTTATAATTTGGTTTGAAATAATTTTAATCATCTTTGATCTCACAATTCATTTAATAAAAAGAAATTGATTCATTAGATATGTAGGTAGGCACCAAATACGTATAAGTATATAACCTATGAGAGTTTGAAGGATAGGGTAGTAAAGAGATTTTTAAGATGGTCTCATGACTTTTGTACCCTGGTGTTACTCCCCTGATTATGTAAAAGGAGATTATCTGGAAGTGTCTAATCTAATCACATGAGCTTTTTAAAGTAGAGTGTTTTCCCTGACTAGTAGCAGAAGAAAACTCAGGGATTTGAAGGATGAGAAGGACTTGATGGGGCATTGCTGGTCTAAAGAGGGGCCATGTAAGGAATGTGGGCGGCTTCTAAGAGCAGAGAGTAGCTATGGGCTGGAGTTAGCAGGTAAAAAGAATTGCAAGGAATTGGAGACTTCCAACAATTAGAATGACTTTGGAAGTATTAAAAGATTTTCCACCCAGAGCCTCAATTAAGAGCCCAGCCCAAGTGACACCTTGATTTTGGCCTTGTGAGACCCTGATTAGAGAAATGAAACAGACTTGTAACCCATGGAACTGACCTATAGTAAGTGGGTGTTGTTTTAGGCTGCTGAATCTGTGGTAATACGTTAACAAGCAATAGAAAACTAATACAGATTGAAAAAGCATTCTAAAAAAGATCAGCAATGTGGAGGAATTTCATTGCCTGACCTTGGAACATATTACAAAGCTACAGTGGTCGAAAGAGCATGGTACTGGCATAAAGAGAGACACATCAATCAGTAAAATAGAACTGAGAATCCAGAAATAAACTGTCACCTCAAAGGTCACCTGATTTTTGACAAACCTACCAAGTCCATATTAGCAGGACAAAACAGTCTCTTTAACAAATGGTGCGGGGACAACTGGATATCTATAACCAAGAGAATGAAAGGGAACCCCTAACTCACTCCCTATATAAGAATCAACTCAAAATGGATCAAAGACCTAAATATAAAACCCAGGACTATTAAACTACTAGAAGAAAATGTAGGGAAACATCTTAGAGACCTTGTGGTAGGTGGTGGTTTCTTGGACCTTATACCCAAAGCATACACAACAAAATAAAAAATAGATAAATGGAACCTCCTCAAAATTAAACACTTTTGCAACTCACAGGACTTTGTCAAAAGAATGAAAAGGCAGCTGACTTAATGGGAGAAAATATTTGGGAATCACATGTCTGATAAGGGTTTAATATTGGTGATATATAAAAGAGATGCTACAACTCAACAATAAAAAGACAAATGACCTAATTAAAAAATGGGCAAAAGACTGGAATAGACATTTGTCCAAAGAAGAAATACAAATGGCAAAAAAAAAAAAAAACCATGAAAAAAATGCAAATCAAAACTACAACGAGATATCATTTCACCCCTATCAGAATGGCCACTGTTAAAAAGACAGAGAACTATACGTGTTGGAGAGGACGTGGAGAAATAGCAACATTTATGCACTGTTGGTGGGAATGAAGAATAGAACAGCCACTGTGGAGGACTGCTTGGCAGTTCCTAAACAAATGGAACACATAGATTGGCCACAAAATCCTGCAGTACCACTACTAAGCATATACCCAGAAGAACTGAGAGAGCAGTGACACGAACAGACACCTGCACAGAGATGTTCTTAGTGGCATTATTCGCAATTGCCAGAAGATGGAAACAACCCAGGGGTCCATCAAGAAATGAATGGATAAAAAATGGTGTACTCACCCAATGGAATATTATGCAGCTATAAGAAGAAATGAAGTCATAAAACACATGACAACATGGATGGACCAGAAGGATGTTATGTTGAGTGAAGCAAGCCAGACACAAAAGGACAAATACTGCATGATTGTGTTACTATGAACTTAATATATTGTGTAACATATTGTATGATTCCATTTACATAAAATGTAAATATGAATCAATTTATAAAGATGAAAGTTGATTAGTGTTTATGTAGGGCTATGGAAAGCATGCTAAGGGGTTGGAGTTTTTCTTTTTGGAGTAATGAAATAATTCTAATTTTTTTGTGATGATAAATGCACAACACTGTCATTACACTAAAAGCCATTGATTATACACTTAAATAGATCACATGGTATGTGCATATATCTCAATAAAACTCGCTAATAAACAAATAAATAATTATGCAAGAAATAGCAGCTATGTACAGCAGGGGAAACAGAAAGATTGAGAAGGGAAGAATTTTCTTTTTTTGTTGTTGTTCATTATTATTATTACTGAAATAATGAAAACGCTCTAATAATGATTAAAGTGATGAATGTACAACTATGTGTTTATACCAAATACCACTAATTATACACTTTGGATGAACTGAATGCCTTTTAATATGTATCAATAAAATTGATTTGTTTAAAAAAATCAAGTCATTAGGGAAATGCAAATAAAAACCACAATGAGATATCATATCACATCCTTTAGAATGGCTATTTTTGAAAAACACAACAGAAAATTAAAGTGTTAGAGAGGCTGTGAAGAAATAGGATCACTCATTCATTGCCGGTAGAAATGTAAAATGGTGCAGCTCCTGTGGAAGACAGTTTGGTAGTTCCTCAGAAAGTTAAATACAGAATTATCATAAGACTTGGTAATCCTACTTTCAGGTCTGTATCTCAAAGAATTGAAAGCAGGAACTCAAACAGATATCTGCACACCAAAGTTCATAGCAGCATTATTCACAATTGCCAAAAGAGGGAAGCAATCCAAATGTCCACCAACAGATAAATGGATAAGCAATGGATAAACAAAATGTGTTAAATATACACAATGGAATATTATTCAGCCATAAAAGGGAATGAAGTTCTGATACACACAAAAACATTGATAAACCCTAAAGACATCCTGCTGAGTTAAATAAGCCAGGCGCAAAAGGACAAATATCATCCAGGTCACTAAAACTTTCTACATATCAGCAATATGGCTATTTCACTTTCTTATCATTTGTGTGTTCACTGGACTAGCATTTTAAATTTCCTTCAAGAACTTTTCCTTTGCATTCACAACTTGGATAACTAGTGCAAGAGGCCTAGTTTTCAGCCTATCTCAGTCCTTGACATGCCTTCCTCACTAAACTAACGATTTCTAGCTTTTGATTTAAAGTGAGAGATGTGCAACTCTTCCTTTCATGAAAACTTAGAGGCCACTATAGGATTATTAATTGGCCTGATTTCAATATTGTTGTGTCTCAAGGAATAGGGAGGTCCAAGGAGCAGGGGGAGAAGGAGGAATATTGAGTGGAGCAATTAGAACACAGACCAAAATTACCAAGTAAGTTCACTGTCTTACATGGGTACATTCAAGGTGCCCTCAAACAATTACAGGAGTGGGAAGCAGGTGTGGCTCAAGCGACTGGGCTCTTGTCTACCATTTGGGAGGTCCAGGGTTTGATTCTTGGGGCCTCCTGGTGAAGGTGGGCTGGCCCAAGTGGAGAGCAGGTCCACAAGGAATGCTGGCCCAAGTGGAGAGCAGGTCCACAAGGAATGCTGGTCCAAGTGGAGAGCAGGTCCACAAGGAATGCTGGCCCAAGTGGAGAGCAGGTCCACATGGAATGCTGGCCCATGCAGCGAGCTGGCCTAAGCAGAGTCTTGGCACAGCAAGATGACATAACAAAAAAGAGACACAGAGTAGAGACAATAGGAGATACAGCAGACCAGGGAGCTGAGGTGGCAGAGATTGAGTGCCTCTCTCCCACTCCGGAAGGTTCCAGGATCAGTTCCTGTTGCTGCCTAAAGAGAAGACAAGCACACACAGAAGAACACACAGCGAATGGCCACAGAGAGCAGACAATGGGGAGGGTGTGTGTGTGCGAAATAAATAAATCTTTTAAAAATAAATAAAAATAAGCGTACAGCCAAGTGCCAAAGCCTCTAAAATGAACGATATATCAAGAACAAAAGAATAAAAATTTAAAAAATCATAATCTGCTCAGACATCAGAAGATACTGATTGCACATATGAAACATTAGGATGCTATTCAGAGAACAAAAGAGAACTCGCAGAAATTAAAACTATTAAGTCAAGCAGAAATGAAAAAATAAAACAATAACAAAAAAACAAGACAGTAGGGAAATAAAGTAGGAGGAATCTCTCAGAAGACGGAACAAAAAGACAAAGAGAAAATAGGAGAGAAGAGACAGGAACATTAGAGTATCAGTCCAGGAAATCTAACATCTAATAATAGAAGACCAGAGAGATAAGAGAAAACGAAGGGGAATAAATCATCAATGAAATAATTCAAGAGAATTTCCCAGAACTTCATGGCTTGAATTTTCAGATTGACATGATCCACAGAGTGCCCAGCAAATGCTCAGAATGAACCCACAAAGGGGCGCATCAGCCTGAAATTTTAGAACACTGGGGTCAAGACCTGTTCCTATAAATTTTCAGAAAGAAAAACAAAAGCAAATCAAAGCAAAACAAAGTAAGTAAATAAATGGGTTACACAGAAAAAAAAAGGGGGGGGGGGTCAAATATATTTGGATTTCTTGGAAGTAATATTTGCAGCTAAACCATAATGGAACAATAACTTCAAAATTCTTTAGGAAAATTTCTTCCAGCCTAAAACTCTATATTTAGTCAAAGGAAAATAAAAATTTTTCAGATTTATAAGGTCTCAAAAACCCTTGCTTAGGAAGCTATAGAAAGATGTACTCCAACAAAGCAATGTAGTAAACTGAGAAAAAGGAAAATAGGATTCATCCAGGAAAAGGGAATTTCAAGGTGATTACGATAAAGCCACAGAGAACAATCAGACAGATTGCAGGTTAGAAGGATATGGGAGAGAATTATTCCAAAGATGAAACTGATTGATATTTGACATGTAATTGATTGTATATCTGACATGTCTAAGGAGATTTAGATAACTGCTAGAGTTTGGGGTTAATTTATATATAAGTACACTGAAAACTAATCAAAGAAAAAGAAAAAAAAAACTAGAAGGAAAACAAGAGTAAGAACAAATTAACCAAACATATATATATATGGCTTATCTGTGTGTGGGATTTACATAGGTATAGTAATAAAAAACTAACATCTTGGTAGAATGGGAATTAGAAAGGGGATGTGAATGTGGTGAAAAGATGTAACAGCTAAATTCTATCATCTGGTGATAATCCTAAAACAAAACCAAAGAAAGAGTAAAATGATCTGGTTATTTGGTGATTTGGAGGCAAATACTAAAAGAATCTGCTAAAATTCTTCTAGTATTGAGTGGTTATTCAGTGATTTGGAGACAAATATTGGAAGAATCTGCTGAAAGTGATTGCCTTGGGGGAATGAGAAGAAATGATTGTATAAAATCTATACAACAAAAAACAAAGGAAGAGTTAATGGGCCAGAAGACTAGGGTTGAGTTATCTAAAGACACACTTTCTTCCCCTCCATTTTCAGTTCTTCAAACGGCATCATGTCATGCATCTTGTAAGATAGTGACCATCTGTTCTATATTGTTATTATAAATATACTATGAGAATAGCACTTAAGGACAGTAACTCAGTTAGCTCCAAAGCCATTACTGCATCTGAAATAATTAAAGTTGTCAGTGAAAGGAAAACTAATAGAAAATTCTGATAACACTTAGAAAACATCTGTCAGCTCTCTGTGTGACTAGAAGAGAAAAAGGCACTCAATAATAAAGTACAGCTTATTACCAAAGAGATGTATTTTAGAAAAATGCTTCCTTACTGTATTTCTCCTTGATCTCACCCCACTTCTCAAAGCTCTGTATTATCTTCCTAGATACATGCAAAGCCAAACAAGTTAAGACAGTAATTTCCTCTGGTCCAAACTTTGCACTCTCCCTCTACTTTCAAATGGCAGTCTGTACCTTTCAGTGCTGCATACTTAGCCCTAGTAGAAATGCCACTGATTCATTCTATTTCTATGCACAAACCTTTCCTGAGTCCATTTATGTGTAGATACTACATTTAGGTCTTTGGCCCTTAAGGAACTTTAAATTAGTCTAGCAGTAGACACATACACAAAAAAATAATAACAGAAATGTGAGAACACTGATCAATTTGATTATTTTTTAAAACAAGTTCAATGGGAAGCACAAAAGAGAGTAATAGCTCTGTTCAGGAGGTAAAGAAAGGCTTCACAGAAGAGAAGATGGCTGAGTTAGATCATGAGTTGGAGAATGAGTAGTAATTTACTCATGGATAGATGAAAGGAGAAGATTTCAAGCAAAAGGAGTATTAAAGCAAAAGCAGAAGGTGGGCTTGTCAGTGTAATTCAGTTTTCCTGACATAAAGGGCCAGTGGCAGGGGGATGGGAGAATGTGGCAGCAGGTGGTCAGATTGGAACGTAAGGAGGAAGAGGATAAAAAGAATCAAATCTTTTGTGATATTATAAAGCAATTTTTCGATTCTTTTTTGGGGCAGTGGTGGAAAGGAATGAGAGGGAAACAGCTTATGGGAAACCACTAAAGGATTTCCCATAACTAAGTAGAGGATTGAAGTAGATGGACTTGCAAGGCTTTTTTTTTCTCCCTCCCATTTTGCATTTTCTCTTAAGTGCTTACTTGAATGTTGAGCGTTCAAGCAGGAAGTGTAACTTGGGAAAATGAAGACTCTTAAGTAACAAAAATTAGCCAATGGTAAACCACAACAGGGGCACTACAATGGTGTGAGCAATGCCATTATTAGCCTTTATACTGTTACAAAGCCAAGGAATATTAGGGTTCAGGGGATAGTCCAGGACTGAACCTGGTCTATGGTAGTGACCATGGATAAATTACTAAGCTTTTTACTTAGACTGAAAATAGAAAAGATTTGTTCTGGCCACGTCAGAGGGAAAGTTATAAGGATCAAATTAAATAATGTAAATGGAAATCTTCTGATAAAATTTCCTGGTTCTTCATTTACAAACTCTATGACTTTGGGCACACTGTTTAATTTCTGTGGGCTTCAAAGTCCTCATTTGTAAAGTAGAATAATTCCATCTATCTTACAGGGTGCTAGGAAGACTAAATGAAATAACGTATGTAAAGTGCCTTGCCTGACATACAGTAAGTTATGACTATTATTTGTAGTATCTTAGCCATTTATATTGGCTTAAAGAATATCAGTTGGTCACTTCTGCAGTCAATAAATATTCACTGAGGACATGAAGTACACAGAGCCCTGATGAATCAGAATACCTAAGAAAAATAACCAAAATAGGGATTAAATTCAGAAAACACCATCACACTGCTCATCATCAGGTCAAATTTAGAAACAGCACTACCTACCTATAAGATTAAAGACTTCTAGAATCTCATGTAGGAATTAAGCAAGATTGTTTCGATTCTCATTGCATTCCTGTGTACACACACGTTCAACAAACATGTATGAGTGTGCACATGTGCAGAAACATTAGGACTCACTAAAAAAACATAAATCTCTCACACTGCAAAATTAAGGAAATGCATAGGCAGCAAATCTCTGAGTGAAGTTGATGCAATGGGTTATATAAACCAATAATTTATGTTAGTGTTTCACAAAATGTTAGACACTAGGAAAGGAACAAAAATAAGTTGAATTACATCAATAAAAAGGTATGACTAGATGTGCTGCCTGAGTTGGGATGCTATTTCTAGCTATAAACAGCAACGGCTAAAATTCGGATGACTAGCTAAGCACTCCAATAATGAAAACAAAGCATGTTATAATAGCTGCTGCTAGATCCCCAGCCTTGGAGATCAATGAAATAATGCCTGTCACCATATATACACAATCTCACGGGTTTTTGTTTCATTGGGAACAATAAGTTCAGACCATTATTAAACTAGCAATTTGCCAACGTTTGGTTAAGTATGTTATGGTTATGATAATAAATGATCTTTCATATTAAATCACTTATGACCTTGGTAAAATAATATTTTATATTAACTGACTCTTGGGATGCTTTAATTTTAGGAAACATACATTTAAGTTTTTACAAGTATGAAAACAAAACTAGATATTCCTAGGCTACATCATATTAATGAGCAATCAAAGATGTGGGAATACATAAGGGAAAAAAGCACATCAAATATCCATCTAATTAGTTTCAAATTTGGAAGGATACCTGCAATTAAAAATAAAATACAGCCAATACTTTAAGTCCTTAAACATACAGAGTATAGGTATCATGGGTTTCTTGGATTCACATCTCCCTGACTAAGGTTATTTCATGGAAGTTACCAAACAAAGTAAAAAGTTGTGGGAAAATCCAACACCCACTTAAGGATGGAGGTGACCATCTTGACAAATGTGCGATGACAAGTATTTCTAGAATTCATGGTAAAAAGAATTAAAGAAAAGATTCTAGATCATAGATTAAGCTAGGGCATCCACAGTTCACAAATACATATTTGTCATATACAGTTCCATCAACAGGTTCAAATTTTAAATTACAAATATACAATTAGGAGATTGTATATTTACTTAAATCAGTTACTTTCCTTGTCATCTAATGATTATTGAGATAATGGGACTTTGGATAGTCTGGAAGGTAAGGGAAAGTAGACTTTGGTAGGGCATCAGCAGGTACATGGTATCTGGCACATAGCAGGAGCTCAATAAATATATGACAAATGACTTGGCAAAAAAGGACACACTGAAAAAGATCTGGAAATATGACAGTTTCAAACCTGCTACTTTGATATCTGATCACAAGCCCTGATGCTGACAAATACTCAAGGCTCCATTGGCTGCCACTGACATAGATACCATAAATTACCAATATTTAGCTTAGAGTTTTCTCCTACAGCAGACAAGTAAAAGTACATATAATAAAAGCCCCACACACGTGAATAAGAAAACCTAATTTTAAAAAAGATATTATATTCTACTTTTTATAGTATAGCTGCCTAAGCCCCAATGCTGCTCAACATGCCAGTATGCAACAAATGAGTTTTTGCCAGAATATGCATGTTGCCTTCATAAAGAATGTCTTGATATGAAAGCAAAAAAAAAAAAACAAAAAACAAAAAAACAAAAAAAACTCCAGAAAACAAATGAATTAAAAAGAGTGTTTAGTGACATAGTCGAGTCACATTTGGTACAAGTTTCTTATCTTGCAGCAGGCTGTTAACAATCAATGCTGTGGACTGTAGATAGCCTGCTGGTCTGTGGACCACAGTTTGAGCAGAACCGGTATAGACAACCTCAGCACAATCTATACTCTGATGATGATTTTCTAAGGAAAATATAGATAGATTGACTGTCTAAAAACTATCACAGAATAGTAGAAGGGGGGCAGAAAGGGAATATAAATGTAATACCTACATTTATTAGGTATTACTATGACCCAAGCTTTTACAAATATTATTTTATTTAACCTTCACATAATCCTGTTTTCACAGTATTACCATTCTGAAATGAAGTTCAGAGAGGTGTATACTTAAGCCACACAACTAGTATGGAAGCCATGAAATGTGCCCCTTAGCTCTCCTACTGCAGGGAATATGATTGACTAATGGCCCCAGCTGCTGGCCCTCTGGATCCCTACTGCATTCATGCCACCCTCTGGGCTCCTCTTGGCTACTGACTGAACACAGCACTGATGCTAAGGAAGGCCCATGTGAGTGAGACATGGAACTCCCCCAATGGGCAACTTCGGCCCGTGGACTTATCAACCTGGATGAACCTTTCTTGGAACTGAGTTGCAGTCCAAGACAATCCTCCTTCCTTCCTCTCTGGTATAGGTGTCTTTATCTGCACTATAGTCTGAAGGCTTTCCCCACCTTCTGCTCCTTCCCTCAGTACATCTCTTGCACATCTAACCCCATCTTGGAATCTGCTTGTTGGCAGATCCAAACTAATGCAGCTAGTAAATGAGGGTGCTGGTAATGAACCATGTGATTATCTGAGGGAAGAGAATACAAGTTTACAATGAATTACACTGAGTCTGAGACACTGTATTTTACTCACAGTTGGGAAGTCTGATACAGGGAGCAAACTAAAAAGAATGCCACTGCCTAACTCTCTTTCTGCACTTGGGATAACACACTGGGAGTGCAGGCCAAACATGGGGTAATGATGGCGGCAGTGAGACTAACAGAAGTGTGTGTGCGAAAAGATTTGCAAAATTGTCACTTCCTGGTATGTGGTATACCTGGTATTCATATTGTCAGTTCTGAAAAAGCAATTAAAACAGCAAAAAAAAAAAAAAAAAGAAAGAAAAGAAAAAAAGGCACCACACTGCCATGTTTCTGCAATAGTTTCCGTAGGCAGTAATATATGGATTTTCTAAATGGTAAAAACACATTAGCAACCTTGCCAATTGTCTCAAATAGATATGATAATGAATGAAATTGAAATAATATCTACTGAGCATTTATTCTGGTTAAAGATGATATGGTAGGGAATTCATCAAAATAATTAGCCATTATACACATGTGGACTATTTAAGTTCATATGGGGCAAATTCTTTCGTATGCCCCCAGAATCTATAATAGTACATCAAATGAAAGTTTTTTGGCTTGCATCTATAAAAGGTACACAAAACTTGATATATATTCTGAATTTTAGGTTAAAATGATAAAACCAAGATAATGTAGAGTACAGGGAAACTAGGATAAAATATTTTGCTTAGAATAAATTACATAAAGTATGATATCAATTTTTTACATAAATGAGATTAAGTATATTATAATGACTATGTTAGGGAGGGAAAGAATAAAAATGACAACATTATTATTAGCTTTTTACATCTTCCATGTCTTACCAGAACAAAGGATCTCAGACCATTACTAAAAGCTCTGCATTTTCTTAAATTCTAATATTAATACTGCCTTTATAGAAATAAATAAAAAGTACTGATGGAAGATGTAAAGTGCATTAGTGTTCATGTTATCTCTCTTGGTATGAATGTAATGGGAATCTTAATAAGGAGATATAAACCAATGTCACTGATTAGGAAATATATCCACTCACATCATTTAGTGGCCGCCGCTGGGGCTTGATGATGATATCTGAGTAGAATTACTGTAAAGCAAATGATGAATTGGTATCAGGGGCAAGAGGACACATAAATGTGCCTCAGAGATGAAGCAATAACATTCTACATAACAAGTTTAAAGGTCAACTCAATAGACAGTGCAGTCAGTCCTAAAACAGTACTAAGTTGGCTGAGTTAGAGCTTACTAACTGCTTAGAACTTGCTGAAGCTAAGCTGTTTTGATAGTTGGGTCACAGGCTTCCTTGGTTATAATAACCTGCAAGTAAATTTTACATGTTTTAGTCTTTTTTAAGCTCTTAAATACCATGGAGTAATGCTGATCAGATTTTCAAACACAGGCACATTCTACTCAGATGATTTCATTCTTAAGGGACCTTGTCAATATGAAGCCTTATTAAAAAGAGGGCAAAGAATCTTAAGTGACATTATAAATGAAAAAAAAAAATTGGCTAGGTTATATGAAGAAAATTCCTTTCTGTAGTTACTTTAGTGACCGTAGTTCAACAAACTTTGGATAGAGTGGTCGCCAGAATTAATGTATCAAAAATATAAACAATGCTTCTCTCACTTCCTCTTCTAATTGGTTCTATTTCAGTGTACAAGTGGAAAATGCCCAAATACCATCAACTTATTTATGACTAGGCATTTGGGAAATTTCATTTTTAAAGCACATTTTAAAGAAAAGATATCTATCTAAAACTCAGTCCACTCATTTGTTCAGAGTTTATTTATTATATTACATAACCTTAAAATGGTCACAAATGTGGTTTCCAATTTATCTTTCCATAAAATGAAGGAGAAAAAAGAACTCCATGGAGATTTATTTCAGTGATTTCATTAAAATTCCTCCTCCACCAAGGAGTTAACTAATTGCTCTAAGCCTAAATGTGTTAAACAGGGGTAATAAATAACAACTTGTAAGGGTTATTGTGCAGATTAGGGATAAACAATGAAAAGTGCTTTGCACATAGTTAATCAATAAAATCAGATTTTTAGTTGTGAAACTAAGACAAACTTTTTTTTAAAAGATTTTATTTATTTATTTATTTATTTCTCCTCCACCCCACCCCCCCCCACCCCGGTTGTCTGTTCTCTGTGTCTATTTGCTGCGTCTTCTTTGTCCGTTTCTGTTGTTGTCAGCTCTCTGTGTGTGCGGCACCATTCCTGGGCAGGCTGCACTTTCGTTCGTACTGGGCAGCTCTCCTTATGGGGCGCACTCCTTGCTTGTGGGGCTCCCCTACGCGGGGGATGCCCCTGCGTGGCAGGGCACTCCTTGTGCGCATCAGTACTGCACATGGGCCAGCTCTACATGGGTCAAGGAGGCCCGGGGTTTGAACCGCGGACCTCCTATGTGGTAGGCGGACGCCCTAACCACTGGGCCAAGTCTGCCGCCCAAGACAAACTTCTAAATAGTTCAAAATTCTTTTTCTTCTTCTTGACAATGAAATACCATGTTTTTTGAAACAACAAATATTTCTCAGAGATTACAAGAATTCAATGAAAGATGTCACCCTTACCCCTTTAAAATGGTTAACTTCATAATTTTTAAAATCATAAGACATAGCATACACATAGCAAAGTGCGTAAACACATGTATGCACTATTTAAAGCATCTTTTTAAAGCAAACACCTGTGTAACTACCACCTAGTCAAGCAACAGCATGCTACTGGTGCCCCCAAAGCTCCCTAAGAACCCCTTCCTTATTATAATCCCTTCCCTCTCTCAGAAGTAGTCATTCACCTTGCTTTTTTGTATAGTTTTCATGCCCAAACAATATAGTTTAATCTTGCTTGTTTTTGAACCATACATAAATAGGATAATATTGTGGAAATTTTCTTTTATTTTGCTTTTTATTTTAGTCCACATTGTGTTTGTGAAATTTGTCCCTATCACTGCATATAGCTATGGTTTCATTGCTGCATAGTATTTTGTTGCATAAATACACCATGATTAATAAAGAATGTATAACTGATAGATTTTAAGTTGTTTCTAGTATCTGGCTTTTATGAAAAGTACTACCATAAACATTCTTACATGCATATCTTCAACTTCACTGGATAATGTCAAATTATTTTCTAAAATGAATGTATCAATTTACACTCCTATCACCTCTACTTTAATAGTATCCAATTTATTGTATTTTTACCATGTATGTGCTCAAAACAAGAGTTGCGTGTGGTTTGTTGGGAGTAATCATAGAATATTATTGCTAGATGGAAATGAAGAGATTAATTACTTTAACTTCTTTATTTTAGACAAAGGATCTAGGGCTTAGAGATATTAAGATATTTACCTGGGAAGCGGAGTTGGCCCAATGGATAGGGCGTCCGCCTACCACATGGAGGTCCGCGGTTCAAACCCCGGGCCTCCTTGACCCGTGTAAAGCGCTGTGGCGTGCAAGAAGTGCCATGCCATGCAGGGTGTCCCCCACATAGGGGAGCCCCATGCACAAGGAGTGTGTCCCATAAGGAGAGCTGCCCAGCATGAAAAAGTGCAGCCTGCCCAGGTGTGGCGCCGCACACATGGAGAGCTGACGCAGCAAGATGATGCAACAAAATGAGGCACAGATTCTGGGTGCCGCTGAGAAGAATACAAGCGAACACAGAAGAACACACAGTGAATGTACAGAGAGAGCAGACAACTGGGGTTGGGGGGGTGAGGAGGGTGGGGAGGGCAGGGAAGGGGAGAGAAATAGGTAAAAAATAAATCTTAAAAAAAAAAAAGGTATTTACCTGATGTCACAATGAATAAGAGGCATAATGAATTGGAGAACCAAATAATTAGAGGCAACTTTGTAGCTGGACCATACACTAGGGTTCTTCCCAAGATACTAAGCCGCCTTCCAAGGCAGTCTGGAAATAACGGTATACAACTATTATCTTAAATGTGAACACAGTGGGATCACAGGAATGTTTAAGAGCAGTTTAGAACATGGCAGCAACTATACTATTTTAATACAATATTAATAACCACTGCTAGCTACTACTTTAGAGCTGTTGGGAGGATTAAATGAGATAATGCATGGAAATCCCTCAGAACAGGGTCTAATACACCATAAGCACTCAATAAGTTTTGGCTATTCTCTTTGGGGGGGACCTTACTCTATGTCAGGTTCTCTAAGCATTTACAATATTTTTCATTTAATCCTCTCAAAAAGCTCATGAAAGTAGGCATTACTGTCTCACTTTATAAATAAGCAAATTGAGGCTTAGAGAAATTCCTTACACAATGCCACAGTTACCAAGTGGCAACAAGAAACCAGGAAATGAACCCACATCCACCTGGGTTTGTGTTTCTAACATATTATTACAATCTAAAACTTAGTCAGAGGGAATAGTGCTGTATATTTTTGAAAATATGAAAAAATAATGCTGATTTTGTTCATTTTACTATGAACTAATGAATTCTGGGGAAGTGCACACTATCAAGTAAAAAATGTAGCAAAGCACCAGGCAACCTCTTTAATTAAAGCTGGAATCTTTACATCTGCTGACATATCCTATAATTTGAGGTTAGAAGCCTGTTTTCTAGCCCCCATATTCACCACTAAACATTTGTGCCATTTTGTCAAGAAACTTCTCTGGGCCTCAGTTTTCATGTGAAAAAACCAAAACGATTTTATATATGTACAGATATTTTATTATGTAAGCTGTATGTACTAAATAAAGAAAATATGGAGTGGAAAGATAAGTAGAAAGATTATGCAAAGTCCCAGAAAACAAACATCTAAAATTTTGGCATACATCCTATCAGTATTTTTATCCTGAGGGCACAAGGTAAATAGTTGGTTTGGTGTCTTCAAAATTTTTATGTTAATAAATTGCAATCACAGTGTTCAATTCCATACCCTCCTTTCTCCACTAATAACAAAGGTATTTCTTAGCTATTATCTTCATAAAAATTTTAATGGCTGTGGATGTACCTCAGTTTAATCTGCCTATATACAGTTATTTTCAGTTATGACAAATATCTTTTAACTGTTTTCGTGAAGTTAGGATTATTATCCTTATGACTGAGTTCCCACTTAGAATTATTTAATCAAAGGGGTTTATTAAATCTATTCAGAGAAGAAACTGTAAGGATCTGTATATAAGCCTTTTTATTTTTTTAATGACTTTTTAAAATTGAAATACATCACTCATACAAAAACATACATAAACAATAAATGTATAATAGTTGTGAATTTACAAAACAAACATATATAACATCTCACCCTACCACCAATAACTTGCATTGTTTTTAAACCTTTTTAATGATTAAAGAGCATTGTCAAAATATTACTACTAAACATTTTTCCCCTAACCAATGTGATTATTATCTTTATATCATTACATATGAACATACATAAACAATTAAGTGTATAGTAAATGTTGTGAATTTACAAAGCAAACATGCATAACATCATAGAGGGGTCCCATATATCAACCCTCCACCAATACCTTGCATTGTCATGAGACGTTTGTTACAAACTATGAAAGAACACTGCCAAAATCTTACTACTAATCATAGTTCTTTTCTTACATTTGGTGTGTTTTTTCCCCAACGCACCCTATTATTATTTTTTAAAATATATTTTATGACAGAAGTTGTAAACTTATAAAACAATCATGCACATGTGCAGAATTCCCAAACAACGCCCTTCCAGCAACACACCACAATGTGGTGTGTCATTTGCTACAGATAAAATAATATGTACATTTGGCTCATATTTTCCACACTGCCTCGGTATCAACACAGTATATCTTTTGCATAGATGCAAGAATATTATATTATTACTATTAACCACAGTCCATAAGTCACTCCAGTGGTATTTTTCCCATGCTTCTCCACATTCCCAATACCCTGCAGTGATATACATTTGTTCTAGCTAACAAAGGACACTTACATCTGTAACATCAACCACAATTCTCATCCACCTCTTGGTTTACTGTGCTACCCAGTTCCTAGATTATTCTCAAGCATTCTGTCAATTGGCATTTACATAACTAGACTACCATTTTCAGTCACATTCCCATTTATAAACTAGCTGTTACTGTGTGTTACCATCCATTCTATACATTTCCACAATTTTACAGTAAAGCTAATTAAAACTTCTACATACATTAAACATCAGTCGTCCACTCAGTCCTCCTCTTATCTCCTTTAAGAATCCACCACCTACCACCAGGTCTTGAAGATATTTTCCAATTATTTCTTTTAGCAGTTTTATGGTTCTTGCTTTTATTTTTAGTTTTTTTAATCCATTTTTAGTTAGTTTTTGGATAAGGTTTGAGATAGGGGTCCTCTTTCCTTCTTTCAGCTGTGGATATCCAATTCTTTCAGCATCATTTGTTGACTGGATTGTTCTGCCCGAGCTGTATGAGTTTGACAGGCTAGTCAAAAATCACTTGACCATACCTGTGAAGGTCTGTTTCTGAACCATAAATTTGGTTCCAGTGGTCTATTGTGTCTGTCTTTAGGCCAGTACCATGTTGTTTTTACCACTACAGGTAGGTATTATGATTTAAAGTCTGGAGATGAGGGTTCACTTTTCCTTTTTATAATGTGTCTGGCTATTAAGGACTCCTTACCCTTCCAAATAAATTTAATGATCATGTTTTCCATTTTTTCTTTAATGCTGGTGGAATTATCGGTATTGCATTAAATCTGTATATCAATTTGAGTAGAATTGATTCTTTTTTTAAAAATTTTAAAATTTATTTTTATTTATTTTTTGTCTTTATTTTTTAAAATATTACATTAAAAAAATATGAGGTCCCCATATACCCTCCACCCCCCTCACCCCACTTCTCCCCCCATAGGAACAATCTCGTCCATCATCATGAGACATTCATTGCATTTGGTGAATACATCTCTGATCACCGCTGCACCTTATGGTCAATGGTCCACATCATAGCCCTCACTCTCCCACGTTCCACTCAGTGGGCCATGGGAGGACACACAACGTCCAGTAACTGTCCCTGCAGCATCACCCAGGACAACTCCAAGTCCTGAAAACGCCTCCACATTTCATCTCTTCCTCCCATTCCCCACACCCAGGAACCACCATGGCCGCTTTCTCCACACCAATGCCACATTTTCTTCAATTACTATCATAATAGTTCATGAATAGAATATCAGTAAGTCCACTCTAATCCATATTCTATTCCTAGAATTGATTCTTAATGATATTTAGTCTTCTAATCCATGAGCATGGGATGTACTTCCAGTTATTTAGGGCTTTTTTGATTTAACATTTGAGTTGCAGTTTTCTGAATACAAGTGCTTTACATCATTGGTTAAGTTTATTTCTATTTGAGTTTTATCTGTCATATTTTATTTTCACCACTCTTTTGACACTTTTAGTTACTTTTATTGATATAATCTTCATTTCTAGACTCTCTTCCAGGCCCCGCTCTCCTGTCTTTTCTTTTCAGGCTCTAGCACACCCTTTAGTATTTCTTGAAAATCTGGTCTCTTGCTTAGAAATTGTCTGTTTCTGTTTATCTGTGAATATTCTAATTTCACCCTCATTTTTGAAAGATGGTCTTGCTGATATAAGATTCTTGCCTGGAAGTTTTTATCTTATAGTATCTTAAATATATCAGACCACTGTCTTCTTTCCTCCATGGTTTCTGGTGAGAATCAGCACTTAATCTTATTGGATATCCCTTATATGTTATGCATTGCTTTTCTCTTGCCGCTCTCAGAATTCTATGTCTTTGGCCTTTGACATTCTGATGAGTATGTGTCTTGGAAGTGGTCTATTTGGATTTTTTCCAATGGGAGCACGTTGTGCTTCTTGGACAGGGATATCTATGTCCTTCAATAGGGCTGGGAAATTTTCTAACATTATTTCTTCAAATATTCCTTCTGCCCCTTTTCCCTTCTCTTCTCCTTCTGGGACACCCATGATACGTATGTTTGCATGTCTTTTGCTGTCATTTAGTTCACTGAGACCTTGTTCAATTTTTTCCATTCTTTTCTTCATCTGTTCTTTCGTATGTTCACTTTCAGAGGCCATTTTTTCAAGCTCACCAATCCTTTCTTTTGCCTCCTCAAATCTGCTATTATATGATTCCAATGTTGTTTTTTTTTTAATTTCATTTATTGCACCTTTCATTCCCATAAGCTCTGCTATTTTTCTATGTCTGCTTTCAAATTCCTTGTGCTCATCCAGGGTCTTCTGAATATCCTTAATCTCTTTAGCCATCTCATTGAACTTATTAAGGAGATTTGTTTGAACATCCATAATTAGTTTTCTCAACTCCTTTATGTCATCTGGAGGCTTATCTTATTCCTTTAACTGGGCCATAGCTTCCTGTTTCTTGGTGTGGATTGTAATTTTTTATTGGTATCTTCCCATCTGGCTTACTAGAGTATTTCTTCTGGGTGCAGTTTTTCTCTCTAGTTTGGGCTTCCTATCGTTTCTTCCTTGCTGGTAATGCAGTAGGAACCAAGCATGTAGTTGGTGCTGTAAGCTGTGGAGGCTCAAGCTGCCCTCATTGCACCAGGGCCCAATGAAGCTTCTTCCAACTTTCTCCTTTGCCAGGGGTAGGGACAGAGTCACAGCTATGTGGAATAATTCACGTGCAGGCCTAGACTGTAGTTGCCCAGAGAGACTGATGAAGCTTCACATCCCTTTCTTCCCTACCTGGGGCAGGGATGGAGCTGCCAGTGTGGGCTACAATCTATGCAGTGCAGGTCCTAAGATGACTGCAGTTGCCCTAGTAGACTTCTGATTTTCAGTCTATGCCAACCAAAGTTTCCTGCAGTTACCTGTATAGGCTGGTGTAGGGCTCCTCAGCCTCCTCCCTGCCAGAGGTGGGGCTGAAGCCTAGACAGGCTGCAGGCTGATCTGTGGGAAAGAAACTGGTTCCTGCTGACACAGAGAGTTTCAGTCAGCTCAGCTTCCCCTCAGGCTGGGGGTGGAGTCAAAATGGCTGCGACCGGTCTCTTTCTGACTTGGGCTCGTTCTCACCCCAGCTGTTCCTGGGGTTATCTCTTAGCCAGCCAAGTCTCCCAATCAGTAGCCGAAATCAGCAGCCAACCATCTCCTCCTCCCCTGTTTCTGGGAAATGGAGGTTCCAATTCCCGTCACAGAGCAGCTCCTGGGGTGGCCTGTGCCGCCAGAGTAGGATAATCACTGGCCTCCATGGCTTGGATGGTAATTTCCTGGAGAGGCTGGCGCAGGTCCCTGCAGCTTCCTCCCGGCTGTAGGTGGCACTGGGGCCTAGGCTAGAGCTGCAATATGATCTGGGTGCGAAGAAGTCAGTCCCCACCAGCACTGGGATTTTCAGTCTGCCCTGCTTCCCCTCATGCCAGGCACGGAGTTAAGATGGCAGCTCCCAGCCTCTTTCTGACTTGGACAGGCTCAAACCTCAGCTGTTCTCAGGATCATACTGTAGCCCACTGGATTTCCTCAACCGTCTGAAATTGGTGCCCAGCCGTTTCTTCCTCCCCTGTTTTGGGGAAGGAGAGGTTTCAAATTCAGCCATGGGACAGCTCCCGAGGCGGCTTGTGCCTCTGGTGGAGGATTGGCACCATCCTCCGTGGCATGGAGTGCTCTACTTACAAGTCTTCTCTGCAGACGGGCAGTCATCTCCTTCCACTCCCTCAAGGATGTTGCAGGATGCTCTTCTGGCCTCCTGGAGCCCCCAAGCAGGTGCTGACTCTAGGAGCTCCTTACTTTGCTGCCATCTTGCTGGTTCTGGTACATAAGCTTTTTGTGAAAGCTCTTTGACAACTATGGAGTCTTACATAAATGTAAAGTGGTATTATTATTATTACAAGTTCATACTGTATTAGACTGAAATGATCCAGTTATTTATATGGTATGTTACTCCATAAATCTGAATATTTTTTATAAACAAAATCACCAAGATATTGCACACTGTTTTTAAATTCTATCACAGAGAATCTTAAAAGTCTGTTTGATTATGTTGTGGTTAGTAAAAAAACTTGATAAAGGATTAGAAAAAAAGCAATGAATATATACTGAAGTAAGAGTGGCAAAGTTAAGAAAGCACAGATTCAAGGAATATGGGGGCTGATAGAGACCTCAGGGTATATAAACTTCAACCCCTTTCCTCTTTGGATGATACAACTAAGGCCCAGTAGAAAGAAACCACTTGCCCAAAGCACCAGCAATTTAACAGAAATGGAACAGAACATCCAAATTTCTAATTATTGATGGTATCAATAACAATGAGAATTCCATCTTCTTGTAATTCACAGATGACAAAATTTCATTTCTTCCAGTTTATCTACCCAGATTATTAAAATGTGAAGTGCTAGTCTGAGTTTATAATATATATATATTTTAAATTGACAACTTAGACACTTATACTAGGCTATTGCCCTAAATATAGAACTATGATTTTGGTCTAACCACAGATAACTGAGAATCTATAAGAAAGGCTAACTATCTATTTTTTCTTTTTAAAAAGATAAATGAACAATATATAACCATATATCTGAGAAGGAACTTGTCATCAGAATATAAGAGGAATTCTTATAACTCAGTAAAAAAGACAACCCAATTTAAAACCAGGCAAAGGATCAAATACACAGTTCTCTGAAAAAGATATACAAATAGCCAACCAGCACATGAAGAAATATTCAGCATCATCAGCCAATAGGGAAATGTAAATCAAAACCACAATGAGGGGAAGTGGATTTGGCTCAACTGATAGAGTGTCTGCCTACCATACAGGAGGTCCATGGTTCAAACCCAGGGCCTCCTGATCCGTGAGGTGAAATGGCCCATGCGCAGTGCTGACGTACGCAAGGAGTGCCTTGCCATGCAGAGGTGTCCCCTGTGTAGGGGAGCCCCATGTGCAAGGAGTGTGCCCTGCAAGGAGAGCCACCCCATGCGAAAAAAAAGTACAGCTTGCCTAGGAGTGGTGCCGCACACATGGAGAGCTGACGCAGCAAGATGACGCAACAAAAAGAGACACAGATTCCCAGTGCCGCTGACAAGAATGCAAGCGTACACAGAAGAACACACAGCAAATGGACACAGAGAACAGATAACGGGGCGGGGGGGGGGGGGGAGAGAAATAAGTAAAAAATAAATTAAAAAAAAAAAACTACAATGAGATACTACTTCACACTTACTAGGATGGTTTTAATAAAAATATACAGAAAATAACAAGTGTTGGGTGAGAGTGTAGAGAAATTGGAACTTTTACATTTTGATGGTGGGAATGTAAAATGGTACAGCCATTTTAGAAATCAGTATTGCAATTCCTCACAATGTTAAGCATAGAGTTACCATATGACCCAACGATTCCACTCCTAAGTATAATCAAGAAAAACGCAAATATAAGTCCCCCTAAAAATTCATATACAAATGCTCAGAGCAGCATTAATAATAGCCCAAAAGTGGAAACAGTCCAAATGTTCATCAACTGATGATGGATAAATAAAATGTGACATATCAATAAATGAAAAATTATTTGACAACAGAAAGGAATAAAGTACTGATACATGCTATATTTATATGAAATATCCAGAATAGGCAAATCCATAGAGACATAAAGTAGATTGATGGCTGCCTAGGTTTGGTAGGGGAAGGTGCTGTGTGAAAGGGAGAAAGGACAAGAAGTCCCACATTCTAAGCCTAGTTCTTCTACTTACTCATGATATCAGGGTTCTTGTCTGTGAAATGAGGATATTTGTTTATGTTCTATCTACCTAATAGGATTGTAATATGAGGTCCAAATAAAAAAAAAAAGATTGCTAGTGAAATACGGCTGGATTTGACCTTCAGAAGTTTTGATATTGAATTCTATTTGCCACTTAAAAGGTTTGTCACCCTTGGTAAATTAGTATAGCAGCAGCTCAAGTTCTTATCTCTAAGATATACTGGGTCAATGTACTTCACAGAATTGAGCATGTACTTAGTATGAAATGCGATCCAGAAATAAAAGTAAACCAAAAGCCATTACAAATTCACTACAAATGTACATTATCATTATTATTTTTAAAGGTATTTATTACTTCTACTTCCCTGAGCTTTCAGGAAAGGAGAGGAGGCCTGGCTTGAGAAAACCCCAAAACCAAACAGGATAGAATCCAGTGATCGCTGCTAGCTTTATGACATGCACTACATAGCATTACTGGAATTCAAATTAGTTAAGTCTCACATATTTCAACATTTTGGGAACTAATACATGTCTTGTTTATCATACTACGAATAATTGATGGTGTTTCAATAGGAAATCTGACTGGCCACATTCTCTAGGATAGTAGTTCTCAAACTTTTTGGTCTCAAGATCCATTTATATGCCTTAAATTATTGAGAATGCCACAGAGTTTTAGTTTATGTGGTCTTATTTTTACCTCATTAGAAATTAAAACAGCAGCATTTTAAATATGTATTAACTCATTTAAAATAACAATAAAAATCTATTACTTGTTAATATAAATGACATTGTTAATGAAAAGCAAATATATTTTCCAAAAAAGAAATTTAGGGAGATGAGTGGCACTGTTTTACATTTTTGCAAGTCTATCTGTCTGGCTTAGAGAAGACACCTAGATTTTCATAATCGTTCCTGCATTCAATTTGTTTCTATATGTTGTTTTGTAAGAAAATCCAGCCTCACACGGATATGTAGAAGGAAAAAGGAGTACTTTAATAGCCATTCCAGATGACTGTGGATATTCTTCTTTGATACTATTCCCAAACTCAACAAGTAGAAGTTTATTAAAGGTTAGTAATTATGTAGAATCTAAACTTTTCACACTCTGTTACATTAAAATTCACTGGTCTTTTTCGCATTTTGAAAGGATCTTTTACCTATCCATAACTATATAGCATCTTGTACTGTTCCTTTAGAAAATACTGGATCACTGGATTATACAGATTTTTCCAATTTTGACGCATTCCATTATACAATATTTTTAAAAATTGCATTTGTTAATAACACTACAGACCTTATAAAAAGAAGTCTTTAAGGTTTGGGAAGCTATCAGTCTCATGGTGGTGACTACACTTTAAGAACTGCTACTCTAGGAGAAAAAGGAGTTTCTGGTACTTAGATTGTATATATTGATATGTACATGTAGAACTATTCAGATAAGAAAATCTACTGAAGGCTCAGCCCTAGCAACCCTGAAAGAAAATTATTTAATTTCCTTATACCTGCTTGCTTTAAGGAAAAAAGCTTTATTAATGGTAAGAGTCATTATATAGCGATAACAATTTCATTACACCAGGAAGCTATAACAATTCTAAACTGTATTCATCTAATAACATGGCCTCAAAATACAGAAAGTAAAAAAGGGCAGAAATACAAGGAGAAAGAGATCCACTTAAATTGCGGGAGATTTTCAGCATACTTCTCTCAGTAATTGATAAAACAAGGAGACAAAAAAATTCAATCCCAATACAGATTATGGGGAGTGGGTACAGCTCAGTGATTTGAGCAGCTGCTTTCCATGTACGAGGTCCTGGGTTCAATTCCAGGTACCTCCTAAAAAATCCAAAAACCAAAAACCAAAACAAATAAAAGATTAGAGTAAGAATCTGACTTAATGGACATATACAGAACACTGTACTAGCATGTGTAGAAGCACACTATACCAGAATATATGGAACATTCAAAAACAAAACAAAACAAAAAACAAAGGGTAGAAGAAGACCTTAAATCTGCTGTGATGTAATGAAGATTGTACAATACAGAGAACTTAGATTCAGGATTTGTCAGTTTATATTTCAGCTCTGCTACCTACTAGCCACATAATTAATCTTTCCATTCTTCAAAATGTTTCTTCTCTTGTGTGGCAAAAGGTTGGCAACTCTACTCTTCTAGTTGCTCACACCAAGTCTTGGAGTCATCCTTGATGCTCGTTTTCTCTCAAACCCCACATTCATGCTATTATCAATCCGCTCAGCCCTATCTGTGAATAGACCCATAACTAACCATCTTTACCACCATCACTCTGGTTCAAGCCACTATAAATTCATCTGGATTATTTCAAAAGTCCCTTTAACTTGTCTCTCAGCTAGCTTTCTCCCTTGTACCATATTACTACAAGGTCTATTGCCCATAGCAACCAGAATGATACTTAAAAAATAGTAACTCAGGTACCATATTACTACAAGGTCTATTGCCCATAGCAACCAGAATGATACTTAAAAAATAGTAACTCAGATTATGGGACTCTTTTGCTCAAAACCACCCATTGGCTTCCAATTTTAGATTGTCTAAATTCTCGGAATGAACTAAAATACCCTACCTGACTGGACTTCTAGCTACACTGCTGAACTCATTTCTTCCTACTATCACTCTTACTCCATTCAAGCCACACTGATCTCCGTGCTGTTCCTCAAACACATTTCACCTCAGGCCCTTGGCATTTACTGTTTCCTTGGCTTGGTTGCTTTCCCCCTCATATATACAAATGACTCACTCACTCACTTCTTTAAAAATCACCTAAATATTGAGGCCTTCCCTGACCAACTTTTGTAACATAACCCCCACCTCTGGCACTCTCAAACAACCATCCTTAATTTGTTTTTCTCTGTAGTCATTATTGTCATTGAACTATTATGTATCAATTGCTTATTTACCCACTATCTACTACTGGGGGAAAGTAAATTCCACAAGGATAAAGCCTTGTCTATTTTGCTTACTGCTTTACCCCCAGCACTTAGAATACTACGTGGCACATAGTAAAGTGTTCTAAAAATATTTGTTAAATATTGTTGTTGTTGTTTTTTAAAGATTTATTTATTTTCTCTCCCCTTCCCCCACCCCCAGTTGTCTGCTCTCTGCATCTACTCACTGTGTGTTCTTCTGTGACCGCTTCTATTCTTACCAGTGGCACTGGGAATCTGTGTTTCTTTTTTGTTGCGTCATCTTGCCGCACCAGCTCTCCGAGTGTGTGGTGCCATTCTCTGGCAGGTTACACTTTCTTTTGCACTGGGCGGCTCTCCTTAAGGGGTGCACTCCTTGCGCATGGGGCTCCCCTACGTGGGGGACACCCCTGCGTGGCAGGGCACTCCTTGTGTGCATCAGCACCGCGCATGGGCCAGCTCCACACGGGTCAAGGAGGCCCGGGGTTTGAACCACGGACCTCCCATGTGGTGGACAGACCCCCTGTCCATTGGGCCAAGTCCACTTCCCTGTTAAATACTGTTAAGGGTGTCTTTTTCCTCTTGGTTGAACATATTCAATTATTCCTCTTCTCAAAGATTTTACTCCTTCAAGTATTCCTGCTTTCTTGTGCATCAGCAATTTATCTTTGATCACTCTCATCAGCATGTAAACATATCCTGGTATTTCCATCTTAAAAAACAAACAACTCTACATCCCCACAAAACAAACAAAAACTTCCCTTAATCCCACCCAATCTTTTCCAGTTTTGAACCATTTTATCCATCTCACATCATAGAAAGCATCTAAGAAGAGATGTCTATGCACAATAGGTCATAGTATAGTTCAAAAATGTTCAGTTCCCTCCATCTCAATCCCTACTATCTTGGTCTAAGCCACCATCAACCCTCTTCTGATCTTCTGAAATAAGTCTTCTAACTGATAGCTTTGCTAGTCTCATTCCCGATAACCCATTCTCCACAGAGCAGTGCGATGGTTTGAAGCTGTATGGACCCCAGAAAAGTATGTTCTTGAAGTTAATCCATTACTATAGGTATGGATATGCCGTAAGTAGGATCTTTTGGTAAGGAGGATCTTAACACATGACCCAGCTCATTCAGGGTGGGTCCTAATCCTCTTTCTGGAGTCCTTTATAAATGCAGGACTAAAAAGCCTCACACACAGAAAAAAACCCTTGGAGACAGGAGAGGTCCTGGAGGCTGGAGGATGGAATCGGCAGGACAGAGGCACAGAAAGAGGTTCCCAAAAGGCTAGGCCCATGGAACAGCTCGAAGCTGAAGAGAAGACGCTCAGAGGAGAGGGAGAGTAGAGCAGACCTACGTTTTGCCCTGCCATGTACTTGACTGCCCACAGCTGAGCTTGGAGAGATGGCATCTTTAGATGACGCCACCATGTGCCTGGTTGCCCACAGCTGCAACTTGATGAGAGAGCATTTCTTGATGATGCCTTGGATTTGGACACTTTCACAGCCTCAGAACTGTAAGCTTTTAACCATTTATAAAAGCCAACACATTTCTGGTATAATGCCTTAGTGGCCTAACTAAAACGAGGCGCTAGAGTGATCGTTGAAAAAAAACACCACCTTCCTGCTTAAATCATTCAATGGCTTCCCTCTGAATTTAGAATAAAATTTATACTCTTTACTAGGTCTCTAAGGCCTTATATGATATGTCCTCTGGCTATCATGTCCCTAAACTCCTGCCATACTAGCCTCCAACCAGTTACCTGAACAAGGCAACCTCTTTCCTACTTCAGGGCTTTTGCATTTGCTGCTCTCATGGCCTTAGGGAACTTATTGTTCCCCAGCTCTTTGGATGGCTGGTTCCCTATCATCATTAAAGCCTTAGCTAAATAGTTACTTCTTCAATAGAGCTTCATTTGACCATTTTATCTAAAATCATATCACCTTATTAATTTTTATCATATCACTTAAAACACTCTAAAATTATTTTGTTTATTGTCTATCTCTTCCCATTAAATTATATGGTTAATAAGGCAGGATTCTTTTGTCTTGTTCACTGCTCTATCCCTTGCACACAGTAGAAATCAACAATATCTAGATATCCCTACTACATAGTAGATATTCAACAATACTCGTTAAATAAACTAATCAATTTTAAGTAAGACACTTCTCTGGATTTCAGTTTCTTGTGTGATAGGGCTATATTATTCACTCATTCATCTATTAAACATCTCTTGAAAACTTACAATGTGTATTAGTCAGCCAAAGGGGTGCTGATGCAAAATACTAGTAATTGGTTGGTTTTTATAAAGGGTATTTATTTGGGGTAGAAGCTCACAGTTACCAGGCCATAAAGTGTAAGTTACTTCCCTCACCAAAGTCTATTGCCATGTGTTGGAGCAAGATGGCTGCCAACGTCTGCCAGGGTTCAGGCTTCCTGGGTTCCTGTCTTCCCAGGGCTCATTCTTCTCCAGGCTCAGTTCTTCTGTTTTCTCCACAAGCTGTAGACTGTGAGGATCTGTAGGCTTTACCTCTCTCCACAAGGCTGTCTCTCTCCTTGGGGCTTCTGTTACCTCTCTTCTTCTGCATTCTTCTCCAGTGTGTTCACTTCCCTGGCTCCAGTTCAAAACTCCCACACCAGAAACGGACTTTGGCCCAGTGGTTAGGGCGTCCGTCTACCACATGGGAGGTCCACAGTTCAAACCCCAGGCCTCCCTGACCCGTGTGGAGCTGGTCCATGCGCAGTGCTGATGCGCGCAAGGAGTGCCCTGCCACACAGGGGTGTCCCCCGCGTAGGGGAGCCCCACGCGCAAGGAGTGCACCCTGTAAGGAGAGCCGCCCAGCACGAAAGAAAGAGCAGCCTGCCCAGGAATGGCGCCGCCCACACTTCCCGTGCCGCTGATGACAACAGAAGCGGACAAAGAAACAAGACGCAGCAAAAAGACAGAAAACAGACAACCGGGGGAGGGGAGGGGAATTAAATAAATAAAAATAAATCTTAAAACAAACAAACAAACAAAAAAACTCCCACATCAAAACCCCAACATCAAAATTCCAACTAACTCCTCTGCTCTGTGAGTACCCGCCCAATCAAAGTCTTAATCATAATCATGCACAGGTACAGACCAGTTTATAAACATAATTCAATATCTATTTTTGGAATTCATAAACCATATCAAACTGCTACACATTGTTTCAGGCATTGCGCTTGATATGGAAATATCATGATGTGCAAAATAGTTATCTTCTTTTCTTTAAAGGAACTTTATTCTAAAGATCCTTTTCTATGTGGGAATGCTAACTTCTTTGATTCTGTGTACTTTTAACAATCAAGTACATGGACGTAAGGGAATCTCTGCCAAACCTTTCAGTTTATATGAAACCACATTGGGGATGACAGATGTCAAAACCATACTGTCTTCAAATTTGCTTAATGTATATGCCTCTTCTACTTTATAGGGTAATGGTACAGATCAAATGGATATATGTGTGGATATTTTATAAAACATTAAGCTCTCCAGAAATTTAAGATAAAAGTATTTCAATTTTTGTTTTTATTACTTTTATGTTCCAGGAACTAGAAGCAAACTACTGTGCTCTACACAAATTCTTATAGAATGTATTTTAAAACTTACTGATAATTATGGCAGGACCTAGGTTTTAAAATCAATTTTAATTACACTGTACCTGAATTTTGACAGGCCCATTCCTGTAGTGTTACATGCTGACCAACGAGGACGACTATTTCCAGTCAAGGGGGCTGACACTTGACAAAGATTAGTAAATGGCACTGAAAATGAGGCATTTTGCTATATTCACTTTCAATACCCAATCCAGCATACACACATACTTTAAGACAGCAGTGCCAGGAAGAGGGCAAGCAGGCCTTACCAATCCTCTCAGCTCTTCAAACAACACTTAAGGATTTCTCTTGAAGGCCTGTCTTTCTAAGCTTGTGCTTTCAAAACTTGGGCTGGACTGATTCCAAATACTGAAGTAACAAATATTACTAAATTCTGTCATTTCCTCCACCAAAAAAGTGATTTTACTACTACTTCTGGTTGTGATGAAAGGTCCTATTGACTATTCAAATCCTCAACCAAGTTATAGATGCAGTATTAAATGACTTCACTCCTTTTTCTCTGGCGCTTTAACACATGCCAATGCTTTCATCCACCTCCACTAATGTGCCTTATAAATTACTGAGGTGGGGCCATTTTAACAGTATGATTTGTTCACATCTCTAGAGATGTGGTGCAAATGAGACTGGCTGAAAAGACAAACTCCTCTTTGACAACATGCATTAGCATATATGTATATAAAAGTAAACCTTTAAAAGTTAGAATTGTTTGATATAATACTTGATTAGGAGCCATAATATTAATGATTCTTTGAGGTGTTACAAATAAAATGTGAAAAGTGATGGTAGTAAGGTCAGAGACAAAGAGAAACACTCCAAGAAACAGCAAGAGATGGAATAGACAGAGCAGAAGTGAAGGAAAGATAGAGGTCACAAATCTTTGAAAAATTTCTTTCTAAATGCTCAGAAAAGGCATCCTGAATGAACTTTGAAACCTAAGACAATCTGTTTATAAGAATTTATCATACCCTCCTTTTAAAAATTGCCACAACAGTGATGAAAGAACAGACAGCAAGATACTTGCTCCCTATGATTTAGAGTAGTTAACTTATCACCCCCACCACATACACACACACACAGACACACAGACACATACCCCTAATCTCTCAACTTTAAAAAGGAGTGTAAAATTGGAAAGGACACAAAATTATTAGAAGTAATCCATTTCTTAAACAGATGAATAAATCAAGTTCAGCATACTTGTGGTCTTGGTTCAGTTAAGAATAAAGTCAGCGGCTCCTTTCCTCCTAGGCCACCATGGCTATGCTCCAAAGTGGGGACCAATACATGCTGTGCTAAGAGTCTGTTGTGGAGGGCTCACTATCCTAAACTTTCCACTGTACATAATCAGCCTCCATCTTAGTTTTGCTCTCAAAGGAGACTGGATACTCTTAGCACCTCCTTTGGTATTCCTATTGGGCCACGGAGGAGTGTTTGTATATGTGAAGCTGGGATTAATGACAAAATCCAGCCACTTCAGCCCAAGCCTTAATCAAGAGCAGGTTTAACCAGGAAGCTTCCAAGCCTTGTGACCTTAGGGGCTACATTCCCAGAGCAAGACAGAAAATAGAACCAGGGAGAAGAACCTCTGAACTTAGATCAAAACTTAGTTCTACTAAATAACGCAATTTTTTTGACATTCTGACTCCCAGATTCTGTATCTCTAATATCCTATGCTCTTTCCCATCCTGGCTAACTTCACTGTAAATGCTCTCAATTTATTAGACTTCTTCCTTACTAGACTGTTAGCCTAGGCACTTTTGATAGGTGCTGTCTAAGCACTGCCTCTTCCATAGTGAGACATAACTCCAATCAATAGAGTGTGAGCTAGGCAGCCTTGAAATTAAGAGTCCTTTTCCCTAGGTTGAAATACTTATCTGCCAAAAATAGAGGGATGGAAAGCATCAGTTGTGGACATAAAGGCACATGGAAAGGTGAGTCCAGGGCCAGAGACTGTGAGCAGGGCTGCTTAGCTGGAGTGAAGAACATGAGCTGCAGTGGAAATAACAATAAAAGCAGTATGGCTGAGAGAGCAATGAGTGACGTTATGAAGCAACTGACTGAAGGCTGCGCACTAGAAATTTGATCCAAATCAGAATAGGATAAGAATCTTAATAAAACCCAAATTAAAAAAAACAACAACACTCTACTGAAGTTGGTTGAGGGGAAGAAAGGCAAAGATGAAACCATATGGAGGAATAATTCTAGGACTATTAAGCATCATAAGGGAATTATTGAGTGAGTTTTTAAATTCATATGGATAAAAGGCAATGTGGGCTCATAAAAACAAAAGCATCATAAATCTTATTTCTTCTATAAAACTGAAAAAGTCTGGAGATATAGCTGATAATGTATTTAAATAACAGCAAAACCTTGGCTACTCGTCCATTTGATATTCTAGTTGTAAAGATATCCAAATTAAAAAGAGCACTCAATTTGGTCTTCTTTTACGTCTAGAAAATTTCATCGAATGTCTACTTTTTTGAAGTAATCCAAGTGTGCTTAAGAAATGCTACATGTTTCTTTCACAAAAACAAAAGCCCAAGCATCTGATATTCTTTCTATGACATTATTTAAATGCGATCCTAACTGGTGTGCTGTTGAGAAAGCCACAATATCCAACATGGGTTGGAAGGACCATATTTTGTCTTTTCTTTTGGGCCCTGAATAATAAGGTGAGGAGACCATTAAGAACTTGCCAAAGGCACTAAATTTTCACTCCATAAACAAGTCCCAAAGCAAAAAGAGTTCATAGGAGCGATCTAAGAGTTCAGGTGTGTGGGAAAAAGCTGTTACCAGTCAAGCTGCAGAGATAAGATATTATAAAGCCCACACATTCAAGTATAATCTATCAGAAAATAACACAGAAAAAGGGCTTCTCAATTTAGCAGGATGATTCCAATTTGTACCCCTTGTTTCTTTGTAGTCACTATGATGGCACAGAATAAGAGAATGCCAAAAAAGACTTTTGCACTGTTAGTAAAATTGGTTAAATAAAAGGGTTGACTGCAGTCTTGTTTATAAAGAAAAAAGACTATTAGCAATCTAAGAAAACAGGCTGTATGTGGGAAGTAGGAGAGAAGTAAAGGGGATTTACCTACCTGTGCTATATTTTTGTTCAGAAGATAGACACCATAATCAAACTGCAACTTCTCCCCTCCTTTCGGATATAGTGGAAACCTAAGAAAAAGTAAAGAAAGATCATAAATATTGCAAAACTGAGTGAAAACAACCTCCAAATTCTTGACAAAGGCTGAAGAGTCTTAGGTACAGCATAAACATCTGAAGAATTGGACTAAATCACTTAGTTTTAGTCTTTGCAACCTATTATCTTAATATCTTTTTTTTTTTTTTTTTAAGATTTATTTTTATTTATTTCTCTCCTCCCCCGCCCTCCCCCCAGCCCGGATGTCTGCTCTCTTATGTCCATTCGCTGTGTGTTCTTCTGTGTCTGCTTGTATTCATCAGATGAAGACAGCACCAGGAATCTGTGTCTCTTTTTCATTGTGTCATTTTGCTGCATCAGCTCTGTGTGTATGCAGTGCCACTCCCAGGCAGGCTGTGCTTTTCATGCGGGGTGGCTCTCCTTGTGGGGCGCACTCCTTGGACATGGGGCACCCCTACACAGGGGACATCCCGTGTGGCATGGCACTCCTTGTGCGCAGCAGCACTGCGTGTGGGCCAGCTCACCACATGGGCCAGGAGGCCCTGGGTTCAAACCCTGGACCTTCAATATGGTAGGTAGATGCTCTATCAATTGAGCCACATCTACTTCCCAGTATCTTCTTTTATTAGTCAAATCAGAACAATGACTGCTTTCTTTCAATGGAAACACTGAATAGGTCATGCAATAAGGGACTAATGTGTAAGAAAGTAATCCACCATCCATAAGGACTTGGGGCCACTGTGCTTCCTATTTATATTTCATAAGCTTTCCATCCTGAGATTAAGATGATTAAGATCCTAGAATTTTTTTCCTTCTAATATTCTTAGACTTGACATCTCAATTTCTATTAAATGGGAGAGGAAGACTAAGAGAAAAACAATCAGACTTGAAAGCAAGATACAAGATTTATTTTATTTTAAGGTGGGTAGTTGAATCAACAGCACCAATACAAGCCAAAAAAAAAAAAGTCATTCAGAAATTCATTCATTGGCTGAGGTTTCTATTTGTTTTTTTTTTTTAAGATTTATTTATTTATTTCTCTCCCCTCCCCCCCCCCCACCCCAGTTGCCAGTTCTGTGTGTCTATTTGCTGCGTCTTCTTTGTTCTCTTCTGTTGTTGTTAGAGGCATGGGAACCTGTGTTTCTTTTTGCTGCGTCATTTTGTTGTGTCATTTCTCCGTGTGGGCGGCACCATTCTTGGGCAGGCTGCACTTTCTTTGGCACTGGGCAGCTCTCCTTACGGGGCGCACCCCTTGTGTGTGGGGCTTCCCCATGCAGGGACACCCCTGCATGGCATGGCACTCCTTGTGCGCATCAGCGCTGCACATGGGCCAGCTCCACACGGGTCAAGGAGGCCTGGGGTTTGAACCGCGGACCTCCCATGTGGTAGACGGACGCCCTAACCACTGGGCCAAGTCCGCTGCCCTGAGGTTACTATTTGGATGCTACTTCTTCAAGGCAATGGTGCCCATGCCATAGAAGCATCATAAGACTTTACCTTTTAACTTGACTCACGGAAGCAAGAAAGGCATAAAATCTCTGGATCTTACATAAAGGTGATGAGTTATTTTAGGGAATAAGTTTCCCTCACTATTTCCTTTAACCCTCCCCTGCAAATAAAGATGAAAGGTTAGAATATATCTTGTATTCTAATCATGTTTTCCTGATTCTCAAGACCAAGCATGTGTTTTAGCCTCTGAAACAGACTTCTCTACAAACAGACCAATCAGAAGTTTGATAGAGTCAAGAAGAAAATCTTAACTTCCTTAGTTTTACAATATACAAGTACTCTAAAAAATAAAATAATATTACTGAAATGAAAAGTAGGTGATAATTACTGGAGATACTTAATTTCAATTGTCTATTAACTGCCTAGGGGAAAAGATACATTCTATAAAACTTACAGAATATTGTTTTCTAGGAAAAAGCTAAAGAAAGGAAATAGATTTAATAATTTTATATTAAATTTGCAAGTGGGGCTGGTTATACATAGTGTCCAAAATCTAACTTTGTTGTACTGTAAAATTATAGAACTTAGGGAGTAAGCAAGTTCATAAACTGTATTTACTCTCTACTAAATGAACACTGAATGCTTCATACCCCCATCAAAAAGATAGAGCTTTGCATTTAATTAAAGCAGTAAAAAATAAACAAGGACATATAATTTTATTACAATATAGATGGGAAATGATATTGGCAAACTGTAGGTTTAGATAAGAAAGTAGTCATTCAAGTATATGTCCTTAACATCACAAAATAGGACTCATGAAAGTAATACATTAAATAACTGAAGGAAGAACTATATATTTGCTATTATTATACTCTTACATAAAGGGCAATTAAAATAGCCAATATTAAATTATTTTCCAAATACTTATCTGTTTGAAAAATTCACTGATTCTACATCAACTAATTAGAAGGTAATAGTTGATGTATAAAAAATTTGGAGCTCTTTAGTATACCAAAATTCAATATGTGTAAAGAATTATGATATGACTCCCCCAAACAGCTAATGGTATCCTAGACTGTATTAACATAAGCAGAGCAGCTTATGTTAATAGATTATGTTAAATTATGTTAGCCCCAACTATTTTGTACTGGGTCAGACTATACAAAGTTTTAAGAGACTTTTCACAAGTATACAGATAAATCACTGGAATCTTATGTTTAGGTCATTTTTACAGGGAACTTTGGTAATAATTTCATTTGACTATAAAAAGCATGCAGTGAAGTACAGTGGACCAATGTTATTTAAAAGAAATTGACTTACCTCAGTCACCTACTTAATAAGCAGAAGACACACGACCTCAGTAATAGGTTTTTCTGATTATAAATTCAGGATTCTTTCTACTGCCTCTGAATCCTTTAAGAAGCACAACCAGGATGGGGTTCTTAGAGCAGGGGTTCTTAACTTTTTTTGTTCCATGGACCCCCCCTTTGCTGGTCAGGTGAAAACCACGGACCCTTTACTAAGTTGATACTATACTGTGTATTATTTAATAAATTTATCATACCTGTACCGACATGTCCCAATAAGAATAATGTGTTTTTGAATTTTCAATTCAAGCTCACGGACCCCTTGTTAAGAACCCCTGATTTAGATGAATGGGAGCCACATTTTTGAGGGATGTTGAAGGAACTGGAAGTATTTAATATGAAGAGTAGAAGTCCAAGAAACAACAAACAAACTCTTGGACGTTTTGCTGCATGGTTTAAAAGAGGTAGAACCAAAGTTCATGGGTAGGAGTTACAGGAAGATTGATTCCACTGCAGAGTTGTTCAAATTCTAAAAGATCTCTTACCACTTGAGCCAAACAGAGGCTGGGCAACAAATAATCCCTGGACATGTGTTAGGGATTGCAGTGAGCTGAATGATGGCCCCTGAAAAGAAAGACCCACGTTCATTATCCCCAGGACTGGTGAATGTGACTTTATTTGGAAAAAGAATCTTTGCACATGTGATTAACTTAAGGATCTTGAGATATCATCCTTGATTACCCAATGACAGATGTTCCTGTACAAGATACTGAGGAGAGACAGAGAAGAGAAGGTCCTGAGAAGATGGAAGCAGAGACTGGAGTTACACAGCCACAAGCCAAGCGACACATGGAGCCACCAGAAGTTGGAAGAGACATGGAAGGTTCTCCCCTAGAGCCTTTGGAGGGAATGTGGCCCTGCTAACACCCTATTTTAGACTTCAGGCCTCTAGAACAGTGAGGGAATACATTTCTGTTGTTTTAAGCCACCAAGTTTGTGATAATTTATACCGCAGTCTTAGAAACTAATACAGGGGAGAATCAAACACTGAATGACTTGTTGGACTAGATAAGCTGTATCTCTACCAACTCCAAGAGTCTATAATTCTGAATATTTAAAACTAAACATACTGAATACAATTTCATTTTTCCTTCAAGATTCAAGAAAGCATTTGTACTATAATGCCAAAGGGTCATCATGACAATTACCAGCTAAAGCTGTAAAGTAGACCTATTGGTGTTGGCAAATGGAGTACCAGAAAAAAGAGATTCATATGTACAGTCTGAGAATTCACCAAGATTACAATTAGAAAATATGTGTGTGTGTGTGTGTATTCAGAGGTCATATCTGAAGAATGTCACACTATTTTTTTTAAAAATTGTAAAAAAAACTATTTTAAATATTATTTTAAAAAGATACACTTATTATAAGCACTATTTGCCCCTATTACTCCCCTCTGCCACTCAAAAGCATAGACATTTTTACAAAGGATTCCAAGGTGGTGACAGTTCTTGCCTTCACCTTCAAAGTCCTACATCCAGGTCTGGTTCTGTTAGCAACTGGGGCTCTCTGGGGTACTTTGATGACTGCAGTTAATTCAAAATTTTTTATTGTGCATATGAAGATCACTTCTCCCCATTGTATTTGTAGAAAATGTGAGAACACATATTCAACAGGTTCTGACTCCATGACCTTACCTCAAACTCAACAAACTTTCTCCTATTCAGATAAGTTTTCCACCACAACTTTTCTCTATCAATTGCTCAATCTTAGAGTGACATTCAATTTTTCCCACCTTCTTTGTCCTTCATATATACAGTCATTTGCCAAGTTCCAAGTCAGCTTCTCTCTGAAACAATCTTAACTCTCCATTTCCTCTGCTTCTCTCTTAGTCTAAGTCAAGGTTTCTTAACTTTGGCATTACTGACACTTTGTGCTGGATAATTCTATTGTGTGTGTGTCTGGGTGGGGGACTGCGCTGTGCACTGCTGCATCCCTATCCTCCACCCACTGGAAGTCAATAGCACCCCATTCCCAGCTGTAACAACCAAAATGTCCCCTGATGGGGGCAGTATTATGTAAAATTGCCTCCAGCTGAGAACCAATGGTCTAAGTCATTATCAATTTGACTACTACAACCACCTTTTTTCTTTATTTAAATGGTACCAGGGCTGGGAATGAGCCCAGGACCTCCTATGTGGGAAGCCAGCACTCAACCACTGAGCCACACTGGCTCCCCTGAGTTGGTTCTTTTGTTTGTTTTAAGGAGGCACTGGAGATGGAACCTGGGACCTCCCATGTGGGAAGCATGCACTCAACTGCTTGAGTCACATCCACTCCGGACAACAAGCCAGAGTTCTTAGTGTCAGTTCATTCTCCATATCCTTGCCAGATTGATTTAAGGCAGCCTAATGGATTATAAAAAATTGAATTATGACAGAAAGACCAATATTTTAGTCTCAGTTCCATCATTTCTACAAAGCTGGGTAAATCATAACTTCTCTAACACTCAGTTCCTAAGCTGTAGGGAGACTATTATCTTTCCTGCCTCCTTCATAAGTATCTAATGAGGATAAAATGAAAAAAAAAAAAAAAGATTGAGAAAGTACTTTGAAAATCGAAAACATGATATAAATGCAAATTATTTTTTTCTCACTTGAGAGACCACCTATCAAGTCACTCTGTAGTCCAACTTCCTTATCAGTTATTGTTTCAAATTTCAACTTTTCTGTCTAGGTTTCAAGCCAAAGTGATCTGACCTGCCTGCCCTATTTAGCTACAGCCCTATGTTCAAGTAGTTCATAGTCTCATGAATATATCATATTCTTCTCTTTTTCTGCCTTTGCTCATTTACTAGCAATGCCCATCTTTTTCTCCTTTAAAATCCAAAATATCTTGGGAAGAAGTGAATTCATACCTGTCAGTAAAAAATTGTGAACACATGCCCCAATATACAAAGATATTATAAAATATAACAAGGTACAAAATTAAAAAGATGATATGATAAATAGTAAAGGAAATGTTTAAAAAGAAAAAGACTTAAAGAGACTTAACAACCAAAGGAAATGTGAGGACTTGCTTGGGTTGTGATTTAAAGAGAGGAACAGCAACAAAAAAACTAGAGAACAAGTGGAGAAATTTAAATACTAATTAGATGACATTAAAGGATTTATTTTTTTAGGCATGTTAATGGTATTGTTATTATGTAAAAATATTTTTTAAAGATAAACACTGAACAAAATGTTATGGTATCTGGGATTTACTTAAAAATAATTCACTGGGATAAAGAGAGAAGAAGGGGTACAGATAAAATAAGATAAACAATTATTAAAGCCGGGTATGTAAGGTTTGTTATAGCATTTTCCCTACTTTTGTATATGCTTAAGTTCACACTACACTGTATATTATTTTATAAATGTATCACACCGACATCAACACATCCCCACAAGCATAATGTTTTTTTGAATTTTCAATTCAAGCTCACAGACCCCCTAAAATCTTTCCACAGACGCCTTAGGGTCTACATTGGAAAATGAAAGAACAATAATTTGGAAGAGTTTTAGAGTATTAAGTCCTAAGGCTATGGGTTGGAAGTGAAAGGAGATGGGAGACGGGAGATCATGCATAACTCTCAATATTTTGTTTTGTCCAACTAGATGGAGGGTTGATCAAATGGTAGAACAACTTGAAGAAATGTAATAGGCTCGTTGAATGCTACCGAAAGGCCAGAAATGGCTATTAATCATGAATTTATAATGATACAGTCTTGTGACTTTAGTCTCTAGATATCTGCTGGGTGCAGGAGGTACAGAGAAAATGGTCAGCAGGGTGTAGGGATGATCCAGAGTTCGGGTTTTGCTGGATAAATATATATGAATACACAGGGGACAACACAAAGGTGTTGCTAAAATGATGGGCAATAAACTGGATAAAGGGACCAGGGTTTGCAGGTCCCAAAAAGAAGTAAGGAACAAGAGGCTGAACAGGCAAGCTGAAAGAAGAGCATAGGGTTTTGTATATTTGCTTTTACAACGGAGTAGAGGAGTAACCATCTAGGAGAAGTCATACAAAGACAACCCCAACTCTAACCCCTGAATTTGAATACCTGGCATATAAGAAAATTAATAGCTACCAATGGTAAGGCTGCAGGAGAAGGGGGGTTCTCAGGGAAAATTCAGGTTTGCTTAGGGCAAGAAAATTAACTCTCTGAGAAGAGCCTAAGGATATGGGAGGAGTTCCCTAATTACATGCACAGAGTTTCAGAGAATGGAGCTGAAGGACTGGAGGGTTTGGTCAGAGTTGAGGAAGTAAAGGGCATTTTGAGAATGATGAAGATGATTAAAAAACCCCATCACTTATAATGAGGCATCATACATCCTCTCACGTTCTGGGACTCCAGAGCCACTTCCCCCTTCCCTGGATACCCAGTCTTGTGTGTCTACTGGTGGGAGACTCTGAGGACCCCAGGATGCAGTGTTCCTGGCCCAAAGGGCCCTTGCTGGGTATTGGGTTTTAGTTTGCAGTCCTTTGTGCTTCCCTGTCATGGCTATGTTCCTGGTTGTCAATAAAACATTTACTGGCAAAAAAAAAAAGAAAAAAGGATTTTAGGTGTTTTGGTGGGAGGTTATATACTTATCACCTGACAGCTTCTACTTTCTCTGTAAAGTCAGAAATGAGGCAATTTATTAAACAATGAGAGAGTGGAAACTGGAGAGTGGGGAAAACATAGAGAAGATAAAGAGTCCTTATGGCAAGAGAACCAGATATCTAGAATTGATCAGTCTGACTGAGGTTGATGACTGAATTTACTGTGCTACCAATCTTCCCTAGTATTTGATTGTCTCTAATGGTGCTCAGCATCCTGGGTACAGTATGGAAAAGGTTGGAACCGTCCTGGGTAGTTGAGTGGGTTTGAGTTAAGAATGATGGGACAGGGCAGTTTAGGATCCTGACAAGAGACAGACTATAAGTATAAAGCCACCAGGGTAGAAGAGCAATGATAGTGGCACAGAATAAAATGGACCAAAAATACTTAGTTTACTTTTTATTGTTACTGTGTGCCAACAAATCTAAACAATGCCATTGATAAAATATTCCTCCCAGAAAAAAGTGTTTGGTTGGTCTAAGTTCTAAACAATTGCTGCAGTTACTGTTTTTGTTTTTTTTATCTGCCCCCCCTTGCGAGTTTTTTTTTTTTGCATGCTGTCTGTTCTCTGTGTCCATTTCGCTATAAATTCTTCTGTGTCTGTATTTATTTCCCCTCCCTCATTGCGGCTTGCTTGCTGTCTACTCTCTGTGCTTATTTGCTGCTAGCTCTTCTGTGTTCTTGCTTGTTTCCCTTCTTTTGTTGCATCACCTTGCTGAGTCAGCTCACCACTGTGTCTGCTGGCTGGGCGGCGACCTTGCCTTCACAAGGAGGCCTGGGACCGAGGGCCTCCCATAAGGTAGACAGGAGCTCATCTGATTGAGCCACAGCCGCTTCCCTACTGTTGAGTTTTAATAATACTTATGTAAACTTTGAAGTGAGACTTTTCATTATGTGTCTTCTAATAAACATAATATCTATGTGAAAGTTAATTCTGAGAAGTCTCAGTTATCCAACTGGCCCAACACAAGTGGACTAAGTAAGGTACACATTTTAGTTTCTACTCAATTTGCAATGGTTTGGAATCATCCAAGCTTGCTTTGGACACAGTTTGGGTCTCCAAATTGTTTTACATATTTCTGTGTTTATACAGTGGACTCAAACAATAATAGTGATATGTAATTTTTCTGTTCTATCTTTTTTCTGGTGTAGAGTTTTAGATAAGGTTAGTAGGATACAAAAACTTAAAATGGCAGGCTTCAACAATATACAGTGAAATACCAAATTTTAAAAGTCTCTCAAAGATAAATGCACAGAAATTGTGGTGAAAGCCATTAACAACAACATGTAAGGAATAGGACATTTACATAGAAAAAGGAAGGAGCCAATTTCAAAGAAGAATGTCCTGAAAAATGATAAAATACAATCATCTTACATACCAAAATAAATAAATAAAAAAGACTGTGTTTTTAATGCTTCCATGGTTTTCACCAATAACTGCATACATATTCTAACGCAATGGATAAAAGAATATCAATGCTATCATTCTGTCATTCCACTTTTTCTGATTTTTGCAGAAGAAGAAAAACCTTGGAAATTTCTTTTTAAATTATATCTATTAACATCTATTACCAATATAATAGAAATTTGTGGTGCTTTTCTGGGAAAGATATTTGAATGAAAAATTTTCAACAGTGGAGAACTTTGAAAGCAGCTAAAAATGTCTCTAAATAAATAAGGAGAGTAGATAAAGCTCAGTGGTTGAGTGCCTGCTTCTCACATATGAGGTCCTGGGGTCAATCCCTATTCCAGAAAAGAAAAGAAGGGAAGGGGAGGGGAGGGGAGGGGAGGGGAGGGGAGGGAAGAAAAATAAACTTTATTATCTTAATTGTGGTGGCATTTATACAGCTCTATGCATGTGTTAAAATCCATAGAACTGTACATGAACAACAAAAAAAGAGTAAATTTTATTATATGTCAATTTAAAAAGAAAACAAATACCTGGAGAGATTCTCAATTTCTACAAATTTTGTGAAATAGGACTCTCATAAATCTCTGGTTGTTATGCTTCTGACTTTTCCTAATTACATGTGTATCTGTTGCTCCATGTGAAACTTAAAAAAATCAAAATTAATAAAAAATGTTCTTCAGTTGATTGTGAACATATGGGCAAGTCTGTCTATACAATCTAATGAAACGAGAAGAACACAGACTTTGATGAAGTTATTGACAAACTTGCAGAAGTTAATGCATATGTCCTAGGTTTGCTAGGGTTTCAGTAACAAAGTACCACAAAGTGGGAGGCTTCAAACAACAAAAATGTCTCACAGTTCTGAAGGCTAGAAGCCTAAAAATCAAGGTGTTGGCAGGGCCATGCTTCCGCTGAAGTCTGTAGCAGAGAATCTGTTCCACGCCTCTCTCCTGGCTTCTGGCATTGGCTTGTTGGCAAATCATGGCATTCTCTGCCTCAGTCAGCACATGGTATTCTCCCTATGTCAGTCTGTGCCCAAATTTTTTCTTAGGACACTAATCATATTGGATTAAGGGCCCATCCTACTACTCCAATATGATCTCATTTTAATTTACTTATTCCATTTGTAATGACCTTATTTCAAACAAGGTCACATTTGGGGAGTACTAGGGATTAGGACTTCAACATATTTTTGGGGAGAACACAACTCAATCAAAAACAGCATGAAAACACAAACTAAAATAGCATTTATGACTGTGATAGACCAATATGTAGATTAAAAAAAAATAGATTAAGGTGGTCAAATATTAATCTATTGCATTTTCTTTTTCATGCTGTAATAATGGGGTTTTTTGTTTGTTTAAACTGGCATATAAGAAGTTCAATAAAAGAAAATTCTGTTTTTCTTTTCTGGCTATTATTATTATTCATTTAATTTCATGATTGCTACTGAAAACAATTTCATCATTGAAAAATGATCCACTCCTGGTGTCCAAAAGTCTAGGTAGAAGCCACTGAGATATGATATGGAATTGGCCTTAGGATGCAAAGAGGATGTCGCCCCCTTTGTATCCAAAGATATGGGAGGTATGAGACCAAGAACAGTCTTCCCTTGAGAAAGCTCCAGGGCAAGTAATAGTTTCAGGGGAAAGCCAGTTATTTTACTTATATCTAGTAGTTAGTTGTATATACAGTTGTATACCACAGCTGTATAGTAAAGAGGCTGAAGACATGGTGTGTATTATAAAAATTGAAAAGGGGTTTCAAAGAAAGCACAGAGGAAAGATCTAAGAGGGAAATGAAGAGAGAGATACTAGACAGGACAGGCAGCAAACAAACAAACAAAAAATAACATGGGGAAGAAAACAAAGAAAAAATAACAAAAATAAAAACCAAACCAACCAACCAAATGAAAAATAACAATAAGGTCATAATCAATGGGCAGAGAGTGACAAAAATCTTTTTACAAGAATAAGAGGGAGAATGATATGTTTTCTTCTTCGGGGAAAGAAATGAGAGAGGGAATATATAATGGAAGATCATATATGCCAGTCAAGAGAGATTTAATTTGATATGACAGGTAATAAGATGCCACCCAAGTTTTTAATGGAGAAATCACGCAAAAAGATTTACATCAGATTATTTTCTTTGCCAATAATAAATACGGTTCTTTAGACAGAGCTGTAATAAAAGAAGAATTTCAGAAAAATAGAATTTCAGACTATTTCAGTAAGACGGTTCAAAATAATCACCATCCTTTTTACGTGGTAAATTATAGTTACGGAAAATGTTAAAAGAACGCAATATCAATGTTCTTGTAGGAACTTTCCAGTTTTCCCATACTTTTTTTTTTTTGCAACTGTTGAAAAACAGTCTATAGGCAAATATCAGTGAACAGAGCAAAATTCAATGATGGAAACCACATTTGTTTTTTTTTAATAGACAATTTTGTACAACAAACAAAAACTCTGCCAAGTAAATCAAAATCACATTCCATAATCTTAGCAGTTTCCTGCATTAACCTGGGCTTAACAGCACCTGTTTCACACAAAATCTGTAATTTAAAAAACACAAATATTGATATAAAGGCAGTGGTCACCAGAAGTTCTGAGGGAAGGGAGAGGGAAGAATAGTTGTAACATGGGGCATTTTGGGGACATTGGAATTGTTCTGCATGACAGGCCATTAAACATTTTGTCAAAACCTATAAAATTTTGCAGTGCAAAGTGTAAACCATAATGTAAACTACAGACCATGGTAGTAGCAATACTTCTATATGTGTTGGTTATTGTAACAAATGTATCACAATAATGAAAAATGTTGTTAGTGGGAAAAGGTGTGGGAGGGGGCCGAGGGTGTGGTATTACGGGAATCCCCTGTATTTTTGACACATCTATGTAATCTATGGCTTCTTTAAAAATAAAATTAAAAAAAGAAAAAAAACACAAAAAGCTATAATTAATTAAGCAAGGTGCATAAACCTACCATACTTTATAATGACAAAAGATATTTGCATTTGGAACATGAATTTGAAAGAAGAAATATTCATTTTAAATTTCTAAAGACAGCCCTTCGCAATGTAGCATATAATATAGGTTTAAAAAAAAAATCAGTACACATAATGGTATATTCTCTAGTCATTTTCTTATACAGTCCTGGAATATAATAGGTGCTCAATCTTTTATATCAAAATTATTATTAGATTAGTGGTTATGTAGGGCTGGGGAAGGATAGAGGGAATGAGTGGTGGCTGTTAAGGGGTGTGGAATTTTTCATTTCAGAGTAATAAAATTGTTCTAAGCTTTTTTGTGGTTATGAATGCACAACATTGTGATTATATTAAAACTGTTGAATTTGGATGGATAGCATGATATGTGAATATATCAATAAACCATGTGTTTAAAATTATTTATTTCATTTGTGGATAGGAGGAAGAGGAAAGAGCAAAAGGAGGATTTAGGTATAGTAACTCAACGCTTTGAAATCAGAGGCAGAGGCTCTGATCCTAGTTTGGTTACTTGGAATATGAATTTGGACACTGTGGTGGTTTGGAACTGTATGTACCCTAGAAAACATGTTCTTAAAGCTAGTCCGTTTCTGTGGGTGTAAGTCTAGTGTTGGTAGGACCTTTTGATGAGGTTATTTCAATTAAGGTGTGACCCAGGGTGAGCCTTAACCCTCTTACCAGAGCCCTTTATAATGAAATGAGTATGGGGCTGGGGGTGAGGGAGGGAAAACCTTCAGAAGAAGCACTACCTTGATGATGCTTTCATCTGGACATTTTTCTCAGCCTCAAAACTGTAAGTTAATACATTCTCATTGCTAAGCCAACCCATTTCATGGTATCTGCTTTGAACAGCTTAGCAAACTAACAGGTACACACTCTGAACCTCTGTTTCTAAATCTCTAAAATGGGCTTAATAATACCAGTCTTTCAGGATTGCTGAATGAAATCTTTCACTACAGTAAAAGAACCAGTAAGCCTTGCCAAAATAACAATATAACAACAATGATTTTGATGCTGGACTGTATTTATTGTATTTACTAAATATCTTTCATATATCAGATACCACATTTAGCATCTATTGTCCATATGATCTTAGCAGTTGTCCTACAGGCACTATCACCTCTAACTGACAGAAAAGGAGCAAATACATTAAAGTGCCTATGGTCACCAAGTCTTTTGTAACACCCAACTATAGCCACCAGTCCCAATACACCTCACATCACCAGGCCCCCAGCTTGGATTAGGTATTTCCTTCCTATGTGTTCTCACAGAATTCTGTAAATTCCTTAACACGGTACTTTTCACACTGTATTTTAATTGTTTACTCCTTTGAATCTTGTACAAGAATGTAATGTGTGAACCTAAATTTAATTTATTACTATTGTATCACAGTTCCTAAAGCACAGCATCTGCAATATATTTATTTGTGGAATGGAGGGAGAGGTGAATGAATGGATAGAGTGGTGAAGATAGATTTCCATCCCAAGCTTGTCTGATTCTGAAGCATGTGATTTTTATTCTATAACACATTCCCTCTTTAGTAATAATCTCATATATTTGCATTATTTTGTAAATTTCATTTTACTCAAGATTTGTATAAAAATTTGTGGGATTTCTTCATCCCACTGATCAAATGTTCACAAACCAAATTAATATCAAATTCATCAACTGACTTGAAAACCAGCAAATCTAGCTTTTATGACAATATTTTGGATTTAGAGCTAAGTCTAAAAAGGCAGAGTGTCATCATCAATAACTTCAGGTTTCATTAAAATCCAAAATGTAACTTCTAAAGTCATATTACATGCATTATTACTTTGGGAACCTAACTATTTTATCTGCTTAAGTAAATAAAAGCTGATAAAAGATTAAGAAATATATCCATGAGTTTTTAAAAAAATCTACTCAATTTTGGTCAAATTTTCAAAAACTGCATACATCTGTTAGTTACTTAAGTTTTGAAAGTTAATTTTAGATCATCTATCATGGAGCTTAAAAACTTCTAGTTGCTTTCTGGATGTCAAAGCTCGAAATTGCATACATAAATTAGCTAAAGTTAGTTTTCTAGAACAAATATGCTGTCTAGGAATTCCATATATTCAGAGTGTATTTGAGAAAGATAAATTTCAATTTTGAAATTGCAAAAGGAAACATGTCAGCACAAAAAGACACTATAGAGGCCCCTAAGTCATTCTGTTTAAGTATAGACTTCAAAGGAGGAAGAAACTAAGGATCACTGATCTGACAGCAATCAATGCAAACATCTAGGTTGTCATAATCAATCTACTTTAATTATCAACAAGTTTTCCCCATTTCTGACTAGTAATTGGAGCTGACCTCTGACAAGTACTTACAAGTCATCGAAATCTCATTTTATTTTACTGCCTCATATTTGTTATTAGGCTAATCTTTACCTGTTCTACATCACAAAACAGCTTAAATATTTGAATGGTCCAGCAATAAATTTCCATGGTCCCCCTGGGTCAGTCACATGTTAGCTGTTAAGTAAAGCTAAAAGGATCTATGCTTCATAAATTTCCTTCAGGTTCCACATTTGCTCTTACAGGCTAGGCTTTCAAGCCTAAACATCTTTATAGCTATGTGCAGTGATTTATTAACTCCTCCTTGTTTTTGTCCAAAAAGATCAATCACATATGTATCAATAAGCCGGTGTGCTGGTGACTGCTTTTTATTGTACATATAACCACCTGCCTTTAATACAAACTTGAGTCTAAAGCTTTTGTAAGCTCTTGCTGGATTTTAACAACATTCACCTGTTTCTAATTTGGTATAAAACATATGGTTTAGCTCTGCTATTTAGTTCTAAGCCAGTCTTTCCTCTTAAGGACCCAACAATATAAAACAAAACAAATCCAAAGCAAAAAAACTTAAATTCAGAGGATGTTTTACACACACACAAACACACACACAAACCCCATTTACTTGCCCAATTACTTCTGAAAAGCATGAGTGACAAAGAAGAGGAGTAAATATGTTAGTTATGAAATTATTATATTTCTTTGCAAAAATTATATGTCTTATATTACTCTCAAGGGCTCTAAGAATTATGTTCATACTTTGAAAATGACTGTTTAATTTCAAGACCTCAAAAAAGATAACAGCCACATCTAGAGCCTATGAGGAAAAGGGAGTTTCTACCTTCATATTCAAGAAGCCACATGCAGCCAGGTGAAACAGATTTTCCTTTCCTTTCCCTTATCCTTCTCTAAATTAGACCAAAAGCCATCAGAGAAAGAATGATGATCTAACCCGGCATGGTAAAATCAATACTAAAATTAAGAGTGTCTGGGTGACAGGGTAGGGAGAAAGGAGTAAATCCTCAGGAAAAAATTACTAATAATGTCTAGGAAAAGACAGAGAAGTCAACACAGCTTCCCACAGCTCTATCAGACGTCTTTCCTACACATAGCTACTTTTCCAGTAATACGGGGTCCTGACAACGCTGACATAGTTGGCATTTAATCTACTATTCAAATTCATCTCATCATTTGAGACCCAGGGCAAATCCTCTATCTTCTCTGAAGCCTTCCCTTAATCCTGTATCAGAACTGATGGTGCCTCCACAAGGCTTATCAATATTTATTCCTCATTTGGGTGCATGCAATCACCATCGGTTTTGTTTTAAAGTCATATACTTACATGGCCATCTCTTATTTAATAAATGTTCTCTGGATGGTATTAAACCAGCTTATAAACAAATTAAAAGGTTTTGGATAAAGCAAGCCACAAAAAGCATGCTTAAAAATTGCTATTTTTAAAATCAAATTGATACATGTGCATGTTTTAAAAAGTTAAATTGTTGTACAAACCTGATAGTAAAAATATTAGTTCCCATGTTACTAATCCTTACACTCCTGTTTCTTCTTTCTTTGGTTTTAAACATGGTCTATTGGAACTCTACTGGGGAAGGTGACAATTTAGCTCTTTTACATATTGTTTCCCCATCTCTTCCCAAAACACCTGCACTTCTCCTTCCTCCCATTCTCTCAACAGTCAACACCACAATTTTTGGTTAATTACAACATGCAGTGTTAACCTATTATAACAATGTAATTTTTATTTTGATCTGAACCATACGATATATATAATGTTTATATTTTCTTTCTTTGGAACTTTTGGTTTTCCTCAGTTAAAACCACCTGGTTTCTTTATTTGCTGAATTAGTTTATGTACATCTCACCAATTCATTCCTAGACTCCTTGGAAACAATACAAGGTCCTTCTCAATACAGTCAAACACATTAGGAAATGTATTATTTTCTTTTCTTGGAGCCCCTTGTCCTCCTACTCTCTAGGTCAGTTCAACCACTAATCTTAGGATTTCCCTTCATCATCATCCTAACATCCCTTTGCCTCTCTGCCATATTGGACCTCATGATTTCCTTGAATGGTATATTCTTCTTACTTGGTTTCTTTTCTTGTATTAATAGAGCATATCCTATAGGAGCTTCCTAGGAAAGGTGCACGGGCAGATTTTTTTTTAGGACTTTTATGTCTGAAAAGACTTCTTCCTACCCAGACATTTGATTGATAGTTTGGCTAGATACATAAATCTTGCATACAGAAATAATTTTCCCCTAGTATTTGGAAGGCATTATCTCATTGCTTTCTAGCTTTAGTGTTGTCTTTGAGCAGTCAGATATTATTTCTATTTCTTTATATGTTTTTTAATTCCTCTGTAAGCTTTTAGAATATTCTCTACTCAAAATGCTGTGCCTTAGTGTAGGTTTTTAAAAAATTCATTGAGCTGGGCATGCAATGGGCTCTTCTAATCTGAAATCAAGTTTTTCAGTTACTAGTGTTCTCCTTATACTAAAACTTGGATAATTTCCTACTCTCTACTTTCTGTCCCCTTTTTACACTTACTATTATTTGGATGTTGGGTCATCAGGAATTTAAGGACTACCTCTAGTTTTCTTATTTTCAATCTCTGCCTTTTCTTTCCACTAAGTGGTTTCCTGCTCTTTGCCTTCCAATGGCCTGTTTAATTTTTTTATTCCTAATTTTACTTTTCCAAATTTTGTTTGTTTGCCTCTTTATTTTTTAATATAAAAAATATTATATGTTTTGGATATTTGTTGGATATTGTCATACTGGATAGAGTTACACATGACAACCAAGAGAGTGCTGAGTTCCCATCCTGGAAAGCTCTGTCACATTCCCCAATAGAAGAGCAACAACCCCCAAGTGCAAGGGCAAAGACCAGTGAAGGATGGTCCAATGATGGGTCCCTGATACTGAATATTATGCTTATGAGGCTGTGTGTTTGAAATTTCAACAAGGCCTAGAGCTGCAGGGTACACAAGAGTTACCTCCTGAGAGCCTCCATGTTGCTCAAATGTGGCCACTCTCTAAGCGAAACTCAGCATGTAAATGCATTACCTTCCCCCCAGCATGGGACATGACTCCCAGGATAAGCCTCCCTGGCACTGAGGGATTACTACCATCACCAACTAGTGATGCAACTAGAAAAACACCTTGAATAAAAAGGGGAAATGGTAAAGAAAAATGAGTTTATATGGTTAAGAGACTTCAAAATGAGTTGGGAGGTCATCAGAGGGGTCTCACTTATGCATGTCTCAGCAGGATCCCAGGGACAGCCAAAGTAGATACAACCCCAGGTACTAGTGCTCCTGAGGGTTATGGAAACACACGGATTCTACTGTCATGATAGATGGCTCTGGAGTTCACTGCCTTGCCAGTGGGCCCTACTTTGGAATAAGTGCTCCTGAGGGTGATGGAGTTGGACTCAGATGTGGCCTCTCTGCACATGCCTCTTCTGTCACTTTCACTGAACCTGTGGTTGGTGCTGGGGTTGGTGTATGCTGAGGAGACTTGAATCTCTGGACTGTATGTGCCAGCTGGGCCCTGAGCCTCAGCAGAGTTGCAACACCTACTCTCCAGTTTGTTAGACTTACCTAGGTCAGCTGACGGGGAGGTGAGAATGGTCAGCCACCACACCAGGGAACCAAGAGTACCTACAACTGTAAGCAGGAGAATCGCATCCATCAGCCATGTGGGATCTCAGCCCCTTCCCAATTTAGAGATGGAGTGGACATCACCATTCCAAGGTCCACATGATATGGATTGGAGTGGACTTGCTGGTATTCTACTATAGAACTGTTGTGACTCTAGCAATTGAAGAAATTGTATCATTGATGTTGAGACGGTGGCCATGGGAGTTGCTGAGGGTAGGGAGGAGGAGGAAGAGGTGTGATACAGGGCATTTTCAAGACTTGGAGTTATCCTGAATAATATTGCAGGGACAGATGCAAGACATTGTATATCTTACCATAACCCACTGAATGGACTGGGGGAGAGTGTGATCTACAATGTAATCTATGGTCCACGCAGTGTGGCAGTGCTGCAGGGTGTATTCACCAAATGCAATGAATGTGCCTTACTGATGAAAGGGGGATGTTGATGAAGGAGGAGTAGGGGAGGGGAATGGGGAGTGGGGTATTTGGGAACCTCTTATGTTTTTAATGTCATGTTTTATGTGATCTATTTATCTTTAAAAAGACAATTAAAAAACTGAATAAAATTTTAAAAAGATGTTATTTATTCCTCCCAACCCCTTCCCCCCCATCGCCATTGTCTGTGCTTGCTGTGTCTGCTTGCCTGTTCTTTAGGAGGCACCAGGAACCAAACCTGGGACCTCCCATGTGGGTGAGAGGAGCCCAATCACTTGAGCCAACTCAGCTCCCTGCTTTGTTGAGTCTCTCATGTCTTTCCTCTTCGTGTCTCTGTGTTGTGTCATCTTATTATGTCAGCTCACTGTGCCTCCCATCATACAAATTCACTGGCTTGCTTCTCTTCTCCAGGAGGCACCGGGAACCAAACCTGGGACCTCTCATGTAGTAGATGGGAGATCAATCGCTTGAGCCACATCACTTCCCAGTTTGCCTTTTAATGAATGCTCACATTTATACCATCTTGTCTTTGTCTTTGGTTGTAGTACTGTCCCATAATTCTCTGAAGATATTAATAGGTTTTTAAATAAATTTCTTGTTTGTTTAATTTGGTTTATTTCATGTTAGAGTTCTCCTCAAATGTCATGAAAAAAAATTTAGGGCCTTGTAACTGTGAAAAAAAAAAGCTTATGAACCTTGGCTACCTATTCATTTTTAAAAATAAGGCACTAAAAATTGATTGGAAACTGTGGGCATGGACAGGATTGGGCACACAGTGGGCTTTACAATATGGTGATCAGCTGAGGCTTGGCTGTTTCATTTGGGGACTTACAACTCTAAGAAGTTGCAGGTATTTTCTCTTGGACCAATTAATTTTCCACACGCTTAAAGTCCATAAAAGACTCAGGATCATGGATTTCATCTTTCAGTGTGTGGATAAATATCTTTCTCAAAGCTCCAGAAAACAGTTAAAGGTTTACAGAAATGGAGTGAGTGCAGAATCAAGAAAAAGGCTCCTTAAAAGCAGTCAGATCCTGTGGTACCCTTGCAACTCCTCTAGCTCCTCACTGGTTTACCACAAAGCCAGCCCATGTTTTCAGTATGGGTCCCTGGACCTGGTTCCAGAAGGAAAGAGTAACTCTAATGCATATACTAGGGAAAAGCACCATCTCACTGGTGGAAGCCTAAGGGACTGAACCAGGATATTAGTTACAGGGTCACCAACCCAGAACTTGTCCTGTATGCAGAAGGCAGTTCATAGAACTCTCCTACAGAAGGTTGTGGGAGAGCAATCACGCTGTGGCTGCCTGAGACAAGGGACTGCTAGCTACAGGACTTAAAGTGCAGTGCCCAGGATCATGCGGAAACTGTTGCTAGGGAAGAGGCAACTTCTGTATCCATGTAAATGGCGGAATTACTAGGGTCACACATGGATGTCCAAGATAAAACACAGCTCAGAAAGGATCAGGGAAGCCCTATATTTTAGCTAAAGCTATTCTCTAAACTCACTGTATAGATAACCTCTGAAGGAGAACACTCCCACTGGTCAATCTGCAAGGACTGAGAAAGGCATTTTCTTCCTTTTTTTTTCTTTTTGTTAAAGCCTGGCATTCTAGGAAATCTCTGATATAACACTAGCTGTGGTCTCATGTGGAACTTAAGAGCCTCTTCCAAGCTAATTCAGGTGGTTAACATAATTCAGTTCCTTGCAGCAGTAGAACCTAAGGTAGTTTTTTGTTAGCTGTTGGCCAGATTTCACTGTTAGCTCTTAGAGGTGGCCCTCAGGTCCTAGTTAACGTGGCCCCTTCCAGAAGCAGTTTACAACACATCCATTTTCTTCCAGACTAGCAGTTGAGTGTCCACTACTGCTTCTTGTCTCTTTTAAGGACTCACATGATTAGATTAGGCTCAAGTTCACCCAGGATAATCTCTCTTTATATTAACTCAAAGTCAACTGATTGGGGACCTTATATCACAGTGGTGAAATCCCATTATATTCCTAAATCCCACCTATAATAAAGAGAAAGGGATACAAGATATGTAGATTAGGGGAGTAGGAATCTTGAGGGCCAGTCTAGATTCAAATCCAGGCAATCTGGTTCAGGTCTTGGGCTCCTAGCTAAATCCTACTTTTCCTTTCTAAATAAGTATTGAATTTCACTGAATGCTTTTTTCTGCATCTATCCCTCAAATTTGATAAGTTCAAATTAGAATTGATTTTAAAGTGATCTTTCTTTTAAAAAAAGAAAAGTTTTTTCTCTTTTAATTGTTGTTGTTGCTCATTACTATATTCCCAAGATCTAGAACAATGACTGTCATAGAGTAGGTACTAAGAATTTAATGAATGATTGAGTCGGCGAGCAGGTTCATTTGTGCATTTGTAATTCCAATACTATTAACCCTGATTTTGAATTAGCATTTAATAATACAAAATTGTGTTAAATATCTATTCCAAATTGCACACTAAGAGGACAGTTACGTTTCAATAAAATTATACAAAATGTGAAAGGAAACTTCTATCAATGAAATATGACGAACTTGCAACCTCTTAGAAAAGAACACTACCTATCATTTCCCTGTAGAAATCCCTGGAGAAAAATAACGTATTTACCAAATTCTTTTTTTTAAAAAATATTTATTTATTTATTCCCCCTTCCCCCTCCCCCTCCCCCTGCCCTGCTGTTTTTGCTGTCTGTATCCATTTGCTGTGTGATCTTCTATATCTATTTCTCTCTTGGTCTTCTCATTTTTTTCTCCTCTAGGATTCACCAGGATTTGATCCTGGGGACCTCTGTTGTGGACAGAGGTTCCCTGTTAGCTGCACCACCTCAGTTCCTGGTCTCTGCTGTGCTTCACCTTCACTCTCCCCTGAGTTTCTTGTTGCATCATCATCTTGCTGCATGACTCACTTGTGGGGGCACTGGCTAACTGCGTAGGCACTCGGCTCACCACGTGGGCACTGGCTCACTGCACAGGCATGCTTTCTCTTCTTATATTTCACCAGAAGGCCCCAGGGATCGAACCCAGGTCCTCCCATATGGTAGACGGAAGCCCTATCACTTGAGCCACATCTGCTTCCCCAAATTCTTTTTTAATCAACTTGTTAACTTCCTATCTTGTGATTTTTGCAGAAACCAGAAAATAAGAAAAGAAATTCTTCTTTGTTTCACATAAAATGCTATTTAGCAAATTCAATTTTAGGAGGAGGCTTCTAAAAAGATTTTCCTCTAGTACCTAATTTTATTTTTAAGCCAGAAATGACAAAATTATGCTTCTATACATTCAAAAATAACTATTCCCTGCATGGAATATCTTACAACAGAAGCTGTCTCAATAAATTCATTCATCATCTTACACATTTAAAAGTGCTGAACTATAGGTGTCATTCAAATTCCAAGAGACCTGCAATTTTTCATTAGCTTACCAACCTTATATTTATACAAATTAAAATAATAAAATGCCCCAGTTGATTATTGGTGTGTTTAATTAACTTGCTGCAGTAAATTCCTATAACTAATTACAGTTAACACTTCTAGTGTTTCATCACTAAATACTCCACATCATGGGAGCCATCATTTATGTTCATGAGAGTTACAAACAAGCAGCAAGGGAAGAATTAATTCTTTTGTAAACCTTTTAAAAAGGTTTCCAACAATACAAATGAGCAGCACTCAAAATTCTAGGCATTTTAACACTCATACTTGATGAAAAGGAAATATGGAAAACTGTTTACATCTAAAACAAATCAAGAAGTTAGAACTGGTATAGGAATTTGATACAAATTATGAGATAAGGTAACTACCCATATTTAACCCTGTGTTAATAAAGAGAAAGGAAGGAGACGCTGTATACAGTGAAGCATGCGTCTAGTTTTAAAGTATGTATTTATGTGTGTGTGTATATATATTATATATATAGATACATGTACACATGCATAATAAATATTTGTGGAAAGCAAATCTAGTATCTTTATATACTAGATACAAGGAATAAGGCTGTTGAGTTGAATAGGTTTGTGCAGATAAACTTTACTGTGAAATTGCTCTCTGAAACAGATGAATTAACTAAAACTCACAAGCAGAGAATGATATGTCCTTTTCCTCTGCATGCTCACCAAATTTGATACTAAAGAGACATTCTAATTTTTGCTAGTTTGATGGTTATAAAATGGTACCTCATTCTGGTTTTAATTTACATTTTCCTAATTATTAGCGAGGCTGAGTTCTTATTTTATTATGTTATTATTAGACATTTGGGGTTTTCCTTATCATTGCTTCCTTTTTTTTTAAAAGATCTATTTATTTATTTCTCCCCCCCGCCCCCCGCCCCAGTTGTCTGTTCTCTGTGTCTATTTGCTGCGTCTTCTTTGTCCACTTGTGTTGTTATAAGCAGCACGGGAATCTGTGTCTCTTTTTGTTGCGTCATCTTGTTGTGTCAGCTCTCTGTGTGTGCAGCGCCATTCCTGGGCAGGTTGCACTTTCTTTCGCGCTGGGTGGCTCTCCTTACAGGGCGCACTCCTTGAGCATGGGGCTCCCCTACGCAGGGACACCCCTGCGTGGCAGGGCACTCTTTGTGCGCATCAGCACTGCGCATGGGCCAGCTCCACATGGGTCAAGGAGGTTTGAACTGCGGACCTCCCATGTGGTAGACGGATGCCCTAACCACTGGGCCAAGTCCCCTTCCCATCATTGCTTCTTTATATACTATGTGCATATTTCTGCTGGCTTGCTTATATACATATACATATACATATATTTATATATAAAGGCATTTGATAGATTCAGGATTCTGATCCTGATTAATCTATGTGTTACAAATATCTTCTGATTTGTGGCTTGCCTTTTTTTTTAAAAAAAAAACATTTTCTTTCTCTTGTTCTGTCTTTTTTGTTGTAAACAAGTAGTGTTTGTTATTTGATGCAATCAAATTTATGGATCTTTTCTCATACTGTGTTTTTTGTTACTTATTTAAGAAATCCTCCCCTAATTCAAAGCTAAAGACTTTCAAATTATAAAATCCTATGAGTATTATTTCTACTAGAATGAAATAAGATTGATGAGTTCAGGTAGAAGAGAAAAAATTTCTGATGTGACTACTATATCTTTTTTTTTTTTTTTAGGTAACCTTTGTTTCAACTTCAAAAATAAAATAACAGACAAAAGGTAGCTTAACAAATTATGGAAGCATTACTTTAACAAATTCTGTCTAGGCACATGTATCTCATTTAACTCAATTGTCTCTCCAATGTTCAGAATGATACATAAATGATCAAAGACAGGTTAAATGAAATGACCAAGGTCTCCTTGTTAATGAAGACAATGAAGGAAAAAATGCTTAATCATATTCATATCTCATAAACCTAAACCCCATATTATTTTTTGACCTTTAGAATTGATATACTACCATCTTTGCCTTTGCTACAAAAATATTGCAATATTATGGTTAACTATAGTTCATAAGTTACATTAGTTCTATTTCCCCCCCATATCACCATATTCTTAACAGCCTGGAGTAGAACACTCTTGTATTTATACTATTAACCACAATTCTCATCTACCACCAAAATCACTATTTATATAGTCCCTTGATTATCCTCTAGCTGTCTTTCAATTAACATTAATCTCCCTAGACTATCCCTTTCAGCCACAATCACATTTATAAATGAGCAGTATTTGTTATACTCGTAATGTGCTACCACCTACTCCATTCACTGCCACATAATTACAATTGACCTTATTAAACATTCTATAGTCAGTATCAGCTCCCCCTTCTCAACCCATATTCTATTAACCTATACTCATACAGTTTAATTCCTCAGTTTGCTCATTAGTAAAGTATAGAAAAGCTATTGATTCTTTCATATTAATCTTGTATCCCACCACTTTGCTGAAATCATCTATTAGTTCTAATATCTCGTTGTGGATTTTTCAGGATTTCTAAGTATACGATCATATCATCAGCAAAAAGTGCAAGTTTTACTTCTTCCTTTCTTATTTGGATGGCTTTTATTTCTTTTTCTTGCCTAAATGTTCTAGCTAAAACTTTTAGGATGGTGGAGACAGTGAGCATACTTGTCTTATCCTGATCTCAGTGGGGGAAAGCTACTATGTTCATTTATTCAGTATGTAAATGTTTACTGAGTGAGTATTATACACAAAGGCCATTTTACATAAATTCTCTTTCATTCTTCACATTTCTCTTGTCATTATTTTCATTTTTCAGATGAATGCACTGAGGCTAGAAGGGGAACTCAACTATGTGTCTGATGCTGAAGTTCTTCCAGGAGAGTGAAATGGGAAAGCCATATATTCTCCTTTCCCAGGTTGGAATATGGAAAGAAACACTGACTTTCTTGTGAAGCAGCCTTCTTACAATTTAACTCTTATGATTTAATTAACTTATTAATAAAGGAAGAAGTCTTGTAATTTCAAAGAATGGAGAAGAACACTATTAAAACTACATTGATCATTTAATCTGATTAAGAAGTTACTTTTTGGGAAACGGACTTGGCCCAGTGGTTAGGGTGTCCGTCTACCACATGGGAGGTCCGTGGTTCAAACCCCGGGCCTCCTTGACCCGTGTGGAGCTGGCCATGCGCAGTGCTGATGCGCACAAGGAGTGCCATGCCACGCAGGGGTGTCCCCCACGTAGGGGAGCCCCAGGCGCAAGTAGGGGAGCCCCAGGCGCAAGGAGTGCACCCGTAAGGAGAGCTGCCCAGCACGAAGAAAGTGCAGCCTGCCCAGGAATGGCACCGCCCACACTTCCCTGTGCCGCTGACGACAACAGAAGCGGACAAAGAAACAAGACGCAGCAAATAGACACAGAGAACAAACAACCGGGGGAGGGGAGGGGGGAATTAAATAAATAAATAAATCTTTGAAAGAAAAAAAAAAAGAAGTTACCTTTGGTGATCATCCTTAATAATTGTAAATTACCATAGCGGAAAGGTTTAAAAATATGGCAGTTAATAGAACTTCCTAGTTAAAAGAGTGACATAAATTAGTTTTACAATATATTCTGTTATCCAGGACATCACTATTAACCTTAGAAAATTATCTAGAGAACGATTATAAAAAGATGACTTGGGGAAATTAAAATAATTTCACATCTACTTAAAAAACAGTTTTCTTACTCTTTCTATCCATTTATTTCTTCATAAAATTAAAGGACCCCACAAATTACTTCAAATACTCTGAAACGATATAATTATCTCCCTCTCCCCATTCTTTGCCTGCCAAACACTCAAATACATAAACTAAGGGAATAAAGGTGGCTACTTTCAATACAATATCAATAAAATAGTTTTATTTATTAAAATATATTAATTTATATCCAACCCAAAGCATCTATAGATAATATTTATCTATTAATATGATAAATATTAATAGAGCCTTCAAAAGGCCAGTTCAAGGACTGCCTGGAGAGCTCACTGATGCTCTGGGGATCTTGTGTTAATAAATACTGATCTCACATATTCCAATAATGTAACAATCTTTAATCTGTGATATAGCACAATATTAACTAAATATATTATTCCCTCCCCATCCCCCAAATGAATTACATTGAACCTCTGTCCTGATTTGAGTACATGAGTACATTGCAAACCAAAATGCAATAAGTTCAGATTGGGGTCACATGTCAGAGTCATCTGGTTTTCTTTTTTATCCCACTGTCCCTTTATATTACTGTATTTTAATTTTGTTGGTTGCAGAAAGCTGAGATGACAATAATACTAGGGAAGACTTCCTCATCCAGATAATAACATCAGCACTATAAAAGCACACTTCATTAAGTACACCATGTACAACAATATATTTCCAAGTGTCAGCGATGAAATAGTTGCAGTATTACTTTTGACGCATTTTCCACATTTCCCCTCTCAATGGAATGCCTAATCTTCACAAGGTGTTCATTTCCTGTCTCACCCAGTCACCACCTTCTGCATTTTTATTTTGTTGATCTCCCCTGCCTGAATTTCCATGGGAATTCCGCAGTTTAAAGCATGCTCTTTGCTCTTACTCCAGAACACAATCCCGTCAGCACTGCTGCCTGTGCCTTGGATTACAACATGTATAGAAGTTAATAGCCTGCACTGGTCCTATGGGATTCTGTAAAATAATGATTGTAGTGGCCAGAGCATCTAGAGTTAAAACTATGGGCTAAAATGTGGAGTGTCAGATTACCTAATAGCATTTGCAAAAATTGAACATCCCTTTTGTACCATTCTCTCAATTCAATTCAAGAAATATTTACTGCAAGGTATGGAAGGAAATTTAAACCTGGGTAAGATGTACTTTCTGTACTATTATAAAAATATTTCAGATGAGAATAAGACAAGTAACTCTAATATGCTATCCATCTCCCTAGGTTGTTGTTAAATTAGATGAGAAAGTATATCCCAAAGCACTTCATTTCTGAGATGCTATATAGAGTGAGTTGTGAATAGTGCTACAAAATCTACAAGGCTACAAGAGCACAATAAACTACAGGAAATCAAGGAAGAGTTTATGAGGAACATTCTAGATAATAGAAAAAGAGTTTTCCATACAACAATAGTTTTGAAATTAGACTTGGGTAGGGAAAGCATTCCAGATCAACAGAATAACATGGACAATAGGTACGTTGGTGGGAAATAACGTGATGTGTTTGGAAAAGAACCAAATGTTTTGTTTGTCTGAGCATACTATATGACAGGGAGGGAACTGGGGATAGGACTAAAAAAGCATGCAGTAGGCCAAGCTGGGAATTATTTACTTTGAACATGTTATACATTCCTTTTAAGAAAAAGGGCTTAAGCATTCACTTACCAACAGCTTTCAAGATAAGGATACTTGTTTGAATCATTAGTGGATATGCCTAATTAAAGTAAAAGAGACAAGCCTTCAGACCTGCAGCAGTTTTCCCCTTGCAAGCAGGGACACTTCACTAGACCTCTGCATTTATACCACTGACTGAAAGATGCTGCGCCTCATCACATTATTACATGCGGAAATACAGTACTACGCCACTGGAAATACAGTACTATGCTGCTAACTTTTTCTTCAGTGTACCTACCCTTCCTTCTAACATCGAGAATTAGTAAAAAATTACATGCTACCTAGAATGCCTGCTGCAACGCTCAATGTCTCCATAACAGCAGTTGCAAACTTCTATTGAGCATCTTTGTGTGCCAAGCACTGAGTTCATTTAATTCTCACAACAACCCTGTGGCATAGGGGTTACATCTGGAGAACTAAGACTCAGAGGGGACACTTTCATATCACTCAGCAAAGAGGTGAAGCCAACATAACCCCAAAACTTCACATAATTGGAAATAAAAATAAAAAACAAAGAAACTGTAAAAAGTTTAAGTAATTTGAAGTAAGAAAGGGAAAAAAAGGTATTCTGAATTATACCTTTAAAAGAAAAAACAAATGTTAAATGAACACACTATTAACTGGAACTTAAATAATTAATGTTTTCAATGAAAAGTTAACATAAACACTCTGCTTAACATACAAGGATTCACCATCATGGCATTTTTTCACCAGGAATCTTCCCCTTAATCAGGAAAAAGGGTATTTAAACTTCAGATACAGACCATTTTGATAAATACACTTCTTGTACCTCCTATGTGTTTGCTCAAAATTATTACACTTATATTTGGAATACCATCTTTTGGCTTTGCCTTTCCTAAATGAGTCATTTCAAAGTGAATGCTATTAATTTGTTGTACTTCCTTACTTCATCTTTCAATCTATTTCTCCATTTGAGAAATGAAGAATGGAACCAGATGATTTAATAATATTCTGTCTAATTCTAAAACACAAGAAGTCTCTAATTCTATATTTGGGAAAGTTTTCCCAAATTAATATGAGATTTCTCAACTTAGGTCAAATTCCTGTAATCAGGTAAAAAATCTGAAAGAAATAATTTCATTCATTTCAGTTATATTGATTACCCTGAAAAATACGTTTGATTATACTTATAAGTTGCACAGCAAGGAAAATAAAAAAACTAAAGTATTTCATCCACCCTTTTCTACTGCCTCAAATTATCACATCCATTTTCCAATGTGAAGGTTTCAGATCTGGGTCTAATGAGTGCTCTTGATGCTAGTATCTAAGCAACAAAGTAAAATAAAATGAAGATGAAAATTTATAAGAAATGTTCTAATTTATACGACACATGGTAGAAGAGTTGAAAATTAAAGCCACAGCACTTAAGCCTAAGCACAAAGGGAAAAGTTCCCACTTGGAGGGAGGCCATCAGATTTAACTGGTTGCCATGAAAGCAAACAGATGCTAACTTAGTGAAAACAGAGCTCATCAGAGCCCTTTGTTTTAAAATAGTTTAATTAACAAATAGAAGTTGAGAATTTTTTATAGGAAGGAATCTATAATGCTTAACATAAGATGCCTTCAAAGGTGTTTAAGTATGCCTAAAGCAGGTAATAATAGAAATTAAGAGTCAAATTCTTCAGCCTGGAAACCAGACCTCTAAAATTTGCATTCATATGTTCAATGTAAATTTTACATCAATGAAATTCCAAATGCCAGTCACTACTTCTACAGAATATTACTATTTATGCAGATAATGTTCAAGGTATTCTAACTGCTTCAAGGAGACACCATTAGAAAAAAATTCTCATTCATTTATTCAACAATTTAGTACTGCCAGCCAAGAGGTAGGCTGAAGGATAGAGATAAAGAATCTTTTCTCACTGCTACTCAGCAAATTCCTTCCCTCCTGGAAGAATGCACACTAATTATAATGAAGGGGAAGTTCAAAAACCTTCTAGATCTGCTAATGTGGCTATGAAAAAATGACTCAAGTCACAAGGCTTGGGGACTCTCTGACCAGCTACTTTATAAATAAGGATGAATGGCAGTATTATGCACAGTCACAAAAAAGGTGATAGATTATTTAACAAACCGATCGTACTCAGAATCAGATACTCATGCAATGACTATGATATAAGTTCAATATTATTTGATTTTGGATACATCACAATTTCCCTGTACTTTAAAATTTCTGTCTCTAAAGGAATCAGAATCAAGATTTAAAAAAGCACAACTCCTGGGATTTTTAGTCAGGATTCCCCATTGAAATGAACTTAAACCACAAAATCAGGGAAATGGGAAAAGCAGCAGTAACATGTCTCTGGGTTCAATAATGCCACAGAAGAAAAATATCTGTCTTTTAGAAATTTCTGAAAACCTGTCCTGGATAGGCCAGAAAGCTTCAAATATGCCTGCCAATTTATACTACCCTATGTACCTCCTGGGGGGGGGGGGGGGGGGGAGGAGGGGAAGGGAGGGGGAAAAAACCTAAAAGAAAAAGAAACAAAAAACATATTTCAGAGAACTTGAAAAAGCCATATGCTCTGACCAGCTAGGTCTTACTTAATGATTGGTTCTTTAATCTATGTGGAATGCATCATCTACCAGGCATTTAAGTAGCACAATAGCAATGACCAACAAGCTTCATTCCAAATATCGCTTTAAAGTCTACTTTTCAGTCCTCAGTGAAAAAAGTAGTAAGGAAGAAAGAGCATTGCAGCTGGACTCTTGGTTACATTCCTTCATGTTTTGTGGTCTGAGCTTCAAAGTGAAGTACAGCAAATATTTCAGACTTTCCCTTTACAGTGTGCAGGTGCAACTAATGATTTAGGAAGGCATCAGTCCAGACCAGACAAAGGAAAGAAATAGCTGTGGGTTTTTTTTCCCCAGCAAAACTGGCCAAACAGGGCTTTGAACGCTAATACATCTCATGCTAATAGTTAGATGAGGCAGCTAATCAGAGCGGGCAGAGGTTGAGGATTCCTTAGCCTAGTATGTTAAGTATAATTTGTCCAATGAGTCATTCAATTCTTATTTTCCATCTCCCATGTAGACCTGATACCAAAATAATACCTGAAAGATTTACATCCAACATTTGTTTATTGTTATTATTATCATACTATAATAATGTATTGATTATTATTATTATTGGAATAATGAAAATGCTCTAATAATGACTGAATTGATGAAGGTGTAACTATGTGATTATACCAAATACCACTGATTGCACATTTTGGATGTACTGTATGCTTTATTAATATGTATCAATAAAATTGATTTGTTTAAAAAATAAATAAAAATCAGGCAAAAATACAACCAAAGCAAAATAATAGTTTATAGTAATACATTAATAATCTTCCATTAAAGGTAAAAAAAAAAAAGAAATATATATATACTAAGTGAAAGAAACTAGACAAAAGGTACTACATATTGTTTGACTCCATCTATACAAAATACAAATAAATTAGAAAGATAGAAACAGAATAGCAGCTATGTACAGTAGGGGAAGGATAGAGAGAATGACAGGTGATTATTAAGGGGTAGAGTTTTTTGTTTATTTGTCTGCCTGCTTTTTGTTTTATTATTATTATTATTGGAATAATGAAAATGCTCTAATAATGATTGAAGTGATGAATGCACAACTATGTGATTATACAAAACATCAGTGACTACTCTTTGCTTGGACTGTATGCTTTATTAATATGTATAAATAAAATTTTAAAAATGACAGTGAGAAGAAAAGAAAACCATGTCTTGTCTGCTCTTTCAATGATACAGGCCAAGAAGAATCAAGGGGCTGATTTAATCAATAAGTAGAATCAATAAATGTATTTTTTATAAATATGAGATTTTATAATATAATTTTATTTAAAAATTAATTTCTATAACTGTGTTGTTCCAAAGAGGATGTGAAGTGTTTTACAAAAAGGTAAAAAATCAGATAAAATATTTAATAATTTATCAAATCTAAAACACCATCAATTGGTAGACATCAACAAGATGGCAGCATAAGGCATTCCTAGGAATGTTTGCCCTTAGAGACAGCTAAAGAAGGGCAGATTCAACTTACTTGGAGCTCTGAGATGACAGAAACCTGAGAAAGACTTCACAGATGCAACTGAAGGGAGAAAATAAAACATGCTCCCTCCATTACCCCCCCCCCAAAAGAGGTAGGAGAGTGGTGTGGACCTGCCGGTCTGGACCCCCCCACACACTTGGTCCTGCACAGTTTAAAAGACACACAGTAGCGGTAGCAGTACTATAGCTTGGGCACCTCTACTGTGGTTGCTGACCATACAATGACAATTGTAGCAACATTCACACTCAAGGACACAAGGCTGCATAGTCCCAAGGCAGGGCACTAGTGGGTCTGCATGTGCAAGCATACAAAGTGATCACCTGGGAATTAGAAAGACCCACAGCAGAACCACTGGCTAGCTGTTCATACTCAGAGCCTACTCCATAACTGCTGATGTATGTAAATGAAAGAAATGGGTGATTTTAAATATTGCCACTATCTGGCTCTGTGAGCTGGGATCCTGTAACAGAAGTTAGGAGATACAGAAAACTGCATGAAAAGGGGAAACAGAACTGCTTTAATGTTTGTAAACTATTCCTCTGGAGTCAGTGGGTGTGGCTCAAGTTGAGTCCCATCCCCTTGCTGGGTCTGATATAAACACACAGACAGAGAGACACAGGAACAGAAAGCTCAGCCATTTCTGATCTGTCCATGTGACAGAAAGAAGAAGGCTCAAACAGCTGAAGGGGGAGGGGAGATGAGTCACGTTGCCTGATGGCTTACAGCTGAGATTGGTAAGAACAGCTGAGACAGATAAAGGAAGCCCTATGGCACCCTGCAGCTGAATCAGGAAGAGGCAGAGCTTCAGAGGCAGAGGAGGAAGAGGAAGCCCAGAGGGCAAGGCAGAGACAGCCAGAGATCAGCGACTGTAGCAGTTTGATATGGTTATGAATTCCAAAAATAGATACTAGATTATGCTTGTAATCTGATCTGGACCTGGGCATGATTGATTTATGATTAGGGTGGATGGGGACTCACAGATAAAAAGGCATGGCAAAGAACAGAGTTGGGGGTTTCTGATGTTGAAGTTTTGATGTTGGAGTTTGATGCTGAAGACTTAAGCTGGAGTCCTGGGAAGTAAACTCACAGAGGAAAGAGAAGCCAGCTCCAGGAAGAAAGGAACCTTGAACCCAGAGAGAAGCAAGACCCTGGAAGGGAGGAACCCAGGAAGCCTGAACCCTCACAGCTGTCGGCAGCCATCTTGCTCCAACAAGTGAAAATAGACTTTGGCAAGGGAAGTAACTTACACTTTATGATCTGGCTCCTACCCCAAATAAAATACCCTTTATAAAACCAACTAATTTCTGGTATTTTGCATCAGCACCCCTTTGGCTGACTAATAGAGCAACCAATTTGCTTCAACATGTGGTAAATGATTTTGGTGAGAAAGCAACTTTGAGTTGGACTTTTTATGGCTTTGTAATAGTATGCTTTTAACCAAAACAAATACCCTTTATAAAGTCAACAGATTTCTGGTACTCTACATCCACAGCCCTTTGGCAAACTAATACACTGCTGGAGAGGGAAGCGGACTTGGCCCAATGGATAGGGCGTCCGCCTACCACATGGGAGGTCCGCGGTTCAAGCCTCCTTGACCCGTGTGAAGCTGGCCCATGCTCAGTGCTGATGCACGCAAGGAGTGCTGTGCCACGCAGGGGTGTCCCCCATGTGGGGCCCCGCGCAAGGAGTGCACCCTGTAAGGAGAGCCCCCCAGTGCTAAAGAAAGTGCAGCCTGCCCAAGAACAGCATCACACATACGGAGAGCTGACACAACAAGATGACGCAACAAAAAGAAACAGATTCCCGGTGCCGCTGATAAGGATAGAAGTAGTCACAGAAGAACACACAGCGAATGGACACAGAGAGCAGATAACTGGGGGGGGGGGGGGAGGGAAGAGAAATAAATAAAAAATAAATCTTAAAAAAAAACCAAAGAGAACAGTCCATCAATCCCAGAGGAAGAACAGAGAAAGGGAAATCCTCTCCTAGAGGGGAAACCGTGACACATAACAGGGCAATCTTAACAGTTACTGCACATGCCCAGGATAAGAATGATGCATAGAAAGACCTCAGAAAATCCAAACTGTGACACATGGCTGCTCTAAAGATTCAGCATAAACTGTACCAAGTGTTGAAGAAGAGCCTTAGCAATTACCCAGTCTACTAAAACCTTGGCAAGAGGGAGAAACTGACTTCCAGAGTTAGCGCATCAAAACAGTCAAATGCCCAGACATCAACAAAAGATCACAAGAGATGGCTCAGCCAAGGGAACACATTAAAACTTCAGAGGAAACACTGACAGTGAAGCAACTAATCAAAGGCATTCAGTTAAGTCTCCTGAATCAATTCAAGGACCTGAAGGAAAATTTGGATAGAAATAAACTAAATTTGGATATAGAAGTAAAGGATAAGGAAAACAATGTATGAATAAGAAGAATTAGAAAGTTTAAAAAGGAATATAACAGAACTTATGGGGATGAAAACACAATAATGGAGATTAAAAATACCTAGAGGGAAGCAGATGTGGCTCAAGTGATAGGGCTTCCACCTATCATATGGGAGGACCTGGGTTTGATCCCTGGGTCTCCTGGTGAAAAAGAAGAAGAGAAAGCAAGCCTGCACAGTCAGCCAGTGCCCGCGTGGTGAGCCAGTGTCCACATAGCAAGCCAGTGCCCATGCAAGTGAGTCACACAGCAAGATGATGACCCAACTAAAGGGAGACGAAGGGGAGAGTCAAGGTGAAGTACAGCAGAAACCAGGAACTGAGGTGCTGCAGGTGATGGGGAACCTCTCTCCACATCAGAGGTCCCCAGGATCAAATTCTGGTGAATCCTAGAGGAGAAAAAATGAGAAGAGAAGACCAAAAAGAGAAATAGATATGGAAGATCACACAGAGAACGGATACAGACAGCAAAAACAGCAGGGCGGGGGGAGGGGGAGGGAAGGGGGGGATAAAATAAATAAATCTTAAAAAAAAAACCTAGAGGGGAGTGGGTGTAGCTCTGTTGGTTGAGTGCCTTCTTTTCATGTACAAGGTCTGGGGTTCAATCCCTGGTGCATCCTAAAAACAAAAAGCAAACAAAAAAACCCACTAGAGACATTCAACAGCAATTTTGAATAGGCAGAGGAAAGAATCAGTGAGCTAGAAGACATAAAAATTGAAATTAGTCAGAAGAACAAATAGAGACAAGAATGAAAAAATGAGCAAAGTCTAAAAACTGTGGGAGAATATGAAGTATACCAACATATGCATTATGGGAATCCCAGGAAGAGAGGAAAAGGAATAAGGGCCAAAAAGAATATCTAAGAAAATAATGGCTGAAAATGTCCAAATTTTACAAAACACATAAATATACATGTGCCAGAAGTCAAAGAATTCCAAACAGGATAAGCCCTAATGGACCAACTCAAAAACAAATAATAGTCAAAATGTCAAAAAACAGAGAGGAAGGGGGAGAAACAGCCTAAAAAAAGATCATTTACAGTTTAAGACACAAGGTGAAGGCTGGACACTGCCCAGAGGAGAGAGGGACAAAGGAGGGAAATTGCAATGACAACTGTGAATTGAAACCAGCAGCTACTGCTGCTGGCACTATTCCCCATACTAAAGACCCTATAGAACTCTCGGGCCTCTGGGCCTGCACATACAGACTAAGGGGGCTCTGGAGATCCACCACTCCAGGAAAGGGGAAAGAGAGGGACACAGCCTAAGGTTGACTCAGCTTCTGACCCACAAACTTGGTCTGCTGTGTCCCAGGACCCCTTCCAGGCCAGGTGGGACTGTGCATTGTTTGCCTTGGGAACCAGCAAGGGTCGAAAGATACACGGCCCTCCCAATCTCCTCCTCCTCCACTAACAGGGACTGATTGTTGAGGACCCAGGGGGGAGTGGAAATATTTCTGACCAGGGAAAAGGGAGGGAGCTGTCAGAGAAGGCTGGAGAACTGTCTCAGAAAAAGTTTGGATTACAAGGCTCACAGCCTCCAGACAAGGAGCTCTATCACATTGATCCCATCTGTGTTGCAACAAATAAACTTTGACCAGGCACTGAACTGAGAACTGCCAAAGAGCGCCATCTGCTGGCAGATCAGGGAAGTGCACTCAAGAAAATTTAAAAACAAATAGGAGAGGCTTTTTCTGGCCTCTATAGCTTCCCTCCCCCAAAGCCCTAAGAAGCAACTCTACAACCAATTACTGGGCCCAGTGCCCAGTTCTGAGCAACCAGCAGGACGATCCTAACAATCCAGGTCAAGGCAAGAATCAAAGAGCAGTGGCAACACACAGGCTCCTATCACTAAATCCCTACAAAAGAGAAAGAATTGAGCATCTGAATAAACTACATCTTAATCAGCTGCCTAGATAAAAGAAAAAAATCACAGGCCACACTAAGAAAATAGAAGACATGGCCCATGAAAAGGAATATCTCAAAGCCCTAGAAGAGATGCAGAATTTGAGAGAACTAATCAGTGAGATGCATACAAATTTCCAAAATCAAATTAATAAGCTGAAAGACAATATGGTTAAATAGATAAATGACATCAAGAAGACACTGAGCAAAGGCAAAGAAGTATTTGAAATCCTGAACAGAAAAGTAACAGAGCTCATGGGAATGAAAGACACAATAGGTGAGATCAAAAACACATTTGAGGGAAGCGGATTTGGCCCAACGGATAGGGTGTCCGCCTACCACATGGGAGGTCCAAGGTTCAAATCAGGGCCTCCTGACCCATGCGATGAGTTGGCCCACGTGCAGTGCTGATGTGTGCAAGGAGTGCTGTGACACGCAGGGGTGTCCCCAGTGTAGGGGAGCCCCACGCACAAGGAGTGCATCCTGCCCCGTAAGGAGAGCCACCCAGCACGACAAAACCACAGCCTGCCCAGGAATGGTGCCGCACACACAGAGAGGTGATGCAGCAAGATGACGCAACATAAAGAGACACAGATTCCAGATGCCACTGACAAGAATACAAGTGGACACAGAAGAACACACAGTGAATGGACATAGAGAGCAGACAAGTTTGGGGGGTGGCGGGCAGGGAAGGGCAGAGAGAAAAAACAAAACAAAAAACACATTTGAGGCATACAAGAGCAGACTTGAAATGATAGAAGAAAGAATAAATGATACCGAAGAACTGAACTGTTAATATTAAAGAGAGAAAAGAATGTAAAAAATTGACCAGGGCCTCAAAGACTTGAATGACAACACAAAATGCAACAACATACATGTCATACGAGTTCCAGAAGGAGAAGAGAAAGGAAAAGGAGCAGAAAGAATATTGAGGAAATAGTAGCTGAAAATTTCCCAACTCTCATGAAAGAAATGAACTTACATGTCCAAGAAGTACACAGAATGAATACCAATAAATCTACTTCAAGACACATTCTACTCAGAATATCAATGTCAAAGATAAAGAGAAAATTCTCATAGCAGCAAGAGAAAAGCAAATTATCATGTATAAGGGACATCCAGTAAGATTTAGCACAGATTTCTCTTCAGAAACCATGGAGGCGAGAAGACAGTGAATGGTATGATACAATTAGGATACTGAAAGAGAAAAACTGCCAGTGGAGAATTATTTATCTGGCAAAATTGTCCTTCAAATATGAAGGTGAGCATAAAATATTGACAAACAAACAGAAACTAAGAGTTTGCAAAAAGAATCCACCTTTGCAGGAAATATTAAAGCAAGACTTAGAACTGAAAGAAAAGGACAGGAAGGACAGGCTTGGAGGAGAGTATAAAAGAAAGAATAGCAAAAATGATAACCAAAAGAGTAAACAGACAGACAAAAATAAGATATGCCATATGAAAACCAAAGAGTAAAATGGAGGAAGTAAACATGCATTTACAGTAATATCATTGAATGTGAATGGGTTAAACACCCCAATAAAAAGATACAGGCTACAGAATGGATAAAAAACCATGAGCAATCCACATGCTGCTTACAAGAAACTTACCTTAGACCCAGGGATACAAAATAGCTGAAAGTGAAAGGCTGGAAAAAGATACTCCATGTGAATAGTAACCAGAAAAGAGCAGGGGTAGCTATACTAATTTCAGACAAAACAGACTTTAAATGCAAAAAAGTTATAAGGAATACAGGAAGCCATTATATATTAATAAAAGGGACAATCCACTGGAAGATATACAGTCATAAATATCTATGCCCCAGGGTGACCCAAAATACATGAGACAAACTCTGGGAAAACTTAAGGAAGAGACATCTCTACAATAATCATTGGAGACTTCTAACACCCCACTCACATTATTAGATAGAACTAGACAGAAGATCAACAAGAAAACAGAGAACATGAACAATATGATAAATAAGTTAAGACTTAACAGACATATACAGAACACTGCATCCAAACTAAAGGGTTATACATTCTTCTCAAGTGCCCACGGATCTTTCTCCAGGACAGACCACAAGTTAGGCACAATGCAGCTCTCAATAAATATAATAAGACTGAAATTATACAAAGCACCTTCTCTGATCATAATAGAATATAACTGGAAATCACTAAAAGACAGGAAAAGAGTAAATTTGTAAACATGTGAAGGATGAACAACACACTCCTAAATAATCAGTGGGTCAAAGAAGAAATTGCGAGTGAAATTAGTATTGAGACAAATGACAAAGAGAATAAAACTTATCAAAATTTATGGTACAGTGAAGGCAGTCTTGAGAGAGAAATTTATAGCCCTAAATGCCTACATTAAAAAAAAAAAAAGAGGGAAGCAGATTTGGCTCAACTGATAGAGTGTCCGCCTACCATATGGGAGATCCAGGGTTCAAACCCAGGGCCTCCTGACCCAGGTGGTGAGCTGGCCCACGCACAGTGCTGATGTATGCAAGGAGTGCTGTGCCACACAGAGGTGTCCCCCGCATAGGGGAGCCCCATGCACAAGGAATGCACCCTGTGCGAAAAAAGTACAGACTGCCCAGAAGTGGTGCCACACACATGGGAGAGCTGATGCAGCAAGATGACACAACAAAAAAGAGATAGAAGGTTCCCAGTGCTGCTGACAAGAATGCAAGTGGACACAGAAGAACACACAGTGAATGGACACAGAGAGGAGACAATGTGGGGGCAGGGAAGGGGATATAAAATAAATAAATTAATTAAAAAAAAAAAAAGAAGAGCTAAACTCAAAGATTTAACTGAACTAGAGAAACTAGAAAAAGAACAGCAAACCAAAATGTTGAATACCAAACATAAGAATTCTGAAAACAGCAAGAGAAGAGTGAAAAAAGAACAACAAACTAAATCCATATAAGACAGAATAAAGGAAGGAACACAATAGAATCAACAAAACCAAAAGTTGGTTCTTTGAAAAGATCAATAATATGGATAAACCTGTAGTTAGACTGACAAAGGAAAAAAAAAGCAATGATGCAAATAACTAAAATCAGGAATGAAAGGGGGGCATTACTAGCAACCCCAGTGAAATAAAAAGAATTACAAAAGGATACTATGAGCAATTGTATACCAATGAAGTACATAACCTAGATGAAGTGTACCTAGGCAAAGTAGATAACTCCTAGAAGCAGATAAACTACATGCATTGACTCAAAAAGAGAGAGACTTCAACAGATGAATAACGAGTAAAGAGACTGAATCAGTAATCAAACAGCTCTCAACACTAGAAAGCTTTACTGGTGAATTCTTTCAAACATTCAAAGAATTACCAACCAATACTGCTCAAACTCCTCCAAAAAATTGAGGGGAGAATGCTTCCATGTCATTCTCTAAGCCCAGCATCACCCTAATACCAAAGCCAGATAAATATATCACAAGAAAAGAACAGACCAATATCCCTCATGAAAATACACACAAAAGCTCTCAACAAAATACTTGTAAACCGAATTCAACACTACGTTAAAAAATTTACACCAAGATCAAGTGGGATTTAACCCAGGTATGCAAGGGTGGTTCAACATAAGAAAATAAATTAATATAATACACCACATTAAAGACAGAGAAAAAATGCACGATCATCTCAATTGACACAGAAAAGGCATCTGACAAAATTCAGTACTCCTTCCTGATAAAAACACTCAAAAAACTAGGAATAGAAGGAAACTTTCTCAATAATAAAGGGGCGGCGGACTTGGCCCAGTGGTTAGGGTGTCTATCTACCACATGGGAGGTCCACGGTTCAAACCCCGGGCCTCCTTGACCCACGCGGAGCTGGCCCACGCACAGCGCTAATGTGTGCAAGGAGTGCCCTGCCACGCAGGGGTGTCCCCACATAGGGGAGCTCCACGTGCAAGGAGTGCGCCCTGTAAGGAGAGCTGCCCAGTGTGAAAGAAAGCGCAGCCTGCCCAGGAATGGCACTGCACACACAGAGAGCTGACACAACAAGATGATGCAACAAAAAGAAACACAGATTCCTGTGCCACTGACAACAACAGAAGCGGACAAAGATGACGCAGCAAACAGACAACCGGGTGGGGAGGGGGAAGGGAGAGAAATACATAAATAAATCTTTAAAAAAAATAAAAAATAAACATATATATTAAAAAAAAAAAAAAGATAAAAGGCATATGTGTAAAACCCAGAGCAAACATCACACTGAATAGTAAAAGACTGAAAGCTTTCCCCTAAGATCAGGGATAAGACAAGGATGCCTAATGTCACCACTGTTATTCAACATTGTGCTGGAAGATCAAGCCAGAGTGATTAGACAAGAAAAAGAAATAAAAGGCATTCAATAGGAAGGAAAGAAAGAAAACTCTCCCTATTTTCAGATAAAATGATTTTATATAGAGAGGATCCTGAAAAACCCACAAAAAAGCTACTAGAACTAACAAATGAATTCAACAAAGTGGTGGGGTATAAGATGAATATGCAAAAATCAGTGGTGTTTCTATACACCAGTAATAAACAATCTAAAGAGGAAATTCAGAAAAAATTCCATTTACATTAGCAAGTAAAAGAAGCAAATATTCAGGACTATATTTAAACAAGGACGTAAAGAACTTTTATGTGGAAAACAACAAAACATTGCTGAAAGAAATTAAATACCAAAATAAATAGAAGGATACCTAAATCACCTAAATCATGGATAAGATTAAATATTATTAAGATGTCAATTCTACCTACAGTGATTTATAGATTCAATGCAATCCCAAACAAAATACCAGCAGCCTTCTTTGCAGAAATGGAAAAGCTATCATCAAATTTATATGGAAGGGTAAGGGACTCTGAATAGACAAAGCCATCTTGAAAAAGAAGAACAAAGTTGGGGAATTCACACTTCCCTATATTAAAACTTATTACAAAACCACAGTAGTCAAACCAGCATGGTACTGACACAAGGACTTATAGATCAATGGAATAAAATTGAGAGTTCAGAAGTCAACCATCATATCCATGGCAAACTGATTTTTGATAAGGGTGTTCACTCCAATTGGGAAAAAACAATCTCTTCAACAAATGGTGCTGAGGAAACAATCTCCATTTGCAAAAGAATGAGGCTGGACCTCTATCTCACACCATATTAAAAAATTAACTCAAAATGAACCAAACACCTAAATTTAAGAACTGAAACTATAAAGAATTTTTAAAAAAGAAAAAAAGGATTGAAAATAAAAACAAAACATCTTCAAGGGAACAAAGGGAGAACATAGGGAAACAAACATCTTTACGACCTTGTGTTACACTAAGTAAATCTTAAAAAAAAAAAAGCATCATTGTTGGTGGGAATGTAAAATGGAGTAGCCACTGTGGAAAACAGTCTGGCAATTCCTCAGAAAGTTAAATATAGAATTACCTTGTGACCTGACAATCCCATTTCTTGGTATATAACCGAAATAATTAAAAGGAGGGACCCGAACAGGTATTTGCACATGATGTTCATAGAAGCATTAGTCATAATTACCAAAATGTTGAAGCAATTCAAATCCCATCAACTGATGAACAAACAAAAGGTGGTATATACAAAGATACATAGATATACATAAAAATATATATGGAATATTTTGACCATAAAAAGAAATGAAGTTCTGATGAATGCTACATGGATGAACTTTGAAGACGTAATGTTGAGTGAAATCAGCCAGACACAAAAGGACAAATATTGCATCACCTTACTTATTTGAAATAAGCAGAATATGCAAATCCATAATGTCAGAAACTAGAATACAGGTAGGTTACAAGGGGTTAGAGGTAGGGGAGGGGAATAGGGAGTTAGGTTTAATTGGTACAGAGTTTCTGTTTGGGGTGATGAAAAAGTTTTGGCAATGGATGATGGCGCTAAATGTAACAAACACTATCGAACTGTATATTTGAAAAGAGATAAAAAGGGAAATTTTAGGTTGTATATAAGTTACCACACACAAAAACACAACTCATAGAACTGTATAACATAAAGAATGAACTCTAATGTAAACACTGGAGTAAAGTTAACAGCATAATGATAACAATATTGTTTCATCAATTGTAACAAAAGTACCACACCAACACACAATGTTAATAATAGGAAAAACTGTGTGTGAGATGCATGTATATGGGAACTCTGTATTTCTTTTCCCAAGATCTATTTATTTGTTTTCCCCCTTCTCCTTCCACCCCCCACCCTGCCTGTATCCAATTGCTGTGTGATCTTCTATACCTATTTCTCTTTTGGTCTTCTCATTTTCTCTCCTCTAGGATTCACCAGGATTCAGTCCTGGGGACCTCTGATGTGGAGAGAGATTCCCTGTTAGCTGCGCCACCTCAGTTCCTGGTTTCTGCTGCTCTTCACCTTGACTCTCCCCTTCGTCTCTCTTTTGTTGCGTCATCATCTTGTTGCACAGGCATTGGCTCATCACGTGGGCACTGGCTTGCCGGGCAGGCACGCATTCTCTTCTTTTTCACTGGGAGGCCTCAGAGATTGAACCCGGGTCCTCCCAAATGGTAGGCAGAAGCGCTATCACTTGAGCCACATCCACTTCCCGGAACTCTGTATTTTCTGCGTGATTTTTCTATCAACTTACTGCTGCTCCAATATTTAAAAAAAAAAAAAGGACACCACCGATTGTGAAATGCTCCTTGTTTTATGTTCTACTAAGAAAGGATCAGTCATAATATGACATGACATACCATTAGTTGTAAGATATATTTCATTTTTAGCAATATTAAAAAATGTATTGAAACATGCATATTAGAACAATAAAATACAGTATGTGTTTTAGTATAGATAAATCAGCAAAAGTGGGTATATAATGGTAATATATATTTAGTTCACAAAAATGCAATTCTCTTGGATAGATCAAATGGTATGTGAATATATATCAATAAAACTGCTTAATAAATAAATAATTGTGCAAAATAGCCAGAAATAAATAGCAGCTATGTACAGCAAGGGAAACATAGATTGAAAGGTGAAGAATTTTCTTGTTTGCTGGTTTTTTATTTATTATTATGGAATTAATGAAAATGCTTGAATAATGATTGAAGTAATGAATGCACAACTATGTGATTACACCAAATACCACTGATTGTACACTTAAAAGTTTTTTATTTTTATTTTTAAAGAAGCTTTAGATTACATAAATGTTACACAAAAAATATAGGGGTCCCATATATCCCACCCTTCCCCCTCCCACACTTTCCCACATTAACAACATTCTTCATCAGTGTGGTACATTTGTTACAATTGATGAACACTTACAGAAGCATTGCTACTAACTGACTGCAAACTTTGGACGAACTGTATACTTTATTAATATGTACCAATAAAATGGATTAAAAAAAAAAACTTTAAAAAATGCAATTCCTGTGGTCTTCTGGCTGCCAAAGAAAAGAAGGCTTCCCTAGATTCCTTGGGAGAAACACACAACAAACAACTCATTTCTTCTAAAAAGACTGGGTGCAACATACTATTAGCATTGCCCACATGTTAAGCTGCTTCTTCACAAATTAATGTCTGTAGCTGATCTAGAGAAAGATTATCTAGTCATTCTGAGGGACACACCTACTTCAAGCTTCCAAAATGACTTCCTACACACCTAATATTTTAAATTAGAACATAATGCACAAATTTGGTGAAAATTCAGAGAGACAATTTTATTGAGATACCACTTCACACCCTCTGGAATATAATGAAAAATAGTAAGTGTTGGCGAGGATACAGAGAAATTGAACCCTTAGGCATTGATGGTGGGAATGTAAAATGGTACAGCTGCTATGGAAAATACTTTGGTGGTTCCTCAAAAAAAAAATCAATATATCTTGATTAAAAGATTAATCAAGATATATACCCAAAGAGTTGAAAACTCAAACAAAAACATGTACCTGAATGCTCATAGCAGCATTTATTCACAATAGCCAAAAGGTAGAAACAACCCAAATGTTCATCAACCACTGAACTGCAAACTTTAAAATGGTTAATTTTATGTCACATAAATTACACTTCAATTAAAAAAGAAAACCAAAGAAAACAAAGCCAGGTCCCCTTTGTCAAAAATAAATTTCTGGCTTATTTTAAATTTTTTTGAAATTGAAAAGAATACTTGTATTAAAATCAATGCCTTTTGGAAAAGGCACTGATTTAAACGATATGTGGGTAACCTGCTGTGGGGGTCCAGTGGGTCTCTGGTTGTGGCCTCCCCTCCCCAAGGGAAACCAGCCCACAGAACACAAGTTAAAATTTAATAAATCTCCTCACAGGAGAACAATGTACAGATCGTATCTTAGACTGCAATTTTCTCCAGGTTGTACAATTCCTTCCTACAATAACATCACCAGACCCCATTTACGTAACTCTGTTCTGAAGCGTCTTTGTTCTGAAACCCTAAACATTGCCCTCATTTTCCCGTTTCTCTGCGGAGTGCTACCTTCATTCTCTGGACCACCACCACCACAGAGAATCTCTCCTTCTGTAAGTCCAAATAAATAAAGCTCATGTCTGATCATGTGAGGAGCACGTCCTTTGGTCTTACAGCCACATTGACCCGTGCCCTCCCGGAGCTGGGCTGCAACACCTGCCCTTCCCCTAAGCTGAAAACCAGAGTTTACCAAATAAAGTGTTAAATTCTACCCTTGGTGCCTACCTCTTCTGAGTATTCTCTTACCACATCTCACTTAGCCTCCTAAACTGCAGTGATACTGAATTGCTTGTAGTTTCCTGAATATGCTGGAGGATATTTCATTTCTTCAAGCCCGTGAATACATTTTCTTGACAGAGAATAGTCGTTTCCAACCCTTGCTGCAAATTAGAATCATTTGCAGAGCTGTTTAAAAATCCTAATGCCTAGGCACAATTAACTGACTAAGAAACTCTGGGGGGCAGGCCAGGAATCTGGTCAGTAGCTCACATTTAAAAGCACCCCAGATGACTCTAAGGTGCATCCAGAGTTGAGAATAACTTAACCAGAATATTCTATACCCATTTCCTTTTAGCCTAGGGCAATGTTTTCTTTCCAATCAATCATGTACCATTTTTGAAAAGTAGTGTTTTTCTAGAAATTCAGCCATCTCATTTGAATTTCCAAATTTATTAGCATAAAGCTGTTCATATGATCCTCTTATCTTTAAATGTCTGAATATCTGTAGAGATGTCTTTTTACATTCCTCATATTGGTAAATTTGCCTTGTTTCTTCTGTTTCTAAATCAATTCTGCTAAGGGCATATCAATTTTCTAGTTGTTTCAAGGACTAGAACTTTTGCCTGTGACATTTTTCCATTGTACAGATGTCCATTTAATTTTTGCTCTCATCTTTATTATTTCCTTCATCCTACTTTCCTAGAGCTTAACTTGTTCTTTTTCTAGCCTGTTTTGAAGGGTATTTAGATGATTTCTCTTCTAAATCTCTCTTGTTTTAAATATATGTATTTAAAGGTATAAATTTCCCTTTGAGAACAGATTTAGCTGCATCTTACAAGCCTTGATATGCTAAATTCTCTTAGTTCAAAATAATTTCAAGTTTCCATTATGGTTTCTTTATCCACACATCTGGGGGTTTTATTATTGATTTCTAGTAAATTCCATTGAGGTCAGTAATATTTTGAATTATTTCTATTTGTTGAGGCCTACCATATAATCAATTTTGGTAAACATTCCATGTGTATCTAAAAAAGAATGTGTTTCCTTTGGTGCAATGTTCTTTATACATAATTTAGGTCTAATTTATTAATTGTACTGCTATATTTTTTATATCTTAATGTTTTTTTTGTCTGTTTATTCTACTAGTTAATGAAGGGAAATTAAAAGTCCCCTTCTGGGAATGGATACAGCACAAGTGGTTGAGGTGCCTGCTTCCCATGTATGAGGTCCCAGGTTCAATCCCCAGTACCTCTTAAAAACAAAGCAAACAAATGAAAAAAAACCAACTCTCATTGGGGAGCAGGTGTAGCTCAGTGGTTGAGCACTTGTTCAAACTCTGGTACCTTCTAAAAAAAATAAGTGCCCTTTTATTGATTGTGGATTTCCTATCATTCTGTGAATTTTTGTCTATATATCTGAAGTTATATTCTAGGTATATACATATATAAATTTGACTGTATTACCATTATAAAACTGTCCTATTTTATTTAAATTGACTTAAATCTCAATTTGATATTATAGTTACCCCAGCTCTCATTTAGTTATGTTTGCCTAATATATCCTCATTCAAACTTCTACTTTCTATATTTCTGTGTCTGTATAAATAAGGTATTTCTGGAAAGAAGACATTTAGTTCCTTAATCAGTCTGACAATCTTTATTTTTAAGTAGAGTATTAATATCATTTGCATTTAATTTAATTACATGATAAGTTTGGGCTGTATCTACAAACTTAATATTTTGTCCCACCTATTTAATGTTCATTTTCCTTTCTTTTCTTGCCTTCTTTTAGATTAATCGTTTTTTTGGTTTTCCACTTATGTCTTCCATTAGTTTACTGTACAAAATAACACTTTTAATGGTTACAAAGTTACAACATGCACCTTGGTTTATTAGTATCTAATATAAATTAGTAATTTTGCACTTTCTTGGCATTGCTAGGACCATAGAACATTTTAATTCCATTTGGCCTTTCCTATCTTTTGTGTTACAGTCATGCATTGTAATTCTAAATATATTTTAATACAGCATTATTATTATTTTGTAGTAAACATTAATTTAGATATATTCATATTTACCCTTTTTATTAATCTTCATTCCTTAAACACTACACAAATATTTGCAGAGTACATAACACTTGCCCCACAAAGGTGAAAGGAAAGCAAATTAGCCTTAAATTGCTATCATTTAGCAATTTTTGGAAGCAAAGGAGATGAACAAGTAAAATCTAAATGAATGAGCACATTCTATTTAAGAAACACTTTACAAAAGCTACACAAAATTGCCACAATTTAGGTTGCATTTTAATTTTAATATCTCATATGTTTCATTCTGGCTTAATGCTAAAAGTATTAAAAAAGATACTTACTCTCTCTCCTTTTCGGTCAGCTTGTCATTGATATTATCTTTGATTGTTGATCTAGACCCCTTATGAATTATAGGGTATCTCAGGGGCACTTGTAGGAAAAAGGAAATCATGGAGACCAAATGTGACGTGTAACCAAGGGCAACTGCAATACTTCCATCATCTTTTGCTGCAAATTCAAAAGCAGAGGAAAAGAAAATAATTCTTTATCTTCTAAATGTAGCGATGAGATCATAACAAACCAATTTTAAAAGAGATTTTATAAAAGAAATGGCAAATAAAATATTAAACGCATCTAAATTATATGAATTTTATATATACCTAAACACATCAGCAAGACTAGAAATTTCATTTACTACATTTAAAAACTATTTTCCAGTAGTGAAAGTGATGATATTAACATTTGATATGTATCTTAAGAAAGAGTTCTTGAAGCACTCAAACATCCATTACTGTTTTTCCTAGCATTTTTAAAGGAGGTACCTGAGTCTATTACATGATGTGAAAATTAGGTTCAGAGGTCTAAACATAATGCACTGTATATATATTATATATTTTATTCACTAACAACTTTCTAGGCAATACAGTACAGCATTATTAATTCTGAAGTGTAGTGAAATAGTATAATACAGACTTTATGAAGTATGTTCTCAATATTCATAAAAAAGTGTTACATAAATAAGTCTGTGAAGCTGAGATAGGAGAAAGATAAAAGTGTTTTAAACAGTAAAAGCAAAGGTAAAAAACCACAGTCTTACACCATCCTAGTTATACAAATTACGTGGAAGTAACTGTTGAAAAAAACTGCATATCCTCATGTCAAACACTGCATGTCATTTTTAAGAAGCCACAGATAACTGCATTTTAAATTCACCATTCCTGATTCCCAGCACTACCTAAAGTTTTCAGCTTTCTCAAAGAAAAGGGAAAAACTAACTGCTTGGTATATAGTATTGCCAAAATGTGTTAAAATATGCACATTTACACAAACACAAACACACATTCTTTAAAATATTTAACACAATTTTAAATACTCCAGCTGGATAGAGAAGAAAGGCTGAAATGGTCGAGCTGATTTTGGCTTGAATTTATGCTGATTTCTAAGGGTGCTTTAACCTCAATTATTAGTAGTATTTTTCACATTCAACTTTTATTTTTGTACCTGGTTAACTAAATACTAACTTCCTATGGTAGGAATGCCACTATAACCATCCATGCCTCAGTGAATTCTCTACCCTTGACTACCACACACCATCTCCCCCTTGGTTTCTCTTTGATCATCCCATAAAAATAGGTAACCTTTATTAAGTACTTTTCCTCTGCCAGGAATTGTTCACAGTACTTTATATATGAGCCATTCCTTCACCACCTTTCCATATGCTATTTCATTTGTTTTTCAGATGAAGAAACTAAGGCTCAAAGAGGTTAGGAAACTTAAAGCAGCTAGTAAATAGGTTCACCTAACACCAAAAAGACTGACTCCCTAAACACTCTACCATACTGTCTCAGAACTTTACTGTGAAATACGTAAGTTTCTTTTTTAACCTGGGAACCTAGACTGTACCAAGATATAACACATATGTACCACCTTAGTTTCTTCACATTTTTCTAGTAATGTTTTGCAAAGAACATGTAACAAAAGTCTATGAGTTGTCAGGGACTGGTACAGTGCTTGACAGAGAAAGGGCTCTCAACTAATGTCTGCTGTTGGTCAAAATTTTCTCAAAACAAACTCATGAAAAATCAAACAGCATTCCTTTCAACTGACCAATGAGTCAGGCCTTACATGACTAGAATCCTAATAATCTTTAGAGACGATAACTCTATCTGCTCCCTGTCCCATCCAAGTATCCTGAATATTACTAAAACACTTTAATTCTTTTGAGACCTGAATACCTATCATACTATCTTTGGGACTAAAAGTGCTTTACATAAAAGTCTCTTAAAAACTCACCATCATAGAATATTAGAGCTACGAGAAAACTTAGAAATCACTAAGTCTGACTTTTTCAATTTAGAGACGAGAAAAATGAGATTCAGGATGTGTAAGTAGCTTGGTCAAAGTCAAAGAGGTAGAAACCATGAGTGACAGAATAAGTGGGAGAACTATGTTCGCACCTTAGCTACCAAAATATATATCTCTCAAGTCACAGCTTGGACTGTGGGTTCCTTCAGAGGCTGCTGAATCCTGCCTCCTGCTTTCTGTAAAGAATAGGGCTTATCAAATTCAAAATATTCCTAACAGTAAAAGAACCTCTAGGGGGAGAAGAGGACTTGTGATAATGAAAAACAATACTATAGATTAGGTTTGTACTTTCCATGTGTTATATATACTAAGTTTTTATTGTACTATATGAGTTGACAGAAAAGGATTTGAAAAATTCTAGAAAGTAGTAATCTCTTAATTAGCCTTCCAAACAGGTCAAGCGCAAACTTTAAAAATGCAAATGTTTAAAAATAGCCAATGCTAAACACTCAAGCATCTACATTTCCCCCCATATTAAAAGGGTAATTCCAAAAAGCAGCATTTGCTATTTTCAGTATATATCCACATTTCTATTTTAAAAAAAATTGGTCTTCTAACATCAACTTACTGCATGATCAAAATAATTTTGTTTAAATTTAAAGAGGAAAAAAAGTATCTCTGAAGTAGAAATGAAAAACCAAAGAGACATAACAAAAACTGAAAATTGGATATTAGAAATCAGCTTTGATTCTGGTTTTCCACACTCACCATTATTGCCACCACATGACTTCCTCCTGCTATTAAAAACCCTAATTTTTTCCCCATTCCAGGCCGTACTGCTCAGTCATAGCCTTACTGTTAAACTCAGTGGTATTGGATTTCCAATATTGAGGCTTTATATTAAAAAGCATTTTAAAAGGACGACGGGTGAAGCATTACAGCGCCCAAGAGTATTCCAAAGCCCTCAAAAAGAAAACTACCTCCTGGTAGGGAAGTCACTTTCATCACCCCAAGACCACTGAACTTCCAGTGGGAAAATGTGAGCTCATGTGGTTAATTATGGCTATTGCTGGTCACACAACCTCAGATGTCACATTCTGTTGCCAATCATTTTAGCTGAAAAACTAAAAGGTTTAAGGTATCCAGCATTCTAAATTCTGAAAGACTTTTTACCTGCCAAAACCAAAACCTGGCTCTCTGGGGTGTGCTTTTCCAGTAACCACTGATGACGTTCCCAACACCTAATGCGGAGCGGAGATTTGTGTTCCTGACGTTGCTCTGGGGGTTAAAAGGTCACAGAGAGTTTTGTTGGTGAGAAGAAAGTAGGGGGGGAGTGGAAGAGAAAGGGAGGAACTAGAAAGAACTCTAAAAGTCAGGTATGGGAAAAACATCCTAATTCAAACAATGTTTCAAGGGGCTTAAAAACAAAACAAAAAACCCTCATGTTTCCTCATAAAAAATATTTCTGATTTCTTTTTAAAATGTAGGTAGCCACATATGGCTACAGCTTTTAAAAACTTTTTTATGGTAAATTCCAAAAACACACAATGGCCATTTATAATAGAATAAATTAATTCAAATATCCCTTTGATTTTTATGCTGAACAAACAATGTTCAAATGCATCCAAGTACAATAAGTGATCTAAAAGTTCTTACCATCCTGCCTTCCCAATCACTGAGGCAGCAGATTTGATAAGGAACCAAGCACCCACTGATCCAGACAGGACAAAATATTTAAGACTCTAATCACTGCAACAGCATCTATGGAATCATTCCATGTTCTCAATGAGACACTGTTTGACATATGGACTCTCCTTTCCAAGAACTCATGCCTGCATAAAGGAATACAGACACAGAAGGAAATCTGGGTCTCATTACCACAAAAGGCTCTCGTGTTATGGATTACTTAAAAACATACACACACACACACTTTTTTTTTTTAAAGCTAAATGTCTTAGCGAATGGAATTCAGATGAATATCCTTCACTAGACTTTCTCCCGTTTTGTCCAGGTCTCTTTGTAATACTCTAACAGTAACTTACATTTAGAAAAACAGTAGAAGTTGGACCACCTATAGTGAAGTTTCCCAAACGGTACTATTCCAGTAAAGTATCAAGAATATCATAGAATAACCAGTTCAGAGTGCTTTACTAGAGTCTCATTCAAAACGCAGCTGCTCCACAACACTAAAAAGTTGTCAAGAGGTTTGGAAGAGGCTAATCAAAACAAGAAAGAAAACTGCAACATCACAGGAATAATATGGACCTTACAGTCAGCATACCAGGGATGACTTTATAACTGCCACTGCCTTTGGAAAAATTAACTAATCTCTGTGAGCCTCAGTTTTCTTGTCTTTTAGAAAAAGTGATGGTAATTCCTTCCCTCACAGAAGGAATTAATTTTCACAGCTGTGAGAATTGAATTAAGAAATGTGAAAGCATCATGCAAAATGTGTTATGTTACTGTATTTCTGCTCACTCAACCTAAAATGTCTTCCTGCTCTTTTTTCAACAGGGAGATACTATTTCATCTTTTAAGACAGCTCAGATATCATCTACTCCACTAACTTTTTTCTGATCCCCTCTTGAAAGAATTGATTATTCTCACTTCTTTAGATACCCATGTACCTGGAATAAACAAAGTACCTGATACACAGTATGAATTCAGCAAGTATTTCTTGAATGACTTGATTACAAGTCTGGTGCCCTCAACTGGACTGTAATCCCATTGAGGTTGGGTCAATTCTCAGCATCTGGGACAGTAGATGACATATGAAAGACACAATACATTAGTAGATAAATGCCTTAAAGGATGCCTACAGAAGATTTTAAAGTGCAATACTACTATATGTGCCTTTTTTTTTTTTTTTTTTTTAAGGAGGTACCAGAAATTGAACCTCGGACCTTGTACATGGGAAGCGGACACTAAACCACTGAGCCTTATATGTGCTTCTTAAAATTTCTGTTTCCTAGGGGTCATGGGGAGTGAAAAGGGCTCTTAAACGAAATCAACTTTTCAATTAATTATTTTATCTCCCATTTCATTTTTCTGCTAATTGCACTAAAACACTAATTTTTAAAAAAGATTTGTTTATTTACATACACACACACACACACACACCACTGTTTTGTGCTTGCTGTCTGCTCTCGTCTGCTCATCTTCTCTTTAGGAGGCTTTGGGAATCGAATCCGGGATCTCCCATGTGGGAGAGAGGGGCTCAACTGCTTGAGCCACCTCAGCTCCCTGCTTTTGTTGTGTCTTTCATTGTCATCTCTTTGTGTTTCCTTGTTGCGTAAGCACACCATGCCTGCCTGTCATGCCAGCTCGCTGTCTTGCTCGTGTTCTCCAGGAGGTACTAGGAACCAAACCTAGGACCTCCCATGTGGTAGGTGGGAGCTCAATCATTTGAGCCACATCCACTTCCCTACACTAACTTTTTAAAGGGTAGGGAGAATGTATTCAGCTTTTTGCAAATTCTGTGTGTAGACAGGTATACAAGCTATACAAACTAGGAAACGTACTACTTTAAAGAAAATAAAAATAGAATCAAGAAACATCCTAGAGTCAATTATGGTGACAGGCTTATATCCCTATTATATCACTGATATCCCTTTATTGCTCTCTTCAAATCATTTAGTATTTAGCAGCCAAAGTGACTACTGAAAACAAAAATCATGGCATGTCATTCCCCTCTTTTAGAGCCCTTGGGGAGTTTCCTACTTCATTGATAACAAAATACAAACTCCTTACAGGGGCCTCAAGGCCATGCCTGAACTGGCTTGGCTAACCTCGCCTACCTCCTCTGATGAAGCTCTGCCCTTTGCTCAATATACTCTAGCCACATAGAACTTGTCTTTCTTTTCTGCTCTTCTTTTCCTTTCTTCCTTCCCTCCCTCTACCTTTTACTCTTCCTCCCTTCTTTCCTTTCTTGCTTTCTCCCTCCCTATTTTAATTATATTTATTGAGTGCCTTATACATGAAAAGTTCTTTCAAACATTATCTCATTCAATCATCCCAGCGAAATGGAGATGTGGATAATACCTCATTTTACAGGGGAAAAAAATTGAGCCGTGAAAGATTAAATGATTTGCCCAGAATATAGGTCTTTTCCCACTTATCTATCACCCTCAGTTTCTTCAGATATACCAAGCTGTCATTGCCTTTGTACTCGCTGCCCTCTCTTCTAGGAATGCTCCTCCCCCACCTGTAGCATGGTTGGCTCCTTTTCAGCCTTGAAATCCTACAATCAATGTTTCTCCTCAGAGAGGTCTTATCTGACTGCATCATCTAAATTAGGTTCCCACTATTCTCTATAATAGTGTATTCCTGTATTAAATGTTTTCTTGTTTATTGGCTTTCTTCCTCAATAGGCTATAATTTCCAAGAAGGGAGAGAATATGTTTACTTTGTTCATTGTTACAGCTTCAAAACCTAAGCATAGAACCTGACATATAGGTGGTCAATATATATTTTTTGAGTGAATCAATGTTCTATATCCCCAGAACCTTGCACAGGGCTTAAGGTACTCAATATATGATTGACAAGTGAAAGAATAAGGAAAAAGACGAGTCATTTGCTTTAAGACAACATAGTTTCCCCTAAAATTAACATCAAGGCACCATTTTTATGCCTTACAGAGGTTGGAGAGAACATTGTATAATGGAAACCAAACAAACCCCATCTATATCATTATCTAGTTTTGTGACTTAACAGCAAATCACCTAAAAGGTTTATACTTCAATTTACACACTACAAAATGAGAATTATATTGTTTTCCTTATATTTTTCCTTTCTTTTTGTGAGGATTAGAAATAAGGCATACAAACAAAGCAGAAGTTTAATAAATGATAATTATTGGGTCTACAAAGCTAATAGAAGCTAGGGTGTAATGCCAAAAACATGGAAGGATGAGTTGGAAACATAAGTCCTAAGGCTCTAAGGGGTGTGGCTCTTGGAGACATCAGTCACATTCTTTCCAATTTAATTGTATGACCACCAAAATCACTGCTTTTCCAGATACAAGCATATGTCACCTAATCTTCATAACAAACATGTGAGATAGGTATAATACAACATAAATTAATATGTTCATGAGTTCAGGAAATCAACTCAAAGTTTACAGAAGGTGAACCAGGACTTGAACATAGGTTTCTCCACTCCTAGCTCCTCAGTCTCTCCCTATATTATACTGGCTTCATTTCTTTATGATTAAATGGTACACCAAAACTGTCCCAACTACTTGTTATAAGGGTTGTTGCAAGGGCCAAAGGAGCCAATAAATTAAAATAGTCTTAAATATTAAAGGACCACAAATAACAGTTCCTCTATAGGGAAATGGGAGAAAGTCTGGATCAAAATTAGCAATGCTCTCTTCTTGAGTAATTTCTTCCCAAACAGATTATATGATAATCTACAAAGATAACATTTAATAGGCCCCACATCATTGTTAGGCTAAGGGAAAGAACATACTTTGCTAGCAATAAAAATAATTTCTTTATGAAGATGCCAAAATTCCTTTAGTATATTTATAATGAGATTAAGAAAAATGAAACATTTTAAAATACAGGAATTATAATGAATCATATTCTACAATATCGTTAATGTAAAAAAATTTTAAATTAAAAGAGGAAAGAAATGGTAGTGTGACAAGTTTATCCTCTATTAGTGAGAATGTCATGAAAATAAATTTCCAAATATTTTTCAGGTCTGCAGGAATATGTCTTTCCAAGTAACAGTGGACCATATTAATGTTTGTTTTTCTTCTGCCCTCAATCATACACAAACTTTTTATGAAAATCAAAGAAAAAGGATACAAAGATTACCGGTATTCTTAAGAATCCTACTGCCTGATTTCCTTAAAGCCTATTTAAAAACTATTTTAAATTTCAAATACGAGGTTCAGTTGTTTTTTTTTCTATGATTACACCAAATATTCTCTTATATTTCCCATCAAGGAATTTGTCTCTATATACTTGCAATTAGGAAAGGACAGAAGTTCCAAAAATCATTTTAGGCCAAGTACTAGGTAACCAAAATTTCAAGATGTCTCTATTCTTCCCTACAACATACCCATACGTTATATATACCAAATCGTAACAAGTAGGAGGAAATAAGATACCTTGAAAGTCCTCAGAATTGGGCAACTTGACACCGCATACAAAGTAATCCTTATGCCCATTCTGTGAATTTAACCAAAGAATGAAATTAATTAATATATAAAACAAAATTCTAAGTCAAATCTCAAAGAATTTAAAAGGTCAGTCTTGATAGAGACATTACTTTCCTGGACTCAAAATACTATCATAACTGTAGAAGCTGGATAATGAGTATATGATTATTCATTATACTACTCTACTTACATTTGTATATATTTGAAATGTTATATAATAAAAACATTTAGGGAAGTGGCTGTGGCTCAATCAGTTGGGCTCCCATCTGCCATATGCGAGGCCTTGGGTTCACGCCCTGAGGCCTCCTTGTAAAGGCAGGCTCCCCCGCAAGCTGCAGAGTGCTGCTGCCCACAAGTGCTGCAGAGAGCCGCTCAGCCTGCAGGCGCAGTGGAGAGCCAATTCAGCAAGGTGACTCAACGAAAAGGGAGACAAGCAAAAAAAAACCAAAAACCCAGAACACATAGCGAATGGACACAGAGAGCAAATAGCAAGCAAGCTGCAGGCGGAGGGAGAAATAAATAGACACAGAAGAACGTATAGCAAACAGACACAGAAAGCAGACAGCAAGGAAAAAAAGCTGCAAGGGGGGATATTAAAAAAAAGTAAAAGTAAAAAAAACACAACATTTAAAAAATCATGTCCAAACAAATAGTCATATAAAATTTTTACCATAAAAATATCCTTTGACTAATTCTTATCTATAAATGAAAAATACAGAGTGGGTTTAATAAGATTCTGTGAGCAACCTCTAATTCTATTAGCATGCTTCTCTGAAAATTAGACTTTCACTTTTTACTAAATGAAGTCAATTTTCATTAAAAAGAAAGCAAAAATAATCAAATTTAGCCCATTTGGTTCTCTAAAGAAGAATCCTAATCTCCATTTTGCATTTACTCTAAGAAACTATATTCAAAAACTTAACATTCTAGGGAGCAAATGTGGCTTAAACAGTTGAGTGCCCACTTCTCACACAGGAGGTCCTGGGTTTCGGTTCCCAGTGCCTACTTGTGGTAATTTGATATTATTTATGAATTCCAAAATAGATACTGATTATGTCTGTAAACTGATCTGTTTCTCTGGGCATGATACGCTGTGACTATATTAGATTCAGATGAGGTGTCTGGTTAAATTAGGTTAAGATTAGGGCTTTGATTCAACCAAGTCATCAAAGTGTGACTCAGCTTTGAGTCCCAGCCCTCTGGACTGATAAAACAGGCTCTCACACAGAAGTAGACACACAGGAGAAGAAAACAGAGGAATAGAGACAGCTCCACAGACTGAGGCCCCAGGAAAAGAGATGAGCCTGACAGTTTACAGCTGCAGCTAAGCCTAGAAAGAAACAAGCCCCAGGGAGAGAGATGACCTTTATGCCAGCCTATAGCTAAGAGAGAAAGGAGCTGGGACCATGGAGCCTTAGGAGGAAGAGGAAGGCTGAACCCTCACAGAGACCAGTAACCGTCTTGCTCCAACATGTGGCAACAGACTTTGGTGAGGGAAGTAATTTACTTTTTATGGCCTTGTAACTGTAAGCTTCTGCCCAAATAAATACCCTTTAAAAAAACCAACAGATTTTTGGTACTTTGCATCAGTAGCCCTTTGGCTGATGAATACACTCCTAAAATATAAAACAGAACAGAACAAACAAAAAACCAAGCAAACAAATGTGAAAAAAAAACAAAAACAACAAGTCAGGAGAGCTAATGTGGCTCAGTGATTGAGCGCCAGCTTCCCACATATGAGGTACCAGGTTCAATCCTGGCTCCAGTACCTCAAACAAACAAACAAACAAAAAACCCCACAAAACAACAATGACAAAAAAAACCTTTATCTTCTGACAGTAACCCCAGGAAAACCTTAACTAACAATGATAGATTAATTAGCAGTTATGTTTTAAAAGCAGTGCAAGTGTACCTGCATGTGTGTGCCAGTAACCAACAGAAATGGTGGTCTTGTATAACTTGGTTGAGTGAAAAGAACATAAAGCAACCAGGAATAATTTGGCATTATTTCAGATGAACATGAATGCATACTATCACCAAAAATTTAAACTGTGGAAACTTAGGACTACTAAGTCTAAATTCAATTTTTAAATAAAAACCAGCTTTTGAGTAAATCATTACAGCACATATGAATAAATCTAGAGCAATAAGTTTGTTCCTTACCTGGAAATGTCAAACTGAAATGATCTTTTCAAAAAGCAATGTTTTCTCAGAAAATTCGACACTTACCAAATCAATAGGGTAAATGTAGGAAAGTTCAGACAATAATTGCCTGCATCGAATTGTCAGCTGAGCATTAGTCTTCAAAAAGAGTTCTCTAATAAGGAAAGAAAAAAGCACATTTATTTAAAAATATGCTCCCATACTTTCTAACATTCTAAAGCACATTAGATATGTGCTTTCCACATATTTAATGCAGAGGAAGATTAAATAGTTCATAATATACCACAAAAACTCAGAAATAGAGTCAAGAATTATAGCTACCATGTGTCCGAATCTGTCTCCAAATGCTATCAATCAAGTTAACCACCTACTGAGGGCCACTGAATGTGCCCAGAACAATGCTAAGACACGCAAAGGGTACAAATAATCACTAACTCTGCACCTACTATATGCCAAAAGCTTTTAAATAATTACAACTCTACTAGGTTGGTATTATTATACCTATTTTATAAACAAGGAAACAAGATTTAGAGAGGCTGAGCAAACTGACCAAGGTCTCATTAGCCCATATTTAATTTGTGATCAATTTGATTTCAGGAAAGAGCCATGTGACATTTCCTTAAAAAAGTATGCTTTCACTCACAACTGCAAAACTACCTCTAAAATTAACTTGCTGCCATGTTAGAAGAACAGCAGAGTGAAACAAACAAACAAAAAGTTGTGGAATGATATATCCTAGCTCCTCTCTTAAATTACTTAAGAAACATGACTATTAGATAAAATACAGAACAAATCACCAGCTCAACTGTGTTAAAATTGAAAAACAAAAGGAATTTAGGAGAAGCTGTAGGTGGTCAATGTGGAATGGAATAGTTTTGTATAAGGCAAGGAACAATGAAGATTTAAATGGGATCTAGTTCTGGCTTTGCTATTAATGGACACAAAGAGTAATCTTTCAGAGTCTTTCTTTCTTATCTGCAAAATGAGATCATTATACTAAATGATCTCTATGATTCTTTCCAGGTATAAGTTTCTTGAATCCTCAATTGTGGAGGTTTCTTGAAAAAAAATGCAGGATGGGAGGATTTTACAGGAAACATGAGTGAAGATGAACAAAAGTACAGAGGTAGCAATAAATTAAGCACATGCTTGGGGAAAAAAATAAGAAAAACTATTAGCATTTGTTAAACGAATTTTGGGAAGTAAATAAAATTAAGCCACAGCTGTATAGTGCCAATGTGTTGAGGCTATTTGAAAGTTGAAGAATCACCATGGGTTCTTACAGCAGAGAAAAGATAAAGTTAAAATAGTATCTTAAGAGGACATGTCTGATACCATAATGGAAGAATAACTGGAAAGATGGAGAGACCAACATTAGATAATATAGGAAGCTGTTGAGGTCATCCAAATGGGCTTACAAGTAAGTCCGAAGAGTCAATCTGAAGACATTACTGAAGAAAAAACCACAAACTAAACTACACAAAGAAGACAGAAAGAAGAGAAGATTCAAAAATTAAACGATGGTGTTATGACCTAGGAAACTGGAAGAACAGTGCTCATGTTTCTGATTATGACTATGTACTAGGAGGTTTCTCTCAACTCTCACAGAACACGGCACATAGTAGGTCTTTAATGAATATTTGCTGAACAAATGGATGTGGCACTGAGGCTTGTGAAATATAAATTAATACCAGCAGCTTTCAAAGAATGCTACTTTTCCAAATCCTGTCTTCACAGTAAACTTAACAATCATAGCAAATCATTCTCAGTGTTATAGTTACCTTTTCGCAGTACACTCCTTCCTCAACTCATTTAGGGATTCCTTCTGGAGTTGAAGCTCAAGGTGTTCAGTTGAAAATGCACTTCCTAGAGTGGTAGAAGGAGACAATTTCATATTTACCTTGGCAGACAGGACTGCTCAAATCACAAACAATGAGGCAGAGCTATGAGAGAAACAAGAAGAGTGAGAAGGCAAGGTGCTTTGGGCATTGAAGCCTTGTAGGATTAACCAGAATAAATTTCCCTATAGTTTAAGAATCTCAGACTATAGATTCCTGATGATGGAACCCTGATGGGATTTCAAAATTCAGATAATTTCACTTAAAAAAAAGTTGATAATTTCCTTTTGATCACAAAATACTGCATAAGAACATTACTGAAAATGTAACAGTAATTAAGTAGAGCAGGAAAAATTACCTGCCTGTTCATTACCAAAACATAATTATGGCTTCCATTTTGTTCACGGTATAAGTAGTTTAGTTACAATCATAATGTATAGGAAATGTATATTCTAATTTTTCCATATTATATCATAAGCATTGTTACATATTGCCAGATAGTCTTAGTTACATTTAATGTCCTTATAAAATTAAAATCCATGGATGTCAATTATGTGAATATTCCATATTTCAGCTGATCCTTCCATAGTCAAGCCCATTACAGAACATTCAATTTCCTTTTTGTGTTTGCTTAACCTTGCATTGACTAATATTTGTGTTTATATGACTGATATTTTGTGCTTATATTTTTTGTGCCTGGTATCCCTGGGTATTGGGAATAGAGCTATCTCAGTGATCCTGCCCCTTCCTGAGCGGATCTCTAATAGTTCAGATTCATCACATTTCCTGTCCTACCCCAAAGGTAATTTTTTTTTCTTTTTTCTTTCCCCAGGAAAAATTGATTTTTAAAATTTTGAAAGGCAGATAGTAATAATTATGAAGGAAGCCTGTTTAAGAATTTCTATCAGATAGCTACAAAAAAAATCAGTATACACAGACTAATAAAATCTAAATTTTGCCATCATTTCAAATAAATACTTTTAGAATTTTAAAATTTGTGACATAATTTTTCAAGATGTGGTATTAATACCTAAGAAAAGGAGAAAGTTGTTACACAATGTTTAATAATGTCTTTATAGGTTCAAAAAAAAAAACATGACTTTCTGATAAAAACTAAAGCACCAATTTAAATACACTTACTGTGTGATTTTTCTTTTAACTGAGATGCAGGCCTAAAGAGTATATTTGCTCACTAAGCAGAAGCTTTTAGTAGAACAAACTAGATATATGGGTCACCTAAGCTACTCAAATTTCTTGCAAAATGGCAATAGGACATGATCATAATTTATGTCTTTTAAATATAACATTTCTTATTTTGACATCACCAAAATCATCAGGCTTTTTATTCACTAAAATTACCAAGAGGAATGTCCTTCCCCAAATCCAAGGAACAAAATTTGACATAACTGATCTCTTCCATATTTGTTTACAATTTGGTTACATTTTTACCTTCTTTATTAAAAGAAATTAAAGAATTTAGGCAAAATAGGGAGACAGATGTGGCTGGTTAAGGAATTCCAATAGTTCTTCCCCTTCAAATGGCTTTCTAGTTAACAGATGACAAGCTAAAGTTCGATTTGGAGAAATTTTTTTTCATCTCATATTACTAGGAAATATGTTGTTGGCATCAAACTTTGAACAATGAAGAGGCTCATTTAAAAAGTGAACAGACCCTCCTCTTTTCTGCCAATCTCATTTCCGAGATAACCAGAATCTTACAGATGGAAGAAATCTTGATTCTATAATTTAGATTTTTTTGTTGTTCGTGAGGAAGAAATGAGTCCCAAAAGGAAGAAAGACTTTTCTAAGGACAAACTGAGAGAATGGTAGCTCTGAACCTTAATCTACATCTCTTAATTAAGGTGCTACCAAGTCAAAGAAATCTTTTGGGAATATTCACTTTACCCACCCTGTAATAAAAAGGAATATAGAAGAATAAACTTCTCTAGTTAATAGCCTGCAGGCCAAGTAGAAAAAGAGCAAACATTCAGTTTACCTTTTGGATACATCCCCAAAAAATCAACAAAGATATTTTGTGTAGTGAAAACAAGACAGGTTTAGGATAGTCAAAGAAACCTAAAGTTGAATATAGATCTGTCAAGTTTTTAATTGTGTGACCTTGGGATATGTCTCTGAGCTCTAGGTTTCCTCATCTGGGAAAGAAGAGTAAAAATTATTCTCTCTTAGGAGTATTTTAAATTTAACAATATACTGTAAGTGAATTATCTGGCATGTTATAGAATTTCAATAAAGGTATCTGCCTCATAGGATTTATATAGCATTCAAATGAACTAATGGATGAAAATGTAACTTGCAAGGTTTTAGGTAGTATGGAATAATGAGAAAAGCACAGAATTTTGGAGTCCAGAGGCCTGGGTCCACATCCCAACTTTGTTCCTAACTACATGCTTGCTCCTGGCCAGGTCATTTATCTCTTCAGTACCTCATATATAACATGGAGATAACAATTTCTGCCCTCCTTAGCTTTTAGGAACACTTTGAGGATCAAATGTGATGGTCTTTGTGCAAGTACTACATACATGATACTCTTACTATCAAGATATGAACTGCATTAGACAGCAGTTCTGTCCTACAAAGTTTGGGAAACTCTGTTTTTATAAAGTTAACACCACTCCTCAAGTGCAATCGATATGCTGGGAGGGTGACATGTTCTGATTTCACAGGGAGGAGACACGGGAACTTTGATTTTGACATCCTCCTAGAACTTGCCTTATAAAACTCCTTTTATTTTCTATCTTTTTTACTATAATAAAACTAATTGTACACAACACTTTCCTGAGTTCTGTGAATTTTTCCTGAGTTCTAGCGAATTACTGAACCTGAGGGGGTGGTGGGAACCCCCACAATTGTATGGCATTAGACTGGTAGCCATGACTATAATTCATTCACTTAACAATTATTTATTGAAAGCTTACTGTGGCCCAGGCACTATATCATACAAAAAAGATAGGAGTATTTAAAAATACTTGGGCAGTCCCTGCCCTCCAATGTCTTACAGCCTAGAGGAGGAGACAAACTAAAAATGGAAATAACAGGGTAACCAGGTACTACGGAAACACACAGCAGGACTTCTAACCTGCGGAACAGCAGTGAAAAGGAAGAAAGGGAAGAAAGCCAGTGAAGGGTTCCTGGAGAAGCAGAGGTTTGCATGCAGGTGAGCCCAAACATATTTAAGGAACTAAAAAAGTTCTGAATGACTGGAGCACTGAGCCTAAGATATGTCTAATAACAGTAGGGAAGAGGCAGAGCTGCTGTACCTTCTCATCTCAGGTACCTGAAACCCTCCCAGGACCTGTGATGCTAAGACTGCTGCACGGGTGGAGAAATAGTGAGGGTTGAGTCCATGTTCTTCCAGTCTCCAGGCATGACCCACCTGAAGAAGTAAGTGGTAGACTGACTCCAAGTAAATGTCACATATATATATATCCAACTTGCCCTTTTCCCTAAGAAACAATGACTTATACCAGCACTTCCTTACTTTCTGGAATAATAAAATGTCCCAAGCTCCTACTCTGACCCTGCCGTGGAATCAGCTGTTTATCCAAGGAACATTGCCGAACAATGTTTTTTAAACTAAATGTGATGACAGATGCTTAGCAAAAGCTCAAGGACTAGGAATATATGAGGATCCATGAGGAGAAAGAGCAGGCTCTGTTGCTTTTACCACCATCTCGATCACTCAGGGGTTAATATAATGAAAGATAAAGATACTAGGAAGAGTAAAGGTGTTATGTTTACTATATTTATAGATAAAGAATCTGCTCAAAACTGTACCAGGGCAATAAACAACAATTATTTGTGAGTTGTAAAAGGAAGAATTCATTTTAATAATGGAAGAACAGCTGAATTCAACCAAAGGCAAAACAACTTTGAAAAATCTAAATGTCATGAATGGGGAGAGTAAACATTTACATTATGTCTGTCCTAAAAAGATGGTTCAAGAATGTGAACCACCAAAGAAGAAAGAAAAAAAAGAAAGAAAGAAAGATAATTTCTAATCCAGAAGAAGAACTTGAGAAAGATGAAGAAGGGGAAGATCCTCTTCTTGACAGCTTTGATCATAACTTTCCAGCAAGTCAAAATTAAAGAAGGGAAAAAATGGAAACCCAGCTCAGAGGATTCCTCAACATCAGATTATTCAAGGATTAAGAAACGTACATATTTCAGTGATGAGGAAGAATTTAGTAATTAGAACTAATAATTTTTATGTAAATATCATTAGAGTACAAAAATCAGTTAAAGACTAAAGATTATATAAAGATTTATAACTATGAGCATAAAAACAATTGGTACTAAAATAAAAATCAAGATTTGCTAATAACCATTAATCATGAAAAGAGCTCATCTTAATAAGAAAAAGAGAACTTTATGCTATTATAGTAATTCTACTGTGGCCTAAGAAAGAAGACAGACATTAAAAAGATTTATTTGAAAGGTTCACTATAAAAACTTTACTCATGCCCTATTTGGTTTACATAAGTAGTTTTGAAGTAAGCTGAATCTTTAAATTAAAACATCATAAAAATTGTGAAAAGGTGAATGATTTATTGTTATTAAATGTTAAGAAATTTAAGAAAAAAATGTTAAACACTTTACAATGATGGTTATATGATATATGACATATCTTGATAAAAGTTATGAAAACATTGTTGTACAATTTTATGTTATTTATATAATGTAGAGAAAGAAAAGGAAGGTAAGAAGAATGAACAAACCAGTGAGAATTACAGCTGTGGCACCCATATCTTAACATTAGAAACTGCTAATCATCCCAAAAAGATTCACATGAATTTTTCTTTGAAGATATTACAATAAAAATAATACCACAATAAAAAATCAATTGTGTTTCTATACACTAGCAACAAATAGAAAAAAAATATATTTATAATACTATCATAAAACCAAAAAAAAGTAGAAAAAAATTCAATGAACAATGGGCAAGATCCATACACTGGCAATTAATTTCTTTCAGTAATGTTTTGTAGAGATGATCTAATAAATAGAGGCATATATCATTTACTTGAATTGGAAGACTCAATATTGTATGATATCTATTCTCCCCAATTGTGTTGATAAATCTTCACTGCAATCCCAGTAAAATTCCAAGCAAGGTTTTCTTCTCTGTGTAGAAATTAGCAAACAGATTTTAAAATTCAAATGAAAATGTAAAAGGACAAGAATAACCAAGGTGAACCTAAAGAACAATATCTTGACTCTAACCTTACACCATGTACAAAAATGAATTCCAGATGAATTATAGATAGAAATGTAAAAAAGTAAATCAGTAAAGCATTTGAAAGAAAATGTAGGACATCCATAAGGCCTTAAAATGGGCAAATATTTCTTAAACTGTACACAAAATGTGTTAAATATCAAGGAAAAGACTGACAAAACAGAATTTCTGTTCATTTAAAGATGTTATTAATCAGAGAACAGCAAACAACAGAGTGGGAGAATATGTTTGTAATACATATATAAAACAAAGAACCTACATCTGGAATGTACAAAGAGCTCTGACAAAGAAACAGTCAAACCAATTCTGGGCAAAAGACTTGAGCAGGTACCTCAGAAAAGAGTGCTTCCCAATTATCAATAAAAATATGAAATGGTGCTTCATTAGTCTTTAGGGAAATGCAGGATAGAGCCACATGAGACACTATCACATATCTGATAGAAAGGATAAAATAAAAAAGACAGAAAGTCCTAAATACTGACAAGGATATATGATAAGAGCTCTGAAATGCTGCAGTTTGGAGGATAGGTAAATTAGCACAACCACTTTCAAAAACTTGGACTGTATAATTTTATTCCTAGGTTTATATCCAGTGGAAAAGCATACAAATCTTCCCTAAGAAACATATAGAATATTTATGAAAGAATTTTATGTAACAGCTCCAAATTGGAAATTACCAAATGCCATTCAACAGCAAGAATGAATAAATAAACTCATAGTCATACAATGGGATAATATTCTGTAATACGAATGAACAAAGTATGACAACATTGACAATAAGGATTATCGCATAATCAGAATATTGAATAAAAGCCAGACACATGAAAAATTTGTATTATATGATTCTATTTCTAGAAAATGCAAAATTAGGCAACTGTAATCTTTTTCAATTTAATCAGGGTAATGGCTAGCCTGGCTGGAGATGTAGTGACTAGAAGAGATCATGAGGAGACTTACCAGGGTGCTAGGGTAATGGTAAGGCTCTGTCTCTTGACTGAGACTTTGATTACATGGATATCTATCAAGTTGTAAACCTAAAGATTTCTGCACTTTTCTGTATGTATACAATACTTCAAAAATTTTTCAAAACTTCTATCAGCATATTTATACAAAAGTGACTTTTAAGCCTATGGAGAAAGGAAAAGAAAATAACTGAACGTGGAGACTGGGATTTATATTTAGTGTTTCTACTCACCTTTGTCCTGTAATGCAATTTGTTGCTTATGTAGTAATGCTACCTCCTGTCCCAAAGCTTTCTTCTGTCTTTCCAGTTCATTTCGAAGGACTAAAATTTTTAATTGCAGACATTCACTTTCTTTTTTCTAAATAAACAAAATCACAGATAAATTTGTGAATATAAAAGTAATGACTATGAATAAATACAAATTCACAGTGTTTCAAAATGAATCATGGTTTAAAAGCACTCATCTAACCTACTGATCCCTCAAGTAATTTAAGTGTCAATAGTTATTCATTTGTTATGTTTTAAAATCAATTTAATTGATACATATTAATAAAGCACACAATCCATCCAAAGTATATAATCACTGATATTTGGTATAATCACATAGTGTGCACTCATCACTTCAATCATTATTAGAAGCATTGGTGGTATAGTGGTGAGCATAGCTGCCTTCCAATCATTATTAGAGCATTTTCATTATTCTAATAGTAATAATAATAATAAACAAAAAGGACAAACCAAAAAAGGTATACTCCTTAATAATCAGTCTCTCTATGCTTGCCCTGCCATGCATAGCTGCTATTCTGTTTCTATCTTTCTCTAATTTATTTGTATTTATATTTTGCATAGATGGAGTCAAATAATATGTAATACTTTTTGTCTAGTAATATAGTAATAATCTTCCATTAAGGGAAAAAAAGAAAAGGAAAAATACTAAGTGAAAGAAACTAGATAATAGCCATCAAGATATTCCTAAGATGAAGGAAAGCAAAGAGAAGTTGTTACTAGGAAATTTACCATAAAAGAATAGCTAAAAGAAGTTCCCTGTGTAGAAAGGAAATGAAAAAAGAAGGAAGCTTGGAATATCAGGGGAAGGAAGAAAGAACACAGTAGGCAAAAAAAAAAAGGGGGGGGAATACAATAGATTTTCCCTCTTAAGCTTTCTAAATTATATTTAATGGTTGAAGTAAAAATTACAACACTGTCTAAGGATCTAGAAAATATAGAGAAAATATTTAAAACAATTAAGTATAGAAGGAAGGATAGTGAAGGGACACAAAAGGGAGGCAAGATTTCTATACTTCAATCAAACCAGAAAAAATACGGCACTAAGTAGACTGTAATGAGTTTAATACCTAGAGCAAACACTAACAAAGCTATACAAAGAGATACACTAAAAAAAAAAAACACTCTAGCTAAATTAAAATGGAATTATAAAAATGTTGAAGTATCCCACAAGAAGGAAGGAAGAAGAAAACAAGACATACGAAAAACAGGGAACAAACAGAACACAGAAAACAAGTGACAGACTTAAGCCCAAATATAGCTATAATTACATTAAGTGTAAATCTGTCTAAATACACCTATTAAAAGACACAAATTGGCAGAGCAGATTAAAAACATGATCTACATCTAAGAGACAGTAGATCCTGGAGGGAAAGGCAGAGACCTCCTCAGAGATCGACAGCCACCTGCTTCACCACATGGCAACAACACCAGGATCAACAGTGGCTGACTTTGGTGAGAAAAGCATCTCTGCTGATGCCACTATTTGGACATTTCATGGCCTTGGAACTATAAACTTTTATCCCAAATAAATCTCCATTATAAAAGCCAAAAATTAAAAAAAATATAAACATTATCTACACTAAGCTTAATTAAAATATAATAGAGGCACACGGAATGTAAAATGATGGAAAAATATAATTATGGAAGCATTAATCAAAGGAAAGCAGGAGTTGCTATATTAATATCAGATAAAGTAGACTTGAGAACAAAGAAAATTACCAGAGGCAAAGAGGGGCATTATATAATGATAAAAGGGTAAGGCCACCAAGAAAATGTAAAAACTTTAAGTGTACATGTACCATATGGAAAAAATTTACCAAGTGTATGCTATGGACCATAGTCAGTGGTAACAGTCTGATCATGTTCTTTCATAATCTGTTACAAATGTTCTACAACAACATAAGCTACTGGAAGAGGGGAGATGTATGGGAACCCTGCACATTATGCACAATTGTTTTCTAAGTTCATAACTTCTCTAATAAAAAAAAAAGTACATGTATCAAACAACAATGCTACAAAATGTGAAGTAAAAACTGATAGAACTGAAAAAGAAATAGAAAAATCCACAATGATAATTGACTTGAACACTCCTTTGTCAATGATTGATAGAATAATTAAACAGAAAATCAGCAGGAGAAAAAATACCATCAACCAATAGGATCTAACCAACATTTATAGAACATCCCCCAAACAGGAGAATTCATATTCTTTTCAAATGTCCACAGAACAAATACTAAGACAGACCATATGCTGGGCTATAAAATGAAACATGCCCAACAAATTTTTTAAAATTGAAATCACACAGAGTATGTTCTCTGACAATAGACTCAATCTAGAAACGGAAAACCATAGAAAATATCCAAAACCTTAGTTTTTTTGTTTTATTTTGTTTTTTGTTTTTAGCAGGCACCAGGAACCAAACCCAGGACCTCCCATGTGGGAAGCAGGCACCCAACTGCATGAGCCACATCCACTCCAATCTCTAAAACCTTGGAAACATAACAAAACACTTCTAAATAATCTACTTATTAAAAAAGGCAGTTGTGGCAGTTTGAAGTTCTTTTATGAATCCCCACAAGAAAAAGATTGTATTTTAAACTAGTCCATTCCTGTGGGTATGAGATCCTTTTGTTGGATACAGGTTGAGTCTCCATCTTCTTGCTGGGTCTGATACAAATAGAAAGAGATAGAGAGACACTCAGGAAAAGAGAACTGCCATATTTGATCCTTCCATGTAAGAAAGAGGACTGCAGGAAAGCAGAGAAGCCCCAAGAGGCTAAGAGAGGTCTTGGAGTCTGGATCCTGCAAAACACAGAGACTCAGAGCTGAGGCCCAGGATGAGATGAGACAGATGCCTAAGAGTTTGCAGCTCAATTTGGGAAGAAAGCAGAGCAGCAGTGAATGATAAAGGAGGACGGAAAGAGACAAGCCCTATGCCTGGTTGCCCACAGCTGAGCTCCAGGAGACTCTGGAGGGGAAGGCAGAGACCTTAGCAGAGATCAGCAGCCATCTTGCTTCACCATGTGACTAGACAACAGAATCAACAACAGCTGACTTCGGTGAGAAAGTACCTCTGATGGTGCCTTGATTATGGACATTTTATGGCCTTGGAATGGTAAGCTCTTACCTCAAATAAATCCCCTATATAAAAGCCAACCCATTTCTGGTACTTGCATCAGAGCCCTTTGGCAAACTAAAACAGAAGTCTCAAGTGAAACAAAAATAAAAATACACTGAACTGAATGAAAATGAAATACAACATATCAACATTTGTGGGACACAGCTAAATCAGTATGGAGAGGAAAATATATAGTGCTAAATGAAAAAAAGGAAATGTCTCAAATCAATAACTGAAGGTCCTACTCCCAAATCTAGAAAAAAAAAACAAAACCTACCAAAGCAAGTAGAAGAAAATAAATAATAACAGCAAAAATCAATTAAATTGAAAGCAGAAAACCAGAAGAGAAAATTATTGAAACAAAGAACTGGTTTTCTGAAAAGATCATTAAAATTGACATCCATCTGGTAAGAACAACAAAAATAAAGAGATAGAAGACATAAATTACCAGAATCAGGAAGGAAACAAAGGATATTGGTATAGGCCCAGCAGAAATAAAAAGTATAACAAGGGAATACTGAAAAAATGCTACACAAATAAATTCAACAACTTAGATGAAATGGATCAATTCCTTGAAATACACAAATTACCACAACTCACACTACATAAAATAATTTGAATAGTCCTATAAATATTAAGAAAAGTGAATTTGTAATTTAAAAGCACCTGGAAAAGAAATCTCTAGGCCCAGATAGATTTACTGGAAAACTCTACTAAACGTTTAAAGAAGAATTAACACCAATTCTACACAATCTTTTCCAGAAAATAGAAGGGGAGGAAACACCTTTGTTGGAGATTGAATCTTGTCCCCCATGAAAGGCCTGTTCATGTCCCAACTCCTGATATTGTGGATGTGAACCCATTTGTAAATATAATCTTTGAAGATGTGATTCGTTAGGGTGTGCCCAAACTGAATGAGAGTGGGCCTTTATCCAATACGGCTGTAGTCCTTACAAGCAAGGGAAACTGGATATGGAGGCAGAGGAGCCATAGGGAGCAGTCAGAAGCTGGAAGTCAACGGAACCCAGAAGAGAAAGGGAAGAGGCCACTATTCACATTACCACGTGATGGAAAAGCCAACGAACCCCAAAGATTGCCAGATAGCCAGAAGATACCAAAAGCAAGTCTTCTAGCCTCTGAAACCATGAACCAATAAATTCCTGCTGTTAAGACAACCCATTGTATAGTATTTGTTTTAGCAGCTGGGAAACTAAAAAAAACAAACAAAAACAACCTCTCAATTCATTTAGGTCCTGATACCAAGACCAGAATAAGATAGTACCAAAAAATGAAAACTCCAGGCCAACATCCTTTGAAACAGATGCAAAAATCCTTAACAACATATAAGCAAATAGAGCTCAGCAATATATCGAAATAATTTTACAACATGACCAAGTTTATAAATCTTGGGGTATTTTCCAGGGATGAAAGGCTAGTTTGATATTTGAAAATTAATCAGTGTAATCTACCATATTAACAGGCTAAAGAAGAAAATTATGTGATTATATTAGTCACTACAGAAAAAGCATTGTTAAAAAGTCGACACATTCATGATATAGACTCTCAGAAAAATAGGAATAGAGGCGAATTTCCTCAATTTGATATAAAGAACATTTATGAAAATACTTATAGCTAACATTACACATAAGGTGAAAGACTGAATATTTTCCTCTTAGGATTGGGAAGAAGGCAAGAAAATCTACTCTCATGACTCTCATTCAACACCATGCTGGAAGTTCTAGCTAGTGCAATACGGCAAGAGAATTTTTAAAAAGGAATGCAGATCTGAAAGAAACAAAACTGTTCCTATCTGCAGATGATATGATTGTCTACATAAAGAAATCTCACTCTTAGGAGCAATATGAGTTCAGCAATATGGATATAATATAAACATACAAAATCAATTGCATTTCTACATACTAGCAATGAGCATGTGGGCACAAAGATTAAAATTCTAGATAAATCTCATAGGCCTTAAGCTGAGTAAAAGAAGCCAGACTCAAAAGGTTACATATTGGATGATTCTATTTGCATTCTCCAAAAGACAAACTATGGTGGCAGAGAATATATCAGTAGTTGCCAAGGGTTGGGGTTGGGGGTGGGGAGTATATGACTACCAATGAAGAACATGTGGGTGTTTCAAGGAGAGGAATTTGTTCTGTATCCTAACTGTGGTGGTGTTTACATGATCTATGAGTATTAAATTCACAGAACTACACACCAGAAAAGGTAAATTTTACTAAATGTCCATTTTAAAATATTTTTTAAAAATTCCTCACACATTCTACTACGTAGAAGTATGGTTAACAATTAAGTTTTCAAACTCTTTCAAAATATAGATATTTCCTACTTAAACCTAACAAACCATGGTTTAATCTTTACTCAGACTCCTTTCTTCTCCAAATATTTTACCAAAATTAGCCTTCAGATACAATTTTGAAGTTCTGCCCCCACAATGAACATATACATGCTTGCATGTTTGCATACAAACACAATTACTACACTATGGATGTACATGTAATAGCATAAAATAAACTATATTTGGTGCCTTGTTATCCTTCCTGGCTTTGTTGTACATTTCCCTTTGATCAACCACCCCAGTTAGCCACGCCCTGGGCATATATGCAGTTAGCAGGGCCTGCAGCTCCATAAAGTTTGGGTAAGAGTAGAGCTATCCTAAGTTTCTCCTAATGGCCCTCCCTGCTTCTTCTCTGTAAGGCCCATTGCCCCTGTGCATCACATAATTTATTAGCAAGGCCTGTTATCTCCATAGGACTTTGATGATAAGAAGCTGCCCTTAGTTTCTCCAAATAGCTCTTGCCCTTCTTCTTTTCACACCATATAGTCAGAAACTTCCAATCCCCCATATCCACAGGAAAGCCCTACTCCTCCCCTCTGGCAATAAAGGCAAGAGCTAGAGCCCACATGTGCTTCTCCCCTCTCCCGCATGGATGTTTGCAGGAGCCTAGGTTAGGTAAGGCCCCAGGCTCTTCCAATGCCCTCATTCTCCGTCTCCCTCCAGGACTTTTACCTTAACAAAGCTGTCATTTCATACATTCTTGGTTGGCTGGCTATTTGTGTTTGTGCCTCATCACCTAAAGAATTTTACATAACATCCAAAATGGTAACCATACCTGCTTTCTGGTCTTTATTAATTGTGTCAATAATATACTTCCATGATTTCCCATGATATGTATTTTAACCAAGAGCAATTTGGCTATACCTAGTAAATTCCTGTCTCCTACCTACAGTATGTAATAGTAAATTAAAATTGCAATGGAAAAAATACATTAATTAAATGAATTCAATAGGTTGCCAAGCCCTGGGATAAACTGGTAGAAAATTTTAAAAGGAAAAAGTCAGCACCTCTACTTGATTTACAGACATTGAAGAAGTACAAAAATCAGTGAGTTAGTATTCACCATGTATAAATTTGACAGTTGTGTAGAAAGTACTTTACAACAATCATTTCTCACTCAAAATGATTTCATTTTCAACCCTGAAATTCTGATTCTGTACGGACCCCTTTGCCAGGCAGGTGAAAACCATGGACCCCTTACTAAGTCCACACTATACTGTATATTATTTAATAAATACAACACACCTGCACCAACATGTCCCCACAAGAATAAAGTTTTTTTTTAAATTTCAATCCAAGTTCACAGACCCCTAGTTAAGAACTCCTGTTCTAAGTAGATGGCATGATTATCCATTAAAGACATTCACGCCAAGAAAACAAGCAAAAAGCTAATTTCCAATTAATATAGACTGTGCATAAATTCGAACTTATTTTATATCCAAATATGCCTAGAAAGCCAACTGAGAAGTATAAACTCCATAGGCTTTGGATATTCAGGGAGGATGCAAGCCAAATGTGTCAAGCTTACCTGGAATGTGGGGGATTCTGCTAAAAGCTTACCTGGAATGTAGGGGATATGTGTTAAATCAAGCCTACCTGAAATGTGGGGGATATGTGTAAAATCAAGCTTACCTGAAGGAAATAACCTATCTAATACTCATATAAAACACTTGAAGAAACTAACAAAAAGTCCTTTTGCATACAAGCACCATTTGACTCCCTACTGTTAAATCCTCTGTATAAAAGGGACCCAAAAATTCTATTCAGGGCTCAGTTTTTTATCAGGACAAGAGTCCGCCGAGTCCAGCTAGTTGAAATAAAACTTCCTTCTCAGAATTCTCGTGTCCTGGCCTTCAATACCGCATACACCCAACTTCTCTCTGCTACTACACAATCATCATTGTTATATTTGGCTAGAAAATACAGGAATGAGCCTTTGCAGAGAATATTCCTTTAAAAAAAACCCAAAAGAGCATATTACTAAACATTACTTTTCAACAAAGCACTTAGGAGGAGCTACTACATGCTCTGAGATGAATGAGGAAACAGGACCTGCTTTCTTTGAGTTTGGTTCTAGTGGAGGCAATAGTCATTTTGCACTGTTAAAACAAAGGACAAAAGGAAAAAAGGAAGAAGAACCAATAAACAATATGGATTTCTTTAGCAATTCTAATATGTGAGCAGAACACCTACCGAAGAAAAAAAAATGTAAATTCTTAGGAAGTCATCATTTGCCACAAAGAGCAAGGTGTTCAATTTACTTAACTGGGAATTTTTTCACAAAATATGTAAACTGAATTCTACCTGGGTAGAAAAAAATTAGAAAAAAATAAAAGCAACTCTTTAGGGAATACAGTAATATGCCTAGTTAGGGGGGAAACCTGCTCTATTCCAGGGTACACAATCAAATAGGAATGTTTTCTAAACTGATTGAAACAGCGAAGATTACAAGTTGATCTAAATACTAAGCTAATACAGGAAGCCACATGGATCATGTGCAGAAACTAGCCCATTTATAGAAACATATGAAGTCATTCAAAACCAGGACTGTTGGCTCTAATTTCAGTTGAGTAAAATAAACTCTGAACAAGTGGGATCTGGTTCTGCTTTCTTTCTAATGATGCATCAAAGATAGTGGTCATAGATTCTGATGTTCCATGGGCAAATTCTAATGGGCTTCTGTGTTCTATTTATTTGTTTATTCCAAAGTGTAGTTAATACCATATATGCATCTCCAATGATCACTGTTACAACACTGTATCTAAGATGAATATCGCAGGCATATATGTCTATTTACAAGCACACATATTCCCATTTATGGGTCTTTACAAAGAAATGTTTAAAAAGTCATTTCAGAATGACATATTAAAAGAAGCAATTTTTCTTGTCATATTATCACATCAGACCAAAGAAAAAAGCCTAAAGCAAAAGTTCTCAAAGCATGGACCAGGGAACCGTTAGGGTTCCTGTAACCTTTTGAAACTATGTGAGATCAAAATATTTTCACAATAACACTAACCTGCTTTTTCCCTTTTTCACTTGTTTTCCTCACAAGGATATTATGAAGTTTTCTAGAGCCTACATGATCTGTAATATCACAACGTACTGACTGTATAAGTAGATGGAAGAAACCAGCTGTCTTATTAGGGAAGACATTAGCTTAGTAGAAGCTAAATTCACACAAAAATTAAAACCTAACTCCAATTGAAATTTTCTGTTTTAAAATATATACTTTACAGTAACATGTAATGGATATATTATTGGCATCTTAAATGAATTAATAAATATTCCTTACATAGCTCAAATTTAATGTTTAGTACAATGAATACCCAAAACTCTTTGAACACCTCATGATTTTTAAAACTATAAAGGAGTCTTGAGACCAAAACATCTGAGAATTACTGGTTTATGGTTAATCTAGTATAGTGTTCCCTGGATCATATCCCTAGGAATATGGCATTTTTCTAACAGTTAACAAATTTGCTTTCAAATGTCATTTATAGGTTTTTATTATGCTTACAATGTAGTCAACCACTAAGAAAGGGAAAAGATTCCCTTATATAATATTCCATCCAACCCATTAATTTCATAGAGTTAGTGGTAACATCAGGCCTAGAACCCAGGTCTAGCAAGGGATATAAAGCTATATACATACATATATATGTATATACATACACAAACATATATATATAAAATGAATAGGAATTCTGCTTCTAGTAGAATATCTAACAAACTGATCCTCCCATAAATAGTTATAGACTAGACAAAATACAAAAATTACTACTTGGAGGTACTAGAGATTCAGCAGCAGCAGGTAGGTTTTTGAAAGGAGTCAGAATGTGATGAAAGCAACCAGCAAAAAGAGTGAATTCCTGTTTTCCATGACTTTCCCTGAGAATGCCTGCAATTATACAAGGGGCAATGGCACAAGAGAAGCTAAAACTGCAAAAGAAAGCTGAGAGTCTTTCTGGCCTGAGGAACCAGATAAAAGAGGTTAGGCAACCAAAACTGCCAGAAAGGCAAAAGCCAGAGAACAGGTACCCTAAATTCTATGTTTACACTCAACTTTAAGTTTCCAGCTAAGCCCCAAACCACACAAGTACAAGGGAAACTGAAAACAGCCTGTGCCTAAAGGTTAAAGAATGAACTGGTATTTAAGCCAATGTCCACTATAAGCATGACAGTTTGAGTCTAACCACATTAATAACTTCTAAAGCAAAAACAACATTCTTTCATAATTTATAACAAACATTTCACAACAATGCAAGGTGTTGGTGGTGGGGTGATGCCTGGGACCCCTGTATGATGTTATGCCTGTTTGTTATTTTCATGTATGAATGATATACTTCAATAATATTAAAATAAAAAAATTTATTTGGAGTAATGTACAAAATCTAGAGATTCTACAAAATAATATTTACAACATCTAGATACTATGCAATATTACACTATATGCAAAGTACAAGGAAAACTTGACTCTAGGGAAACGAAAATCAACATATGCCAACTCAAAGATGATGCAGATGTTAGAATTATCAGAGAAAGATTTTAATGTAGCTATTATACAAACGCTATTGAGGAAAAGGAAAATACTGTCATAATGAATAAGAAAGGATATGAAATCTCAACAGAGAAACAAAAAATATTAAAAAGGCCCAGGAGACTTCTGTTTCTGGTCTAGATGGATTAGGAAAAAGGAATAATGCCAAACTAATTTTATCAGGCTACCATAATACTAATATCCAAACCAGATGAAGTCATTAGAAATGCATTCCAATCTCTCCCTCATAAACATAGATGCAAAAATCATTAAATTATGACTACATCAAATGCAACAACATGCAAAAAGAGATTAAATATCATAATCAATTCAGGTTTATTACAGAAAGCTAAAGTTGATTATAAAGGAGAAAATCATATGATCATTTCAATAGATGCTGAAAAAGCATTTGACAAAATTCAAGACCCACTCTTGATAAAAAAAAAAAAACCTCTCAGAAACTAGGAATAATAGGAAACTTCCTAAAACTGATAAAGGGCAGTTATGAAAAATCATGGCTAATGTAATAAGATTGCAAGATGCCAAGTTAATACATTAAAATCAATTATACTCTTATATAGTAGCAGCAAACAACTTGGAAATAAAAAGTCAGAAACAATCCCATTTACAACAATGGAAAAAAAGAAAAAGAAAACTCTCCCAGTGACCAAAGCTGGAATAATTTAAGCAAGAAATTAAGTAACATTGCACTGGATTATAATCCAAAATATAAAAAAAGTATACATGAGTCCATACTGATATAATAAATAATTGAATAAATAAATGGGGAAGAAGGGTCAAATCTTCCTCAGGGAAGAATTCCTAATCATCAATACTTCCCACTCCAAGAAGTAGAGCTTAATTCACCTTCTCTTGAGTATGGGCTAAACTTAGTAACTTGCTTCCAAAGATGAGAAAATGGAAAGGGAATTTTACAGTGGAGAAACCTAGGAAATAGTATTTTAACGCTGTGATCAAGGTTAACATCAACAATGGTAAGTTAGGGTGATTAAAAAAAAGTGGGGGGGAGGGAAGCGGATTTGGCCCAATGGATAGGGCATCCGCCTACCACATGGGAAGTCCAAGGTTCAAACCCAGGGCCTCCTGACCTTTATGATGAACTGGCCCATGCGCAGAGCTGATGTGCTCAAGGAGTGCTGTGCCACGCAGGTGTCCCCCATGTAGAGGAGCCCCATGCACAAGGAGTGCAAACTGTAAGGAGAGCTGCCCAGCGTGAAAAAAGTGCAGCCTGCCCAGGAATGGCCCCGCACACACAGACTGCTGACGCAGCACGATGACGCAACAAAGAGAGACATAGATTCCGGGTGCTGCTGACAATACAAGCGGACACAGAAGAACACATAGTGAATGGACACAGAAAGCAGACAAGTGGGGGGGGGGGGGGGCGGAAAGGGAGAGAAAGAAAAAAAAAATTTTTTAAAAAAAGGAAAGACTGAGAAACTGTCATGGATTATAGAAGACTAGGAAGACATGATGAATAAATTGAATATATTATCCTGCACTGGATACTGGATCATAAAAAGGACATTAGACCTCAGTCTAATCATGACATTAGGGAAAAAACTGGTGAAACTTGAATGAAGTCCATAGTTTATAATAATGTGAAAAAGCTAATTTCTTAGGTTTGACAATTATACCATGCGTACATAAGATGTTAATATTAGGGGAAACAGGATGAAAAGTATATGGGAACCCTGAACTATATTTCCAAGTTTTCTGTAAATCAAAAATTTAAAGTTTAATTTGTTTGACATACTGTTTGACTCCATCTATATAAAATGTAAATACAAATAAATTTGAAAAATGGAAACAGAATGGCACCTATGTATGGCAGGGGAAGCATAGAAAGATTGAGAGGTGTTTATTAAGAAGTAAGAGCTTTTGTTGTTTGTTTTTTTGCTCTTATTATTACTGGAGTAATGAAAATGCTCTAATAACAACTGAAGTGATGAATGCACAACTATGTGATTAGACCAAATACTTAATTGATTGTATACTTTGGATGGATTGTATGCTTTGGATGGATCATATGCTTTATTAATATGTATCAATAAAATTGATTTTAAAACAAAACAAAAAATATATGGAACTATAAAATATAAAAACCAACATTTATGAAACATTCATAACCCCCAGAATATATGCAATCATTTTGTCACTGGTATCAACCTATGGTAATTATAATTATGCTTCAGTATTCTGATGTGCTTTGCCATAGCATGTGGGGGTGGGGGGCATAATACCATTATTTCTTTCACTTAAGGACAGTCATGTTCCTTTTTCATTTAAAGAATTCTGTTTTACCTGATTTAAAAATGACCTATACATGTGGTGGAAGATGGACTAGGTTAACAGTACAAACATCAGAGTGTTATCTCAGGAACTATAACAAATACACAATACCAAAAAATGGTGTTAATAATAGGCGGTGTATGAAAAAAATATACCAAAGGTAAGCTATGGACCATAGTTAGTGGTAATAGTCTGTTTATGTCCTTTCATAATCTGATACAAATTTTCCACAACAATGTAAGGTGTTGGTGGAGGGGTGATGTATGGCAATCTTACACATTAGGCATGATTGTTTTGTAAGCTCATAACTCTTCTAATAAAAAGTATATATTTTTAAAAGGTTATTATTTTAAATGTGCAAAAAAGGACCTCAACACATAAATGACCAACAAGGATATGAAAAAATGCTCAAAAGCAGTAGTCATCAGACAAATATAATTTAGAACCCTAGTGAGATACCACTACACTTAAATAAAACAAATTCCTTGAAAGATACAAATTACCAAACCTCACTGGAGAAGTAGATAACGTGAATAACTACTTAAGAGATGGAATTCCTAGTATGACATTTTCGTCAATTTAGGAAAAAACACATCTTGAATTTTATAATCCCAGGAGCATTTCTGTGCATCCCTTTATGTAACTAATGTACGCTTCCTTGTTTATGAATGCCTGATTTTAAAAGAAAAAAGAAAGAAGAAGCTTGGCCTATTTATTTCACTGTGTACCCAACAGTTTTTTTAGCACCCACCACTCTCTGAGCAGACAATATTGTATAATAAAGGGCTTTTAGAATAAAAAAACTAACTAACTAACTAACTTTCCTAAAGAAAACTCAAGGCCCAGATGACTTCACTAGTGAATTTTACCAACATTTAAACATTTGAGGAAGAAGTCATTCTAATTCTACATGAATTTCTCTGAAGAGGACAGCATGATCTTAACAGCAAAACCAAAGATATTACAAAAAAATAAATAACCTTTTAACATTCCTCATGAACATAATTAAGAAACCCTTTAAAAATTTTTATCAAATTTAATCCATCAATATACGTAAAAAGAATAATCCATCATGACAAAGGGGGGTTTTCCCCAGGAATGTAAGACTGGATTAACACTCAAAAATTAAAAAAAAAACCAGTCAGTATATTTCACCATACTAATAGAAGGAAAAAAAAACCCATAAAATTCTCCCAAGAGATAGAGCAAAAGCATTTGACAAAATCCAAAACACATATGCAAAAAATTCAAAATGACACAGCAGAAATTTCATAGGAAATATATTGAATGCCAAGAAAAATAAGTTGGGCACTGATATAATTTCAGAAGATGCCAAATCTTTGACAGTCATCCAAGTATGAACACAATTTCTTATAAGAGTTAATTATATTTGGTCTTACAAGGTAATCTGATTTCTTTCAGCATCAAATATACTTCTGACTGCCTTTTTCACTTAGGTTAAAATTTATTCTTATACATTGAAAACACTTGGATTGGAGGATATGGCCTTGAGCCAATTAGGAAAGGTACTGAGGAAGAAGAGACAATAGTAAAAGTTTGTAATTTGCTACAAATAAAGCTTGAAGTGCTTTAATTAACATTTACAAGACATTTTTCTCTTAAAGGAGTCAAATAAACCAAAACCTGTATCTCTATATGTCAAGTGATCACAGACAAGTTGTTTCTTCAGGTCTCTTTTCATGTCCTATTATAAGCGGAGATTAAACTAGATTCATTCTTGAATTCTCAACAATATTTAAATATTTATTGACAGTATTTAAATACTGTCAACAAATATTTAAATATTTATTGAGCAAGACTATGTGCCAAACACTTGGGGTACAGCAGTGGAAATAAAAAACATTTAAAAAATCCCTTAGGAGAGCAGGGGTAGCTCAGTGGTGTAAACACCTGCTACCCATGTATGAGGTCCTAGTTTCAATCCCCAGTACGTCCTAAAATAAAAATTTAAAAATCCTTCCTCACTGAATTTAGAGCAACAAGCAAAATTAATATGAAGAATATATACCATGTTAAATGGTAATAAATACCATGGAGAAATATAAAGTGGGCAAGAGGACAGGATGTACTGAGAGGGGTATGTGATTTTAAATGGATCAGGGAACTAAATGGTTTCTAAGTTCACATTCAGTTAAGAAATTCAATGATTTGGCCTCACCCTGATTAACATGACAGAGTGAGACACTTCAGGGCTCTGTCCCCCAAAAGAATCTTTGAGCAACCACCAAGAACTGATAGAAACTTATTTCTAAATGTTCCAGCAAACAGTTAAAGACTACATGCAGTAAGAGGGCAAGTACCCAATGAAGAAAAAGGCGACATGAAAGTGATGGATCGTGTGGCACCCTGGCTGGCCCAGTCCCCATTCCCTCACTGACTTGGCACAGTCAGCCCATGCTCCCAGTAAGGATCCCTGGTACCAGAGGGAGCAGAGTGCGTAACTGGGAGCAAGTGTGTCTGGCTTATCTGTCTGGTAGTACATGCTGAAGGACTCGCTATTCCAGAACTCACCCTGCATATAGAAGGCGGCTCACCACATTCTACAACAGAACGCTGTGGGAAAGCAGACCAGTCCCTACCTGGGCTAAGGGACTGCCGGCAATGGAACCCTGAGGAAACTTCCCTTGGGAAGAGGGGACATTCATATCTGAGTAAATGGGAGAATTCTTTAGGGCTACATGTGTAAACACAAGACAAGAGGGATGCATAGAAAGGATCCCGGTCTCGACAATTTGATATGAGGCTATTCTCCAAACTCATTGTATGGGTAAGCCCTGAAGTACAGCATTCACACAGTTGAAGAGCAAATTCTGGGAAAGTTGTCTTCTTTTCTTCTTTTTTGTCTTCCTTTTTTTTTCTTTTTCCTTAGCTCCCAGCATTCAAGGAAAGCTTAAGGAGCTGTATTAGTCAGGGTTTTCTAGGGAAACAGAATCAACAAGGACATCTCTCAAAAGTATGTGATTTTATAAGAGTCTCTCATGTAACCGTGGGGATGCACAAGTCCAGGTTCTGCAGGCAGGCAGGCTGCAAACGAGGGCTCCAATGAAAGTCCAATGAAAGTCCTTGATGAGTTTCTGGGAGATGTTGGCTGCCCAAAGATGAGCTTGGACATTCTCTCTGAATGCTGAAATCACTTCCTCTTTTAAGGCATTCAACTGATTGGATAAAGCATCACTCATTGCTGATGGCAGTCTCCCTGACTGACACAGATATAATCAGCTATCTATACAGTAAAGTCAATGGTGACTAAAGTCCTTAAATGCCCTTGTATTACAGTTAGCCCAGTGCTTGCTTGACCAAACAACTGGGCACAATTACTTGGCCAAGTTGACACATTAGCCTAATCATCACTGGAACACACATCTTGAAGTCTAAATTTCATCAATAAAACACTAAAATATCAAAATGTCCAGGTTTCAACAAAAGATTACAAAACATACAAAGAAACAGGAAGTGATGGCCCAGGCATAGGAGAAGTTAAAGCATGAGAAGCCATCAAAGAGAGGACCCACCCTAGGACATACCACAAGCAGACATTAAAAAAATGTGGTCCTGGGAAGCAGATGTACAGCTCAAGTGATAGAGCTTCTGCCTACCATATGGGAGGACCTAGGTTCGATTCCTGGGGCCCCCTGGTGAAAAAGAAGAAGAGAAAGTGCACTCACATGGCAAGCCAGTGCCCATGCAAGTACCCGCACAAGTGCCCACATGGTGAGCCAGTGCCCACAAAAGTGCCCACGCAAGGGCCTGCATGGTAAGCCAGTGCCCCACACAAATGAGTCACACAGCAAGATGATGACACATCAAAAGAGAGACAAGGTGAGAGTCAACCTGAAGTGCAGCAGAAGCCAGTAACTGAGGTGGCACAATTGGCAGGGAACCTCTCTCCCCATCACAGTTCTCCAGGATCAAATCCTGGTGAATCCTAGAGGAGAGAAAATGAGAAGAGAAAACAACACAGATAGCAAAAATAGCAGAGCAAGAGGAGGGGAAGCGGGGAAAATAAATAAATCTTAAAAAATATATATATGGCCCTTAATATTCTCAAAGAGCTAAAGGAAAACACGGACAGAGAACTAAAGAAAATTAGGAGAGCAATAGATGAACACAAAGAGAATATCACTGGAAATTATGAAAATGAACCAAACAGAGCTGAAGATCATAGTTACAGCAATTCAAACTTCCCTAGAGAGGTTCAACAGTAGATTGGAGCTGGCAGAAAAAAAAAACTGTGAACTTGAAGATAAGACAATTGTAGTCATCCAACCTGAGGAGCAGAAGGAAGAAACAACAATGAAAAATGAACAGAGCCTGAGGATTCTGTGGGATACCATCATATGTACCAAAATATGCATTGTGTGAGTCCCTGAAGGGGAAGAAAAAAAGGGAAAGAAAGAATATTCAAAGAAATAATAGTTGAAAACTACCCAAATTTCACAAAAGACATGAATATATATATCCAAGATGTTCAATGAAGTGCAAACAGGATAAACCCAAATAGACCCACACTATGCCATATTATAATCAAACTGTTGAATTCCAAAGATAAAGAGAATTCTGAAAGCCACAAGAGAGAAGCAATATAACATATATATGTGTCACATATAACGGAACCTCTATAAGACTAAATACGGTCTTCCAATCAGGAAACACGGAGGCAAGAAGGCAGTGGGATGACACATTTAAAGTGCTGAAAGCAAAAACTGCCAACTAAGAAATCTATATTGAGCAAAACTGTCATTCAAAAATGAGGGAGAAATTAAGACATTCTCAGATAAATAAAAGTTGAAGAACTTTGTTAGTAGACTGGCCCCACATGAGATGCTAAAGAGAGTTCTGCAGGTTGAAAGGAAAGGACAATGGGCCATAGATCAAAGCCACATGAGAAAAATAATATCTGCAGTAAGGCTAAAAATAACGTGGGTAAATACAAATGACAGCACTGTATTTTCGGTTTGCAACTCCACTTTTTACTTCCTGCAGGACCTAAAAGGCAAATGCATAAAATGTAATGATAAATCAGTGATTTTGGGCTTAGCATATAGAGATGAATAATTTGTGACAAGAACTACAAAAAAAGTGGGGGGCCAGAGGGGCATAGTTTATGCAAGCTATTGAAGTTAAGTTGTTATCAAAGCAAATAAGATTGTTATAGACTTAGGATTTTAACTTTAAGCCCCATAGTTACCATAAGAAAATATCAGAGAATATGCAAACTCATAGACAGAAAGTAGAATACAGGTTACAAGGAGTAGGGAGCAGGGACAATGGGGAGTTAATGCAAAATGAGTGTAGGGCTTCTGTTTGGGGTGAAGAGAAAGTTAAAGTAATATATTTTGGGGAGTATAGCAACATTGTGAATGTGATTAATCCCATGGAGTGGTATGCTTGGGAGAGGTTGGGATGGGAAGATTTATGATGTACATTTTTTCACATTTTTTAAAAAGTGGAAAAAAGAAGTAATAAAATGCAATATATGGTACTGGATGGGATCTAAGAATGGAGGAGAAAAGGATCAAAAGGACATTAAAAACTGGAATATAGAACGTAAGCTTCATATCAACATTAAATTTCTTGACTTTAACAACACATTTAAGGTAGTTACATATGTGAATATACTCATTCATAGGAAATGTACATGTATCACATGTTCAAGGAATATAAGGTTTGCGACCTGTTCTCAAATGTCCAGAAAATAGATAGATATAATAGACAGATAGAATTATACAGCACAGTTGACAAAATGTTAAAATTGGTACACCTGGGTATCTGGGAGGAGTTGGGGTATTTTGGGGTTCTCTGTATGGGGTTTTATTATTTTTGGAACTGTCCTATAAGTTTGAAATTATTTCAAAATAAAATGTTAAAAGGAACCCAGTAATTTTTTTTTCTATGTTGACTAGGCAGCATAAAAAAGGTGCAGTAAACCTCTGAACCTGATCTTTTAAACTCATATATTCTACCACCTTTTCTGTGTGTCACTACTTATGTTTGAGGGGGGAAAATATTAGGATTAAATATACATTTTTTCATACTGACACAAAGCATATGCTGTTATTTAATGAAATAAGTAATTTCCCAGTCTTGCCTGGGAGAGGAAAACAGGAAAAATAAAACTTCAACTTAGCAATTTCTCTCCAGACAAAGGATCTAAAAATGTGCACTACAGAAAGGATTAAAATTAGTTTATTTTTATTTTTCTCCCTTTCCAATATATTTTTTGTCTGGAATGAATTTCTTTATTGGGTCTAAGGCACAAGAGATGGTTTAGCAGCTTTTCCAAAAAAGAATATTTTCCATAGGTAAGGAAAGTCATTCTAACATTAAGTATTAATTATGTTATTAGTAATTGTAGCTACCATATTTTATACACCTACCAAGTGCTAGGCACAGTACTTACTAGCCATTTTATAGATTAAGTTGAACAATATGAAATTGTCATTTATAGGTTATCAGCAACTAATCAGCAATTTTATATGGTCTGAACAATACATTATCATCCATTAATTTCATATTCCACGAGCAAGAAGTCTGTGTGGGTAATTGGGTTGCTGCTTGTCTACAGTTCTTATGTTATTACCTTGGGCAAATTCAAGGTAACAAGGAACCTTAATCTGGAGATGTGAAAGGCCCTCTGCTATGCTGATAGCACTGTAAATGAAAAGTGGAAGATACTGCCTACTTGTGATAATGTCTGTGCAAAAAATACTAAAAAAAGAAAAGATATATCTAAGATTTGAGGATTTGAATCTTATTTTAAGTATCAAAATCGAAAGCACAAATTTCATCAAAAGCTATCCATATTTTGTGTGGTCTATGTATCTTTAAAAAAGATAATAAATAAAATCTATTTCATACAAAAAAAAGCTATCTATAGCCATTTGGCTTCATTTTGAGCATCTTGGTTATTAGTTATACTTAATAATCTTCACTCCAGTACTAACATTTTTCTTGTATTAGGAATAAAGTGATCCAAAATTACACTAATATCTTAAATCTGTCCATTTGGATTGGGATTTCCATTTCTCTTGGGAATGCCTCATAAAAGTCTTTAAAAGAGAATGCTGCCTATCAACCATCCTATTATATGCAAACCAAATACTTTATATATTTTTTTAAATACTTATTTTATATAAAATGTTACATTAAAAAAATATAAGGAATTCCCATTTGCCCATTCCCCCTACAACTTTTCCACATTAACAACTTCTTTCATTAGTGAGGTACATTCATTGCAATTAATGAATACATTTTGGAGCACTGCCACTAAGCATGGATTATAGTTTACAGTGTAGTTTACACTCTCTCCCATTCAATTCTGTAGGTTATGGTAGGATATATAATGGCCCGTATCTGTTGTTGCAATGTTATTCAGACAATTCCAAGTTCCAAAAAGGCCCCCACATTACACCTCTTTTTCCTTCTTCCTGCAAACCAAATACTTTTAAAATTAATCTTTTAAAAGTAGGTTAGTCCCTATAGTTTATTTTTTTAATTCTGCCAGTTATTTTTCATTCATAATACAGTTCAGGTTTAGAATTCACATTTATAAGACATTAATAAAGTAGCCTGTTAATTATCTCCTAAGTTACTATATGTAATCTAAAGTTAAACTAGCAGAATAAGGCAGATACTTTCTGTGTTACAATATTAGCAGATGGGAAAGCTTATTTCCAACATTTAAATGCCAACAGAAACCTCAGGGAAACATAAGAAAAAAAATTAATGCAAGAAGAATATGATGAACCCTTTCAGAAATCAAGGAGTCTAAACAGACAAACATATAAAAACTTACCAGTTCATTGCTTGCAGATGTGAGTCTTAGCTTTTCTTCAATTTCCTTTCCAATTTTCTGAACAGTTACCTGAGTCTGTTTAATTGCACATTGGGCTCTATGAAGCCTAGAAATGAAAGTTGCAGAAAACTGTAAGTGAGTTACTTATAAACTCACAGAGCCTAAACAAAATGAGGATAAAATTTAGATAACAGCAGAGCTAATAATTAATCCAAACTGATTGTTTCTCAATTCTCTAACATATTTACAATGAAATGACAGGAATAACAATATGCCCCCCAAACACCCTTTCTAAGAGGTGTTTTGAAGTATTGAGATTTAGAATAAAGAAGTCACAGGGGTCGGAAAAAGACCTTAGAAATATTCTGTTTTTCATTTTACATTTTATCATTTTACAGATGTAGACATTCAGCCCCAGAAAAATAAGGTTGACCAGAGATCATAACTGCTGTCAAGACTAAATATTACTCATGGGTATTTATAAAGAAAAAAGAATTCACAATAATCCCAGTTTAGAAGATTGAATTAAAGTAGCTGGTACTCTGAAACATAAAAGAAAAAAAAAAATGATACAAAATACAAAAACAACAGGAGGATTTAAACACTGGAACAGAGTCTAAACAGCAACTGCATTTTTAGTGAGGACTTATCAAGGAACACTGAAAAACTTAAGAGCTATTTTTCTTTTGTGCTATGGCTATGAATATTTGTGTTTTTTAAAAATATAGCTCATTTTTCTTATAGGTTTGTATATAAAAAATGATCAAATCACCTTTATTCATAGATGATATAATTTTCACATAGAAAATCAAAAGGAATCTATAAAACAACTACTAGAACTCATGTTAATTCAGGAAGATTTCAGGATACCTTTAAATCTATGTTTTAAAAAAATCAATTCTATTTCTATATATTAGCCGCAGAAAACAGGAACATTAATTTTAAAACAATACTTATTATGATAGCATCAAACTAGAAAACATTAGGAATAAATTGAACAAAAGATGTGAAAGACTTGACACAAACTATAAAACATCACCGACAAAGTAAAGAAGCAAAATAAATGGTAAAATTTACTTGCATATGCACATGAACTGGAAGTTTCAGTATTCAGATATTGTTTTTTATTGACCATGAGGTGCAGCGGTGCTCTGAGATGTATTCACCAAATGCAATGAATGTCTCATGATGATGGAGGAGATTGTTGTTATGGGGGGAGGAGTGGGGTGAAGGGGGTGGGGGGTATATGGGGACCTCATTTTTTTTAATGTAATATTTAAAAAATAAATAAAGACCAAAAAAAAAAAAAAAAAAGATATCGGTTTTTCTCAAATTGATTAATAGTTTTGCAATCCAATCCAAATCCCACCAGGCTTTTTTTTGGGCAGATATTAATAAATTGGTGCTATAATTTATATAGAAAAGCAAAGAATCTAGAAGTGACAAACCAATTTTGAAATCTGCCAGATTTCAAGCCTTTTGCAACAATACATGATCAAGACAATGTGGTGTGAGCAAAAGGAATGATAAATAGATCAATGGAACAGAATAAAAAGTACAGAAAATAGACCTATAAGACAGATAAGGTCAATAGACTATTGACAAAGAAACCAAAGCAAATCAATGGGAAAAGGAAAGTTATTTTTCAAATAAATGATGCTGGAATGGGATAAACCCTTATACCCTACATCACAACACACACGAAATATTAATTCAAGAAGGATCATAAACCTAAACATAAAAACTAAAATCATGAAACTTATAAAAGAAAACAAAGCAGACTATCTTGCAACCTTGGGGTGCAAAGATTTCTTACAGAAGACACAAAAAGCAGTAAACATAAAATTAAAAGTGGGGATACTCAATTTTATCAAAATTAAAAACATTTGCTCAGTTAAAGATGCCATTGAGAAAACAAAAATGCAGTTCACAGATTGGAAGAAAATATTTGCAATAAATCTATCCAACAAACACTTGTGACCAGAATATAAAGAGCTCCTATAAATGAATAACAAAAAGACAAGTCAATTTTAAAAATATGCAAAAAATGGAAATGAACACTTCACAAAAGAAGTGTTATAATGATATAATAATGGCCAATAATCAAAAGAAAAGGTTCTCAAATGCAAATTAAAATCACAATGAAAGGGAGAAATGGCAAAGACAAATGAGTTTATGTGGCTAAGAGTCTTCAAAAAAGAGTTGGGAGGTCATCAGAGCAGTAGCACTTAGGAACGCCTCAGCAGGACCCCAGAGATAGCCAAAGTAGATACAACCCCAGGTACTGGTTCTCCTGAGGTTTACGGAGACACACAGGTTCCATGGTCATGGCAGATGGTTCTGGAGTTCAGTGCTGTGTCAGTGGGTCTTACTTTGGAATTTGTGTTCCTGAGTGTGATGGAGTTGGACTCAGATGTGACTTTTCTACACATGCTTCTTCTGTCACTTTTACAGAACCTGTGGGTGGTGCTAGGGTTGGTGTATACTCAGGAGACTTGAATCTTTGGACTGTTCATGTACCAGGTGGGTCCTGAGCCTCAGCAGAGTTGCAACTCCTACCCTCTGGTTTGTTGGACTTACCCAGGTCCACTAACAGGGAGGTGAAGATGGTCAACCACTACACCAGGGAACCGGAGTGCCTACAACTGCAAGCAGGAGAATTGCATCCATCATCCATATGGAATGTAAGCCCCCTCCTGATCTAGAGGTGGAATGGACATCACTATCCCAGGTCCACAGGATAGATGAATAAATTATGTATTAGAGTGGACTCACTGATATTCTACTATGGAATTCTGATGACTAGTAATGGAAGAAATTGTATGATTGACGTGGAGAAAGTGGCCACGGCAGTTGCTGAGGTCAGGGAGAGGGAAGAAGAGAGGTGTTGTGGGGACATTTTCAGGACTTGGAGTTGTCCTAAATGATATTGCATGGACAGATGCTGGACATTATATATCGTGCCATAACGCACTGAATGGACTGGGGGAGAGTGTAAACTATAATGTAAACTATAATCCATGTGGTACAGCAATGCTCCACAATGTATTCACCAAATGCAATGAATGCGCCACGCTGACGAAAGAGGTTGTTGATGTGCAAGGAGTAGGGTGAGGGGTATATGGGAACCTCTTATATTTTTTGAATGTAACATTTTTTGTGATCTATGTGTCTTCAAAAAAATACAATTAAGGGAAACAGATTTGGCTCAACGGATAGAGCGTCCACCTATCATATGGGAGGTCCAGGGTTCAAACCCAGGGCCTCCTGACCCATGTGGTGAACTGGCCCACGTGCAGTGTTGATGCGGGCAAGCAGTGCCGTGCCACGTAGGGGTGCCCCCTGCGTAGGGAAGCCCCACGCATAGAGAGTACGCCCCGTAAGGAGAGTTTCCCCGCGTGAGAAAAGCGCAGCCTGCCCAGGAGTGGTGCCGCACACACGGACGCAGGAAGGTGATGCAACAAAAAGGGACACAGTTTCCCTTTGCTGTTGACAAAAATGTAAGCCAAAACAGAACACACAGCGAATAGACACAGACAGCAGACAACGGGGGGTGTGGGGGAGTAAATAAATAAACAAATCTTTTTTTAAAAATTGATGGCGGTGGGGGGTGGGGAGTGGGGTACATGGGAACTTCTTATAGTTTTTAATGTAATGTTTTGTGTGATCTATTAACTTTTTAAAAAGATAATTTAAAAATGAAAGAAAAAGTTGATATATATATATATATATATATATATATATATATATATATATATTTTAAAAATCTATTGCAAACCAGAGCCACTGCTACAGTTTAGTGCCAAGGAAAGTGACTGCACTTCATGAATGCTCAATAAATTTTGCTGAGTAAATAAAGTGATGGCAGGAACAACAACAAAAAAATTCACAATGAACTGGCATTTCATACCTGTCAAATAACTAAAATAGAAATGAAAACACCAAATGTTGGTTAGGATGCTGAGCAACTGGAATTTGTATACATTGCTAGCAAAACTGTAAAACAGTACTACCATGTTGGGAAACAGTTTCTAATAAGGTTAAACATACAGCTAACCTATGACCCAACAATTCTACTCCTAGGTATTTACCCAAGAAAAATGAAAAAATGTCAACGAAAAGATTGTTACAAGAAAGTACATAGCAAACAACCCAAACATCCATCAAACAGGAGAATTAATCAACAAATTTACTCATTCTATTGAGCAATAAAAGGGAAAGTACTACTTAAACATACAACAACATGGATTAATCTCAAAAACATTATATTCAGTGAAAAAAGTCAGAAACAAAAAAGGAAATACCATTTATACAAAGTTAAAGAATAGTAAAACCAATCTATGGTAATAGAAATCAAGAACGGCAAATTATCTATATGAGTAGAGACTGACTATAGGAAAGGGGGGGACAACGGAACTTTCTGAAGCAATGGAAATGTTCTGTTATCTTAATTGGGGTGAGGAATCCATGAATGTATACACTTACCAATACTCACAGACTTCATACTTAAGACTTAAGCATTTCACTGTACATAAATTTTACCTGGGTTTTACAAAATTGGTCATTAATCCTAACCTGAAAGTTACCCAATATAAGGATAATATTATTAGAGATTTGTAGCCATCACCTCCGCCAACAATGGTATTATTATAACACTATGCACTAACAATAAGCATGACATATTTTGCACTTTTGGAAATTCCCTGATAATTGTTGAGGATGTTGTAGGTTGTCTTTAAAAGGGAGCACCTCTCATTATAGCCAGTAAGCTCATAAGATCACATATTCAGCAATTTTCTCAGGGTTCCTAAGGAATTCAACAGAGGAGATTATATTCTATCCTACTTCCTCTTGTTCTGCGTGTGTATGTGTGTGTACATGCATGAGAGCTTAATCTACAATGACAGTAATAATCTCACAGAAGTGACTCTAAAGAAATTTCAAAGCATTTCCTTATATCCTTATATTGCACCAACTCCAGCAATAATGAATTACTGGTGATTCTCCAAAATTATGTCATTTTCTGCTTCTACACCTTTATACGAACTGTCCATCTGTCCACAAGTTTTCTCTGTCCCTTCAGAGATCAGTAAATTCCTACTCCATAAAAGGTAGCTCAGGCATTGAAAGGCCTTCTCTGATCATACCAGACAGATAAAGGCACTCCTTCCTCTAGAAATCTGCTGCATCTTGTATATAACACCAGTAAAAATATTTTAAAACCACATTTCACACGGACTTTTTATTTCCCTATTTTCCTTATTAGATCTTTCGGGGGTGGGGGCAGTAAATAATCCCATCTTTTCATCTACATTACCAACCCTTAGCATAGAATGTGACCCAAAGGAGGCACTCACTAGATATTTCCCGACTGAATGTCTACTAATGCCTGAATATAAAAGCACAGAGAATCCAAGTGAAAGATCATAATAGTTTTCTATGTTTAGAAATACAAAATATGATAGTCAAAACAAAAATCACATAAACGAAAGACTACTCATTCAGGAAGGGAAACAAGCCATATCTTACTAAAACAAAAATGTTATCAGATTTCTAATAATGATAGGCATTATCAACCCAAAGGAGAAATCAACAAAATAGCCTGTTACTTTAAAAGGAGGAACATGCTGCCTAAAATTCACTGGTACTATTCAAACAACCTTGTCACATAGTAAAGACTTTAAAACTAAAAATGATTCATGACCATAATTAATGTATGACTTCAGCCATTTGGCTCTCACTGCCCCAGACGCTTTCTGATCTTACCTTAGGGGCTTAAAACATACAGACAGAGTCACATTTCCGCCAATCTTCAGTGTTATCCAAATAGACTTGCAGAGCCCTTGCTACATAAAGAGAGCTAATAATGCCCCCCCCCCACCCAAGAGGAGAATAAAAGTTTGAAGTGTTTCGACTTTTTAAAACAACATAGGACATCTTGATTCCCCAGGGGGTGAGGAGGTAAAGGACAGATGAGAAAAGGAACTAATTTATCTCCAAACTCACTGGCCAGTTTCAGAGGAATGTTTTTTGATTTTGCAAACTAGGAAAGGATTCTATAAAGAAAGAAATATATATGATTTAGTCACCTGTGTGACTGGTCAACACCAATACTAATACTGCCAAGCTAAAATAAAACTCATCATCACCTATGTTGGCCAAGCAGCTATCTGATAGGTATTCTGATTATAGCAAATATATGCATCCCTATGACTTAATATGATCTAAGACAGTAAAATTGTAACTGGGCTAAAAAAAAGTGCATTGAAGTTAGATATTGCTGAAAATGTGATGATACAATGAATCAAAATATTGTCAAATAAATATTAATAAAACTTAATTGAGACCATCCTATCAGATACTAACAATGACTTCAGTAAAGGAGGAGTTAGAAGGCAATTTTTTAGTATTTAGGGTGGATTATATCACATCTGAAATACTGCATTTAGGTTCTAGACAGAGAATGACAAATCAGAACACCTAGAAAGGCAGTGAAGTATAATTCTCTAGGGCTAGAGGATAGAGTAAAAAGGAAAAAGAAATTATAAGAAAAGACAGGAATCTATTGCGAGAAATACAGATAATGGCTTTGTATTCCATATGAAGGAGATTAGATTTTTATTCTGAAGGTAGGAGGAAAACATTAAGCAAAGAAACGGTTAATTACATTTGCATTTTAGATAGATCTCTCTTCCTGCAGTAAGGTAAATGGGACTGCAAACAGGAAGATTAGTATGAGGTTATTGCAGCAGTTCAGGCAAGAGATGTTATTGTTCTAAATTAAAATAATGAGGGAAGTGGCTGTGGCTCAATCGATTGGGCTCTTATCTACGATATGGGACACGAACCCAGGGCCTCCTTGTGAAGGCAAGCTGGCCTGCACCTGCAGAGAGCTGACGCAGCAAGATGATGCAACAAAGGGAGACAAGCAGACACAGAAGAATGCACAGCAAATGAACACAGAGAGCAGACGCAAGCAAGCCACAAGGAAAGGGAAATAAAATATATATATATATAGTGACAGAAAAGATAATGTAGGTGTGAATGTATGGGAGAAGAAGAGAGAAAAAAGTGATGCCCAAAAACAAATGACCAATAGACATCCCCTGGAAAATTTTCCCCTTGGAATCAACAAATATAAAGGACAAATCCCACTTGCTTGGAACTCTGGAAGATGACAGAGCCTGGAGGACTCCACAAACACTGAATCAAAGAAAATGAAAATGATAACCAAGATCAGGTAGATTTCCATCTCAGACCTGCCAGTACCGACAACCCCCTCAGTCTGATGCAGCTTGATAACCGCTCACAGGAACTACAGTCCAGGTCCCTCCTGCTAAAGGCACAGACAATGGAGCAACTCAGAGCAGCAAGTTAGAACCCCACATATATCCACACAACTCCGTAGAGACCCAGAGCTGAATACAAACCACTGAACACAAGTACATACAAAAGGGCCCCCAGGTGGGAGGGAAGACTGTGACAGAACTGCTGGAAAGAGGTGCACACATTCAATCCAGTCTCTGCTAGACAACCTAAATACAAAATGGACCTTCTGGACTGGCCCACCTTTCTAGATTGATGTCATCTGGGTCCTCGGTGCAGAATTTCCCAATGGGGAAGAAACTGATGGCAGAAAAGCCTCACAGGATAAAAAAAAAATGGGGAAAACTGAACTGCTCCAGAACTTTTGAAAAATGTAAGGAATGGGAGTGGGTATAACTCAGTGGTTAAGTGTCTGCTTCCCATGTATGACATCCTGGGTTCAATCTCTGGTACCTCCCCAGTCTGTCCCTGCCCCCTAAAAAAAACAGTATAAGGAAAAGAGGGCATTGAGTAAGGGAGAGAAGTTAAATCACAGGAGCTGGGGTGACAATTCTGCACAAAAATAAACAGAACAAGATTTCCAGAGAAGGAACAGAGTTGAAACAATTGCATAAAAAGTGCAATCTTAAAAATTATACTGCATATCTAGGGCAAAAAAAAAAGATGAAGGAGGGCTGAGAAAATATGAAGAGTTAAATATGGGATACTACAAAGGACCAGGATAAGCTGGACCAAGTGTCAAAGAAGAGCCTTAACACAAAGCCCATCAATAATAAAACCCGAGACAGGAGGGAGAAACTGAGCTTTAGAGTTAACACATCATAACAATCAGATGCCCAGACATCAGCAAAAAATTACAAGCCATACTAAGAAACAAGAAGATATGGCTCAGTCAAGGGAATAAATTAAAACTTGAAAAGAGACACAGAACTTGGAACAACTAAACAAACAAGCTCAAACAAACACCCTAAATGAATTCATATATCAATTCATGGATATAAAGCTAAAGGATATTAAGAAGACAATCTGTGAGCATAAAGTAGAATTCTAAAGTTTAAAAGCAAATATAACAGGAGTTATGGCAATGAAGGCACAAAAATAGAGATTAAAGATGCAATAGAGGCATTCCACAGCAGAACTGAACAGGGAGAAGAAAGAATCAGCAAGGAGAAAGGATGTGGCTCAAACGGTTGAGCACCTGCTTCCCACATGGGAGGTCCCAGGTTCAGTCCCTGGTGCCTCCTGAAAAAACAAACCATAAAAACAAAACAACAAGCAAACAAATAAAAAAGCTAACTCAGGGAACCTTATGAGGCTCAGTGGTTAAGCACCAGCTTCTCACATATGAGGTCCCAAGTTCCTGGCCCCAATATCTTAAAAAAAAAAGAATCAGGGACTAGAAGACAGGATAATTGAAATCACAGAATAACAGAGAAAACAGAAAAAACAGAAAACAGAAAAAAACGAGCAGTGTCTCAGATTTCATGGATAGCATAAAGAGCATAAAAATATGCATTATGGATATTCCAGAAGGAGAAAGGAAAAGGGGCAGAAAGAATATTTGAGGAAATAATGTCCTCAAATTTCCCAGCTCTTAAGAAAGACATACATATAAATGCCAAGAAGTTCAACATACTCCACCCAGAATAAACCTTAATTAGACCTACTCTGAGATACATAATAATCAGAATGTCAAATGCCGAAGACAAAGTGAGAATTCCAAAGAGGCAAAAGAAAAGCGATTCATCACTTGCAAGGAATCCTCAATAAGACTAAGTGCTGATTCCTCATGAGAAACCATGAAGCCAAGAAAGCAGTGATATGATACATTTAAGGTTCTGAAAGAGAAAAATTGCCAAGCAAAAATTCTTTATCCAGCAAAACTGTCCTTCCAAAAATGAAGGAGAGTTAAAAATCTCCATAGATAAAACAGAAACTGAGAGAATGCAACAACAAAAGACCCACCTTATAAGAATTACTAAACAGAGTTCTGCAGGTTGAAAGAAAAAGAGTAGCTTGGAGTGGTGTGAAGAAATAAAGATCTTCAGTAAAGGTAACTAAAAGGGTAAATGCAAAATTGAATAGTACTGTACCCTCAACATACAACTCTGTTTTTTAATTCCTGTAAGAGTGAGAATGTAACTGAACAAGAAAAAGGCATATTTCCAGATAGTGAACCTGCAAAATGTAAAAAAGAAATGTGGTAAAAGAAAAGGAAAAAAAAAACCATAAAGAGGGGAAACAGGGATATGGGAGAAAAGAGTGTATGCTGTTGAAGCTAAGTAGGTACACCTTTTCAAATTAATAGCTTATAGATATAAGTTGTGTAATACAAGCCCCAGGAAACTACAAAGTATTTTAAAAATATACAAAAACAGGACAACCAGCAAGATGGCGGTGGAGTAAGGAGCTCCTAGAGTCAGTTCCTGCTACAGGGCAGTTAGCAAACACCCAGAGCTATCAGAACTAGCTGATGCACCTCTCTGGGGGCTTCAGGAGACCAGAAGAGCATCCTGCAACATCCTTGAAGGAATGGAAGGAGGAGACTGCCCATCTACAGAGCAGATTCATAAGTAGAGCACTCCATGGCATGGAGACCAGTGCCCATCTTCCACTGGAGGCACACGCCACTTCGGGAGCTGTTCCATGGCTAGAATTGAAAGCTCCACTGCCCAAAAACAGGGGAGGAAGAGACACTTAGGCACCAACTTCAGCTACTGATGAGTAAATTCAGCAGGCTAAAGTATAATCCTGAGAACAGCTGAAGTTTGAGCCTGTCCAAGTAGAAAGAGGTGGAGAACCGCAATCTTAACTCCGTGCCTGGCACAAGGGGAAGTGGGGTGGACTGAAAATCCCAGTGCTGGTGGGAACCAGCTTCTTTCCATCTAGATCAGATGGCAGCTCTAGCCTACTCCCCAGTGCCACCACTGGCAGGGAGGAAGCTGCGCCAGCCTCTCCAGGAAATTACCAGCCAAGCTGCAGAGGCCAGTGGTTATCTTACTCTGGCGGCACGAGCCACCACAGGAGCTATTCTGTGGCTGGAATTGGAAGCTCCCTTTCCCAAAAACAGGGAAGGAAGAAATAGTTGGCTGCCGATTTCAGCTACTGATTGGTAGACCTGGCTGCTGGCTAAGGTATAACTCTGGGAACAGCTGGGGTGTGAATCTGCCCAAGATGGAAAGAAGCCAGTGGCTGCCATTTTGACTCCATCCCCAGCCTGAGGAGAAGCCGGGACCAAAAATCACAGTGACAGGAGGAACTGGTTTCTTTCACCCATGATCAGCCTGCAGCCCTAGCCTAGGCTTCAACTCTGCCTCTGGCAGGGAGGAAGCTGGCGGGCCCTGCACCAGCCTATCCAGGTAATTATAGGTAACTTTGGTGGGTACAGACGGAAAATTGGAAGTCCACCAGGGCAACTGCGGTCATCTTGGACCTGTACTGCATAGATTGCTCCCCAAACCTGCAGCTCCATCCCCACCCCAGGCAGGGGAGAAAGGGGCATGAAGTTTCATCAGTCCCTCGGGGCACTACACTCTAGGCCTGCACGGCTTGGATTATTCCACACAGCTGTGACTCTGTCCCTACCCATGGCAAAGGAGAAAGTTGAGAGAAGCTTCACTGGTGCCTGGCACAATGAGGGCAGCTTGAGCCTCCACAGCTTATAGCACCATTTACAACCTTGGCTCCTACTGCGCAACCAGCAAGGGAGAAAGGGCAGAAGGTCCTAAACTAAAGAGAAAACTGTACCCAGAATAAATATTCTAGTAAGCCAGATGCCAAGACACCAACAAAAAATTACAATCCACGCCAAGAAACAGGAAGCTATGGCCCAGTTAAAGGAACAAGATAAGCTTCCAGATAAAATAAAGAAGTTGAGACAACTAATCATGGATGTTCAAACAAATCTCCTTAATAATTTCAATGAGATGGCTACAGAGATTAAGGATACTCAGAAGACACTGGATCAGCACAAAGAAGAATTTGAAAGCAGACATAGAAAAATACCAGATCTTATGGGAATGAAAGGTGCGATCATTGAAATTTTAAAAACATTGGAATCATATAATAGCAGATTTGAGGAGGCAGAAGAAAGGATTGGCGAACTTGAAGAAATGGCCTCTGAAAGTGAGCATACGAAAGAACAGATGAAGAAAAGAATGTGAAAAATTGAACAAGGTCTCAGGGAACTAAATGATAGCAAAAGACTTGCAAACATACATGTCATGGGTGTCCCAGGAGGAGAAGAGAAGGGAAAAGGAACAGAAGGAATATTTAAAGAAATAATGTTAGAAAATTTCCCAACCCTATTGAAGAACAAAGATATCCCTGTCCAAGAAGCACAACATACTCCCATCTTAAAAAATCCAAATAGACCACCTCCAAGACACATACCCATCAGAATGTCTAAGATGAAAGACAAAGAGAATTCTGAGAGCAGCAAAAGAAAAGCAATGCATAATATATAAAGGATATCCAATAAGATTAAGTGCTGATTCTCACCAGAAACCATGGAGGAAAGAAGACAGTGGTCTGGTATATTTAAGATACTATAAGATAAAAACTTCCAGGCAAGAATCTTATATCCAGCAAGACTGTCTTTCAAAAATGAGGGCAAAATTAGAATATTCACAGATAAACAGAAACTGAGACAATTTCTAAGCAAGAGACCAGATTTTCAGGAAATACTAAAGGGTGTGCTAGGGCCTGAAAAGACAGGAGAGAGAGGCCTAGAAGAGAGTCTAGAAGTGAGGATTATATCAATAAAAGTACCTAAAAGTGTCAAAAGAGTGGTGAAAATAAAATTTGACAGATAAAATCCAAAAAGCAGGAATAAACTTAACCAACAATATAAAGCACTTGTATTCAGAAAACTGCAACTCAATGTTATAAGAAATCAAAAAAGGCCTAAATAACTGGAAGAACATTTCATGCTCATGGATTGAAAGACTAAATATCATTAAGATGTCAATTCTATTCAAATTGATACTCAGATTCAATGCAATCCCGATAAAAATTCCACCAGCATTAAAAAATTTTTGAAAACACGATCATCAAATTTATTTGGAAGGGTAAGGGGTCCTGAATAGCCAGAAACATCATAAAAAGGAAAAGCAAACCCTCATCTCCAGACTTTAAATCATATTACCTAGCTATAGTGGTAAAAACAGCATGGTACTGGCCTAAAGACAGACACATAGACCAATGGAACCAAACTGCTGGTTCAGAAACAGACCCCTCACATATATGGTCAAATGATTTTTGACTAACTTGTCAAACCCACTCAGCTCAGGCAGAACAGTCCATTCAACAAACAGTGCTTAAAGAATTGGATTTCCATAGCCGAAAGAAGGAAAGAGGACCCCTATCTCACACCTATCCAAAAATTAACTCAAAATGGATTAAAAAAACTAAAAATAAAAGCAAGAACCAGAAAACTTCTAGAAGAAATTGTAGGAAAATATCTTCAATACCTGGTGGTAGGTGGTGGATTTTTAAAGGAGATAAGAGGATGACTAAGATGGACTATTGATGTTTAATGTATGTAGCAGTTTTAATTAGCTTTACTGTAAAAGTATGGAAATGTATAGAATGGATGGTAACACACAGTGAATAATAGCTAGTTTATAAATGAGGATGTGGCTGAAAATGGTAGTCTAGGTATATAAATGCCAATTGACAGAATGCTAGAGAATAATCTAGGAACTGGGTAGCACAGTAAACCAATTGGTGGATGAGAATTGTGGTTGATGGTACAGATATAAGAGTATCCTTTCTGAGCTAGAACAAATGTACATCACTACTGCAGGGTGTTGGAAATGTGGAGAACAATGGGAAAAATACAGCTGGAGTGACCTATGGACTGTGGTTAGCAGCAATAATATTCCCTATCTATGTGAAAGATGTACTGTCCCTTCGATACTGAGACAATGGAAAATGTGAGCCAAATGTACACTATGGACATGGTAACAATCAGATGATATTATCTTATCTGTAGCAAATTTCCACCATAGTGTGGTGTGTTGATGGAGGGGTGATGTTTGGGAATTCTGCACATGTGCATGACTGTTTTATAAGTTTACAACTTCTGTCATAAAAAACATATTTAAAAAAAAATAATAGGGTGGGTTGGGGGAAAAACACACCAAATGTAAGATAAGGAATATGATTAGGAGTAAGATTTTGACAATATTCTTTCACAATTTATACAAATGTCTCACGACAATGCAAGGTGTTGGTGGAAGGTTGATGGATGGAACCCCTGTATGATGTTATGCATGTTTGCTTTTTAAGTTCACAACTTTTACTATACACTTAATTGTTTCTGTATGTTCATATATAAATGATATAAAGATAATAATAATAGGGTTGGTTGGGGGAAAATACTTTGGTTAGTAGTAGCATTTTGACAATGCTCTTAAATCATTAATTAAAAAGATTTAACAACAATGCAAGATATTGGTGGTGGGGCAAGTTATGGGAGTCCTGTGTGATGTTATGCATATTTGTTTTGTAAGTTCACAACTATTATTATACACTTGTTTGTGTGTTTTATGTATAAGTGATATACTTCAATAAATTAAAAAATATATGTATATAACAAAACAAAAATTAGAAAGGGATCAATCTGATACATCCCAAAAGATCAACTATACAGAAAAAGAGGTTGCAATAAAGGAAAAAAGGATAAAAAAGAAAAAAATATGTCATAAAAACCAAAGGACAAAATGGCTGAAGGCCTTTATAGTAATAATACTGAATATTAATAAACTATTAAAATATGTCCCCAAAAGACATATATTAGCAGAATGGATAAAAAAGCATGATCTAACTGTATGTTGTTTACAAGAGACTCACATTAGACTCAAAGATATAAAACAGCTTGAAAGTGAAAGAATTAAAAAAAATATTCCAGGCAAATAGTAACTACAAAAAAGCTGGAGTAGGGGAGTGGATGTGGCTCAAGCAGTTGAGTGCCTGCTTCTCACATGGTTCAATTCCCAGTGCCTCCTAAAAAAACCCCAAAAAACAACAAGCAAACAAATATAAAACCAACTCAAGGGAGTTATTTGGCTCAGTGGTTGAGCACCGACTTCCCACATATGACTTCCTGGGCTCCATCCCTAGCCCCAGGACCGAAAAACAAAACAAAAAAACCCAGGGTCGCTATACTGATACTGGATAAAATAGACTTGTCAAAAGCTATTACAAGAGACAAAGAAGGACACCATATATTAATAAAAGGGTCATTCTACCAAGAAGAAATAACCACCATAAATATTTATGCACATAACCACAGTCCCCCAAAATACATGAGGGAAACACTAGCAAAACTGAAGGGAGAAATAGACACCCTCTACAACAATAGTTGGAGACTTCAACATACCACTCTCATCAATAGATAGAATATCTAGAGAGAAGATCAATAAGAAAATAAGAGGGAAGTGGACTTGGCCCAATGGATAGGGTATCCACCTACCACATGGGAGTCTCCGGGGCCTCCTAGACCCGTGTGGAGCTGGCCCATGCACAGTGCTGATGCGCGCAAGGAGTGCCGTGCCACGCAGGGGTGTTTCCCGCGTAGGGGAGCCCCACGCGCAAGGAGTGCGCCCCGTAAGGAGAGCCACCCAGCGTGAAAGAAAGTGCAGCCTGCCCAAGAATGGCACCGCACACACGGAGAACTAACACAACAAGATGATGCAACAAAAAAGAAACACAGATTCCCGGTGCCACTGATAAGGATAGAAGCAGTCACAGAGGAGCACACAGCAAATGGACACAGAGAGCAGACAACTGGGTGGCAGGGGGAAGGGAAGAGAAATAAATAAATAGATAAGTAAATAAATAAAAGAAAATAAGAGAACTTAAATATATGATAAATGAACTAGACCTAATAGAACATGGCAAACAAAAATAGCAGAATACACATTCTTCTCGAGAGCAAATAGAGCATTCTCCAGAACACACAACATGTTGAGTCACAAAACAAGTCTCAATAAATTTAAACAGATTGTAATTATACAAAGAATATTCTCTGACCATAAAGGAATGAAGCTGGAAATCATTAATAGGCAGAGAACTGGAAAATCCAAAAATATATAGAAGCCAAGCAACACAATCAGTGGGTCAAAGAAGAAATTACAATGGAAATCAGTAACTATCTTGAGACAAATGAAAACAAAAACACTACATATCAAAATGTATAGGATGCAAAGAAGGCAGTGCTGAGAGAGAAACTTATAGCCCTAAATGATTACATTAAAAAAGAAGAAAGCTAAATTCAAAGACCTAAATGCACACCTGGAGGAACTAAAAAAGAACAGCAAACAAAACTCAAATCAAGTAGAAGGAAAGAAATAACAAAGATTAAAGCAGAAATAAGTGAAATAGAGAAGTAAAAAGACAATAGAGAAATTAACAAAACCATAAGTTGTTCTTTGAAAAGATCAATATATTTGACAAACCCTAAGATAGACTAACAAAGAAAATATGAGAGAAGATGAAAATAAAATCAGAAATTAGAAGGGAGACATTTCTATTGACCCCACAGAAATAAAAAGGATCCTAAGAGGATACTGTCAACAACTGTATGCAAATTAGACAACCTAGATGAAATGGACAAATTTGCAGGAACACATGACCAACCTACACTGACTTTAGAAAGAAACAGAAGATCTCAGGAGACCAATACAAGAGATTGAATCAGTCATCAAAAATCCTCCCAACAAAGAAAAGCCCCAGACCAGATTGCTTTATAGGAGAATTCTACCAAACAGTCCAAGAAGAATTAATACCAATTGTACTTGAACTCTTCAAAAAAACTGAATGGAGGGAACACTAAATAACTCATTCTATGAGGCCAACATTACCCTGATAGTAAAGCCAGATAAAAATACTGTAAGAACATGAAATTACAGACATTGGTAATAAGCCATTCAATTATGAATACAGATGCAAAAACTCAACAAAATACTTGTAAATCAAATCCACCAGCACATTTAAAAAAACTATACACCATGATCAAGTGTGTTTTATCTCAGAAACGCAAGCATGGATCAATTTAAGGAAATCTATTAAATTAATGTAATATACCATTAACAAAATGAAGGGGAAAAAACATATAATATCTCAATTGATACAGAAAAGGTATTTGACAAAATTCAGTGTCCCTTCTTGATAAAAACACCTATGTTAGCAAGTCAAGTCTATCAATGTATGAAAAGGATAATACATCTTCATCAAGTGGGATTTACCAGAAGAATTCAAGATTGTTTTAACATTTTAAAATCAATCAAAAACAGAATGAAGGAAAAAATCTTATGATTATCTCAAAAGATTTTTAAAAAGCATTTGGTAAAATTCAATACCTGCTCATGATAAAACAAAACAAAAAATCTTAACAATCTAGAAAAAAAGGGAGTTTCCTCAATATGATAAAGGATTTATACAAAAAATGAAGAGCGAATACTATACTTAAGATCACAACAAGTGAAAGATGTCCATTCTTACCACTCAATTAAAAATTGTACTCCCATTGTAATAAGGCAATAAGAAGAAATAAAAGTCATATATGTGAAAGAAGTGAAAATGATTATTCTTTGATGATATATTGTATACATAGAAAAATCCAAAGAAATCCACAATTCAACTACTACAACTAATAAATTAACTTAGTAAAACTGCAAGATACCAGGTTAATATACAAAATCAATCACATTGACTAACTCAAATGAAAGACTAGAAAGACATGTAGACTTAAAACTATACAATACTGTTGAGAGAAATTAAAGAACACCTAAATAAATGGAGATATTTATCATTTCATGGGTTGGAAGACTCAATATTGTTAAAAGGCAAGTCTCACCAAAGGAGAGTGAAGCAATCCCAATCAAAATCCCGGCAGTCTTTTTATTTTCACAGAAACTGATGAGCTGATTCTAAAATTAATGTGGAAATGCAGAAGACCTAGAATAGCCAAGAAAATGTTGGAAGGCTTACACAACCAGATTTTATGATGTTTCATAAAGCTATAGACAGAAAGATAGTAATAGTTGCATAAGGCTAAACAAACTGAACAATAAAAGAAATAGACCCATTCATATACCAACAATTAATTTTTTTTATTAGGGGAAGAAAATTTTTGTCAACAAATAGCAAAGGAATAACTGAGTACCTATAAGGGAAAAAACTGAACCTTAATCTCTTTACCTCATATAATCTACAAAAATTAATTTGAGATGGATCAGAGACCTTGAATCAGGCAAGGATTTCTTAAACAGGATTCAAAAGGCACTATCCAGAAAAGAAAAATCTGATATACTGTTGTAGCAGTTTGATATTATTGATGAATTCCAAAAAGAAATATTGGATTATGTTTGTAAACTGATCTTTTCCTCTGGGCATATTAGATTACATTGGGTTCATAGGTTTCCTTGATTAAGTAATCATGTAAACCTCCTGTGTCAGTAGGGTGTTGCATTCCCACCCTTTGATGGATGGGGACTCACAGATTAAAAGGTATGGCAAAGAACAGAGTTGAGGGCTTTTAATGTTGGAGTTTGATGCTGAAGCTGGAGCCCCAGGGAGAGAGAGACAGAGCTGTTCGCTTGATAGTCTACAGCTGACCTTGTGGAGAGAGGCAAAGCCTAGAGAGCCTCATAGTCTACAGCTGACCTTGTGGAGAAAACAGAGGAGCTGAGCCCAGAGGAACCCAGGAAGCCTGAACCCTCACAGATGTCAGCAGCCATCTTGCTCCAACACGTGAAAACAGACTTTGGTGAGGGAAGTAATTTATGCTTTATGGCCTGGTATCTGTAAGGACCTACCCCAAATAAACAACCTTTATAAAAACCAACCAATTTCTGGTATTTTGCGTCAGCACCCCTTCAGCTAACTAATACAATTGTATTTTATCAAAACTTAAAACTTCTACTCATCAAAAGATATTATTGAGAAAATGATAAAAACAAGGTACAGGCTGGGAGAAAATATTTGTAATACATAATAGCTGAAAAAACTAAGGCAAGCTCAAGGAGGACAGAAATCTCTCATGGAACAAACAGACAAAAGCTCACTTGATCATGATTTTCAGTACTGAACAGGGAGGGCCTCACCATCCTTCTGACATTTTCGGTTTAGAAAAGTAACTCAGGGATAACTGGCTTGTAGTGCCCAAGTGTTTATAGCAACCTTGCTTTCTGAGCCTATCCCATCAGCTCTTCCTATCATTGTTAAGCAGAATTCACCAAGCATTGGATTGTCCACCCACTAACAGGGAATGTAAACTGGGATTGGACAGTCAAGAGACAGGTTAACTTTACCCTTCTGATGATGTGCTGTTTCATGACAATCATGCTCAGTAAAAGAGGAATCACAGGGTCAGTTATTTGGCCCATGTGCTTGGCTGAGGTACCAATGGGCTGAAGGGGCCAACTGTAGGAGTATGGCTGAGAGCCTGTAAATGAGAATCCCACCCAGGTAAACAACATGGTAGCACTCAGGAGACTTGGCTGGCCTCAGACAGCTGGTTCCTCACTGTCCCTGCCAGTGGGCTATCATGCACATCACCACCAGTGCATGCGGACGGAGGTCCTCTCAGGAAACGGGGTCTGTGGAAAGGGAGCTACTCCCACACCCACCATACACCACACATTGCTGGGGAATCTGGTGCTAAAGCATTTGTAGATGATCTGCTTCTGGGTCAGAGTTGTAATAGCAGAGCTGCTCCCTTGCTGAGATCTACTGAAAGTCAGCCCTCCACACAGAGTTTGAAAATAAAAAAACAGAAAGAAAAAAAAAACCAACAAAGAACTTGTATCCAGACTACATAAAGAACTCCCACAAATCAACAATAAAAATATAAACAACCCAGTAAATAAAAACAGGCAACAGGGGAACAAATGCTGCTTAAGTGGTTAAGTGCCTGCTTCCCATGTACGAGGTCCTGGGTTCAATCCCTGGTACCTCCTTAAAAAAAAAAAAGGGAACATATTTGAGCAAACAATTTAAAAAGAATGGCCAGAAGCAGATGTAGTTCAGTTGGCTGAGGGCCTGTTTCCCAAGTACAAGGTAGCAGGTTCAATCCCCATTACTTCCTAAAAGAACAATAACAACAACAATAATAAAGAATGGCCAATAAGCACAAGAAACAGCTTAATGTCTTCAGTTACAATAGAACTAAAAATTAAAACTAAAATGATATACCACTACAAACCTACTATAATGGCTACAATTTACAAAATTGACAATACCAAATGTTGACAAGGACTGGAGCAACTGGAATTTTTAAATATTGCTAGTGAGACTATAAAACTGTATAATTACTTTGGAAAATTGGCAGTTTTTAGTAAGTTAAATATACACATCTTCTGTGAGGCAACAGCTCTACCCTTTGGTAAAATAAGAGAAATGAAAGCATGTGACCACAAAGAGACTCATATATGCTCCAAGCAGCTTTATTTATAATAGCCAAAAAATGGAGACAACCCAAATGTCCATCAACAGGCTAAAGGATGAACAAATTATGATATATTCATAGAGGGAAATAACACTCAGCAATAAAAAGGAACAGATTACTGATCTATACAATAATGCGGATAAATTTCAAAAATTTTACATTGAACAAAAAGCCAGAAACCAAAAGTGTGCATTGTTAGGTACTAGTTATAAGAAGTTCAAAAATAGGAAAAGCTAATAAATGATGTGGCAATAAGAAGAGTGTTTGACTCAGCAGGGGTGAGGGTAAGGATATAAGAATGACTGGCAAAGAGGAATGAGGAAACTTTCTGAGTAATAAAAATATTCTATATCTTGATTTGAATGGTGATAACATGGGTCTATATATCTGTCAAAACTCGTCAAACTATACGGTTAAGTTCTCTGCACTTTACTGTATGTAAATGATACAACAAAATAAAAATGAAAATAAAGAATAATGGCTAGTTTATGGCTTGGGGATCCAAAAAACCAGTGTTGCTATTCACAGAGTTGGGGAACATAGAATGAACAGTTTGAGGAGGAAGCTCTGCTTTCAGTTTGAGATGGCTATGCAACATTTTAGAGGAGATGTTAATTCTGAGATGTATATAAGGATCTAGAGCTCAGAAAACAATCTTGGGTGGAGATAAAAATGTGGCATTAACATATAGATGGTTATTAACACTATAGAAGTGAAGGAAATATCACCCTGGAAGACTGAATGAGAGAGCAAGGGCTACAACAGAATCCTGAGAAACGTCAATTTTTAAGGTATAGTAAAAAAGAAATGAAATCTGTAAAATATTCTGATTCAGAGGGTCTAGAGAAGTAGCAGAACAGCTGGAGGAGTTGGTGTTAGAGCAATCAAAGGAACAGAATGTCTCAAAGAATGATCACTGTCAAAAAAATTAAGTAACCTAAGGCCTAGAAAATATCTATAAATTTAGCAACAAGGTCTTGAATAAAACCGTATCAAATCTGTCCACCTCTTTTCAAGTCCATTGTCACCATCCTACTCCAAATTACCATCACCTTTCAAGTAGACAATTGCCTCAATGGCCTTTCAGCTTTCTACTCTTCCTTGTCAATTCCATTCTCTACTTAGTACCAAGTGTACCTAGTTCATCATTTGGGCAGTTTCTACTTGCAGTTTATCTGCCCAAAAACCCTCTGGAATGCCTGCCTTATATAAAGTTACATAGCCATAGTCTAAAATCACCAGTAACACTATGAGTGTTACAACATGTCTAACAATCTTCCTTTTGAAAGAAAGAAAATAAAGACTATAAATAAACACCTTACCCCAAACAGCAACACACATCAATATTCCAGGTTTCTCTTCTCATAGACTAGCAGAGATAAACAAGTTTTCATTTACATTGCAATTACAGAGGCTAGAACACATGTCTAGCATTAAGTTTTCTTAGAAACAACTAGAAATCTATGATCAGGCTTATAATCTCAAGTTTAGTGCTATCTAATGCAGTTTTATACCACTATACCGCTTTCATCTCTGAAAATATACTAAAAGGTTCATACTTCTAGGCTTTCTAATAGCTAACATTTGATTGCTTAAACAGTTCTTTTCATTATGGAATGTATGTAAAGATAATTAACATATACGTACTTTTAATAACATCTCACCGTGACTGAAAAGGATATGACCTATAAATTTTTCCACCCTAAATTCAAATTTTTTAAAAATTCTATTCAAAAGAATCTAGTTATCATGGCAGTCATTAATCACCACAGTGTTCCAGAACTGGTTAAATGACAGCAATATCACATTACACAAGCACCTTACTTACTCTCCACTCCCCTATTTGGTCACCTAACCCTATTGATCCTTCTTCCCTGACATAATCTACACTGCTTCCTTTTCATTATTCCCACTTGACAAACTCCAGTTCAGCATTAATAAAAGGCCTTCCTCTTTCTAATTTCTGTCCTCTTCAACCCATATGGAATACTACCATCAGAATAGTCTTCCAAAAACACGAATTTCAATAGTGTCCTACAGAAAATCACACCACTGAGATGAGGCTCAGCAGACCTTTCAAGTCCATCAATACCTAGATGACTAGGAGCAAGTTAGACTATTTATGCAAACAAAACAAAACAAAACAGGGCATGAACAAGAACCAATGATGACAGACTGCAAAATTCTGTAATTAAATGCTATTGCTTGCTAAAAAGCATTCTGTGACTGTTTACATGCAGATTCAGAGTCCTGGCAATTCAGAGTCCAATAAATTCTAACTCAGGCATAATATTAGTATTTATTGAAATCCTGGGGCCTAATACAGTGCCTGGCACATAGTAAATATTTAATAAATCATTGTTGAATTTAATTTAAACAAACAAACATTTATTTAGTGCTTGCTATTTGCCAGGCACTGAGCTAAAAACTTGAAATGCAGTATTTCATTTAATCCTCACAATCATTCATCAGTAATAATTTACATGTTAAACAGACTTTTTAGTTTCCAAAGTGCTTTTTTCCCCAGACACCCTTTAGGTTGAGCCTCAAAACCTATGGTTCTAACTTCAGTCTGCCTCCATATCATACAAGGTCACTCTGCTTTTTTCCTCTATTTTTCTACAATTCTACTCACACACCTCATCTAAATCTGCTGATGCTTTCTATAGAATTTATTGTAGGCAGAATTCTAAGATGGCCCCCAAGATTTCTGCTTCCTGATGTACAAGCCCAATATAATACCCTCCCACTGCATGTTAGTAGGACTTGTTAATATGATAGGATATTAGTCCCATAATGTTACTTTATAAATTGAAGGGATTTTGTGATGTAATTAAGGACCCAAATCAGTAGACTCAAAAGAGAGATTATCTGAATAGGTCTGCCCTCATCAGGTGAACCTTTTAAAAAAGACTGGGCCCTTCTTAAAATTAGAGATTCAAAGAATAAGCGAGCCTATGGAGTGGGCCATGTGGCACGCGCAGACAATCAGTAAGACGGGGCCTCAGTCCTAAATCACAAGGACCTGAACTCTGCCAACAATCACATGAGCTTAAATAAGGACTCTGAGCACAAGTGAGACAATAAACAGAGAAATCAAATTAGCTGTGCCTTAATAGCTGACTGAGAAACCATGAAGCAATAAATGAGTGACGTTTTAAGCCACTAAATCTGTGATAAATTTTTTACGCACCAATATAAAACGAATACAGTCTTGCAACTGAAATCTTTACTACTTCAAAACCAGCTCAACTGCCATCTGATGGTTTCATTTATTGAGCACACTATTAGTCAAGATAATACCTGCACTTTATAAACCTTTAGCCTAATCCCTTATCTGATAATTGTCAACATACATTTTTAAAATTTATGCATTTATTCTACCTTCACACAGAGCACTTTTCATGTTGCTAACAGAGTTTGGTGTTGAGAAACCATTACAGTTACTGCTTTCCAAAAACATAGAATTTATTTACATAAGCATGCAACAAACATTTATTGGGCATCTGGGGGGAGCCATGCACGGTGCTAAGCAATGGGAATACAGAAATCAGAGATATACTTATCTTCATACTGTTCAAACTTTGTAGAGAAATAAATATGTGAACAATCATAATAATGTGATATATGCTATGATAGAAGTTTATGTAGGGTAAAGGCTGAGCATATGAAGGAGCATCTATAATAGTGGAGGGGTCGAGTGGAAGCAAAGTTATTCTAGGAGCAGGTAAAAGCTGATATTAAAAGAAAAAGTAGGAGTTTAGCTAAGTGGGAAAGGAGAATGCTGTTCCAGACTAAAGAAAAACCAAGATAAAAAGCACAGAGGTAGCACGACATTTTCAAGAACTCCAAGTAGCTTAGCTAGGCTGAACCAAAGGGTCAGATGAAAGGGAATGGCAAGACATGAGGGTAAAAAGGTGGGGAGAGGTCAGATTATGAAGACTTGGTAAATCAGGCTAAGGAGTTTTATTCCAGAGACAATGGAATAAATTTTAAACTTGGAGAACTGGTCAATGTGTGTTTTAAATTTAAGATTACCTGGGCTGGGAAGCGGTCTTGGCCCAGTGGTTAGGGCATCCGTCTACCACGTGGGAGATCCACGGTTCAAACCCCGGGCCTCCTTGACCCGTGTGCAGCTGGCCCATGTGCAGTGCTGATGCACACAAGGAGTGCCATGCCACGCAGGGGTGTCCCCCGCGTAGGGGAGCCCCATGTGCAAGGAGTGCGCCCCATAAGGAGAGCAGCCTGCCCAGGAATAGTGCCGCCCACACAGAGAGCTGACACAGCAAGATAACGCAACAAAAAGAGACACAGATTCCCGTGCCACTGACAACAACAGACGCGTACAAAGAAGACACAGCAAACAGACAGAGAGAACAGACAACTGGGGGGGCGGAGGGGTGGGGGGAAAAATAAATAAATAAATCTTAAAAAAAAAAAAAAAAAGGATTACCTAGGCTGCAGTGTGAAAAGATCAAGTTACCTCCAGGTACAAAAAAAGACCTAGAAATTCCAGGCGGTACTTAGGAAAAGTTAAGATTTGTTAAGGTTACCCCCTTTTCTGATATGTGGTCCTCCTCAGCAGCACTGGGTATGTGGTACTACTTCAGGGCCACATAGTTATCTGTTTACTGGTTTTCTACCAGCACAGTATTCCATACTCCTAGAAAACCTAGACCTACATCTTATCAGTATTTGGTGTAATTAGTCCTGGGCTTCCCCAGAGGCCTTGAATAACAGATCTTCAATCAATATCATTTCCCTCCCCTCCCTCAGGGATAGGTAGGGGTCACCCTCACTCTTCTCTTAGATTTCACAGTAGAGGAGACAATAAATAACAGGTGTCTATTTTAAGATTTCTTCTTTTTATACTGTTTTCAGAATCTATGAAATACTTGTTGACTGATTAATTTATTCATGTTGTCTTATAAGTGTATCAAGCATAGAAAACTGGAAAACTGCCTTGAGAATATTTGATAAAGTTTGCACATTACAGAATATCAGAGTACAAAGTAGATTTTAAGTTCACCCTTGTCCATTTTTCTAATGTTTAAATGCCATTCACTTTTTAAAAAATATTAGGTAAATACCTAACACATCCATGGCATTGTGGTTGGTGTTAAAGGAACAACAGGAAAAATAAAACTCATACCTTTATTTGTTTTCAGAATTTAAAATCCACTGACAAAGGTAAATGTGTAAACATATATTACCACATAAAATAGAATGAAATTGACAAGTATGAAAGAATGTTTCTTCAGTTCATCACCACCACCCACACCAGCAACCCTGAACACACACAGAAAACAGAGCCGTCGCCGTCTAGTGCTCAAAGAGACCTTTGTGTGCAGAGTTTTAGGAAGGGGTTGGTATAAAATATGAAGGTAAGAGCTAGACCTAACCTGAACTGCCCTCTTTTATAAAAGAAGAGAAAATTGGAAAAGAGAAAGATATGAAAGACCCAGGAGGAGGAAGAAGCCAAGACTGTCTAGAGTGAAAAAAAAGAAGGCGGAACTTAAAAGAAGTCACCTAATGCAGAACTGGTTTCCTTACAAAACCTCCTTTGCTTGCAGAAGGAGGAAAAGCAAAACTGTGGATGAGGACAGAGGATGGAAAAGTTGACAGGAGAGTTATATTAAAAAAATATGTAGCTAGAGTTGAGGAGGAACAGAAACTTCTGACTGCAGGAATCAAGGAATGGAGGAAGTGCCATTTGCTCTAAACCTTGAAGGATAAAAATTTCAGCAGAAAGAGAACAGGAAAAGGGGCATATAACCAAGAAAAGGGAACAGCCCTACTAATTAGTCATTCAGGCTGGGCCCAAATATCCAGGAAAGAGTACTCTATTTCCACAAAGTCTGCCCAACTCAGACTGGGCCAAAATTTGTCACCTTAAAGCTTTTGCCCTTACTTCTAGTTCAAATCCCACGTAGGGTCACACAGATCAAGTTTAAGTATTCCACCAAATATATTTTCAAATATTTGAAGAACAGTTCCTTCAACGTTCTTCAGGACAGAAATTTAAGATCTAGCAATATGGTCATCCTCTGATCAAATTCCTGGTTGTCAAAATCCTCCTTAAAAAGTGATATTATAAACGAAATAATTGTGGTACACCTGCCTGAAATAAAGCAGAGCAGATCTATCCTTTCTCTTTCTAGATACTTATGCTTGGCAATCTAGCCTAATTTTTCGGACAGCCATATCCACTGATTATTAACATCAACTTGATTGTTGGCTAAAGTCAACATCTTTTTTTACTCAGGCACTCCCCATGTATCAAGCCTTCCCTTTCTTATAGAGTTAGTTTTGGGACTCAAGTACAAAACTCTAACTGAATTAAATTTTACCTTGAAATTTAAGATGGGTTGAATATATATTCTACCTTTCCAGTTCCCATAGCTGTTCTTAAAATACTGATTCTATTATCCAAAGTAATCATCATTTCTATAAGCTCCACATTACCACTGTATTAGCTTAATAATTTTTCTGTATCTTTGTTCATATGCTTAGACTATAATATCCTCAAGGGGAAAAACCATGTCTCTCTTGTTCATCATTATATCCCCACCATATGAGTTTCCAACATGTAGCATTCTAAAACATTTAGCAAGTGAGTTACTAAATGAATGGATGTGATGAAGAAGACTAGATTTAAAAAAACTTTTTTAAAGATCCCTATGCCATGCCATTAGAAATTTCCCTCTAGGTTGACAACAAGTCTTTAAGCTGTTATAAATCTACCTATCTTTACTCTCACCTGGCTTATACTACGTTATCGTCTTCTCAAATTATCATGACAAACCTTGCCAAATATCTTACTGGCATTATCATCTGGATCTACACATCTAATTACCCTTTCCAAATGGATATGTTAGTCTACCATAACTTGTTTTGAGAAAGGCTCACTGAATTTTAACCCAAAAGACTCTGACATCATTTAGGGAATTTGGAGTAGCTTTTTTTCTTTATTGTCTTTTTTTTAAAAAGATACATAGATCACACAAAATGTTACATTAAAAATATAAGAGGTTCCCATATGCCCCACTCCCCAACCCCACTCCTCCCACATCAACATCCTCTTTCATCAATGCACATGCATTGCATTTGATGAATACATTTTGAGCACTGCTACACTGCGTGGATTATAGTTTACATTATAGTTTACATTCTCTCCCAGTCCATTCAGTGGGTTATGGCAGAATATATAATGCCCTCCATCTGTCCCTGCAACACCATTCTGGACAACTCCAAGTCCAGAAAATGCCCCCATATCACACTTCTTCTTCCCTCTCCCTGCCCTCAGCAACTCCCATGGCCACTGTCTCCACATCAATGATACAATTTCTTTCACTGCTGGAGTCACAATAGTTCTATAGTAGAATACCAGTAAGTCCACTCTAATCCATATTTTATTCCTCCATCCTGTGGACACTGGGATGGCAATGTCCACTCCACCTCTAAATCGAAGGGGCTTAGATCCCACACAGTGTGCGTACATAACAGGAAGTAGGTAGTGAGCTAAAGCAAAGAGTTCATGGGAGTAATGTCATGAGAAGCAGGCTGGGAAAGGTGATCAGAGTCAGACTGCTGTGGACTTTAAATGCCTTAGAAATCTGTTGCATCTTCACAGCACCTAGAGCAGTTTTGGACAATATTTGTTGATGGTTTATTAAATATGATAGTTTACAAAAGACCAGAAGCCTATCCTAAAGTCTGCTTCCACATTCCTCTATCTATACCATGCACATAGTTAAGAATACAATAGAGTCTTATGGTAGTAGCTTCAAATAAGACAGAATACTATTGCCACTTACAGAATTAATATACTCTCATAGAAAAGTAAATGTTAGCATTGTGGTGGGAAAGTGCTGTGAAAGCATGTGATAATGAGTGCATCAAGTCTAACCAAGATGTGCCCTCAAAAACTAACAAGCAATGCTGATGAACCAACAGCTATGGAACAAAAATCAACTCTTCACATTTCCAATTTTACCTCTCAAATAACTTATAAGAACCATATTTTACTTAAGAGCAGGCTAAATCACTCCCAGGTTTTTTCATAATACCATCCATGTGCTTATTAGCAAATTTAATTTTAAAATGTATTCACTGTACAATAAATATACTTTAGGAAGTACACAGAAAAGTACTGCAGCATTGGAAATAAGACAGGGCGCAGACTACAGTTATGGATAAGATTTTAAAAATTAAAAGGAAATTACATACCAGAAAATTAAATGATTTTGTACCAAACAATAAAATACCAAATTTTCTCAACAAGAGATTGAAAACCTGAATAGATCAAAAACCACAAATAAATTTTAAAAGGGGGGGGGGAGGGTAATACCATGGTGGGAAAAACAACCAAACACAAAAACTGTAGGCCTGATGGTTTCATGGATGAGAGCTACCAAATATTCAAAGAACAGGTAATCCCTAAATTAAAATGTCTCCAATCATAGAAAACTATAGTTTCTCAATTCAGTTTAGGCTAGTATAACCCTTACTAGTTTTGATCTGGACAGGAATAGAACACACAAAAAATGAAACTTTAAGTCAGTCAGGAAAATAAAGAATTGTAAAATCTTCAAATATTACCACATCTAACCCACAACTATATATTTTTTAAAATGTATCATAAGCAAGCAAAATTTATGCCAAATTACAAGGACAGCTAAACTTTATTAAGTCTGTGAAATTCACTATGTTAATAAAACAAAGGAGAAAAGTTACAAGATCTCAGTAGTTGCAGAATATGCATTTGATAAAATTCAAGTCTTCCTAAGAAATATCCTTAGTTTTATGCCAAACACAGAAATTTTAAGTGGATAAAAAGAACCTACCAGCAAACTCCAATATGTATTATCATCGATGGTGAAATGTCAGAATATCAAGGATGCCTTCTCCAGCTAAATGAATTTTCCAAATATGATCATAACATTGCCCATTCTACACAAACTTCTGCAATGTGGCCTTATTCTCCCATTAGAGGTAGAATCTGTTTTTTTCTCCCAGTGAATCTGGGTAGACTCTGTACTGCTTTGATAAATAAAATATGGCATGGTGAACCTGCACTAGTTTTAGGTATGGCTCTTAACTGGCCTACAGTCTTTCACTTTCTCACTCCAAATAGTGTGGGGGAAACCAAACTCCACATAAGAAATCTTACTACCCTGAGAATGCCACATATTAGGAAGTCCAAGCTAGCCACATGGAGAAGCTCTGTAGTGAAAGAGATGCCTGGTCAACCCCTACTGTTCCAACCATCCCAGCTGAGGAACTAAACACATGAGTGAAGAAGCTGTCCAGATGTCTAGCTCAGTCAAATCTTCAGATGATCTGCCACCTGACTGCAAATGCATGAAAGATCCCTAATGAAAACTACACAGATGAGCTCAGGTCATCCCACAGAACTGTGAAGGCTAATAATAAATTATTTTAAACCATTAGTTTGGGGTGGTTCTATATATAACAACAGAACACCTGCTGTGGTGGACTTAGGCCATGAGAAAAAGAAATAAGAGATATACTCAGAAAAAAAAGAGACAAAATTGCCATCCTTTGCAAATAATATGATTTGACCTAACACATCCAAGAGAGTCAATTAAAAACTGTTAGAATATAAATAGTTCAATAAGATAACTAGATGCAAGATCAACAAATATAATCTAGAATTCCTTTAATTTCAAGAGTCTCTTGATTTTTAAAATCATCAAGCATTCATTAAAAACTTGCAAAGTGTGGGATAGCCTTCTCCTCAGTAGGGGCCAGCCCTGGCGGAAGGTAGACGTGAAACCTGGAGCCAGTGGTCAAGGGAAGGGCTGGTACGGGCGCAAGCCCTCAGCCTGCCCAGGCCCACTACGAGACGGCCAGTACGGATGCCACGTCCTCGGGCTGTTGGTATGCGGCGCTCCAAAGCCCGCCCAGTCATCTAGGCTACGCCCACTGTTCCCGCCAAAAGGCAACATCCGGAGGGCTCCCCCACTACCCTTTCCCCCTCCTCTTCCCGCCTCCCCTCGCTGTGACGCCATTCCCGCCCCTTCCCGTACCCCCGCTCCTGGCAGTTCCGTGTTGCTCCTTACCAATCCTCATCGAAAGTCTCCCCAGCACGCCTTATACGGCATCCCAGCAAGAACTCTGCCCATCCCTCCGCCACAGCCCTATATAATCGCTGTACATTCCCCAATAAACGGCTCTGTTACAGCTCCACAAGGGCGTTTCGTCTCCTTTGTTCCTTTCGCCCTCCACACCTTGCACGCAACCGCCCCGGAGACTCGGCCAAGTCTCCCGCCTCGCCCTCGCCTCCGGGAAGAACCGCCTGGCCCAAGGGACAGGGCCAGGCTACGAAGACCGCTGCCGCAGCTAAGTGTACAGCCCTTTGTCAGATACCACGGGGCAGGGATATAAGAGAAGAAGAAGACAAGAAGTTGTCTATCTACTTGAGTACATAAGATTTAATATGTGGAAAAATCAGTGGCAAGATAAAATGTAATCAAATGCCAAACTTTGTGGTACACATGGATATTGAATAGAATAACAGATAAGATACTTAGTACCCTTACTTTTGTGAGCATTTAAATAGACCTAGAGAATGGAGAAGCCGGTGTAATTTCCCTGAAGTCTTCAAGGTAGAAATGAAGAAAGCTGTGGGATTAGAAGGTCAATAGAGAAGGGTAAGAGTATAAATTAAGGATAGAAAAAGAGTTAAGTATAATGGAAAGATTCTGCTGGAATAGAAGGATCATCTTGAAATTATACAGAGTATTAAGTAGCGTGAAATTCAGATTGAGAAGTGTTTGATGGAATTGGCTATGTGGAGGCAGTGGATTGTGATTAATGAGCCCCAAGAGCGATGAGATTTAAATGGTATTTTAGGAATGAATATATTCTGGCTTAAAAACATTTTTATTACTCTCCATTCCTTGAGATCAAGGATTCAGATATATAAGTGAGTTAACGAGGCTTAAAGATACTACCTATTGGGAGGCGGACTTGGCCCAATGGATAGGGTGTCCGCCTACCACACGGGAGGTCTGCGGTTCAAACCCCGGGCCTTCTTGACCCGTGTGGAGCTGGCCCATGCACAGGGCTGATGCGCGCAAGGAGTGCCGTGCCACGCAGGGGTGTCCCCCGTGTAGGGGAGTTCCATGTGCAAGGAGTGCACCCCAGAAGGAGAGCCGCCCAGCACGAAAGAAAGTGCAGCCTGCCCAGGAATAGTGCCACACACAGAGAGCTGACACAAGATGATGTAACAAAAAGAAACACAGATTCCCGGTGCAGATGATAAGGATAAAAGCGGTCACAGAAGAACACACAGCAAATGGACACAGAGAGAAGACAATGGGGCAAGGGGTGGGGGGAGAAATAAATGAAAAATAAATCTTAAAAAAGATACTACCTATGTTTTTTAATGTAACATTTAAAAAAAAATAGAGAAAAAATTTTTTTTAAAAAGATAACTACCTATGGTGTTGAGACAAAGCAAAGCCGAACAGCTTTTTTTGAGGTAATGAATGAAATGATAATTTATGCTGTCCTGGTACCCTCGGTTGAGCAATTGAGATACTCAGTCTGTTCAGTATACCGTACATGGTTAATGGAGAGACTCTTGACTCTGTTATTTAAACAGCATTTTTGCAACCCATAACATTTCATAAGAATAGCATTTCAAAAAACGAATTACTGAACTTGGTTAAATCTTAACAAAGTAGTGGTACTGAGCAATGAGGAAAAAATATGGAAGTATAAACCTTAGAGTCCTACCCAAGGTTGCTGTTGTATGGCAATCCCTGAACAGAAGTCATCCATCACTATGTCTGACCAGGACATAAAACCTTCCGTGAAGAAATTGGGAGATGAGAAAGAAGAATACATTTAACTCAAAGTAAAGAACAGGACAGCAGTGAGATTCCCTTCAAGATGAAAATGACAACACATCTCAAAAAACTAAGTTTCAATTAATTCTTTGAGGTTTTTCTTTGACAATCAGAGAACTGCTGATAGAAACACTCCAAAAGAACTGTGAATAAAACAAGACGATATGAGTGAAGTTTGTCAAGAACAAATGAGAGGATTTTTTTCCCCAACAATTTAGATATTCTCTTTATTTTTTCTTTTCCTTTAATCCTTTTTTATTTTTAAAAAGTTATTTTGCAATGTGTTACTTAAAAGTGAATTGTAAATGGTATACCCCCATCTCTTTAAAATGACTTGTATTTTAAATTCTCTTGCTCATTATTCATTATCATGTATTTTCATTGTGCTGATCTTTTATGATCAAGCCTCAGTCCCTTCATATCAACTCCCCCTTCTTAAAAACTGTACGCATACAAAGAGAGGCCACCTTTTCTAGGATTCTGCATTTTCAGGCTTGTGAGCATAAGATAGACCAATGGAAGGATTCATAATTATTTTCACTCGGTCCTAAAGTTCTAGCATGTAAAGATCTCCTGAATTATAACTTTCAGTGGGATACAGAAGTTTTCAGAGAACTCACCTGTGGAAAAATGGCATTTCCTTAAACTGACTCTGATGATCTGAGTCAAAGAAGCAATAGCAGATGGGAGGGGAAGACGACAGACACAGTGAAAATAGTGATTAAAGGAGGCTTTCCTGAAGAGCAAAGATTTTAAGATTTTTAAAAATCTTGTTGGAAGATCTCAGGAAAGTTCTAACTTCCATAGAAATTAATAAAGATAAGGTAAAGTATATACAACAACAACAAAAATCTGAACAGAAAGAGTTGGTTTCAGGTGTATTCTTGGTTCTTTTATTAACTTTGGGTAGTTTATAAAAGCCACATTGTAACTGTGTTTTTGTTGAGTTTGGTCCAGAATGCAAATCAATACATTGCTTCCTTTACCGAGAAACTCTTTCTACAAAAAAAGTCAGTTGATAACATGCTTAATCACATAGCCTAAAAACATAAAATGTGTTGGTACAGTAGAACACTTTTTGTATGCTGTTAGTTCTAAGGATAAGTAGGAAAATGGTTGCCAGTTAAGCACCTTTACAGTCAAAGGACCATGATAATGTTAGTACTAGGGAATACCAGGAGTAAAGGTCTTTTAATTCATTTTAAATATGAAAATTTTTAGCTTAAACGACTTGCCCAAAGTCTCAAAGGTATGATAATCAAAAAGCTGGGAATAAAGCCCGTTTCCTAACTCCTAATTCACTTCTCCTTTCTCTACACCACACTGCCTTGTTCCCCTCTTCATCCTGTTTGCATGCTGCATTTATAGTTATTACTTGCATTAGAAAGTACTCCTAGAAATTGAAATGCTTTCGTGGAATCCTACACTACCAGTGCATGGGGATTAACTCAGCTCTTTTTGGGTTTTGGTATAATGTTTCAGAATTGACTTAACAAATTTCTCCATTGGCCCACTATCTGAAGAAAATGAGCAAATACAGAATTCCCTCCAGACTGGCAGTTTTGTTACAGTTTTAACTGGACACAAAAAATACCATAATGTTTCCAAAGACATGTTCCTACCACCATTCTAATTAGGCAGGATAGAATAGGGACCTGAGGAGAGGAAGAAAACCCCAAGTGCCAATTCTCAGAACACAAACATCCTTATCTGAAAGCAAATTACAACATTTTCATACAGAAGAAAGAAGGAAAACCAGGAAGGGCCCTACTACCCACCACTTTCATAAACATCTCAAACAGCAAACTCCAGCAGGTCTTGTGGCCACTGGCCAGAGGCCAACCATCACCAAACAACAATCCCTAGAAACCAAACCACCCAATGAGCTTCCCCCTGCTTTGTCTTAAATACACCCATCAGCACAGACTCTAACCCCCTATGATAACCAATAAAATCAGAAACCCCTAGAGAAAGAACACAGGCCTCTTCCTTGAGCATGCCTGCACTCATATCTTGAATGAATTCTTTCTTACCAAGAACCTAGAAAAATCAGCTGCAGCAACATACCTTTTTGTGAGCCAGCCAGGACTGATAAACTCTCTCTTCCACCCAATGAAAACTGAGTTTTTAGCTCCTAACCAAAGCCTGCCTATGAGTTTCTGTCTCTCTTTACCATTCCGAACAGGTCCCCAGCCCTGATCCCAAAGGGCCTAATCTTGGTTTACTCAGAGTTCTCCGGCTCCCTTTTCAGCCCCCACACTGTACAGATCCAAGGAGGCTCTAGGTCACGGGTGATAGTCTTTGAAACCTGACTGGGGACATTCCCTGGTCACCTAGGAATCCAATGGGAACACGGGAGTCCTGCACACCTTTCTCATCTTAAAACTACTCTCCTAATCTCCACCTTTGCTTCTGCTCAAATGAGAGGCTGAACTCTCTGATGCTGCTGCCATGCTCTCTTTGCCAGGTACTTTTTGACTTTTCATCTATGTCACTTTATCTCCACTCTAATTCTGATTATCTTCTCCTTCTGCACCTTATAAAACTCCAAAGCAGTCAATACAGCACCACTTTATCTACTCCTGGCCCTTGTGCAGCAGTCTCTTCTGTCCCCAGTTTGATGACCTTCTTAAATGTTGGTTTGTAAGTACAACAATCTAGGCTGATTTGTCTGGCCTGGCTTAGGACTCAATCCCCACACTCTCACCCAGGAAGTAATGAAATCAATCCTAGGTCATTATCTTAGCTGTCCCCAGGAACTGGGCACAAACTTCAGCTAGTGGGCAGTAAATCCTATCAAAATATTTTAGTTGGGTGCTACAAGGGGTCTATGAAAGAATTGTGTTTTGCTTTGGGTTAGTTGCCTGATCTCTAGTCACTAGCCATTTAGACAATAATTAAGCTTCTTGCCCTCAGCAGCATCAGGCAAGGACAATAGGGTTAATGCCACCCTCTCAAGAGAGGCTAGTCCATTTGGGAGCTTCTCCAGAAGTTGTTGCCAGATGTTCCCCAAGATCTAGGGAGCCATGGAGACACCTGGCAGCACAACCTCTGTGTTCCTGGGATGCTGGGAACAGAGCAGTAGTACCAAAAATTTCCTAACACCAAAGCAACTTGGGAGCTTCAGTGTGGAGGCTATGGGTTCAGTCAGGCCGCGGTCTGGGAAGCCAGTTCAGCTGATGCACATTTCTTCATCTCTCTCTAGACTTATGGGTGCAGGATCTAGCAAACCAGTGGACTTCTGCTAGGGTACATCCTTAGGAACTAGACGAACTTGTCTACCAAGGGGTTGAAGAAAAAGAAACTTATTTTCTTCTGTAACACCACACTGCCACAATATTGTCTGGAGCACGGCCAGCAATGGCCTGCCAATGGCACCCTAAATTATAACCCAATCATGCAGCTAGATCTTTTGTGTAAAAGGGAAACAATTAGAGATTCCCTATGCCCACCTCTTCATGGTCTTATTTAAAAGGGATCCTGCAGGTTTGCTACTCGCAGGGAGACCCGCCCCAAAATAAAAAAGAGACTGGAGTGGAAGGTGGTATTTCAGATGTTCAACATCTTAGACCTGTCCCCCTCCCCGCCAATATACAATGACCCAGTACCAGGCTCTGAGACTCCCTGGGACCACCTTCACAAAAGATTTCTGTGCCTATATGCTTGGAGCTAGTCCCACAGGACACACTAGGAGTCGGGTTTCTTTTCACATAAGAAGTCTGAAAGCAGCCTCTATCCTATAAGTGAAGACAAATGGAGATGCAGGGACAATTAAAGGCCATGTCCCCTTCTCCATGACAAACTTAGCTCAATGTAAAAAACAGTTGGGGCAGTTCTTGGAGGATCCAGCTAACTTTACCAAGGAGAACAGGTAAGGAGAGACAGGCAGAAGGCTCCCCTTATAGCAGTCACTATAAGCAATGGCCTGATGCCTCAAGGCTACCCCAGCTCAATTAAAACTGACAGAGATGACAGAAATAGTAGTCAGGGCCAATAAAAGTTATTATAACTCTATGTGTTCAAAATCTAGAGTAAAGACTGAATATGTTAGGAAGACACTTAGAAAAAATCTATAAGACCCAAATTGGGCGGCAGACTTGCCCCAGTGGTTAGGGCATCCGTCTACCACATGGGAGGCCTGCGGTTCAAAGCCCGGGCCTCCTTGACCCGTGTGGAGCTGGCCCATGCACAGTGCTCATGCACGCAAGGAGTGCCCTGCCACGCAGGGGTGTCCCCCGCGTAGGGGAGCACCATGCACAAGGAGTGCGCCCCGTAAGGAGAGCCGCCCAGTGTGAAAGAAAGTTCAGCCTGCCCAGGAGTGGTGCTGCACACACACAGAGAGCTGACACAGCAAGATGACACAACAAAAACAAAAAAAGAGACACAGAGTCCCGGTGCTGCTGACAAGGATACAAGCGGACACAGAAGAACACACAGCGAATGGACAGAGAGCAGACAACTGGGGCGGGGGGGAGCAGGGAAGGGGAGAGAAATAAATAAAAATAAATCTTTAAAAAAAAAAAGGCAGTGGAGCAACATCTTCAAAGAATTAAAAGAAAAAAAACAACCTAAAATTCCATACCCAGTGAAACTATCTTTCAAATCCTAAAATGGTATATAAAGACATTTTCAGACACACAAAAGCTCAAAGAATTCAATTACCATCAGAAATACACCAAAAGAAATATAAAAGGAAATCCTTTCGGGCACAAGAAAAATGATACAAGATGACTATGGGGATCTATACAAAGGAATGAAAAGCTCCAGAAATGGTAACTATGGGGGAAAATATAAAGACTTTATTATAATATCTTTGAAAGTTAATCAAGTGCTTAATGGAAAAATAATAATACATTGTGGAGTTTATAACATATGTAAGAAGTAAAATGTATGACAATCATAGCAAAATGGCTGGTAATAGACAATTGGAAGCACAGTGATATGAGGTCTTTATCCTATATGTAAAGTGGTATAACATCATTGGAAGAAGATTATGATGAGTTAAAGATGCATATTATAAACCCTAAAGCAACCACTAAAAAGACCAAAAAAAATTGAAATTGTAGTTACAAGTCAAAAGGAGAAAAAATTCAAAAGAAGGCAGATTAAAGGAAAAAGAGAGCAAAGAATGGACAGAAAACATTGATGAGAAATGGCAAAAGAGTAGACAAATTCAACAATATTAATAATCAATGTTGGGAAGTAGACTTGGCCCAATGGATAGTGCATCCGCCTACCATATGGGAGGTCCGCGGTTCAAATCCCGGGCTTCCTTGACCAGTGTGGAGCTGACCCAAGCGCAGTGCTGATGCACGCAAGGAGTGCCGTGCCATGCAGGGGTGTCCCCCACATGGGGGAGCCCCACGCGCAAGGAGTGTGCTCTGTAAGGTGAGCTGCCCAGAGAGAAAGAAAGTGCAGCCTGCCCAAGATGGCGCCACACACACAGAGAGCTGACACAACAAGATGATACAACAACAACAACAAAAGAAACACAGATTCCCAGTGTGGCTGATAAGGATAGAAGCGGTCACAGAAGAACACACAGCGAATGGACACAGAGAGCAGCCACTTGGGGGGTGGGAGGAGAGAAAAAAAAATGAACGTAAATTTAAAAGAAAAGGTCTAATCAATCTAATTAAAAGACAGAGATTGCCATATTGGATAAAAAAGGAAGATCTAATTACATGCTGCCTACAAGGAACTTGCCTAAATAAAAAAGTATTTTATTTTATTAATATTTTTTTAAATATTTATATTTTTATTTATTTATCTCCCCTTCCCCCCACCCAGTTGTCTGCTCTCTGGGTCCATTCTTCTGTGACCTTCTGTGACCATTTCTATCCTTATCAGCAGCACTGGGAATCTGTGTTTCTTTTTGTTGTGTCATCTTGCTGTGACAGCTTTCCATGTGTGTGGCACCATTCTTGGGCAGACTGCACTATCTTTTGCACTGGGTGGCTCTCCTTACGGGCGCACTCCTTGCGCGTGGGGCTCCCCTGTGCGGGGGACACCCCTGCGTGGCACAGCACTCCTTGTGCGCATGGGTCAGCTCCACACGGGTCAAGGAGGCCCGAGGTTTGAACCGCGGACCTCCCATGTGGTAGGCAGACGCCCTATCCACTGGGCCAGGTCCAGTTCCCTAAAGGTATTTTAAAGAGAAATATAATTGAAATAGAAGTATAAGTATATAAAGATGTAAGCAGGTAAAAGGCTGCAAAGAGATACACTATACTAACACTATTCAAAAGTAAGATGGAGTGGCTATATTAATATTAGACAAAGATTGTAGAGGAAAGAATATTATCACAAAGAAGGCAATTTTGCAGTGATAAAGAAGTCGATTCATAAACAGGACAATTCCAAATGTTTATGTATCATCTAATAATAGAGCCTGAAGCTGCATGAAGCAAAATCTGCAAGGAGAAATAGATAAAACCACAATCATAATAGAAAATTTCAACACTCCCTCTCTATAATTAATTGAATAGAAAATAAGAAAGAATACTTGAACAATATTACCAACAAATTTGTCCTAATTAATATTTACAGAACACTCCAACCACAAACAGCAGAGTATATATTCTTGTCAAGTGTACATGAAATACTCAACATTAAAAAAACCATATTCTGGACCATAACACAAGTCACAATAAACCTAATAAGATTCAAGTCATTCAGTGTTAACTTTTCTCATGACAATGAAACATAATTAGAAAGCAAAATAAAAGTATATTTGAAAAATATTTGAAAACTAAACACACTTTAAAAATAATCCATACATCAAAGAAAAAAATCAAAAGGAAAATTAGAAACCATTTTCAAATGGTGAAAAGGAAAACAATTAAAAAATTATGGAATGCCGCCAAAGCTCTACTTAAAGGGAAATTTATAGTACTAAAAGCATATATTAGAAAACATAAAAAGTCTCATATCAATGACATTAGTTCTCACCTTAAGAAACAAGAAAAAGAAGGCAAACTGAACTCTGAACTAGCAAGAGACAATAATAGGTATCAGAGCTATGATAAATGAGAAAATCAGTACTACCAAAAGCTGTTTTGAGAAGATCAATATTAGTAAATCTCTAGCCAAACTGAGCAGAAAATAAAATTAGCAATAATAGGAATGGAAGAAGTAACAGCACTACAGATTCTACAGTTATTAAACTGATAATTAAACTGATTAAACTGATGAATGACTTTATACGAATAGATTTGACCATTTTGACCATTTCAAGGACAAATTCCTTGAAAGATAAAAACAATCACTCAATAATAAACAGAAAACCTGAATAGCCATATAACTATTTTTAAAATTGAATTTTAGTTAAAATCTTCCCAAAGAAACCTCTAGGTCCAGATGGCTTAACTGTGAATTCTACCATTCAAGAAAAACTCTTCCAGAAAACTGAAGATGAACTACTTCTTCATTCATTCTATAAGGCCAGCAGTACTCTGATACCAAAACCAGTAAGTGCTGGTGAGCCTATCTAACAACTGGAATTCTCATACCCTGTAGGAGAGAATTGTAAAATGCTACAACCACTTTGGAAAACTGTTTGACAGTTTCTTAAAAAGTTAAACATATACCTAACATATATGACACCATTCCCCTCCTAGGAAAAAAAGAAACCATATATCCAAATAAAGACTTGTACACAGATGTTTATAAGGGCTTTATTTGTAATAGCCAAAACTTGAGAAAAAAACAAACGCTCATTGTGGCAGTTTGAAATTATTTTATGAATCCCAAAAAGAGAAAGATTATGTTTGTAAACTAATCTGGTCTTCTGGTTGTGATACCCTTTGATTGCATTAATTTCAGCTACAGTATCTTTGATTAGATCATAGCTGTTAAAGATTCGGTTAGGGCTTTTAAAATTTGACTACGTTGGTGGGCGTGACTCGGGTTGAGCCCTACCCCCTTGCAGGGTCTGATATAAATGCACACACAAGAAGACACACAGAGGTGAGAACTTTGTCATTTTCAATCCTGCCATGTGACAGCAAGGAGAAGATTCACAACAGCTAAAGCCCCAGAAGAGATGGATCATTTATTTACCTGATAGCTTATAGCTGACCTTGGGAAGAGGGCCAAGACTGATGAAGGAAGCCCTGAGAGACAAGCCCTATGCCAGTCTGCAGGTGAGAACGGGAAGAAGCTGGGTCTACGGAGCACCAAGAGGAAAAGGAAGCCCAGAATGGAAGAGAAAATACCTCTTATGGTATCTTGGGTTGGACTTTCCACAGCCTGGGGACTGTAAGCTTTTACCCCAAATACATACCCTTTACAAAAGCCAACAGGTAAAAAAAAAAAAAAGGCCAACAGATTTCTCGTACTTTGCATTAGCAGCCCTTTTGCAGATGGATACACTTATCAACAGGTGAATGGATAAACAAATTGTGGAATATACACATAAGGGAATACTACGCAGCAACAAAAGGAATGAACTATCGATAGGTGAAACAATATGGATGAATCTCAAAATAACTATCTTGAGACTTAGAAGGCAGACAAAAAACACACACACAATGTAATTCTATTTACATAAATTTCTAGAAAATTCAAACTAATCTATAATGACAAAAAACTTACCAGTGGTTGCCAGGGGATGGGGAGGAAATGAGTGGGAGAAAGGGATTACAAAGGGGTATGAGGAAACATTAGGGGGTGTTGGATACATTCTTTCTCATGATTGTGATATCTTGATTGTGGTGATAGTTTCATTCATGTATGCATATCTAAACTTATCAAATTATACACTTTAAATATCTGAAGTTTATTATATCAATTATGCCTCCAGAAGCTATTTTTTAAAAATCTTTATTTAACACAAGAACTCAGGACTCTTTATCTATGTTAATTCTTACACACAGGTATACAGCTAGCTCTGAAGGGGAAAATATTATGCTAATTTCCTAAAAACTGTAGTGGAATATTTACAAAGTATTTATTAGAATCAAACAGCATTCGTTCATTCCTGCAATTAATATTTATTTAGAACCTACAAGGTAGAGCAGCGCTGAGCTAGATGCTAAGAGTGGTACAAAGACGAAATAGATCTGATGTCTTCCAAAGATCTCATTTAAAAGTCGTTTTTTTTAAGACTTATTTTTTTAATTTATTTCCCTCCCCTTCCCTGACCCACCCCAGTTGTCTGCTCTCTGTGTCCATTCGTTGTGTGTTCTTCTTGTGTCCACTGGTATTCTTGTCAGCAGCACCTGGAATCTGTGTCTTGTTCTTGTTGCATCATCTTGCTGCATCAGCTCTCCACGTGTGCGGTGCCACTCGGGCAGGCTGCACTTTTTTCACGCTGGGTGGCTCTCCTTACAGGGCCCACTCGCGTGTGGGGCTCCCCTACGTGGGGGACACCCTTGTAGGGCACAGCACTCCTTGTGCGCATCAGCACTGCATGTGGGCCAGCTCCACACGGGTCAGGAGGCCCTGGGTTTGAACCTTGGACCTCCCATGTGGTAGGCGGACGCCCTATCCGTTGGGCCAAATTCGCTTCCCTCTTTCAAAAGTTTTAATTCAATGTTTAGTGATAACAGAAAACAATGACTGTTCCCATTTTCTGGTCCTTCAATTATAGACAAACACATACATAAGTCCACACATAAGGACTATGAGATAACTATTCATAGCTCTATAAAAATGATGAAATCTTTTATATTTATTCATAACTACTAATACTGGTAGGAAACTTCAATATTAGTATGTGCATTAGGAACACATGAGATGAATGTTATACTATTGACCCATGTTTTGAGACACTCAATGTGCAACACCATGCTTTCAGCTATCATTCCAGTGTCACATCCATCAACATCTGCTGGTACTTATGTACAGTTCCACAAAAATCACATTAATGTTTCTAATGAAAATATCAACATCTGGAACACTTAAGATGAAAAAAGTAGATAAAATACACAGCAGGGAACATAATTCCATATTAGCCATCATCCCTATCCAAGTAAGCTGCTTTTACTCATCAAATCCATCTCTTCTATAGAATTATACAATGAGAATAATTGGCTGTAAAGAGAAAAGCCACAAAAAAATGTAAGCTTTTCTTTTTTCTTTCTATCCTTCCTGAATAATTCAATCTAAGAGCTTTAGGAGGAGCTGAGTAAGGCAGGTTTCCTCATAGTATGGGGAGTAGGGTGGGTGGCAAGCTAGCACAGGGAGTAAGAGTGTGGCAGGTCGGGTGGATGATGCCACACTGCAGGGGACGGGGCCTCTGTGGGGTGATGGTGGTGTCAGCATGGTGGAGGTAGGGAGGCAGCAGCAATAGGAGAGTGATTACATATAGAGGGAATTGACGTAATCAGTAAATATACTAGACCATCATGTGCCAAAAAATAAGGAAGTATTCAAAGAGTGATGGGAATATGTCATAAGAACACAGAAGCCAGCTTGAAGAGGTTCCCAACTGGCCAAATCTGGAATAATCTGAACATCAAAATAAATAAGTATAGTACTAGACTATAACTCATTGGATAAAATATGAATCCCTAAATACATACTGATATAAAATAAATGGGAAGAGAAAAAAGCTTTTCCTTACAGTACACTTTCAACTGATGAATGCAGAAAAGATGATGAAATTAGAAAGTAACCATTTGGTAATCATCATATGAATAATTAATCCAGCCAAGAAACAGCAATGTATGCTAAAACTATTACATGGAAATTTGATGATGAATCAGATACTTACATAAGCTTAAAGTATCTATCCTCAAAATACTTATGGATTGCAAAGTCAAAAAGAATAACTTTACAGAGGAGAAACTTGGCAAACACCAGTCTAATCAAGTGTTCACTGTTAACACCACTAGTAATGAGACGAATCAAAACTGTGTGCCACCTGATAGGATTCAAGAAAAATACAGCATCATTTCTATTAAGTTCTTTCCAAAACTGCTAAACTTGAAATTCTTCATGAGGAAACACGAGACAAAACAAAATATGAGACATTACAAGACAACTGGCCTATAATCCTCATAAATATCAAGGTCATAGAAGTGAAGGAAACACAAGAATTGTTCCAAATTGAAAGAGAATAAAAAGATATGACAACTAAATGCAGTGCACGATCCTGGATTGAAACTTTGTTACAAGGTATATTAGTCAGCCAAAGGGGTGCTGATGCAAAGTATCAGAAATCTATTGGCTTTTATAAAGGGTATTTATTTGGGGTAGCAGCTTACAGTTAGAAGGCCCTAAAGAGCCAACTCAAGGTTACTTCCTCACCAAACTCTGTTGCTCCATGTTGAAACAAGATGGCGGGCGATGTCCACATGGGTTCAGCCTTTCTTTTTTCTCTTAAGGTTCCATAGTTCCAGCTCTTTTAAATCTCAGCTGCAGGCTAGGGGGCGTATTTCTTTCCGGGCTCAGGTGCTCTGTTCTCTTCATAAGGTCAGCTGTAAACTATCAGGCCAAGGGTTCATCTCTCTTCCCAGGGCCACAGGATCCTCTTCCGTGTCTTCCGTGTGTCTACTTCTGTGTTCTTGATTGACTGTCCATTTATATAGTCCATCAAGGCGTTGGGGACTCAACCTTGTACACTTTACTGACTTGGTCGAACGAAAGCCCTAATCTTGATTTAATCAAGTAAACATAATACCTTTGAATATAACACAATCAAAGGGTATCATGCCCAAAGAAACAGACCAGTTTACAAACATAGTATCTTTTTTTGGAATTCAAAAATAACATCAAACTGCCACACAAGGTCATTGTATCAGTTCAAGAAACTTGAATGGGATCTGTGGATTAATTAGATGGTAGTAATGAGTCAATGTTACCATCCTGAATTTTGTGGTTATACTGAAGTATTTGGGAATGATGGGGCATCATATTTCTAATTTATTCTCAAACGGTTTAAGGGAAGGGAAAAGGCTTTTTGTACTATTTCTACAAAGTTGCTGTAAGTTTGAAAATATTTCAAAATAAAAAGAGAAATAGCATAAATACATAAAAAGGCCAAGAATTAAAAGCAGGGAGGATTGGAAGAAAGTGGTAATATCCCTAACCAAGACTCTTCCAGAAGGAAGTCTGTTCAATTCTTTCATTCTATTGAAATAAAGGTCAATTTAATGAAATTAATGTAGGAGTTTAAACCATGCATTCATGGCAAAAAACAAACAAAATAAATTTTTAAAACTGCCCTTAAAATTTTTTTTAATTAAAAAAAAAAACAACAAAACTGCCCTTTTCCCCAGCTGACTTATTTCACAAGGTTGTCAACAGATGCCTCACAGTAATAATCCACAAGATAGCTAATGTTGGGACTGAGTTTCAGTAATTGAAGAAACAATTTTCATTGTCAGATATACAAAGACTACACATTTTCCCTACCATAAGAGAAGATCTCCCATACAAATTTAAGTTTCCAGATACCTGTATCATATGCTTATCTATATATTAATTGCCAATAATTTTTAAAATTTAACCTTTTGGATAGGAAAATATCATTAATATATTACTTTCCTGGTTTATGACACTGTGTACCATGAAAGTAATGATACATTTTCTTAAGGATTAAGGATCATTATGAATATCAGCAAGATGCTGAGGTTTACAGAACTCACACAGGCCTACACCATTAATACTTCTCAAATTGTATCAGCTTTTAATATTTTTTCTGCCTTTCCTCTCTATAAGGTTTTCATGAGTCCATTTCTTAGGATTTTCAATGCGTCTCCAGTAGCATCTGTTTCTAAATTATACATAGCATTCCATCTGTTATGGACTTGAAGACTAATCTTCACAATTTCTAGAACGGCACACAAAATAAAAGCAAACAGTTTTCTAAGTGAGGTCTATGGATTCTTCCTACACATAAAATGCAGAACATATGGATGAAAGATAAATGCTTTTGCTGCTAGATTTTGATGCTAATTTTTAGGCTGTTTGCTATTACAAATTGATATTGCCATGGGAAGTGGACTTGGCCCAATGGATAGGGCATCTGCCTACCACATGGGAGGTCCAAGGTTCAAAGCTAGGGCCTTCTGACCCGTGTGACAAGCTGGCCCACATGCAGTGCTGATGCACCCAAGGAGTGCCGTGCCACGCAGGGGTGTCCCCGCGAAGGGGAGCCCCATATGCAAGGAGTGCACCCCATAAGGAGAGCCGCCCAGTGCGGAAAAAAGTGCAGCCTGCCCAGGAATAGTACTGCACACATGGAGAGCTGAAGCAGCAAGATGACGCAACAAAAACGAGACAAAGATTCTGGGTGCCGCTGACAAAAATACAAGCGGACACAGAAGAACACACAGTGAATGGACACAGAGAGCAGACAACTGGAGGGGGAGACAAGGAAGGGGAGAGAAATTTTTTAAAAAAATTGATATTGCCAAATAAATGAGGTTCTACTTACTTTAATTTTCAAGGAAGACATTAAATTTATTTCTAAAAGAAGGCTGGAATTTCATATATCCATTCAAGAAAACAGAACACTGGGTTGTGGGCAGGGGAGGCCAAAATGCCCAAGCATTAAGTGTGAAAAGTATAAAGGTAAAGAACGCATGTGAGGTAGATGAAATTCTCAAGGTAGTCAATAAATTTAATTTTAATTCGCCCTAAAACATTTTTTTCATAGAATAGCCACCCTTCCTCAATCATCTTGATTCACTTCTAATTTAAATTACTCTATGTTCTAGCCATGAGCTGCCCAAACTCACCAAACTTCCTCACTCTGTGCCTTAACACATGAAATGAACCCCCCACATAAGCACACACAAAAAGCCTTGTTTATTGTTTTTTTTTTTTAAGAAAGAATGGAACCAGAACCATGTGGAAAATTAAGAAATCCAGTAACTGAATACAAAGTTTGAAGAAATACTGTAAGATAAAAAGTAAATATGGGAAAGTGGATTTGGTTCAACTGATAGAGCATCTACCTACCACGTCGGAGGTCCATGGTTCAATCCAGGGCCTCCTAACCCATGTGGTGAGCTGGCCCATGTACAGTGCTGATGCGTGCAAGGAGTGCCGTGCATGCAGGAGTGTCCCCCGCATAGGGGAGCCCCATGCACAAGGAGTGCACCCCGTAAGGAGAGCTGTCCTGTGTGAAAAAAGCATAGCCTGCCCAGGAGTGGGGCAGCACACACAGAGAGCTGACGCAGCAAGATGACATGAAAAAGAGACACAGATTCCTGGTGCCCCTGACAAGAATGCAAACGGACACAGAAGAACACAAAGCAAATGCACACAGAGAGCAGACAACGGGGCGGGGGGGAGGGGGTGGTGTAGGGGAGACAAATAACTAGAAAATAAATCTTGAAAACAAAAAAGCAAATATGAGCAAATGCCAGGGCGGAGGGATGGAGTCAGTCCCAAACCACAGATGAAGAGTCCCTAAAGTGCTCCACACTCAAAATCAACAAATACAAAGAAAAAAATTGTCTCCAGGACAATCATCAGAGTAGTAACAGTAGCTACCACTTGTTGAACACTTACTATATGCTGGTCACTATTTTAAGCAATTGATATATATTAACTCTTTTAACACAACAATCCTATAAAGTAGGTTTTATTCTTATCCCTATTTTTACAGATTAGGAAATTAAGACACAGAGAAACTAACTAACCTTTCCCCAGTCACATAACTAGTAAATGGCAGAACCAGAATTTAATCAGCCAACCATTAACCAAATATGGAGGGAAAGTAATAGCATTTTCAACATTGTCCTTTCTAAGAAAATTACTTAAGGATGTACTTTCACATAACAAAAATAAAAAGCAAGAATTAGAACAACAGAAACTGTGGCAGGGGAGTAGGATCTAAATAAGCTAAGAAAGCTGCAAAAATATTTAAAAGCTCATTCACTTAAACTTGACTCTTGGTAAATTCTTCTGGGGTAAGGGTATCAGCAATACAACATTATAGTAACTTACTATAAAACAATCACACTATTTAGAACTATAGTAAATATTTATTAATATTATGAAAGGTGTTTCTTTAGGGTTTATGTTTTTTAATCACGTTATTGGCAAAGCACAGAAGAGTCAATTATAATAACAGCAAAACGTAAACATTTTTTGAAAAAAGCTTGATCATGTAAAAATAAGATAACTAAAAAAAATACACAAATGGAGGATGAGAGGTACAACAAATGTCCCAAATTTGTCATCTTTCATTGCACAAAGCCAGTAGTCACTAAGATTATTTATCAAATAATAGAAACAAAGTACATTATTTCAAATTTTAATGATAATCACCCTGAAGGAAAACAGAGAATGTTAAAGGTTATTATGACTAATGAGTGGAACTAAGGCAGGGTTGGGAAGGACAAAACAGGAACTTTATTTTTCCTTATAAAGTCGGGGTTGTTTTGTTTTGTTTTAATCTTCTGAGGGTTTCACTTTAATTCTGTAAAAGGGGAAGAGAAGGAGAAAAGGGGAACGGCAAAAAAAAAAAAAAAAAAAAATAGTACAAGTATCACCTTCTCAGGGAAGTTTTCCGCTACCCACCTTGGGGCCTCTTTTTCCCTGTGTTCCCAGAGAACCCAGCATGGGATACCATCAAGGCATTATATACTGTACTGTATTTGTGGGCTTACTTCTCTAACCTATCAGATTGAAATCTCCTTGAAGACAGGTGTCTTCAACACTTTCACATTTGTATCTTCAACACTTAATTAGTACAGTAATCAGTAGAAGAGAAATATCTGTTGAATGATGGCCAGAGTTAATAAAGTCGGTAATAACAATTCTTTATTTGGAAAACAGCATTAAGAAAAGGAAGAACCCTAAGACAGCTCAGCTTCTCTGAGCCACCCGTGGCCAGCCCTCTGCCCTGTGCATGTCCAAGTCCCCATCTTTCCACATGCCGTTCCTTCTGTCTGTTCAATGAAGTTAACTTTTTTGTCAGAAACAAAAGGAAACACAAATTTAAAAAACCATAAAATGAACATCAGCATTTATAGTCCTGTCACGCAAACCTTACAAAAAAAATTCATTTTTGAAAAGAAACTTTTAAAAGTTCCCAGAAAAGACTAAAAGGAAGAAAAACTGTAAAACAGCAAGCAAACAATCACAAAACACCAAAACACATTGCCTTTTCCCATTTGCTTTCAATCAGAGGCTCTTTTCACCACCTCTTATGAGAAGTGTAAACTCAGTATTAAATACAAGCTAACTTATAGATGCCAGCACATACTGTGCCTTGTAGGAATATTTTTCAGAGTGGTGAATTTATTTATGTATAAACAATATTTCAAGTCTTTTCAAGCGGCTCCATGGAGTAATTCCACATGACAACTTCTTTCTATCACCAAAATCTACTTATATTAAAAAGAAAACTAGTTTAAAAACAAGCACTGAGAAGTTATGGTTTCCAAGCCAACAGGGGACAGCTTAGAGTTGAAGCATCAAAACTAGAATGCTTAACACTTTGAATAAAGTATATTTCCCCTCAGAGCAATTATCTGCTCTATATAAAACAGTTCTATAATAATGTTTATCATATAAGGAATCAATAAATTAGACACACTTACAGCCCTGAAAATGCAGCATTTGGAGTTAGCTTTGCATTTTATCAGCTTTGCATTAACTGATCAACAAGGGAATAGAATTGTGGCAAGGTCTACCAAGTATAAAAATCCTTCAGTGGGCATTTAAATTCTACTGAAGCAATGTATCCTGTTAAAAAGCAAAAGAGGCCTCATCCTTTTGGACGGTGCCAAGTAAGTGTTGCACAACCTTGGCCAAGTTATTAAACATTCCTGAACCTCACTTCACTCACTTGCCTATTGTGGTGGTTACTGAAAGGATTAAATAGTATAATGAAACATAGACCATCTGGGACAAAATCTACACATAGGCACTGAAAAAACAAAACAAACAAAAACCTGGTAGCTAGTATTTAGGAGATGAGAAAGCATTTCTATAAAATAATAATGAAGGGTTAATAAAGCTAGTGTCCAGGAGGCAGAACGATTGTTACTTGCAATAAAGATACAGACAATGAAGTATGGAGATCCAAGAAGACTTTCTAGACCAGAGGAAGTGAACTGCATCTGGGAGGATTTATTTAACATGGTAGGCAAGCCTTCCCTACCTTTATACATGCTGCTACCCAGGTCTTATTTTGTTCCCTGCCTGCCTGACAAACTACCATTCAATCTTTATTAATTTAACACCTAATCATGTGCCAGGAAACAGGCTAAGCACTGGAGGCTTTCATAGTACACAAGATAAACCACAGTCCTTGTCTCCACAATGCTTACAATCTTCTGGGAGATACAGAGTGCTTTCATTTCCTTGGATACCCAAGCAAACACTATGCAATGAGTTCGCTTAAACAATGGTTATTTATTAGCTCATGGTTTTGAGGCTAGGGAAAAGTCTAAATCAAGGTGTCATCAAGGTGATGCTTTTTTCCTTGAGACTGGCATTCTGGGGCTGCTGCAGGTGATCCTTGGTCCTGGGCTGCTCTGTCATATGGCAATGCACATGGCAGCCTCTCCTGGCCTCTCCCTTCTCTTCCAGGTTCCACTGACCTTCAGGTCTTGCTTCCTGTGGCTTTCTCTCACTTTGTCTGAATTTCATTTGGCTTATAAAAGACTCCAGTAAAAGGATTAAGATCCATCCTGATTGAGGTGGGCCATAACTTAACTGAAATAACCTCATCAAGAAGTTCTACTTACAATGGGTCCACATGGACAGGAACAGATTAAGTTTAAGAACATACTTTTCTCAGGTACATACAGCTGTAAACCAGCACACAGGGGAAATAAACTGGCAATTATTAATATATCACAATGTAAAGTTTCATAATAGATGATGAAAGGGTGCTTCCTTCTCTCCCCCACTTCACCCCATACCCTACCCATACCCTGCCCCCACATGAAGATATGAAAACATGCTAAGCCCAATATTTAGATTTAGGGGTAAGATGGAAGGTTCCCTTGGGCCTAAATCTACCTGCTATAACCCAGCCTTTTTCCAGAGAGTTGCACTGGTCACACTCTTCCTTTGGGCAACCACTCATAAAGCAGCACTCTAATTTTCATTCTACTGTTGTTTGTTTTGTGCAGAGGTCCATCAGGAAATGACAGGGAAAGGGTTTACAAAGTAGCAAAAAGCCCTACTAACAGCAAGTTCTCAATACAAATTTTACTGCAAGTGGCATTTTATTTCAAGTGACTGACTCATTCTCTCTCTAAATGATTACCAAATCCTATACCTAATTCATTCTAAAATTCTCAACTGCAAAATATATTACACAGCAATGGTTTATGATTCATAAGAATAATGTAATGGTAAAATTCTTGATTGTTAGTATTTCGAAGCACATCCTCACAATCATACAATCACAACTATTTGATCATTAAAAATGTTAGAAAACCCATAAACACAGACTAATCATAAGAAAAACATCAGACAAATCTCAACTGAGGAATGCTCTACAAAATATCTAACCAATACTCCTCAAAACAGTCATGGTCTTCAAAAACAAGGAAAGTCTGAGAAATTGTCATGGCCAAAAGAAGCCTAAGGAGATATGATGACTAAATGTATGGGATCCTGGAATAGGAAATCTGAATAAAGTATGGACTTTGGTTAATAATATATTAATATTGGCTCATTAATTGCAAAAAATGCATCATTAATGTAAGATGTTAAGCAAAGGGGAAATTGAGTACAGGGTATATAGAAATTCCGCACTATCTTTAAAGTGTTTCTATAAATCTAAAACTGTTACTAAAAAATTTTTTTTTTAATGTTAGAAAATACATTTAGCACACAATTTGCTGAAATCCTCAACTAATTTTGTAAATTAAGAGCAGATATTTTCAAAAATAAAAGCAAAATAAATAACAGCTGATTTTTTATAACATCAGACACAGGCTCCTTTAACACCACTGAGAAAACTCAGTACCCAAAGTACTAAGAGAAATTAGTCACAGAATCTCAACCAACAGTCCTTATTTAAACAAAAAACATGCTTTCAAAAATATCCTGCCAGATTGTAATCAAGCCTAACAAAAATACAAGGATCCTCTTCAAGATAAACAATCCTGTATTTTTGCCACTGAGTTCCTTTCCCAGTACATTTAGTTGACAAAATGATCTTTTAAAATGTCAACCTAATCTTCCTCCACAAAGTTTTGAATTGACGTCACAGTTCAAGCTTGAAGATCTTGAAAACTGAGTAAAGGGGACTGTTCCAAATTATAGCACTGAGAGAAGCTAGGATACCCGGAAAGGTGTTTTCTGACAAGTACACTGAGAAAAGAATAGGTAATCGAACTCAAGTGAACTCTTCCTCCTCAGTAGCTCAACAACAATTATTCTATATTAGTCTCTTGGCACTTAAGTGTCTATCAACCAATGAACGGATAAACAAAATGCGGTATATACATACGATGGAAAACTATGCTGCTGTTAAGAAGAAATGAAATTGGGACACATGTAATAACATAGATGAATCTTGAAGATATTATGTTACGTGAACAAAGCCAGACACAAAAGGAGAAATATTTAATCGTATCACTAATATGAACTAAATATGAGGAATAAACACATGGAGTTAAAACCTAGAACATAGGTTATTAGGAAATAGGAGGGCTGAGAAGGGGTACTGATGCTTAATATACTTAGAAGTTTTAATTAACTTGCCTGTAAAAGTGTGGAAATGGATAGAGTTGATGGTAGCACATTATAGTGAGTAGAACTAATACAGCTGGTTTATAAATGGGATTGTGGATGAAAAGGGTGGTCTAGGGTTGTAAATGTCAATTGAAGGAAAGCTAAAGAATAATCTAGGGAGTGAATAACATAGGGAACCCAGAGGTGGATGACAATTGTGGCTAATAGTACAAATACAAGAATATCCTTCTATGAACTAGAACAAATGTACATCACTATTGCAAGGTGGTGAGAATATGGAGAACCATGGGAAAAATACAATTAATGTAACCTATGGACTATAGTTAACTGCAGTACTGTTAATATTCTTGCATCAATGCCAAAGATGTACTGTGTAAATAGGAGGGTATGGAAAAAATATACCAAATGTACACTACAGACCATAATTAGTGGTAACAGCCTGCTGATATTATCTCATAACCCATAACAAATTTTCCACAACAATGTAGTGTGTTGGTGAAGAACTGATGGGTGCGAATTCCACACATGTGCATAACTGTTTTGTAAGTTTACAACTTCTCTAATATATATATTTTTAAACTGTTAGGAAAAAAAAACAAAAAACAAACCTGCAACAGCCTGTCATCATATTTGGAATTAATTATAAAACTCTTACCTAGCCTCTGCCAACTTTGCTCATTATGATTATTTTCAAACTAGACTGACCTAGCTGTTCTTGCAACAAACCAAGCTCATTCCCATCTTTATATCTGCTGTTTCTGTTCTCGGAAATGTTCTTCCCCCAAATGCCCATACAACTTGCTGCCTTATCTTTTTCAAGTCTTTGTTCAAGATTTTCTTCTAAGTAAAGTCTTCCATGACCAACCCATCTAAAATAATTCATGCTACCACCTTTAGTACTCTTCCCCTGCTTTATTTTTCTTCATAGCCCTTTCCACTAGCAAAATTTTTTAATTAATTAATTAATTTCTGAATTTCCCAGTAGAATGTAAGTTCCATGAAGATAGTTACTTTTTCTTTTTCCTTTAGGCTTTACTCCAACAGTGCCTGATATATAACAACTCTCAATAAATGTAACTATCATTATTATTCTACCCTCAGGAACAACATACCTACATAATTCTTCTTCCAAATTAAAAAAGCCCAAATTCTTTAGAACGTGGGTGGCAGCATGGTAAAGAGGAAAGAAAATGAAATCAGAAAATCCTGGTTCTGTCACAATGCAACCTTAGGCAGGTCAATGCCCTTTTCTGATTCTCAGTTTCCTCATTAGTAAAATAGTGATGTCAAAGAATAGCATTACTCTTATAAATTTGCTCTGAGAATTAAGTGAGATTAAATCAAAGCACGTAAAGGACTAAATATAGTGCCAGGGAGATAGTACATATTGAATAATGATATATATTATTATTATCACCCAATAACTGTTTGCCAAATTAATTGAATGATTCTTTAGACAGTGACTATGTTCCCAAAGTCCTTCTTTCTCCACACTAAATATCCTCAATTCCTAAATAGTCTTCACATGACTGTTTTACAACCACTTATCATCCTCACCATCTCCCCTAGCCCTTTCTCATCAAATTAAACCTGGACTCAAATTAAGCAAAATATTCCATATATGATCTTTTTTTTTTTTTTAAAGATTTATTTATTTATTTAATTTCCCCCCCTCCCCTGGTTGTCTGTTCTTGGTGTCTATTTGCTGCGTCTTGTTTCTTTGTCCGCTTCTGTTGTCTTCAGCGGCACGGGAAGTGTGGGCGGCGCCATTCCTCGGCAGGCTGCTCTTTCATTTCACGCTGGGCGGCTTTCCTCACGGGCGCACTCCTTGCGCATGGAGCTCCCCCACGCGGGGGACACCCTTGCGTGGCACGGCACTCCTTGCGCGCATCAGCGCTGCGCATGGCCAGCTCCACATGGGTCAGGGAGGCCCGGGGTTTGAACCGCGGACCTCCCATATGGTAGACGGACGCCCTAACCACTGGGCCAAAGTCCGTTTCCCCATATATGGTCTAATGAACACAAAGTACAAGAAGAACTATTACCTCTTTTTGATCTGGAAACTATAAATATATACATATATATATATATATATATATATATTTTTTTTTTTTTTTTTCCCCTGAAGGTACTGGACCTCATTCATGTAAAGCAGGCACTCAACCACTGAACTACACCCACTCTCTCTGGAAACCATATTTTAATTAATATACCATAAGATAATCTTTGCTCCTTTTTAAAGGTATTGAGTCACTCTCTTGGCTCTAACTACATTTTTCATAAATTTACATCTCCAGATATTCTCCCCATAAACTGCTTAAAGATGATTTTCCTCCTGGGTTCATATATGACTCTGTCCGTAGAATCAGAGAAACTCAGGAATAGAAAAATCCGTTACTGTGGAAAAGTGACTTTACCTCCATGGGCTCTGCAGTCTGAGAACAGGGAGGGATGCCAACTTAAGGAAAAATCATTAAGTCAATCATTTACCTTACCATATTGAGGGAAAAGAAGTAAAAGGAGCCATGTGGTCAGAGACACTGATCAATGGCAAATCTATAAGCTTTAGGTAACACCTCTTCCTTGGGAAAGCTCAGAAATGAGGAATATGTTGTACACACTTTGAAGGGCACTAGGAAACCTACTATAGAAGCCTCCATTTCCCAGGTGCTACAAAACTCTTTGAGAAATTCCTGGACCATTTTATGCTTAGGAAATATGCAGAGAAATTTTACTGGGAGTCTCAAAGAGAGAAAGGCATCCTTCAACAAGAGATGGAAAAGTATAATGGTAAGTCCTTTGCCACTAGGCAGACCTGAATTCTGCATGACTTACTAGCTAAGTGCCTTGGGAATGAGGTCCTCAACCCTTCCAAGCCTCAGTTTGTTTACCAGTAAAATAAAAATATAATGGTGGCATGGTTATTATGACTACTACAAATATATATGCTTAAATGTTTAGTGTTTCAGTGTCTTTCATATTTTAGACGTTCGAATATTATTTTCCTGTCCTACATCCTTATAGGCCCTTCGGAGAAAAGTAAACAAAATAATTGACTTATTCCTAGAATACCAAAGAAATACTTAGATATTACTAACCTCTCAGTGAATATAAGACTCCCTGCTTCCTGTATTTGTTAATCTACCCTACTAGAACACAGGTGCCCAAACAAGAATCTGGCTTCTCATGTTAATAGAGTACTTCCAGTCATAAAGAATCAACTGTAGGAAAGAAGTTATTAAAAAGTCCACTCTCATCAAGAGACAGACATATTGAGTCCTGGATTCTCTTCAAAGATGAATCACTGCACTTTTAGAATAAAGGTTACTCCAATGGCCAGGTGATATCATGATAAGCACATTAATTCTCCCATAATCTCTGATAAATTCTCTTAATAAAACAGCATGTTATGGATGGGTAGGTGTTTAATGGTAATTGGTTATTTTTATTGGCAGACATATCATGGTGAAATCACTAAACTTTGGAAAGCTGCCTTGGAATATTGCTGGCACCAGAAGGAATGTAGAAATTACAAGGTAGCTACAAGGTGTGTGATGGTTAAGCCTTAATTTGCAGTGACATGTTAAATAAAGCAGTCTTAGTGAAGTAACCATGCAAATTCAAGCCAGAACTGAAGGGCAGGGACAAGAACAGAGAACATCTCTTGGGCAGACGACTACTTATATAATTGACTGTCCTCATCAGATGCTCTTTATCTCTTTAAGCTGATTTAATAGTCTTCTTTCACCATTGCAAAAACATTTGAAAATTGACTATTTTTCTTAGCCAGGAGTTCTGAACATGTGGGGAAGGTTCGTTTAGTTTACCTGCCAGGTTCCTACTCCTAGATGAATATTCAGTAATCTAGAGAAAATGGGTTTAAGAACATAATTGGCCTCAAGAGGTCCCAGTTAAAGACTATAAGATCTACAATTAAATTTTGACTACTGGTTCACTTACTTAATAAACAGAAGTTAATTCAACACAAAATACCTCCGCATTACTCTCATTAGCAAGCACTTTGTCCAAAATTAAATATCCAGATATTTCATATTAAAAATTACTATAGGGGAGCAGATGTGGCTCAAGTGGTTGAGCGCCGGCTTCCCACACATGAGGTCCTGGGTTCAATACTCAGCCCCAATACCTCGAAAAATAAAAGTACACCCACACACACTACAAGTTGTGGCAAAACATATCCAACCTTAATAACAAGTATCTTTGGAAAGATGATTAAATATCTCCCACTTTAAAATCCCCCCCAAGAACCTACCTTTTATTCAGTTATTATCTAACTGGCTTATATTTTATCCATTCATTCAGTCATTCATTCATTCATTCAACAAATATTTACTGAGCATCTACTATGAGGCAGATTGGAGCTATATACTGGGGACAAAATTATAAACTAGAGATATAAGTTCTCCAAACTTACATAGTTTAAGTTTGCCATTTTCATTCCTGAGAAACATTTTATTTATTTATTTTTCCTTAACAGCACTAACCATCTGATATGATTTTAAAAAAATTTTTTAAATTAAAATTAATAGATCACAAGGAATGTTACATTAAAAAACATAAAAAAATAAAAAACATAAGAGGTTCCCATATAACTCACTCCCCACCCCCCACTACATCATTTTTGTAAATTGTATTTTTTTGAAGACATACATATCACACAAAAAAAATGTTACACTAAAAAATATAAGAGGTTCCTGTATACCCCTCAGCCCCACCCCACTCCTTCCACCAACAACCTCCTCATCATTGCAGCATACTCATCACACTCAGTAAACACATTCTGGGGCACTGCTGCACTACACAGATAATAGTTTACCCTGTAGTTCGCACTCCCCCCAGTACATTCAGTGGGTTATGGCAGGATATATAAAGTCCAGTATCTGACCCTGCAATATCATTAAGGACAACACAAAATCCCAAAAATGCCCCCACATCACATCTCTTCTACCCTCTCCCTGCCCTCAGCAACTACTGTGGCCACTTTCTCCACCTCGATGCTAAAATTTCTTCTATTACTCATTACAATAGTTTTATAGCAGAATATCAGTAAGTCCACTCTAGTCCATATTTTATTCCTCCATTCTGTGGACCTTGGGATGGCGATGTCCCCTCCATCTCTAGATCAAGAGGGGGATTAGATTCCACATGGATGATGGATACAATTCCTCTGCTTATACTTATAGGCACTCTTGATTCCCTGGTATGGTGGTTGACCATCTTCACCTCCCTGTTAGCTGACCTGGGTAAGACCAACGAACCAGACAGTAGGAGTCGCCACTCTGCTGAGGCTCAGGGCCCAGCCGGCACGTGGGCAGTCCAGACATTCAAGTCTCCTGAGTATGGACCATCCCTAGCGCCAACCACAGGTTCAGTAAAAGTGGCAGAAGAGGCATGTGTAGAAAAGTCACATCTGAGTACAGCTCCGCCACATTCAGGAGCACAAATTCCAAAGTAGGGCCCTCCTAAGAAACATTTTAAAGGCAAAAAAGTAACAGTTTGTTTTGGCTCTTACAGACACACAAAATAAGTATTATAACTTCAACACCAGAAAACATCCGGTTCAAGAATAGGTCATTAAGTAAAATATTCCTCATTGAAATACTGTAATGTGCTGTAAATATTGAAATGATTAAAAGAATTAAAATATAAGGAATGTTTCAGCAATAGATTTGAAAATGTGGAGGAAAGAGATGATTTCCTAGAAAAAAATAAACTGCCAATAATAAACCAAGGAGAAGGTAGGGGAGAAAAAGTGGATAGAGCAAAAAACACTAAAGGGATTGGAATTGATAAGATCTACCATTATAAAAGGCATCTGAATGAGATGATATGATAGCTAAATTCTACCAAAACATCAAAGAATTGAAAATTCCCAAAATTATTTAACCTGTTTCAGATAATGATGGTGATAGCTAACACATATAGTGCCAACTGTGTCCAAGGCCTGTACTAAGCAGTTTACACTAATTCATTTAATCTTCACCAGAACCCAGTGAGGTAGATGCTATTATTATCATTATTTTTACAGATTAGGACCACAGAAAAAGATGGAAAGCTTCCCAATTCAATTTTAAGATGCTGGTAAAGATGGTTACCCAATTCCCACAACAACAGCAGCAACTACAGCAGAATACTTATGGATACAATCTCACTGATGGATACAGATTCAACCATTCTAAATGAAATATCAACAGACTCCAGTAATGATCAAAAGAATAAATTCTAACTAATTTGTAATGCCGCATTACAACTATAAATTAAAAGAAAAAATAACATTAATAAATATAGAAAGGCATTTCAAAAAGTTCAGCACTAATTCCTAATAAAAGCATTTAAAAAATAGGAAGAGCTATTTAAAATATTTTCCAAAAACAGGAAATATTCTGAATAGTAGAATACTGAAACATCTTCAATTAAAGAACTAGATGCTTGCTATGCCCATTACTTTTCAATATTATTTTGACAGTTCTAAAATAGAAAATCAGTATAAACTTTGGAAAAGGCAAGATAAACCTATCTTTTTCTGATGAAAATGGTATACGCCAAGAAAACCAGAGATATTAAAAAAAAACCTAGAAAAATTAAATAATTGGATATGGGCATTGAATATGAGGTTTCCTTAAAATTATAGCTTTCCCCTGTAATAGAAATAAGTACCCAGCATGGAAATGGGAACCATATTTTATACAAAATAGTATCAAAACTATAATATACTTAAGAACAAATTTAATAGAAAGACACATGACCAAATAAAGAAAACTGTGAAATTTTACTGACGGAATAATATGAAAAAATGAAAGACATACCATGTTCTTGAATGAGAATACAAATATTAAAATGACAGCTCTCCCCAAAATTAATATAAAAAATCAAGTAATACAAAAATTATCATTAGAATTCCAATAAGGTTATTTTTTAGCATAAGATAAAATGGACTTAAAATTCTTGTGATAGACTAAAGCTGTGAGAAAGGCCAAACATAGACTGAAAAAGAAAAATAACAAGAGGGGACTTGACTTAGTTGATTTTAGAACATTCCAAAAAATAACTATAATTAAATCACATTGAAATTAGCAAAGAAAAAGACAAAAAGATCAGCAGAACAAAACAAAATATATATGAGCTTTTAATATATGACAAAGGTGATATCAGTAGTTAAAGCAGGGGTTCTTAACTTGTTTTGTTCCACAGACCCCTTTGCCAGTCAGGTGAAAACTACAGACCCCTTACTAGGTCCACACTCTACTGTGTATTATTTAATAAATATATCACACCCACAGCAATACATCCCCACAAGAAATGTTTTTTTACTCTTGTTAAGAACCCCCGAGTTAAGGCAAAGTACTGGCACAACTGGATACATCTGTGAAGAAAATTAATATCTACCTCACAACACATGGTATATCTATCTATACAATATATGTAAGAATAAATTCCAAATTGTATTCAAGATTTAATTTAAACAGTGAAATAATATAAATCTCAAAAGGAAACCTTTTTTCTGTAGAATCAAGGCATAGGAGAGACCTCTTAGACAGAAACCCCAGAATATATAAAATAGGTAAAGTACATGACTAGGCAAATTCATAGAAAAATACAAATAAATGGCTAACAAGCTCAAGAAAATATGTTGTATCTCAAATTTAGTACTCTTACTCATGTTAGTGAGAATTAAAGTAACACTGAACTGCCACTCACACTCATCAGATTAGTAAAAATCACACAAAAAATATTATGAAACCCACTGTGGTGGTTTGAAAGTATATGTACTCTGAAAAATCATATTCTTAAAACTAATCCATTTCTGTGGGTGTAAACCTATTTTAAGTAGGTTTTCATGATATGGCCCAGGGTGGGTTTTTTTTTTTAAAGATTTATTTATTTCTCTCCCCACCCCCAGTTATCTGTTCTCTGTGTCTATCTGCTGCGTGTTCTTGTTTTTGTCCGCTTCTGTTGTTGTCAGCAGCACAGGAATCTGTGTTTCTTTTTGTTGCATCATCTTGTTGTGTCAGCTCTCCTTGTGTGCGGCGCCATTCCTGGGCAGGCTGCACTTTCTTTTGCGCTGGGCAGCTCTCCTTATGGGGCGCACTCCTTGCGCATGGGGCTTCCCTACACGGGGGACACCCCTGCGTGGCAGGACACTCCTTCTGCGCATCAGCACCGCGCATGGGCCAGCTCCACACGGGTCAAGGAGACCCAGGGTTTGAACCGCGGACCTCCCATGTGGTAGACGAACGCCCTACCACTGGGCCAAGTCCGCTTCCCCCAGGGTGGGTTTCAATCCTCTTACTGGAGTCCTTTATAAGAGAATGAAATTCAAAGAGAAAGGCAAGGAAACAAGAAGTTGAAAGCAAGGAAACCTGGAAGAGAAGGAAAGACACCAGCAGACAGTGCCCTGTGCCTTGTCACGTGACAGAGGAGTCCAGGATAGCTAGCAACTAGTCATTGGGTAGAAAGCATTGCCTTATGGTGCCCTGACTTGGACATTTTTCTCAGCCTGAAAACTATAAGCTTGTAAGCTAATCAATTCCCATTGTCAAAGCCAATACTTTCTGTTTGGAGCAGCTTAGTAAACTAAAACACCCACTGCCAGCAGGGATTCAGTGTGAAGGAGTGCTGTCACCCACTGGTTGTGCACTTTGGGAAAACAGCGTGATATGTTTTTAAATTTAAAATATATATAAACTTGGACTCAGAAATCCCACTCCTGGGAATTTATTCCACAGAAATAGATATAAATTGATGTGTTTATGATGCTTTTATTTACTGCAGTACTGTGCATAGTGGCGGGAGTGGGGGGGAGACAAAGAGAGAGCCAGAGTGAATATTAAATGTCTATCAACAGGGTAGAGGTTGAATAAATTTAGGAAAGCCCCACCATGTACTATTATGAAGCCATTAAAAGACTGAATTAGAGGGACATACACACAGGATGCTGAAGGAGAATAACAAGACATAGAGCCATGTATATAATATCCAACCCAATTTTATAAAATAAAGCCCTTATTTTATATTCATCGATACATATGCATATATATATAAATCATATATGATATATACAGAGACCATGGAAAAAATACAGGATACACATAAAATTGTTAAAAAGGGTGACAAGGGGTCAGGTAGACATGTGCACTGTATGTGAGTGGTTTTAGGTGGGGCAGGGGGAAAGGGAGGTGTTAAAAAGAACTCTCCGGTTCATTGGACTTACCCAGATCAGGTAACAGGAGGTGGAGACGGTCAACCACTACACTGGGGAACCCAGCATGCCTACAACTGCAAGCAGGAGAATCGTATCCATCGACCATGTGGGTCTAAGCCCCCCGCTCAATACAGAGGTGGAATAGACACCACCATCCCAGGGTCCACAGGATGGAAGAATAAAATATGGACTAGAGTGGACTTACTGGTATTCTATTATAGAACTACTGTGACTAGCAATGGAAGAAATTGTATCACTGATGTGGAGAAAGTGGCCACAGTAGTTGCTGAGGGCAGGGAGAGGGAAGAAGAGATGAGATGTGGGAGCATTCTTGGGACTTGGAATTGTCCTAAATGATGTTGCGGGGACAGATGCTGGACATTATATATCCTGCCATAACCCACTAAATAGGATTTATGTAAACTACAACATAAACTATAATCCATGCGGTACAGCAGTGCTCCAAAATGTGTTCACCAAATGCAATAAATATGCCACAATAATGAAAGAGGCTGTTGATGTGGAGGAGTGTGGTGGGGTGAGGGGTGGGGTATATGGGAACCTCTTATATTTTTTAAGGTAACATTTTTTGTGATCTATGTATTTTTTTTAAAAAGGCAATTAAAAAAAATTTTTAAGACCATATCTAAAAATTACCCCTTCATTTTGTTAAAGTTCTATTTATAGATACATGTAGGTGTGGGTGCTTTTGTGTGTATGTATATATATGCACATAAGAGAGATGACTAAATAAGACTAAAATGTTCTATTACACATAAATACAAACTTTGCTTAATCAAAACTTATATTAAATACCAAAACATTTTATTTTAAATTTTGATTGAAAATAATTGTAAAATTTATCACTGGTCACTGACTTCTGACACAGGCTCTAATAATCACAATTTTACACTTTACCAATGTTTTGGAATCACTGGTTTAAAAAAAGCACATGCACTAGAGTCTAGCAGACTTTTATTCAAACCTACTTTATACTTATTTGCATGTATTTTTACCTTCTAAGCTTCAGTTTTCTAATCTGTTGTATGGAGATAGCATTAGTGAAAACTAACAAAATGTACTAAGTAGTTCTCATTATTAACCTCAATTACAATTTGCAATATGAAGATGCACTTAAGGCAAAAGACTACCTTAGAAAAGAAAACTAAGCAGGTTATGCTTCTTAATTTAGTCTCTCTCTAAAGGTTAACAATTTCTCTCCTTCCTTTCTTCTACGTGATGTAGTGAGAAAGCGCTGGTTATAACAATCCAACTGTAGTGACTATGAAGACAGGACAATAAATAAAATATGATTTATCACTCAACTATATTCCAGAATCAAAGAGTAAATCACAACCAGAGCAAACCATTAGATTTACTTGTCCTCACTGTCAGTGTGTCTTCCTTAATGATAATCCTCTTACTACCCCTTCTAACTTCTTTAAATGAACATGGGGGGTGAGGAGGTGAAGCCAAGATGGTGGCAGAGTAAGAAGCTCCTGGAGTTGGCTCATGGTACAAGGCAGTTAGTAATCACCCAGAGCTATCTAATGCACCTGTTTGAGGGGCCCAAGAGACCAGAAGAGCATCCTGCAACATCCTTTTTTTTTTTTTAAAGATTTTTAAAATTTATTTCTCCCCCCGTTCCCCTGGTATCTGCTCTCTGTGTCCATTCGCTGTGTGTTCTTTTGTGTCTGCTTGTATTCTCATTAGGTGGCTCCAGGAACCGATCCTGGGACCTTCTGGAGTGGGAGAGAGGCGAATACTCTCTTGCGCCACCTCAGCTCCCTTGCAACATCCTTGAAGTATTGAAGGAGACTGCCCACTTGCAGAAAGGATTTGTGAGAAGAGCCATCCAAGCCGCAGAGGTCGGTGCCCACAATGCAAATGTCTCAGAAGCTATTCCATGGCTGGAGTTGGAAGCTCCATTTCCCAAAAAACGGGGAAGAAGACACGGTGTGGCACTGACTTCAACAACTGATTAGTAAATTCATCAGGCTGAAGTATAATCTTAGGAACAGCTAAACTTTAGGCCTGTCTGGGTAGGAGGGAGGCCAGGAGGCCAGTAACTGCCATTTTCACTCTGCCCCGGCATGAGCAGAAGTGAGGCTTACTGAAAACGATAGTCCTGGGAGGGACCAGCTTCTTTCCACTTGATAGGATTGCAGATCTAGCCTAAACCCCAGCCCCACCTCTGGCGGGAAGCAAGCTGGGGGACCTGCACCACCTCTCTGGGAAACTGCCAGCCATGCCGCAGAAGCTGGTGCCCAATCTACTCTAGCGGTGCAAGCCGCCTCAGGAGCTATTCCGTGGCTGGAGTTAGAAGCTCCATTTCCCACAAACAGCAGAGGAAGAGGCCGTTGTCCACCGACTTCAGCTACTGATTAGTGGACTCAGCTGGCTAAAGCATAATCCTAGGAACAGCTGGGGTTTGAGCCTGTCCAAGTTGGAAAGAGCCCAGTAGCCACCATTTTGACTCTGCTCCCGGTATGAGGGGAAGCCTGGCTGACTGAAAATCCAGTGAAGTTAGGGACCAGATTCTTTCCACCAAGACAGAATTGCAGCCCTAACCTAGGCTCCAGCAGAGAGGAAGCTGGTACAACCTGTACCAGGCTCTCCAGGCAACTGCAAGTGCTCTCTGCTGGCACAGACTGAACTGTTGGTCACCTGGGGCTGCACCTGCACCCCAATAGGATAGGAGAGGTGCGGGGTATCCTCGGCCTGTCCAGGCAATTGGCATTTTCAATCCACATGAACTAGTTTGTTGAGTGCTTTCGAGTCCATCTCTGTCACCCAATAGGATAGAAGGGGGCTGGTGTTCCCTCAGCCTCTCAGAGCAACTTCAGGCACTTTTGACCTACATAAACCTGACCACTGTACACCAATGGCTCCAATCCCACCCCTGAGAGGACAAGAGATGGACTGTGTTTGCTCAGTCTATCTGGGTAACTGCAGGTGCTTTCGGTCCACATAGTCTGCACTGGTGAGTACTTGTGGATCCATCCCCAACCCCAAAAGGAAAAGAGGGAACTGGTGTTTCCACAGCCTTTATGGACAACAGCAGACGCTTTCGGCCTGCATGGACTGGGATGTTGGATGCTGTAGCAGCTTGACATAATTACAAATTCCAAAAATAGATACTGGGTTATGTTTGTAAATTGGTCTAAACCTGGGCATGATTAAGTTATGATTATGGCTTTGATTGGGCCACATCATTAGGGCGTTGAGTCCCCACCCCTGTGGGTAGGGACTCGCAGATAAAAGGCATGGCAAAGGACAGAGTTGAGCATTTTTGATTTTGGAGTTTTGATGCTGGAGTTTGATGCTGAAGCCTTAAGCTGGAGCCCTGGGAAGTAAGCACACAGAGAAAAGAGAAGCAAGCCCCAGGAAGAGAGGAACCCTGAGTACCGGTAGAAGCAAGCCCTGGGAAGAAAGGAACCCAGAACCCAGAAGAAAGAAGCAAGACCCTGGAAGGGAGGAACCCAGGAAGCCTCAACCCTCACAACCATCAGCAGCTGTCTTGCTCCAAAACGTGAAAATAGACTTCGGTGAGGGAAGTAACTTATGCTTTATGGCCTGGTATCTGTAAGGTCCTACCCCAAATAAATACCCTTTATAAAAACCAACCAATTTCTGGTATTTTGCATCAGCACCCCTTTGGCTGACTAAAACAGATGCCTATGGATCCACCCCCACCCCCAATAGGATAGGAGGGGTCTGGTGTCTCCACAGCCTCTCTGGACAATGGCGTGTACTTTTGGCCTACAGGGACTGAACTGTTGGTGCCTGTGGATCCAACCTCATGTCCTAATACAATAGGAAGGGCTGGTGTTTCCTTAGCCTCTCGGGCAACAGCATGTGTTCTCAGCTTAAAGGAACTGCACTGTTGGGTGCCTATAGAACCACCCCACCACCCAATTAGATAGGAGGAAACTGGTGCTTCTTCAGCCTCTTTGGGCAATGGCTTTCAGCTTACAGGGACTTAACTGTTGGGCGTTGGTGGTTCCATTTCCACTCCTAAAGGGCAGAAGGGACAGTACTCCCACAGCTTCTCATGGCAACTGCAGGTGTATTAGCACACATGGATTAGATTGTTAGGCACTCCAGAGAATCTATTCCCACCATCGGCAGGGAGGGAATCTGGTGCTACACCAGTTTACCTGGGCAAATGTGGTTATTTTGGACCCAAATGGCATAGACTGTAGCCCACAACTATAGCTCTATCCCCTCCCAAAGCAGGGGAGGAAGGGATGTGAAGCTTCCTTCATTAGTCTCTCTGGGCAACTACAGTCTTGTCCTGCCCAATTTGGATTATTTTACACAGTTGCAGCTCTGTCCCAGAGGAGAAAGGTGGGACAAGCTTCATCATTTCCGAGGGCAATGTGGGCAGCTTCAGCCTCCATAGCTGACAGCACCAAATACATCCTTGACTCCTACTACACAATAAGCAAGTAAGAAAAGACAAGAAAGCCCTAAACTAAAGGGAGGAACTGCACCCAGAATAAATACATCTAGCAAGTCCTATGCAAAAATACCAAGAAAAAATTATAATCCACACCAAGAAACAGGAAGATATCGCCCAGTTAAAGGAACAAAATAAGCCTGTAGATGACATAAAGGAGTCGAGACAACTAATCATAGATGTTCAAACAAATCTCCTTAATAAATTCAATGAGATGTCTAAAGACATTAAGGATAAGAAGAAGAAACTGGGGGAGAACAAAGAAGAATTTGAAAGCACACACAGAAAAATAGCAGACCTTATGGGAATGAAAGGTACAATAAATAAAAGAATGGAAAAAATTGAACAGGGTTTTGGAACTAAATGACAGCAAGAGACATGCAAATATACATGTCATGGATGTCCCAGAAGAAGAAGAGAAGGGAAAAGGGGCAGAAGAAATATTTGAAGAAATAATGGCAGAAAATTTCCCAGCCCTACTGAAGGACATAGATATCCATGTCCAAGAAGCACAATGTACTTCCATCTGAATAAATCCAAATAGATCAACTCCAAGACACATACTATCAGAATGTCAAATGACAAAGACAAAGAATTTTGAGAGCCACAAGAGGAAAGCAATTCATAACATATAAGGGATATCCAATAAGATTAATATAAGGGATATCCAATAAGTGCTGATTTCTCTCAGAAACCATGGAGGCAAGAAGGTAGTTGTATGATATATTTAAGATACTGCAAGAGAAAAATTGCCAGCCAAGAATTTTATATCCAGCAAGATTTGAAAAATGAGGAATAGTTTACAATATTCACAGGTAAACAGAAACTGGGAGAGTTTATAACAAAAAAGATCAGCTCTGCAGGAAATACTAAAGGGTGGGTTACAGCCTGAAAAGAAAAGATAGGAGAGAGAGGCTTGGAAGAGAGTTTACAAATGATGACTACATCAGTAACAGTAACTAGACATGTAAAAAATAAAATGATAGGTAAAACACAAAGATCAAAATGGATGAAATAAGAACCGCCTTTACAGTAATGACATTGAATGTTAATGGATTAAAATCCCCAATCAAAAGACAAAGATGGCTGGGAAACGGACTTTGGCCCAGTGGTTAGGGCGTCCGTCTACCATATGGGAGGTCCGCGGTTCAAACCCCGGGCCTCCTTGACCCGTGTGGAGCTGGCCATGCGCAGTGCTGATGCGCGCAAGGAGTGCCGTGCCACGCAAGGGTGTCCCCCGCGTGGGGGAGCCCCACGCGCAAGGAGTGCGCCCGTGAGGAAAGCCGCCCAGCGTGAAAAGAGCAGCCTGCCCAGGAATGGCGCCGCCCACACTTCCCGTGCCGCTGACGACAAAAGAAACAAGACGCAGCAAATAGACACCAAGAACAGACAACCAGGGGAGGGGGGGAATTAAATAAATAAATAAATCTTTAAAAAAAAAAAAAAAAAAGACAAAGATGGGTGATATGGATAAGAAAATATGAGCCATCTATATGCTGTCTGCAAGAGACCCACCCTAGACCCAAGGATTCCAATAGATTGAAAGGGAAAGGTTGAAAAAAGATATTCCATGCAAATAGTAACCAAAAAACAGCTGGGATAGCTATACTTACATCAGATGATATAGATTTTAAAAGCAAAACTGTTATTAGAGACAAGGAAGGACATTACATATTAATAAAAGGAATAACTCACCAGGAAAAAAATAACAATCATAAATATATATAACCAGGATGCCCAAGATACATGAGGTTAACACTGGCAAAACTGAAGGAAGAAACAGACTTCTCAACAATAATAGCTGGAGACTTCAGTACAGCAATCTCAGAATTGGATAGAACATCTGGGCAGAAGATCAATAAAGAAACAGAAAGCCTGAATAATATGATAAATGGACTAAACCTAATAGAACATTGCACCCCTAAACAGAGGATATACATTCTTTTCAAGTGCTCATGGATCTTTCTCCAGGTTAGACCACACATTGGGTCACAAAGCAGATCTCAATAACTTCAACAAAATTGAAATCATACAAAGCACTTTTTCTGATCATAATGGAATAAAGTTGGAAATTAAGAGGCGGCAGAAAAAGGGAAAATTCACAAATATATGGAGATTAAATACACTCTTAAATAATCAGTGGGTCAAAGAAGAAATTTCAGGAGAAGTCAATAAATATCTGGAGGTGAATAACAATGAGAATATACAACATATCAGAACCTATGCAATGCAGCAAAGGCAGTGTTGAATGAAAATTCATAGCCCTGAATGCCTACATTAAAACAAGGGCTAAAATCAATGACCTAACTACACAGCTGGAAGAACTAGAAAAAGAAGAGAAAACTAATCCCAAAGCAAGTTGAAGGAATGAAATAACAAAGATCAGAGGAGAAATAAATGAAATTGAGAACGAAAAAGCAATAGAGAGAATAAACAATACCAAAAGTTGGTTCTTCAAGAATATTAACAAAATTAACACACCCTTAGCTAGGCTAAGAAAAGAGAGAAGATATAAATAAATGAAATAAAAAATAAAAATGGGAACATTATTACTGATCCCACAGAAATATTAGAGATCATAAGAGAATACTATGATCAACTTCATGCCAAAAAAAACTAGACAATATAGATGAAATGGAAAAATTCCCAGAAACGTACAAACAACCTACACTGACCCTAGAAGAACTAGAACAATAGAATACCTCAACAAACCAATCACAAGTAAAGAGATTGAAACAGTCATCAAACAGCTCCCCAATATAAAAGCCCAGGACCCAATGGTTTCACAGGTGAGTTCTACCAAGCATTCAAAGAAGATTTAATACCAATCTTACTCAAGCTCTTCCAAAAATATGAAGAAGGAAGGCAACCAAATTCATTCTGTGAAGCCAATATCACCCTAAATACCAAAGCCAGATAAATATATTACAAAAAAAGAAAGTTAGACTCATTTCTCTAATGAATGTGAATGCAAAAATCCTCAACAAAATACTTGCTAATAGAATCCAACAATACACTAAAAGAATTATTCATCACGTTCGCGTGGGTTTTATACCAGGCATGCAAGGGTGGTACAAAACAAGAAAATCCATCAGCATAATGCACCACATTACTAAATCAAATAAGAAAAATCACATGATCTTATCAATTGATACAGAGAAAGCATTTGACAAAATACAGCATCCTTTCTTGATAAAAACACTACCAAAGATAGGAATTGAAGAAAACTTTCTCAACATGATGAAGACCATATATGAAAAACCCACAGCTAATACTGTATTCAATGGTGAAAGACTGAAAGCTTTCCCACTGAGATCAGAGACAAGACAAGGATGTCCATTGTCACCACTGTTGTTCAGTATAGTGCTAGAGGTTCTAGCTAGAGCAATCAGGCAAGAAAAAGAAATAAAAAGCATCCAAATCAGAAAGGAAGAAGTAAAATTTCACTATTCACAGATGATAAGATCCTATATCTAGAAAGTCCTGAAAAATCTACAATGAAACTGCTACAGCTAATAAACTATTTCAGTAGAATGTCAGGATACAAGTTCAATATGCAAAAATCAGTGATGTTTCTGTAGACTAGTAATATGCAATCTGAGGAGGAAGTCAGGAAAAAAATTCCATTTACAATAGCAACTAAAAGAACAAATATTTAGGAATAAACTTAACCAAGGATGTAAAGCACTTGTATTCAGAAAACTATAATGCACTGATAAAGGAAATCAAAAAAGACCTAAATAATTGGAAAAATATTCTATGCTCATGGACTGGAAGACTAAATATCATTAAGATGTCAATTCTACCCAAATTGATATACAGATTCAATGTAATCCCAATAAAAATTCCACCACTCCTTTTTTTTTAAAGATTTATTTTTATTTATTTCTTTCCCCTTCCCTCCCCCACTGCCATCCCAGTTGTCTGCTCTCGGTGTCCATTCGCTGTTTGTACTTCTGTGACTGCTTCTATACTTATCAGCAGCACCAAGAATCTGTGTCTCTTTTTGTTACGTCATCTTGCTGTTTCAGCTCTCCATGTGTGTGGCGCCACTCCTGGGCAGGCTGCACTTTCTTTCGCGCTAGGCGGCTCTCCTTACGGGGCATACTCCTTGCATGTGGGACTCCCCTAAGTGGGGGACACCCCTGCGTCCTCGCACACATCAGCGCTGTGCATGGGCTAGCTCCACACAGGTCAAGGAGGCCCGGGGTTTGAACCGCAGACCTCCCATGTCATAGGCGGACGCCCTAACCATTGGGCCAAGTCCGCTTCCCACCACCACTGTTTTTTAAACAAATGGAAAACACAATTATCAAATTTATCTGGGAAGGGTATGAGGCCCCAAATAGAAATATCTTAAAAAGGAAAAGTGAAGTTGGAGGACTCTCACTACCAGACTTTAAATCATATTACCTAGCTACCGTGGTAACAGCAGCATGGTATTGGCATAACGATAGACACAGACTATGGAACCGAATTGATGGTTCAGAAACAGACCCTCACATCTATGGCCAAGTGATTTTTGACAAGCCTGTCAAACCCACCCAGCTGGGCCAGAAGAGTCTATTCAACAAATGGTGCTGGGAGAACTGGATATCCATAGCTTAAAGAAAGAAAGAAGACCCCTAACTCACACCTTATACAAAAATGAACTCAAAATGGATCAAAGACCTAAATATAAAACCAAGTACCATAAAGATCCTAGAAGAAAACGTAGGGAAACATCTTCAAGACCTGGTGGTAGGTGGTCGATTTTTAAACCTTACACCAAAAGCACAAGTAACAAAAAAAAAACATGGATAAATAGGACCTCTTCAAACTTAAGTACTTCTGTGATTCAAAGGACTTCAAGAAAGTGAAAAGGCAGCCCACTCCATGGGAGAAAATATTTGGAAACCACACATCCAATAAGGGTTTGATTTCCATTCTATATAAAGAGATCATACAACTTAGCAATAAAAGAGCAAGCAATCCAGTTAAAAAATGGGCAGAAGATTTAAATAGACATTTCTCCTAAGTGGAAATACAAATGGCCAAAAAGCACATGAAAAAATGTTCCATATCACAAGCTATTAGAGAAATGCAAATCAAAACAACAATGAAATATTATCTATTTCATATTAATAATGGCTATCCACATAGAATAGCCATTATTTAAAAAATAGACAACAGTAAGTGCTGGGTAGGATGTGGAAAAATAGGAACATTACTTCACTGTTGGTAGGATAGTAAAATGGTGCAGCCCCTGTGGAAAAAAGTTTGGTGGTTCCTCAGGAAGCTAAAAATAGAACTGCCAGAGGCTCCAGCAATTCCTCTAGTAGGAATATATCCAGAGGAACTAAAAACTATGACACAACTAGACATCTACACACCAATATCATAGCAGCATTATTCACAATTGCCAAAAGATGGAAACAACCCAAGTGTCCATCAACCAATGAATGGATAAACAAAATGTGGTATACACATATGAATGAATATTACGCTTCAATAAGAAGAAATGAAATTGGGACACATATGATAACATGAATGACTCTTGAAGATAATATACTAAGCAAAGTAAGCCAGACAGAAAAGGACAAATATTGCATGGTCTCATTAATATGAACTAAATATGAAGAATAAACATGGAGTTAAAATCTACAGTATAGGTTATTCGGAGATAAGAGGAGGATTGAAAAGAACTACTGATGCTTAATGTATGTAGAAGTTTTAATTAACTTGACTGCAAAAGTGTGGAAATGGATAGAGTTGATGGTAACACATTATAGTGAGTAGCAACTGGTTTATAAATGGGATTGTGGCTGAAAAGGATAGTCTGGCGAAGTAAACGTCAATTGAAATAAAGCTAAAGAATAATCTAGGGACTGAATACACAGTGAACACAGAGGTGGATGAGAATTGTGGTTTAGGGTACAAATGGAAGAGTGCCCTTCTGTGAGTTAGGGCAGATGTATATCACTATTGCAGGGTAGTGGGAATGTGGAGAAGCATGGGAAAACTATAATCAGTGTGACCTATAGACTGTGGTTAACAGCAATACTATAATAGTATTGCTTCAATGCCAAGGATGTACTGTGTTGATAATGGGGGTGTATAGAAAAAGTGTACCCAATATATGCTATGGACCATGGTTGGTGGTAATATTCTGATGATATTATCTCATAATCTGTAACAAATGTTCCACCACGGTGTGGTGTGTTGGTGAAGGGGTGTTGTATGTGAATTTACACATGTACATGATTGTTTTGCAAGGTCACAATCTCTTCATAAAAATATATTTTTAAAAAATAGGGTGTGTTGGGGGAAAATACACCATATGTAAAATAGGGACTATAGTTAACAGTAATATTTTGGTGATGCTCTTGCAGTTTGTAACAAATATTTCACAACAATGCTAAGTGTTGATGGAGGGGTGATGTATGACACCCCTGTTTGATGTTATGTATGTTTATTTTGTAAGGTCACAATCTTCACTATATACTTATTGTTTATGCATGTTCAAGTATGAAAGATATACTTCAATAGAAAATATATTTTTAAAAAATGAACAGAGACACTGAGTAATAGCCTAACGGTCTCTTCAATGAGAAATATATATTATGAGTTTTAGTATACAAACGTTGTTTATGCAGGGTTCTCAGTTGTGTTCTGTAGAGGTGATGTATATCATTTAATTATTGTAACCACCAAGAAGATACCATTAGGAGGGGTAAAATGTTCATTATCCCATCTCTAATTTAAAGATTATAGTCATAGTTATGCCCTTGTAACGGTTTTCTATACCTACATACATTAATTATTGGACATTAGCATTTCCCTTTTAAAATTGAAATTTTATGGGGGACAGTATTTTCTACCAAAGGGAGGGGGAAAGGCAGCTTGCCTCCAGGCAGCCAGATAAAGATCTTCCCTGAAAAATCTATATAAAGAATAAGATAAAAAGCCACAAAAGCCTGAAACTCTCACCAGGTGTTGTATGGACAGCAATGACAGAAAGAAAAGAGGCAACTAAAGGTTCCAAAATCTGACAGGAGTCAACCTTTTTATCCGCTGACAAAATTTTTTTACAATTCTCATTCTGCCAGATTCAAACCAATAACAGGAACAACAAAACCCAAGACTTCTGTAACTTGAAAGATAGTTCAATTAAACCAATTAAAACAACATTTATCTGCTTAAAATACATAACATGGATGGCTGGAGGAAGGAACAGGTGAGCTCTGGGGAGACTGAAGACTGTGGTTGAGAATACAATTGTGGCAGTGTTCTTTTGGCAACTATGGCAAGGGAGGGTCATTGTTGCAGGGTGTTTGTGGTAGGGGGATGTGTGGGGAAAGTGCACCCCGGGCATGTCTCTAAGGAATACAAACGTGTTCATGCAGTCATAGGTTGTGATCTCAGTGGGTGGAGACCCACACAATAACCAACAAAATATTAAATTCCCATCCAAGGGAATCCCGCTATGTTCTTTAAATAGAGTGGAAAGAAACTCTAAGAGTATATAGGAAGTGCCTAATAAAGAAAACAGACCAATAGCCAACCCCTTGATATTAATGCCTGTACTTATGAACCTTAATCTTGTTAAATTGAAACTTAGCCTAACGATATATATAGCCTAAGAGTTATCTCCTGAAAGCCTCCTTGTCACTCAAATGTGGCTTCTCTCTAAGCCAGATTCAGCAATTAACTACTTTCCCCCATACACCCCCCAGCCCCATGTGGGACATGACTCCTGGGGATGAGCCTTCTGGGGAATGAGGGATTATTACCAAGTGCCAACCAGCAATGCATCTGGAAAAGGACTTTGACCAAAAGGGAGAAAAAACAAATACAAAATACTTTTTACGGCTAAGAGATTTCAAAGTGAGTTGGGAGGTCATTCCAGAGGTTACGCTTATGTACATCTCAGGTGGATCTCACTAAGTGCCACAGTAAACAAAGTCTCAAACTGGGGTGCTCCTGAGGGTTCTAGAGACATCTGGACACTATATGCAAGGTACACAACCCCATGAAATCAACACTCCATCAGTGGGCCTTATGTTGGAGTATATGATACTCTATTTCCTCACTGTAACTGAGTTTTAGGCTCAACTTATAACTTCCCTACACATGATTCTTGTACCCCTTTTATTTAAACCTATAATTAGCACTATACTCTTTACATATATGTCCCAGAGACTTCAATCTTTGGCCTGTGCATATGCCAGTTGAGCCCTGAATCTCAGCAGAGTTGCGGCAACACATACTCTCCAGTTCATCGGACTCACCAGGACAACTAGCAAAATGACAATCCCCATCCCAAAGAGCAAAGAGTTCGGACAATCCCCATCCCAAAGAGCAAAGAGTATCTACAACTGCAAGCCAAACAATTCCTTCCCTCTTCCCCTTAAGGTCTATAGCCCCGGTCAGTCTGAAGCAGTATGGACATCACCATTCCAAAATCCTCAACAGTGAGGAATGAACAAACATAAGGAGAGAATGCAACCACTGACCAAGTAAGACGTATTTTTATTGTAGTAACAGAAGATTTCATATTCCTGAAAGCAGATTCCAAGTGCTATCCCAATGAAGTAGAAACCCTGACACTGACCAGCTTTGAAGACAGCCCTGCTTACCTCCTGGCTGTGGATTGCTGTTTGCAGTGTTCCCTATGCCGAAGGCTTCACTTCTAAGTTTCTAAGTGGCTAAGTGGCCAAACCCTAGAGCTGGCAGTTCCCACTCAGATAAATGAGTGCAATGGTTTTGTGTTTCTGGCTGTTCCTAAAGCTTGCTCTTGAGTATTTTCCAGAGAACCCACCCAATCTCTGGATTGGCTTCCTAAAAGACAGATACCTTGGCTGGGGAGTGGGAACAAAGGGGAACAGAAAACCACCAAGAACTGGTGCTTTGGCTCCGATTCTGCTAAACTTTCTGGAAGAGATTGAACTGGAGCCTCCTTACCATGGACAACATATGCAATGCAATACCTTGTTCAGATTATAACCACAAACAGGGGTAGAGTGTGTGACAATCCATACTGTTCATGGACTACTAAATGCTTGTACATAGAAGGGCTCTGATTTGCACAATGTATTGAAAAAGAAATTACACAGACACAAAATACTACATATTGTGTGATTCCATTTATATAAAATGTAAATATAAATCAATTTATAAATATGGAATTAGATCAGTGGTTATGTAAGGCTGGGAAGGATAGAGGGATTGAGAGATGACTGCTAAGGGATGAGGAGTTTTTCTTTTTGGAGTAACGAAATTGTTCTAAAAATTTTTGAGGGGATGAACACACAACATCGTGATTATACTAAAAGGCAATGATTGTACAATTTGGATAGATTGTATGGTATTTGAATATATCTCAATAAAATTGCTTTTTAAAAAATTCACAAACTCACAGAGCATTAAGCAGGCTAAGTTGTGGAGGCTTGAATACAAAGAGTTATAAAATTTATCTTGAAATTAGGAAAGAGAGAAGAGCTTACTCCAAAATGTTTCCCCTTGATCTGAAAAGGGAGTAAAGAACAGCTGTTACCCACTCCATGGTTCTCAAATAATAAACCATCCGCTACTCTTGGGAACCTTCTGGCCATGTGGTCACCAAATAGAGCAAACTCCCTTTCTTTTCCCAATCAATTGCTATGTATGGATGGCTGTAATTTTAGGAGACGGGTGATTAACATTTTGACAGTATTTTGTTTTGCTTTGATTTGGGGGATTGTTTTGATCTGGTGGTGGTTTTGGAAAAAGTTTATAAACTGATTTTTTGTAGTTTTGGTATTCAAAGCAAAAATGAACCATTTAATTGTGACTGAAAAAGGTAGTCTGGGGGGGTAAATGTCAAAAGAAAGAAAGCTAAAGAATAATCTAGGGACTGAATAACACAGTGAACCCAGAGGTAGTTGAGAACTGTGGTTAAGAGTACAAATGCAAGAAAGTCCTTCTGTGAGCTAGAGCAGATGTACATCACTATTGCAGGGTGATGGGAATATGGAGAAACATGAGAAAACTACAACTGGTGTGACCTATAGACTGTGGTTAATAGCAATACTATAATATTCTTGCATTAATGCCAAGCTATATTGTGTTGATAATAGAGGTGTATGGAAAAAGTGTGCCAAATGTATGCTATGGACCATGATTGGTGGTAATAGTCTGATGATATTATCTCATAATCTATAACAAATGTTCCACCAGGGTGTGGAGTTTTATGGGAAATCTACACATCTTATAATTGTTTTGCAAGTTCACAATATCTGTAACAAAAATACATTTAAAAAAATATATGGGTTGGGAGAAAAATACACCAAATGTAAGATAAGGAATATAGTTGTTAGTAATATTTTGACAATGCTCTTGCATAGTTTGTAACAAAGTTTTCAGACCAATGCAAATAGCTGGTAGAGGGGTGATGTATGAGACCCCTGTGCGATGTTACGTATGTTTATTTTGTAAGGTCGCAATACTATACACTTATTGTTTATGTGTGTTCATGTATGAATGATATACTTCAATTTTAAAAAATGAACCTTTTAGTAACTGTGCAGTAGGTCCTTTAGATAGGGCCATGCTGACTTATGAAGACAGTGCAGTGTGAAAGAGACTTTGCTAGGGGCTTCCACTTAGCCATGTAGAAGCCCACTTTGTTGCCTACTTTGTGCTTTCTGCACCAGACAACCTCATGGAACATTTGCACCTGAATTGTACATTTTTGAAGTGTATGGGGCAACCTGGACACACAGTCTATAGTCTATGTGAACAGTGCCCCAAATTCACTAACATGCCCTCTCTGGAAAGCATATGTACATAATACATGTCATGTCCATTAAAACCCGGTCACCTGGTAGGGCCCCTAGGGATTCTTCTCTGAGCAAGACTAATGACAATTTCCATTTCATCAGTTTGTTCCGTTTTCCTTTTTCTTTATATCGTGGACTTTAAACTCTGAATATAATTCAGTAGGGTTGGAGACTGTGTGCCACTGACGGGTCTAGCATTTTAGTGTCTTGCCACCTTTTTCTTTTGACAAGTTTTATTCAAATTGCTGTATTATAGTGAAAAAGTTTTAAGCAACCAAACTAAAGCTATGTGAAAGCTGAGCTCAAAGTAGAGAAAAAGTTATCAGAAAGTGGTAATGCCTTGCTGCCTGCTCTGCTGGTAGAATTCCATGCTCCCCAAGCCACTAAGCACATTCAGTGACTGCTATTCTTCAGATGAGAAGGTGACGGTGCTGACTCGGTGAGTGTAGTTGTTTTTCTATCTCCATAGTCGTGGTCCCCATTATGACCAAAAGCATATTTGGGAAGTGGTTCACAGGGATAAGGGGTACATTTTACAGCTATTGAAGAGTAGGGTTTTCCTGTTGGAAGCCAACTGACCCGCAAAGGTATTGAACCTATAGCTTGGCTTTTTTGTTTTTGTTTTTGGATCACTAGACTTTATATCAATTTCTCAGAATGAGGACAAGGACGATGATAATCAATAACCACAGTGGTTACCAGTAACATTCTTGATTGTGAGTGACCAAAAGTTCGACAACAACAATAACAAAACAAATAACTCATTTATTCATGATATGACTAATAAGTCCAAAGGGGTCAGGAGAAAGGAATGGAGACAGGTCTTGGGGTACAGGGAAAGAGAGCCTGGCTCTACCCATTTGGGAACAGAAGGCCCCCTTCAACATCAGGGTCCACCTGTCACCCTACCCATTTATGCGTGCACACCTATTGGTATTAAATATCAGTATGTACGTGTATTTTGCACACATACAATTCTGCTCTAAATAAATTTATGCACATATATTTTGGTATTGTTTGAGGTGTAGTTTCAGGTTAAATTCCTATAGTTTCATGAATGGGTCAAAAAATTAATGCATATCAAACTTTGTCAATTTCCTGGACTATTGTACTGTTTGGGCATTTTCACCAGCAATGTGGCAGGGTGTCTCTTTCCCCACAGCCTTGCCTTTCCTGTCTTAGGAATAAAATTTAGTATATAGCTTGGATTTAATTAGCATCCTACTCTAATCAAAGGACTTTTTCCTAACCGTATTTATAGCTTTCTAACCTATACATATTCTATACGTATCTGAGTATTTTACCTCCAGCTGGCTAGAGATTTATTTGTTGTAAAGGCTGTATAGGATTTGTTTTTCTTATCCTGGTTTGGGATTTTTTGGACGGATTTATGCAATTTTAGAAGTATGAAAATAACTCTCCATGGCCCGAGCTACCTACCTTACCCCTCCCCTGTCATAACTACGTGGTCAGTACTGTGACAGGACACAGGATAGTGGCATCACTGCTGCATTCCCATTGGACTCAACACACTTCCCAGGTGGCTTCATATTTTTGTTTTCGTTTTTTTTTTGTCCTATGCTTTTGTGAGGAAAGTCTACAGTGCAGAAAGGCTTTAACCTGCTGGTTGATTTGAAATACTTTCCCCTGCACAGCGCCATATACATCCTGCCAAGCTGCATTATATTCTACGCTATATAAAATAAAGAAGTTTGCTTTCAGTTAAAAATAATAATATGAAAGGGTAAGGGTCCCAAATAGCTAAAGCATCTTGAAAGAGATGAACAAAGTTAAAGGACTCATACATTTCAAACTTAAAACTTACTATAAACCCACAATACTCAAAACAGCAAGGTACTGGCACAAGGACAGAAGTGTAGACCAATGAAGCCAAGTGAGAATTCTGAAAACATCCCTCACATTTATGGCCAACAGATTTTCCCCCTGCTGCAAAAAGCTTTATTGTTTATACTTAGTTCAGGGCTTATTAGAGGGTTGCACAGTGGCAGTTAAAAAGATGCCTCCTGGCTGAAGGGAGAGGCTCAGGCAGAAGCCCTGATATATGGCCAACAGATTTTTGACAAGGGCATACAGACCACTCAACTGGGAAAGAATTATTACTTCAACAAATTGTGGTGGGAAAACTGGACCTCCATATGTCAAAGAATGAAGGTGGACCCCTACCTTACACCATTATAAAAATCAACTCAAAATGAATCAAAGACCTAAATATAAGAGCCAGAACTATAAAACTTCTAGGAAAAAAACATAGGCATCTTCAGGACTTCATATTAGCCAATGGTTTCTTACACTTTACACCCAAAGCACAGCAACAAAAGAAAAGATTGATAAATGGGCCTCATCAAAATTAAAAACTTTTGAAGAGCATGTGGTTTAAGCGGTTGAGTGCCCAGTTTCCCACATGGGATATCCTGAGTTCATTTCCTAATGCCTCCTGAAAAAATAAAAACAAAGCAACAAGCAAAAACAATAAAACCAACTCAGGGAAGTTGGCGTGGCTCAGTGGTTGAGAACCGCCTTCCCACATATGAAATCCTGGGTTCAATTCCTGGCCCCCGGTACATCAAAAAAATAAAATTAAATAAAAATTTAAATTAAAACTTTTGTAGATCAAAGGACTTTATCATTAAAGTAAAAGGATAAACTATACAATGGGAGAAAATATTTGGAAACCATATATCTAATAAAAACTGAATATCCAGAATAAAGAAATCTTATAATTTAATAACAAAAAGAAAAAAAAAGCAACAATTTAAAAATGGGCAAAAGACTTGAGTAGATATCTCTCCATAGAAGATACACAAATGGCCAGAAAGCACATGAAAGATGCTCAACATTATTAGCCATCAGGGAAATGAAGACGGCAGTAAGTTACCATTTTACACCCATTAGAATGTCTGCTATTAAAAAACTGAAAACAACAAGTGTTGGAGAGGATATGGAGAAACAGGAACACATTCATTGCTGGTAAGCAAAGAAAAATGGTGTGGTTACTGTGGAAGACCACTGGGTAGTTACTCAGAAAGTTAAATGTAGAATTACCATATGACCTGGCAATCCCACTGGCATTTACTAAAAAGAATTGAAAGAAAGGACTCAAACAGATATTTGCACACCAACGTGGTATTATTCACAACTGCCAAAAAATGAAAGCAATCTCAGTGTCCTACAACCAATGAATGGATAAACAAAATGTGGTAAATACAATGTGTTTTTCACAACACAGTGAACCCTAAGGTAAACCATGGACAACAGTTAATAGCACAATAATAAAAATGTGCTATTATCCATTATAATATATACACTAATGCACTAATGTATATACACTAATATATACACTAATGCAAAGTATTAAATACTTTGTTATAGGGGAACCATGTATTTTTTGCATGCTATTTTATAAACCCACAACTTCTCTAATTAAAAAAAAAAAAAAACCAACAGAACCAAAACAAAAAGCTACCTTATAAATCTAGAAAACTCCTTAACCTGGAAGTAATAATAATATAGAGAAAAAAGTTAACTTTTAAAAATAAACATTGAAATCCCCTACTTTTCACACCTCAAAACTGCAAAATAAATGAAATTCTGAATGCCAGTTAAGGAGCAACATTGACCCCTGGTGGTGAACATCTTAAATTAAAGTGTCAAGTGGAACAATGAGCAATGTGGCATCAAATTAAATGTCTGCTTATGTAAAAGGTAACCCTTAATCCAGACATTTCCAAGGATTAAGAAGGAAAAGTTCAATTACCATCAAACAAACTAGATGAAAACTTGGAAAGAGTTGCTAATGCTTTGGCAACACTGGAGTTCACCTAAATTCTTAACTAGTAGCCAAAGAATCTGAATGAAATATCAGGTCGTTTTCCTACAAAATGGTACAACACATCCATCTGAAAGAAGTTTAACGTCCTGGTTTCAGATACTCCAAAGTCCTTGCTTTAGTTAAGATGTGCTATTTTTTCTATAAGAATGTTCTTTACAGAGTAAGAATATGGTGATACATAGGAAAATTACAACTAATATAACTTATGGACAATAGTTAACAGTAATATTGTAATATTTTGCAGCAACGGCAAGAAGATTTTTTTTTTTCAATACTAAGGGGATATAAGGGGTCATGGGATTTTTCCTTTTGGAATAATGAAAATGTTCTAAAATTGAGGTCATGAAAGTACAACTCTGAACAACAATGAGAGCAAGTGAGTATACAAATTGAATGGATTGTACAACATAGGACTATGTAACGCAGGAATATCCTGTGATGGAAGATGGACTGTGGTTAACAGAATAAATATGAGAACGTTCTCTCATGAACTATAACAAATGTCATATATATGAACACAGGGTGTTCATAATTTGGTAGGCTGGAGAGGAAATAACCAAATATAAGATATGGGTTATAGTTAGTCATGTTTTGAGGAAGCTCTTTCACAGTTTGCAACAAATGTTTACATGATGATATACATGTTTGCCTGAGTTAAAGAGGGAAAACTACTATGAACGAAATCTGACAGGTTTCCCAAATACTCTACATATATCATTGCAAAATCTATGGGAAAAGAGTACTTAAGAGAGCAGATGATGGTTAATCTTTGTAAATGTCTGAAAAAATTCTCATAGAAAATTCTATTTTACTCATTAAATTTCACAGGCGCATTTTCTTTTTACGGTACCAGGGTTGAGAACTGACCCCTGGATCTTGTATGTGAGAAGCCGGCACTCAACCATTGGTCTCATTTGTCTGCTTATTGATTGTTTTTGTTTTTAGAAGGTACCGGGGACCGAACCCAAGACCTCCCATGTGGGAAGGAAGCACTCAACTGCTTGAGCCCATCCACTCCCTCAAAAGTACAATTTTTGTTTTGGTTTGGTTTTTTAAATTTTCTTTTCATAAGTACAATTTAAAGTTGCCAGTTCTAGAGCTAACTCCCTGGGTTCAGGTAATCTGGCCGATAAATAGATATTTGACACAGCTCAGAAAAAGTATATCTATCTTACCAACTATAAATGGTGATGAGGAAGTGACGGTTAATAAGGCAATATGAATTGTTGACACACCTGAGAATCTAGAAGGTACTCTAGAAATGAAAACCCTAAGAGCCACAACATTGCAAGATCAATGTTAAATAACTGAACAACTGCCAAATTAACATGATGATTCTACATTTATGGAAAGTTCTATGCTTTACAGAAAATATTCTCAGGCATTATGCTATGGGCACCTGACAACCACCGGTCAAGTAAGACTATGGAAAAGATCTGTAAAACTTCCTAATCAGAAAACCTTTACACCAGCCTTCACTCTATCTAGTTCTTATTTGCTATGTGCCCTCAGAGAGATAAAGTATGTAAGGCCTCTTGTCCTCAACAAAAGTTATAATCTGTGATAAATAATCACTAATCCCTTCTATGAAAATAAAATAATAGATATGAAAAATGCTCTGTAAATTACACAAGTATGCAACATCACTGCTTCAGAGAGGTTCCATGAACTAGGATGTCAGAAATAATTAGAGTCAAGATCAGGCAAATTAAAGCATTCCTTACCATATCATATTGCTTCCCAATATTCACAAGTCTTTCTTCGTTTCATCACAGAACTTTCTACACTCGTTGAATCTCTCTCCCCATTCAGCTTCTACGATTCTACCTTATCCCAAATCTTCCTCTTTTCCCTGATTTTGTATTCTTTTTTTTCTTTTAATTATACTGGTTCCTCTAGTAAGATCACAAAATCTTAGCTATGGAAAACATCATAAAAGTAACTATCAATACCCTCATTTTACTGTGAAGGAGAGATCAAGAAATATTAATGACTTGCTCATACTTGAAACTATTTCCTTTCCAATACCTAAAATTCAATGAGTCCCAAACTGGTAAGGCTAAAAAACATAAGTTATATTTTTGAACCTCCCTACTCCATCTCTACCATCTAATTACTAATCCTGTCTGCTCTATTACATAATCTAAGCAGTCAGGATAAAAGCACATCTCGGGAAGAATTAAAACTCAGCAACTCTATGTGGCTACTTTAGGAAAAATCATTGTCTCTTAAGCAATTTACACAGTCCATATGACCAAACTCTATACCGTCTTGTGTAATAAGATACAATTTTTGCAAAGGAAAGACCCTTTTTACAGTGTTTATAAAATAACCATTTCTCCAATCACCTTTCTGGACCCTTTTTCTAGTAGATAAGTAAAGGATGTGTAAAGGTCTAAAAGTTATGATGTGTTATGTAAACATTAGAAAAATCCTTCCAAAATCAACTTTCAATGAAAAATCTGTCTGACTAGGATGAACACAGGTTGAGTGTCACTGTTAATTTTATTCTGAAATGCATTTATATTGGTAGCCTGCCTCCCGAGAAAATGTCATTAAGATCTACCATATTTAAAGTTAAAACCAAATTTTAAAGCCTTTCAAAATTAAACCTAGACACTACGAAACTATAAAGCAGAGGCACTTAAAGCCTCTGAGCATAAGAGTCATACAAAGCTCCTTTGGCTTGCCAAACATAATCCCTTTTAGATAAACAGCAGGTCAAAACTATAAGCCATGCTTGAAGCTGTGGGAGAGCTTTTCTAGTGATGCTACAGTTGCTAAGACTTTAATAAGTCTAAATTTTGCACCTCTGTTTAGTGCTTTTTATGGTGTAGAAGACCTAAAAACAGCTCCTGTCCCTGTTTTAAGATCAATTGCTTCCAACCACTCTCTCCCACTGCCCAGAGAAAGGAAATGGCTTCCTAAAGAGTTTGTGAAAGAGATAAACTTAAATCACTGTAGCTATAAAATTTATGAAGCTCTCACTAAAAAATGCTAAGTCTGAATAACAGCTTCTAAAGCTAACATATATTTCCTCAGACTGAAATGTCACAAATCCAAGATGAGGAAGATTCTTTAGAAAATTCAGAGGGACTCTTGAGAAATTTCTTACCGTAACAAAGAGAAGACATCATAAGAATTGCGAACACAGTTCTGATCCACCTGGAGAAGACTATTCTTCTGAACATTCAAGTAACCCTGAAAGATATTTATTAAATTAATCAAAGTTAAAAAATAAAATCTCTGCACAAATTTTGTCTTTTTTTCATTTACAAACTGCACAATAAATTCAAATGGTTAAAGATTCAAAATAAAGTGTAAGAACAATCCCCACATAACTGAAGTCTAAACTTTTAGGTAAGTGATTTTAGAATAAATTTCTTCTAACATTTTCCCACAAAAACAATGTCTCATATAATAAATTGCAAGTGAACATCCCAGGGAAACTCAGAAGTTTTTAAAATGTGTTATGTAACCTAAAAAGAATATTAATGCTAACATTTCAATTATGCCTAGGCATCATACATAATGTTTTTATGGCAGAAAAGGTATTCCAAGATCCAATTAGAATACCATAAACAAATATTTCAATAGTAGTACAAAGGTGATAGAAGCAAGGATGGTTTCTAGAAAGAACACAAAACAATTCCATTAGAATAGAACAGGTATCTCTGTTTTAAGGCACAGTAAAGAGTGGTTAAAAACAAAGGTTCTGGACCTACCTCAGGATGGAGGAAAGGAGTTACTGGTATTCTACTATAGAATTATTGTGACTCTAGCAATGGAAGAAATTATGTCATTGATGTGGCAACAATGGCCATGGGAGTTGCTAAAGGCAGGGAGAGGGAAAAAGAGGTGTGATATGGGGGCATTTTCGGGACTTGGAGTTGTCCTGAATGATAATGCAGGAACAGATGCAGGACATTATGTATCTGCCAAAACCACTGGACTAGGAGAGAGCAAACTACAATGTAAACTATAATCCATGCTGTGTAACAGTGCTCCAAAATGTATTCATCGAAAGCAGTGAATGTACTACACTAATGAAGGAAGTTGTTGATGTAGGAGGAGGGTGGTGTGGGGGTGGGTATATGGGAGCCTCTTATATTTTTTAATGTAACATTGTGTGTGATCTATGTATCATTTAAAAAATAAATAAATAAAAAGATTCTGGATCTAGATCACCTGGGTTTAACGTCCAATCCCTCAATACCATACATACTCTGTAGACCTAAGCAAGGCTCTTAAGCTCTTTTACTTTAACTTGGTTTCTTCATATATAATATGGGATGCTATAATAGTTTGGTATGGTTATAAATTCCAAAAATAGATATCGGATTATGTTTGTAATCTGGTCTGTACCTGGGCATGATGAAGTTATGATTAGGCTTTGTTTGTGCCACCTCATTAGGATAAAAGGCATGGCAAAAGGACAGAGTTGAGGGTTGTTAATGTTGGAGTTTTGATGTAGCTTGACACTGATCTTAAGCTGGAGCCCCGGGGAAAGAGACAGAGTCGTTCGCCTGATAGTCAACAGCTGACCTTGTGGAGAAAACAGAGGAGCTGAGCCCAGAGGAACCCAGGAAGCCTGAATCCTCCCAGATGTCGGCAGCCATCTTGCTCCAACACGTGGAAATAGACTTTGGTGAGGGAAGTAATTTATGCTTACGGCCTGGTATCTGTAAGCTCCTACCCCAAATAAATACCCTTAAAAAAAAAACAACCAATTTCTGGTATTTTGCATCAGCACCCCTTTGGCTGACTAATACAGATGGTAATAATAGATACTTCATGGGTTGTTGTGGGGATTAAAGGAGTTAATATTTGTAAAACGAAAGGAATGTAGTTAAGGACTATTAAGTGTTTGCTATTATCTAGTAGAAGCATTTTTTTTTAAGTCACAGCTCTACAAACATTAAAAGGATGTTAGAGTATTCTGAACAACTTTTTGCTAACAAATTTAATATCAAAACCTAAGGAAGACATTATACGCAAAAAAGAAAAAAAGGATATTATAGACCAATATCCCTCCTGAACACAGACAAAAAAGAATCCTTAACAAAATATTAGGAAAATAAATCCATCAATACCTTACAAGGATAAAACAACAATATATCATTATTAACTAGATTTAGCCTCAGAATGTGAAGTTGTTTTAACATCTGAAAAATCAGTAAGACAAATAAATGAAACAAAAACTATAAATCTATGTTGATAGGCACACATGTATAAAGATGTAATGTGCAGCATTTACAACATAAAGATGGATTGATGGAGCTGTATAAGAGATTTCTATATTATTAAAATGGAAATGTTAGTAATTCTAACAAGAATGTTGTAAATTAATAAGTTAATTTTAATCCCCATAGCAACTCTAAGAAAATAACTAGAAAACATAAAAGTAATTTTTTAAAAAGCACTCAAAATAGTATATTAAAAAATATGAAATTCAAGTGTTGTAGAGAAATCGGGTGTGCGTGGTATCGAAGGCCAGGACACGAGAGTACCAAGAAGGAAGTTGGTTTATTTCGACCGGCCGGGCTGGGCAGACTCTCGTCCTAATAAAAACTGAGCCCCAAATAGAATTTTGGGTTCCCTTTTATACAGAAAAGATATAAGGGTAGGGAGTTAAATGGTGCTTTTGTGAAAGAAAATGACTTTCCTTGTTAGTTAAGTGTTTGTCTGAGTAACAGATAAGTTTTGAATTATAGTACCCCCATATTTTAGGTGAGCTTGAATTAGCATATCGCTCACATCTCAGGTGAGCTTGAATTAGCATATCGCCCACATCTCAGGTAAGCTTGAATTAGCATATCCAGATGCAACCTTGAATACACATTTGTCTCACATCCTTTTTGAACATTCAGAGACTACAGGGCCTATATTACTTATTTGGCCATCTTGGGGACTAGGTACTCTTGGAAACAATTTTGAATTTATGCACAGGCTATATCACAAGAAGGCAAGAATGGAGGAAATGAAGGTCAAACAAATGACAAAAATAAAAATGGCAGAAGCAAATAATTCAGTATCACTAATTACATTAAAAGTGAACTGATTAAAAGCTCCAATTAAAAGGCAAAGATGGACAGAACAGATAAAAAAGACTACAACAGTGGTCTACAAGTCACAAATAGGTTGAAAGTAAAATGGTGGAAAAATATAGTCCATGCAAACAGTAACCAAAACAGAGTTTGAATGGTTATACTAATACCAAAGAAAACAGATGTTAAGTAAAAAATTGTCATAAGAGACAAAGAAGGATATTACATAATCATAAAACTGTCACTCAATCAAGAATTTATAAAAATTATAAACACATATATGCACATAACAACAGAGCTGCAAATATATGAAGCAGAAACTGATGAAACTGAAAGGAGAAATACAGTTCAACAATAATAGCTGGAGATTTCAACACTGCACTTTCAATAATGGATAGCACACTTAGACAAAAGGTAAACAAGGAACTAGGAAAGTTGAACAACACTCTATACCAAATAGACATAACAGACATAAGAACACTCCACCCAGTGACAGCAGACTACATGTTCTTCTCAAGGGCACAGGGAACATTCTCCAGGACAGATGATATATTAGACCATAAAACAAGTCTCAATAAACTTAAAAAAGTTTGAAATTATACAACGTACATTCTCTGACCACAAGGGAATAAAACCAGAAAGCAAACAATTTAGAATATTTATTCACAAATATATGAAAACAAAAAAAAAAAGGGTTAAAGGAGAAATCACAAGAGAAACTAGAAAATACTTTGATATGAATGAAAATGAAAACTTGACATACCAAAACTTATGGAATGCAAAGAAAGCAATAGTCAGAGGGAAATTAGAGCTGAAAATGCTACACTATAAAAGAAGGAAGTTCTCAAATCAAAAACCTAACCTAAAAACTGAACTCAAAGCAAGCAGGAATGAGGAAATAATAAAGGCTTGTGCAGGGATAAGTAAAATACAGAATAGAAAAATAATAATCAAAAAGTTGGTTCTTTGAAAAAATCTAGAAAATTGACCAAGCTTAAGCAAGACTGATCAAGGAAAAAGAAGACTCAAATTATCAAAATCGAAAATGAAAATGGAGCATTACTACCAATCTTACAGAAATAAAAAGTATTATAAGAAAACACTAGAAATAAATGCATGCCAACAAGTTAGATGAACTAGATGAGAAGGGCAAATTCCTAGAAAGACAAAATTGACCAAAATTTACTCAAGAAGAATTAGAAAATATGAGTAGACCTATAATAAGTAGAGATTGAAATCAGTAATCAAAAACTACCAAAAAGGAAAAGTCCAGGATCAGATGGCTTCACTGATGAATTCTATCAAACATTTAAAAAGATTTAACATCAATCTTGCTCAAAATCTTCAAAAACAGAAGAGAAGGCAACACACCTTAATTCATTCTATGAGGCTAACATTACCTTAATAGTAAAGCCAGACAAAAATATCACAAGAGGAAATGTAAAATGGTGCAACTACTGTGAAAGACAGTGTGGCAGTTTCTCAAAAAGTTATAGAATTACCATATGATCCAACAATTCCACTTCTAGGTATATACTTGCATGAAGTAAAAGCAGGAACTTGAACAGATATTTGCATACTGATGTTCATAATGGCATTAGTCACTATTGCCAAAAGATGGAAGCAACCCAAGTGTCCATCAACAAATGAATGGATAAACAAAATGTGGTAAAAACATTAAATGGAATATTATATAGCTGTGAAAAGGAATGAAGTTTTGATACTTGAGACATTATGGATAAACCTTGAAGACATCATGTTGAATGAAATAATCCAGACACAAAAGAACAAATACTGTATAATCTCACTGATATGAAACAATCAGAATACGAAACACAGAATCAGAAACTAGAATACAAGTTACCAGAGGCCAAGGGTAGAGCTAAGAAATAGGGAGTTAGTAGATGCAGTTTCTGTTTGGGGAGAGGGAAAGTTTGGTAATAGATAGTGGTGATAATTAATACAATATTGGGAATTAATTAACATCACCAAATCATATAACTGAGCATGGTTAAAAGGGGACATTTTAAGTGGCATATATATTTCTCGAATAAAAACAAACATGGGACTGTACAACACAGTGAACCTTAATGTTTACAATGAACTATAGTTAATAGTACAATTATAATAATATTCTCTTATCACTTGTAACCAAGGTACCACCCTAAAGTAAAAGTGTTAAGGATGGGGATGAATATATGAGAAATCTGTATTTCCTGCATGATCTTTCTGTAAACTTACAACTTCTCTAACAAATACATGAAATAATGTAGAAGTAGAAAAAAGTCACAAGAAAAGGAAACTAGAAACCAAAATCTATAATATAAATATAATAATAGATGCAAAACTCCTTCAAAAATACTAGCAAACCAAATCCAGCAGCATATTACAAGGACTGCACACCAAAATCAAGTGGGATTTATCACAGGAATGCAAGAGTAGCTCAGCAAAAGAAAACCAACCAATGTAACACACTATTTTAATAGAATTAAAGAGAAAAATCACAAGATCCTTTCAATTGACATGGTGAGAACACTGGACAAAATTAAACAAGCATTTCATGAGAAAAACATTTACCAAACTAGGAATAGAAGGAACTTCTTCAACATGATAAAGAACATTTATGAAAAATCCACAGCTAACATCATACTTGATAATGGTGAAAGACTAAATGCCTTCTCCCTAAGATTAGACAGTAGACAAAGATCCAATACCGTATTAAAGTTCTAGACAGAGCGAATACGCAAGAAAAAGAAATAAAGGCATCCAAACTGTAAAGTAATGAAACTATCCCTATTCACAGATGATGTTATTTTATATTTAGAAAATCCTTAAAAATCCATACACAAAAAACCCATCAGAGCTAATAAATTCAGCAAAGTTGCAGCGTGCAAGATCAATGCACAAAAATCAGCTATGTTTCAATATACCAGCAACGAGCAATCTAAAAATAAAATTAAGAAAACAATTGCATTTAAAATTGCATCCAAAAGAATAAAATACCTAGAAATAAATTTAAGTAAGGAGGTGAAAGACTTGTACACTTAAAACTACAAAACATTGTTGAAAAAAATTAAAGAAGACCTAAACCAATGGAAAGACATCTGTGTTAATGGATTGGAAGACTTAACATTGTCAAGATGGCAATACTACCCCTGATAAGGATAGAAGTGGTCACAGAAGAGCACACAGCAGGTGGACACAGAACAGACAGCTGGGGGTAGGGAGAAGGGGAGAGGAAAAAAAAAAAAGAGTCCACACAGCTTAATGACAAAATGACAAGCAATCCCATTAAAAAATGGGCAAAAGAATTCAACATTTATCCAAAGTGGGAATACAAATGGCCAAAAGACCCATAAAAAGATGTTCAACATCACTAGCTATTAGGGAAATGCTAGATCTAAACTACAATGAGATACCATCTCACACTATACAGAATGGCCATTATTAGAAGAACAGGAAATGCCAAGTGCTGGAAAGGATGTGGAGGAATACTCCTTCACTGTTGTTGAGATTGTAAAATGGTGCAACTTCTGTGGAAGACAATCTGGTAGTTCCTCAGGAAACTAAATACAGAACTGCCATGTAATCCACCAATCCCACTACTTGGAATATATACTAAAGAACTGAAAGCAAAAAGTGAACAGATATGTGCACACCGATGCTCATAGCGGCATTATTCACAAATTGCCAAAAGATGGAAGCAATCTAAGTGTCTATCAAACAATGAATGGATAAACAAGATGTGGTATATTCATACAATGGAATATTACTCAGCTGTAAGAAGAAATCAGTTGGGGAAGCACAAGACAACATGGAAGAAACTTGAGGATATTATGTTTAGTGAAATAAGCCAGACACAAAATGATGAATATTGTATGGGCTCACTGATAGGAACTAATTACAATGAGTAAATTTATGATTGAGCTGGACTATGAAAAGTACAGGTTGGTGGGAGATGGAGTGTGGGATGAGAAGGGGAAGAAGATGCTGGATGTATGTAGAATGTTTAATATGGTCAAATGTAAATATGTGGTAATGGTTGAACTTGATGGTAACAAATTATAATGAATGTAACAAACACTGTTAATTTATGGTTGTGAGTGTGGCTGAAATGAGTATTCAAGGAAGATTAATGTTAGCTGGAGGACAGCTGGACGATAATATTGGCAATGTATAATAATGATTTTGAAAGTAGACAAGGATTGTGGTTAATAATACAAATACAGGAATGTTCTACTACAGGGTGTTAAGAATGTGATGATACACGGGGAAATTGCAACAAATGTAATTTATGGACTAATTAACAACAACATTGTAATGTTTCTGTAGGAAAAGTAAAGTTGGTACTATGTAATTCTAAAGGTAAAAAAAAAGAATATGGGGTTTGGTTTTGTGAGGTATGAATACAATTAAGCATTTTTTTTCCGTTAATAAGGAGACCTTGACTATATCACTTAACTAGTCTCTGTTCATCTGTATCTTTCTGAACACTAGAGGAACAACTGAGTTAGCAGTTGGAATTAGAGGAGATTAAAGTGCCTGAAAAAGAACTTTTTAGGAGTAATGTTCCCATAACATGCTGAGCTGCCTTTTGCTGTTCTTTTATTTCTGTGAATTTGAAATAAAGTTGTTAAAAAAATTGTTTTTTTATTTTGTACATCAAACGATATTAGGAAAATGAAAAGAAAACCTATAGAACAAGAGAAAATAGTTGCATATTATACATAACGATCTATCCAGGATATATAAAGAAATCTTATAACTCAATATCATAAAGACAAACAATCCAATTTAAAAATAGACAAAGTACTTGAATATACATTTCTCCAAAGAAGATATAAGAATGGCTAACAAGCACGTGAAAAGATGCTTAACAAATCATTAGTCATTAGAGAAATAAAAATCAAAACAACCATTTCCCAACAACTAGAAGGGCTATAATAAAAAAAATTAAAAACATGAGTTGATAAGGATATGGAGAAATTGGAACTCTAGTGTACTGCTGGTGGGAATGTAAAATGGTACAGCCACTGTGTAAAACAGTTTGGTGGTTCCTCAAAAAGTTAAACATATAATTACCATTTGACCGGGCAATTCCACACCTAGATATATACCCAAAAGAATTGAAAACAGGGAAACGGACTTGGCCCAGTGGTTAGGGCGTCCTACCACATGGGAGGTCCGCGGTTCAAACCCCAGGCCTCCTTGACCCGTGTGGAGCTGGCCCATGCGCAGTGCTGATGTGCGCAAGGAGTGCCCTGCCACGCAGGGGTGTCCCCCATGTAGGGGAGCCCCACGTGCAAGGAGTGCGCCCTGTAAGGAGAGCCGCCCAGCGCGAAAGAAAGTGCAGCCTGCCCAGGAATGGCGCCGCCCACACTTCCGGTGCTGCTGACGACAACAGAAGCAGACAAAGAGACAACAGAAGCGGACAAAGAATCAAGACGCAGCAAACAGACACAGAGAACAGACAACCGGGGGAGGGGGGGAAATTAAAAATAAATAAATAAATATTTTTAAAAAAGAAGAATTGAAAACAGGTATACAAATACATGTACACAAATTCATAGCAGCACTAATCATAATAGCTAAAAAGGTGGAAAGAGTCCAAATGACCATCAACAGATACACAGATAAATGGATAAACAAAATGCGGTACAACATACAGTAAAATATTATTCAGCCATGAAATGGAAGCAAATGTTGATACAAGCTACAACATGATGAAACTTGAAAACAAGCTAAGCAAAGCCAGACTCAAAAGGTCACATACTGTGCCATTCATTTTATATGAAATATCCAGAATAGGTAAATCCACAGAGACAGAAAGCAGATTGCTGGTTGCCAGGAGCTGGGGAGAGGGAAATGGGGAATGACTGCTTAATGGGTACAAGGTTTTCTTCCTGGGTGAAAATATTTTGCAACTTGATAGAGGCAGGGTTGCACAACACTGTGAATGCACTCTAAGCCACTAAATTATGCACTTCAAATCGTTTAATTTTGCTATATGAACATCACTCCAATTTTTTAAAAAGAGGGCAATGAAAATAATTTACATATCAGTGATAGCAAACAAAGAAAGGGAAGATAGAGACAATAGACGGTGCTATAAATTAACTATAAAACCCAAATAATGAAAGACATGAGAAGTAGATTTAAGATTCTCAGGAGAAAGAATTGATGTTTTACTTAGCATTTCTTATTTTATGCAAAAAGGCTGCAAAGCATTTTTCCTATTAGAAAATCATTTACATCCACTAACATGCAAAAAAAGCAACACATTATAGCAGGGAAAAAGCACTGAATTGAAGGTTGGGATCCCAGGTTTTAACTTGCTCTGTAACCATCTCTGAGGAAAATCATTTAACTCCTTCTCTAGGTTTTGATTTCTTTATAAAATGAGATGATAATACTACTAATAAAAGCAACATCAAAAAAAGATGACAGGAATACAAACAAGAGTAACATTTACAAGCATTTACAACAGTGTGCCAGGCAGTGGTGTATTTTACAAGTATTAATATATTTAATACACAACCCTATGAAAGAGGCACCTATTATTATCCCCACTTTAAAGATGAGGAAACTGAGACATAGAGGATTAAGTAGAAGAGCCATACAGTCTGGCTCCATGGCCCATGTTCTTAACAATCATGTTATACTTGATCTCTAAGACCTTTTGGGTTTATGTACATTTAAGGCAACTTAGGGTTATTATTAACCCTTCCGCTTCAGCCACCACTTAGCAATCAACATTCTTGAAATATGCTAAAAGCCCTGCTCTCAATGACATTTAACTTTGCCATATGTGCAATACCAACAGACCTCTGATGAAGGATTACAATGGAAAGAAACAGGCTCATTTGTATCTGGTTATCTGTGTGAGATACAGCCAAGTGCCAAACAGCCCAGGGGGGATTTTCACATCACTCAAAATTCTTCTGAAATCAGGTCTAATAATTCTTTTTCAACAAAGTCTGGGTCACGAGTCTCGTTAGAGTGCCTATTAAACTGTTCAGGGAAACAGATATTTCAAATATCCAATTAACAGGTATAATGCCACACAGATGATCAGGTATATTTCTAGATCAGTGGTTGGCAGATTTTTTTCTATAAAGGGCCAGACATTAAATATTTTAGGTTTTGAAAACCACAAATGATATCTGTCACACATTCCTCTTTGTTTTACTTTTAAATTCTAAAAAAAAAAATGCAAAAACGATTCTTGGCTAATAGGTCACACAAAAACACGTGCTGGAGGGAGCAGATGTGGCTTGAGCACAGAGTACCTACTTCCCACATGGGAGGTCCCAGGTTCGGTTCCTGGTGCCTCCTAAAAACAAAAATAAACAACAAGCAAACAAGAGTAGGGGCCAACTCAGGGGAGTTGATATGGCTCAGTGGCTGAGCACAGGCTTCCCTCTTAAGAGGTCCTGGGTTCAATCCCCAGCCCCCACTACTCCGGTACCTCAAAAAAAAAAAAAAAGTAAAGACAATCTATGGTCAATAAGGACTCATGAGAGGTTTCTGACAGTGTATAGTCATGATCAGAGCTGCATTTTAGGAAGGTTATTCTGGCAATGACACATATGTTCAATTGGAGGAAGAGGAACATCAGAATACCAGTAAGAAGACTATATATATTATCAAAATCCACACATATTAGAAGTAATGAGGTCTCAAACTGTACCAAAAGCAATGATAAAGTGGAAAAAGAAAAAGAGAAAGAGAGTGAAAAGAAATAAAGGTAGAGATAGAATCAAAAGTACTACATAATTAATATCAGGAGTTAAAAATGCTTTTTGACCTTGAATAAAAGGGGGAAATGGAAAGGACAAGTGAGTTTATATGGCTAAGAGTCTTCAAAAAAGAGCCGGGAGGTCATCAGAGGGGTCGCCCTTACGCACACCTCAGCAGAGTCCCAGAGACAGATAAAGTAGATACAACCCCAGGTATTGGTTCTTGTGAGGGCTACAGAAACCCACAGGTTCTATGGTCATGGCAGATGGAGTTCAGTGCCATGTCAGTTGGCCCTTCTTTGGAGTTTGTGTTCCTGAGTGTGAGGGAGTTGGACTCAGATCTTTGTTCACAAGCTTCTCCTGTTACTTTTACCAGACCTGTAGTTGACGCTGGGGTTTAGTGTATACTCAGGGGACCTGAATCTCTGGACTGTCCATGTGATAGCCAGGCCCTGAGCCTCAACAGACTTGCAACTCCTAGCCTCTGGTTTATTGGACTTACCCCAGCCAGCTAACAGGGAGGTGAAGATCAACCACCACACCAGGGAGCCAAGAGTGCTTGCAAACAGGAGAACTACATCCATCATCCAAGTGAAATCTAAGCACCCTCTCGATACAGAGGTGGAGTGGACATAGCCATCCCAGGGTCCACAGAATGGAGGAGTGGAGTATGGATTGGAGTGGACTTGCTGATGCTCTATTCTGGAATTGGTGTGATTAGTGATGGAAGTAAATGTGGCGTTGAGGTGGAGAAAGTGGCCATGATGGCACCTGGGAGTGGGGAGTGGGAAGAAGAGATGTGATGTGGGAACATTTTCAGGACTTGGAGTTGTCCTGGGTGGTGCTGCAGGGACAGTTACTGGACATTATGTGTCCTCCCATGGCCCACTGGGTAGACTGGGGGAGAGTGTAAACTTAAATGTGGACCATTGACCATGTGGTGCAGCAGTGCTCATAGATGTGCTCACCGAGTGCAGTGAGTGTCCCGTGATTTTGGAGGAGGTTGTTGTTGTAGGAGGAGTGGGGTGAGGGGGTTGGGGGGTATATGGGAACCTCATATTTTTTTAATGTAACATTAAAAAATAAATAAAGACAAAAAAAGAGTAAAAAAAAAAAGGTACTACATAACTGACTGAATTTGTGCTGATAGAAGAAAACAGGTAAGAGGTTTGGGCACATCTAGCAGACTATGAGCTGTTACTCTGTACAACCTTTAAGCAAAGGAATAAATTGAAAGTATGCTTTAGGAAAATAGAACAGGCAGTGGTTAAGTAAGAAAGGGTGGATACAAAGTGTCTACAGGCCATAGGTCCACCCAGAAAATACTGTAGTAAATCTAGCCCTATGGGGATGCCAGTCTGAGTTTGGATTATAGCAATGAGGATGGAAAAGTAACCATGGGTACAGTTATTTCAAAGAACAAATAAATAAATAATTTTAAAAACCTAGTGACTGATTAGTAGAGCAGATAAAGGGAAAATATCAAAACTCAAAGATTTGAGAACTGGATAAATGGATAGATGATTAATAAAGACAGGAAAAATCAGAAGGGAATATAAACCTGAAGAGAAAAAGGAAGAGTTCCATTTGGATACAATGTAATAATATGGAAATGACAGGTGCCTAAACAGAAATGGTCAGAAACCACTTAGACATAGAGAACTAAAATTCTGAGGAATAAGCTACACTACTGATGATGACCAAGGAGTGTATCCCAATAGAACTTTTAACGACCTAGAGCTACAAAAGGCTTAGTCATTCACTCAATGAATATTTATTACATTATTATTAATGCCAGGCACAGTGCTAGGCACTGGGATAAATCAATGAAGACAACAAACACTGTCCCCTGCACTTACCGTTTAAAGTCTAGTAGGAAAGAGGGATGAGTAAACAAGCAATCAGAGTATAACTGGATATGGGAAGTGGATTTGGTTCCATGGATAGAGCATCCACCTACCACATGGGAGGTCCAGGGTTCAAACCCAGGGCCTCTTGACCCGTATGGTGAAGCTGGCCCGCGCGCAGTGCTGATGAACGCAAGGAGTGCTGTGCCACGCAGGGGTGTCCCCCGCATAGGGGAGCCCCATGCACAAAGAGTGTGCCCCATAAGGAGAGCCACCCAGCACGAAAAAAGTTCAGCCTGTCAAGGAATGGCACCGCACACATGGAAAGCTGATGCAGCAAGATGACGCAACAAAAAGAGACAAAGATTCCCGGTGCTGCTGATAAGAATACAAGCGGACACAGAAGAACACCCAGCGAATGGACACAGAGAACAGACAACTGGGGCGGGGGGGGGGGGGCAGGGAAGGGGAGAGAAAGAAATAAAAAATAAATCTTTTAAAAAAAAGAACATAACAGGATAAAGGTCAGGGACTAGGGAAATGAAATGCAAGGTGCTATAAGGGCATATAAGAGGGATTTCCAACTGGACTGAAGGGGGATGTCACAGACACTTTCCATGGAAATGGGATCTGAGCTAAAACTGAAATCAACAAATTTCAGAATAGTTTTATAAAAGTCTTAAGGGTAGGATGCTTAGAAATGAGATACCAGATCACAGGAAAACCTCCTAAGCCATTAATTACTCTTAGGGCAAAAGAGAGCTACTGAAATTATTTGAATAAAGGAGGGCTTGATCACTACTTCAGAAAGGCAAGTCTAGCTACAATGTCAAGAACCAGGACTGAAGTGGATGTTTACAGCCACCATCGGCAGTGATTCAATGAGAGAAGGACAGGGCCAGGATGACACCTCTTTTCTGACTTGAGAAAGGTGGACAGTGGTACTATTCACTGAACTAAGGAATATAACGGGAGCAAGGTTCTAGAGACGGGGAAGGGAGTTGAGCAAAGTTTGGAATTTGTAAAGCCTGCGTGTCTCTGAAATATCCAAGCAATTTGACACAAGTCTAGATATATGGAACTACAGACTGGAGATGTAGAATTGAGAGCGATCTACATCACCCAGGTACAATGTGTTAATGAGAAGAAAAGAGGGTTCAAGTGAAAGCTTACACACAGTAGTATAAAGGCTCCACTGAAGATTTTTTTCCATGTAGGATCCAACTGTTTTAAAACCATTAAGAAAGCTTTGTAAATAGCCCTTCGACTTACTTGGGTAGAATAAGAATTCATGGTGTATGAGGGGGAAAAAAAGACTCATTCTACCACTTGAGCACATTTTTACATGCAATATTTACTTGTACCACTCCTCCTAAAACAGGTACCTGATGAATCAAGAGACAGCCTGAGCTCCTATATGCATATGGTCATTTGTACATTAATATACTTTCAATCGTCAGCCAGGTTTAAATTAAGAAAAATTTTGGAAGTATCTCTGTTAAGCATCTTCAAGCCTTGGATACTCTGTGCGTCTGAGTTTTGATGAAGACCAGATGCTGAGCTGTTAAGGAGGGAAGGTGAGACCTCCTCTTAGACCAAAACCTAAGCTGAATATGTGCATTTCTTCTGATCTGGCCCAAGGTTTGAAATAACAGTGGATGTTTTCACTTTCCTTCAAAACAGAAGCAATGAGAAATGAAAGTGTTCTTAAGCAAAGGCAGCTAGATATGAAACTGAAAGTCTATTTTTTTGTTAAAGTCAACAGAGATGATAAGATTATTGCTCATGCTTCAATGTTTTAAACTAAACTCAGAAAACAATTACAGTTAATCATAATCGCGCACTCCAAGTATGAAGCTGACTAATGCATCCTCAATGCTATTCCATGATGTGAGGACTCAAAGGGACCCTTCTAAAGTAGTTACCTCTTAAGTGAAAAGTATATTTTAGAAGAGAGTAGAGATAGGAGCAACATGATCCTAGCAGACTTCAACCATTTTCTTGTGGAAAAATGTTTACTAAGTTTATTTTAAATCATGGGACTAAAAAAGTAAGACACAAACTCAGCCCTAACAGGGTTTATGCCCTATGTGATTGGAAGAAAAGATATATACACAAATTATACACATACACACATTATATAACTGATGGAAGATACAAGAGTGGAAGTTATGAGAGAAGGAAGAGTAGACAATACTGATATCATGTTAACTAGAATTACTGAAGAGAGGGGGGAAAAGGAGATACAGCTTTGTAGAAAAACAGCTTAAACTGAAATTGACTTAGAAAAAATTGGTCAAGAATGACTTCATTACAAACCTAAAAGAGAATATAAAAACAAGTTTTCAAAATTTTAAACAAAATAAAATTTCAAACTCTTTAAAAGCTATGATGAGAATCAGTCTAGAGCTCTGTTTCTGTTTACTTTTCAAGAATCTGAAACATCTACATGAAAAACCACACTTGACTTTGGATTTTCTAGTATTAAAATTCTGAAAAGCTAAAAAATTGTGCTAAGAAGACAAGATGCTCCAGATTCATAACAGGAAAAGGGGTATTTTCCCAGACTATTGTCTGGCTTCAATGAAAAGAGAGAATGGAGACCACACTGCAGCAGCAGGATTTATAAATATGAATTACAGGATAAAATGATTTTCAAACATCTGTCAGAAGTTAATTTGATCCAAGAGAAAGAAGGAGAAAAAAGACTGCAGGAAACTAACACAGAATGACTAATATGTGGAAGTCCCATGGGCTTCAGTGGGTTCACGGCCTTACAGGCAGTGAATGCCCACCCTACACTAATAAATACCCCAAGTCTGTAGAACAAAGCACTGAACCTTTCAAAGTGCTTTGACATCTATTCTCTTATTTGATTCTCACAATGTACATCTACTGAATATAGAGAATAACTGAATAAATGTAAAGATAGAGACTTGGTATTCTAAACATGTTCTATGAAGTCAGAAGAAATGCAGAGATGCCATATAGCACAATGGTTAAGAGAACAAGTTTTCAAATAAGCCAGATCTGGGTTAGACTCATGGGTCTGCCACTTACTAGCTATGTGTTCTTGGGTCAGTAGTTTGTTTTCTTCTAGGGTACTCTGACTATAAAAGAGGATTATCATGATTTTAAAAACACATAAAATAACATACAGTGCTTGCTTTGGCAGAACATATACTAAAATTGGAACGATACAGAGATTAGCATGGCCCCATGCAAGGATGACATGCAAATTCGTGAAGCATTCCATATTTTTTGTAGACTCAATTTTTTTCTTAAAATAAAGACATTTTCACATACACACAAAAAAATAAAATAGGTACTCACTAATTGAAAACTAACAATGGTAGTTTTCAAAAGCTTCATACCCACCTGGTGTAATACTGTTAATAGGGTATCACATCCGCTCAAATAGTTCAGAAACAAAGTTTTACTGGGAATTTAAGTTGGATGTTTAAAATAAAGCAGGCAGCTATTACAAACAGTTTTTGATGATTTGTCTAATCTTTGTTTTTTGCATTTTATATGAAGGGGATCAGGAGAGGAAAACCTAAATAAAATATGTACACAGATGAGCTAGCTTTATGATTTATCATCCTTTCTTCGACAATGTACTAAGAGACCTAGATAGAAATTATACCATATTCCTTTCTCTGGTGTAAAAACATAGGCTACTTGGGACACTCAATCCCAATTTCTGAGTGTTCTGCTAGTATACTGTGTGGAACATGCTTTGGAAACAAGTTAGTATACATTAATATGACTAGCAACAGGAAATAGCCATCTTTTTTATTTCTCAATTCTATAAAGTTAATTAAATGGAAACTAAATGATGAAAGAACCCTCAAAAAGAAATTAAATGACAGAAATCAGCTAGCCACCATCATTAAATAGATGACATGGTAGATATAATAGAGAAACTACATATCTAGAAAAAGAGAGACCTGTGTTCTGATCCTAGTTCTGCCACTAACTCACCTCGATATCTTGGCTGTTAACTTATTTCCCAAGTACTTACTGTATATCTATTAAATGCCTGGTACTGAGCCTGGTATCAGAGATAAAATATTAAGATACAATTTCTACACTTTAGGAAAGGAGACAGGTCATAAAAAATAATAAATTGACACAACTGCTGACAGAGGTATGTAGAAAGGGCTTCAGAAGCAAAGAGTAAGGGGCAATTCATGGTACAGAAATGGCTAAGTCACACAGTTAAAGTAAGTTGTTTTACCACTCTGTGACGCAATTTCCCTATAAAGCAAATAATGCTAATTATCATTGCCCTACAGGGCTGTTGTAAGGATAGAGTCAAGTCAGTAATAGGCAATACCTTAAAGACTTAACTAAGTATGTATTGATACTGCTATTATTATTTTAATAGCTATGTCTAAATTGTCTATAGCACAGAATTAACTTGTCAGATTCCACAGGACATAATGCATTCTAGGCCTCCATTTCTTCATCAACGAAATGAGGGTACTGGGCTAGATAACTCTAATATTTCCTCTAATGCTAACCACCTAATTCAGATTTTCTTTAAAGAAGAGGAAACTAAAAGTAAGGGAATTTAAGTGCTTTGCTCAAGGAACACAATTAGTACCAGAAAAAAATCCAGGATTAGAATTCAGGTTTTCTATTTTCCAAAAGTATCATGTCTTGAGGAATATAAAAGAAGCATTTTCATTTGTACAGGTTCTCAAAATAGACCCTGCAACTTACTGTTGTGTTGTTCTTAAATCTTCAATCTCAGCTTGACTATGCACTTAAGATGCTTAAGTTCTATGACTATTTTTGTGAAATTAATCACCAAAATGCTATTTAAATTCTCACAATTTCATATCTAATCCTTCTTACTTGGATTCTACTCCTGTGCCATTTTCCCCCATTAGCATGAACAAACATTGCCATCTACTGGACTCTAAAGATATTGCCGCTATAGTTTTTATTTAGAGAAAAGAACTCTTACTGGTCTAATGCTTTTTGGACTGAGTACATCAAGAGTACAACTAGTTAGAGCTGTTATGCCAGTTTAGTAGAATTACATAAAAGTAATACTCCAAAAGTTGAGGCTGGGGATACGGTAGGATGGAAGAAAGAAACAAGATTCCCTCAAGATTTGTATTCTCAATTATGGTTATCATAGTCCAAAACACAGCAAGCATTCAGTAATAAATTTTTATTGAGTGCCTACTACATACCAAGCACTGGACAAGGGATACAATGGTGATAAAATGGTAAGCAGTAGAGATATAATCTCTCTCTTTACTAGGGTTTAGTTTAGGGTCTAGTGAATAGCAGTTTCCATTTATTACTGAACTTTACTCATATGCCAGGCTTGGAATATACATTTAAAATATTTAATCCCTGAAAAGACTGCTATTAGGTAGGAACTATCACCATTTGCAGATGAAGAAACAAACTCAAAGATTAATCAAATTGTACAAGATCTCATAAGTAAAAAGGAGTCATGGCCTAGAATTAAACCCACAACAATCTGATTCCAAAACCTGTATTTTTAACCACCAGGAATATGCATTTGCCCTAAAAAAATAATGAGTGGTTGCCAAAAGGAAATCCAACCAAAGATAATCTTTTAAAAATATCTATATTAAATGCAAAATCCTGAATGGGGATCTGAAAAGCTTCCAGCTTATTGGATAAACAGCTGACCCAACAGCCTTTCATACACCACACTCCCCTAAATACCATCTTAGCAGTTAAACCCACCTAAAAAACATTTCTCCAGGCTACCTATCCTTACTCACAAACCTCCTCTACCTCAACTTCATACTACAAAAATGTTCCTCTCTGGCTCTCCATAGTCCACAAACATGAAAACTTCTTGAGGTTCTCTTTAAATTATTTAAGGTTCTGCTATAATCCAGTTGTATTAGGTGAAAGATCCAAACAAAAGACAACGAAAATAATTTTTCAGAACTAACCCCATTTGTAAGCTGGAGATGACCAGGAATATATGCTGTTTTATCTCCTTACTAAAAGAATAGACTCTTTAATCCCGGAAAAATAGAGGACAGACTAAAATGGCCTGGAAGAAAATCTTCTAGGGTTTAGGACACCAGGTGAAGGCTGGACACTGCCTAGAAGAGAGAGGGACAAAGGAAGAGAATCCCAATGACAAAACTCACACACACTCCAACTAGGCACAGGGCTGTGAGGGCTGGTAAAGAGTACCATTTGCTGGCAGACCAAGCAAGGACATGTGAAAAAATTAAAAATAAATAGGTAAGTGCAGATTTTTCCAGGCTTTATAGCGCTCCCCAAAGCCCTGGGAAGTAGGTCTGCAACCCATTACTGGCTCCAGAGCCCAATTTTGAGAAACTAACATGGACAATCCTAATAATCAAGGTCAAACCAAGAATCAAAGAGCAGCAGTAACACACAGTCTCCCACCACTAAGTACCTATGAAACAGAGAGAAATTGAGCATCTGAGTAAACTACCATCCTAATCAGATAACTAGACATCAGCAAAAAATTATAAGCTAAATTAAGAAAATGGAACACATGGCCCAAGAAAAGGGATATAACAAAGCACCAGAAGAAATGCAGATTTGAAACAACCAATTAACAAGAGGCACACAAATTTCCAAAATCAAATTAATGAGTTGAAGACAATTTGGCTAAAGAGATAAATGACACCAAGAAGACACTGAGTGAACACGAAGAAGAATATGAAATATTGAATGGAAAAGAAAAGAACACATGGGAACAAAAGACACAAAAGGTGAAATCAAATGATATTGCAGGGACAGGTGCTGGACATTATATATACTGCCATAACCCACTGAATGGACTGGGGGAGAGTGTAAACTACAATGTAAACTATTATCCATGCGGTGCAGCAGTGCTCCAAAATGTATTCACCAAATGCAACGAATGTGCCATAATGATGAAAAAGGTTGTGGATGTGGGAGGGGTGGGGTGGGGTGGGTGTAGGGTATACGGGAACCTCTTATATTTTTTAATGTAACATTTTTTGTGATCTATGTGTCTTCAAAAAAATACAATTAAAAATAATTTTTAAAAAAACATACATTAGAGGCATACAACAGTAGACATGAAATGACAGAAGAAATTAAGTGATACCAAAGATAAAATAGCTGGAATTGAAAAGAAAAAGAACAGAGAGAAAAAAGAATGGAAAACATTGAGCAGGGGTGCAGGGAGTTGAATGACGATAAAAAACACAACAAATGTGTGTAATGGGAGTTCTGGAAGAAGAAAAGAAAGGAAAAGGGGTAGAAAGAGTATCTGAGGGAACAGTAGCTGAAAATCTCCCAATTCTCATATAAGAAATGAACTTAAATGTCCAAGAAACACACCATATCTCAATCAGACTAAATCTGAACAGACCTACTCTAAGATACATTCTACTCAGAATATCAGAAGTCAAAGATAAAGAGAACATTCTAAGAGCACCAACGGAGAAGCAAACCATCACATAAAAGGGACACACAGTAAGACTTAATGTGGATTTCTCATCAAAAACCATGGAGGCGAGAAGACATTGGTATCATAAGATTAGGATACAGAAAGAGAAAAACTGCCACCCAAAATTCTTTATCCAGCAAAACTGTCCTTCAAATATGGAGAGGGAAGTGGATTTGGCCCAACAGATAGGGCATCCACCTACCACATGGGAGGTCGAAGGTTCAACCCCAGGGCCTCCTGACCCGTGTGATGAGCTGGCCCATGTGCAGTGCTGATGTGCGCAAGGAGTGCTGTGCCATGCAGGGGTGTCCCCAGCATAGGGGAGCCCCATGCACAAGGAGTGCGCCCCATAAGGAGAGCCGCCCAGCACGAAGAAAGTGCAGCCTGCCCAGGAATGGTGCCGCACACAGAGAGCTGAGGCAGCAAGATGACACAAAAGGAGACACAGATTTCGGGTGCCACTGACAAGAATACAAGCAGACACAGAAGAACACATGGCGAATGGACACAGAAAGCAGACAATTGGGAGGAGGGGCATGGAAGGGAAGAGAAAAAAATTAAAAATAAATCTTAAAAAAAATATATGAAGGAGACTATAAAATATTCACACACAAAGAGAAACGAAGAGAGTTTATGAAAAAGAATCCCCCATTGCAAGATATATTAAAGGAAACATTAGAGCCTGAAAGAAAAAGGCAAGAGAGAGGCTTGGAGTATAAAAAGAATAGCAGAGAGGATAAACTAAAGAGTAAAATGACAGACAAAAATAGGATATGACATATGAAAGCCAAAGAATAAAATGGTGGAAGCAAATAATGCATTTACAGTAGTATCACTGAACGTAAATGTATTAAAAACTCCCCATTCAAAAGATTCAGGCTGACAGAATGGATATAAAAACATCCATATGATGCATATAATGGACTCACCTTAGACCCACGGATACAAACTGGCTGAAAGTGAAAGGCTAGAAAAAGATATTTCATGCAAAGAGTAACCAAAAAAAAGAGCAGGGAAACTATACTAATATCAGACAAAACAGACTTTAAATGCAAAAAAGTTATGAGATACAGAAGGCCATTATATATTAATAAAAAGGACAATCCACCAGGAGGATATAAAAGTCATAAACACCTATGCACCCAACCAAGGTACCCCAAAACATAAGAGACAAACTCTGGCAAAACGGAAGGGAGAAATAGACATTTCTACAATAATCGTTGGAGAAGTCAACACACCACACACATCACTAGTTAGAACAACCTAACAGAAGATCAAAAAAGAAACAGAGAACTTGACCAGTATGATAGACCAATTAGACCTAACAGACATACACAGACCACTGCATCCAAACTTAGTGGGTTATACCTTCTTCTCAAGTTCCCCCCGGATCCTCCTCCAGGATAGACCACATGTTAGGGCACGATGCAGCTCTTGATAAATTAAAAAGATTGAAATTATACATAGCACCTTCTCAGATCATAATGGAATGAAACTGAAAATCAATAACAGACAAGAAAGAGATAAATTCACAAATGTGTGGAGGCTAAACAACATACTTCTAAATAATCAGTGGTTCAAAGAAGAAATTTCAAGTGAAATCAGTAAATATATTGAGACAAATGAAAACAAGAATATACCTTATCAAAACTTATGGGATACAGCAAAGGCAGACTTGAGAGGGAAATTCATAGTCCTAACTGCAAATTTTAAAAAAGAAAGAGCAAAACTCAAAGATTTAACTGAACAACTGGAGAAACTAGGAAAAGAACAGCAAACCAATCCCAAAGTAAGCAGGATAGAAATAAAGATTAGGGCAGAAATAAATGAAATTGAGAACAAAAAAACAATGGAGAAAATCAACAAAACCAAAAGCTGGTTCTTTGAAAAGATCAATGAAATTGACAAACCCCTAGCTAGACTAACAGAAAAAAGAGAGAAGATGCAAATAAATACAATCAGAAATTAAAGTGAGAAGTTAAAATTGATCCCACAGAAATAAAAAGGATCATAAGAGGATATTATGAGAAACTGTATGCCAACAAACCAGACGACCTAGATGAAATGGACAAACTCCTAGAAAGACACAAGCAACCTACACTGACACTATAAGAAATACAAGAATTTAAAAAAGATTGAATCCATCATCAAAAATCTCTCAACAAAGAAAAGTTTAAGACCAGATTGTTTCACAGGTGAATTCTACCATGCATTTTGAAAAGAATTAACACCAATCCTGTTTAAACTCTTCCAAAAAAATGAAGAGGAGGGAAAATTACCCGACACATTTTATGAAGCCAACATCACCTAATACCAAAGCCAGATAAAAACACTATATGAAAAGAAAATTACAGACCAATCTCTCTAATGAACATAGATGCAAAAATTCCCAACAAAATGCTTGCAAATCGAATCCAACAGCACATCATGAGCACATCATGACCATGTGGGATTTATTCTTGTTATCTAAGCCTGGTTCAACATAAGAAAATCAATTTCAACATAATATACCACATTAACAAACTGAAGGGAAAAAAAAACCACATGATCATCTTAATTGACAAAATTCAGCATCCTTTCTTGATAAAAACACTTCAAAAGATAGGAATAGAAGGAAATCCCTCAATATGATAAAAGGCATATATGAAAACCCCACAGCCAACATTGTACTCCATGGGGAAAGTTGAAAGCTTTCCCTCTGTAGCAGTTTGATATGGTCCATGAATTCCAAAAACAGATATCAGATTATATTTGTAAACTGGTCTATATCTGAGCATGATTAAATTATGATTAGGGCTTTGATTGGGCCACGTCAGTAGGGTGTTGAGTCCCTGCCCCTTGGTGGGTGGGGACTCACAGATAAAAGACATGGCAAAAGGGAAACGGACTTGGCCCAGCGGTTAGGGCGTCCACCTACCACATGGGAGGTCCGTGGTTTAAACCCCAGGCCTCCTTGACCCGTGTGGAGCTGGCCCATGCGCAGTGCTGATGCGCGCAAGGAGTGCCGTGCCACGCAGGGGTGCCCCCACGCAGGGGTGCCCCCACGTAGGGGAGCCCCATGTGCAAGGAGTGTGCCCGTAAGGAGAGCTGCCCAGCGCGAAAGAAAGTGCAACCTGCCCAGGAATGGTGCCACACACACTTTCTGTGCCGCTGACGACAACAGAAGTGGACAAAGAAACAAGACGCAGCAAACAGACACAGAGAACAGACAACCGGGGGAGGGGGGAATTAAATAAATAAAAATCTTTAAAAAAAAAAAAAAGACATGGCAAAGGACAGAGCTGGAGTTTTTGATGCTGGAGTTTTGAGCTGAAGACTGGGAAGTAAACACACAAAAGAACACAGAAGAATAGAAGATGGCTCCTTCAACTCAGCAGAAGCCCTGGGGAAAGAGACAGAGCTGGTCACCTGATGGTCTACAGCTGGCCTTCTGGAGCGAGGCAAAGGCTGGAGAACCTCATAGTCTACAGATGACCTTGTGAAGAAAACAGAGGAGCTGAGCCCAGAGAGAAATGAACACCGGGAAGATAGGAACCCAGGAAGCCTGAACCCTGGCAGATGTCAGCAGCCATCTTGCTCCAACAAAAGGCAAAAGTCTTGGGTGAGGGAAGTAACTTATGCTTATAGCCTGGTAACATTAAGCTTCTACCCCAAATAAATACCCTTTATAAAAACCAACCTATTTCTGGAATTTTGCATTAACACCCCTTTGGCTAATACACCCTTAAAGATCAGGAACAAGACAGGGATGCCCACTGTCACCACTGTACTGGAGTTCTAGCTAGAGCAATTAGACAAGAAAAAAAATATTAAAGGCATCCAAATAGGAAAAGAAGAAGTAAAATTCTATTTGGGGATGACATGCTCCTATATTTAGAAAATTCTGAATTATCCATGACAAATCTAGCTAAGTTAATAAATGAGTTCAACAAAGTGGCAGGATACAAGAGCAACATACAAAAATCAGTAATGTTTCTGTACATTAGTACTGAACAAATTGAGGAGGCCATTAGGGGGGAAATTCCATTTACATTAGCAACAAAAAGACTCAACTACCTAGGAATCAATTTAACCAAGGAAGTACAGGACCTATATGCAAAAAGCTACAAAACAATGCTAAAAGACATCAATGAAAACCTAAACAAATGGAAAGGCATTCTGTGTTCATGGATTGAAAGACTAAATATTATGACAATGTCAATGCTGCCCCAACTGATTTATAGATTCAATGCAATACCAATCAAAATTCCAACAGCCTACTTCACAGAAATAGAAAAGGCAATTACCAAATTCATTTGGAAGTGAAAGTGCCCCCAAATAAAGCCAAAATAATTCTAAAAAAGAAGAGTGATATGGGAGGTATTTCACTGCCTGACCTTGAAACATATCACAAAGTTACAGTGGTCAAAACAGCATGGTACTGGCATAAAGACAGACACATCTATCAGTGGAATAGAACTGAAAGTTCAGAAATAAACCTCACCTCTATGGCCAAATGGTTTTTGACAAACCTACCAAGTCCATGTTAACAGAACAAAACAGTCTCTTCAACAAGTGGTCCTGGGAGAACCGGATATCTATAACCAAAAGAATGAAAGAGGACCCTTCTCTCATTACCTATACAAGAAATCAATTCAAAATGGATCACAGGACCATAAAACTACTAGAAAATAATGTACAGACACATCTTCAAGACCTTGTAGTAGGTGGTGGTTTCTTGGACCTTACACCCAAAGCACGTAAAACAAAAGAAAAAACAGGTAAATGGGACCTCCTCAAAATTAAACACTTTTACACCTCACAGGACTTTTTCAAAAGGGTGAAAAGACAGCTGCCTCAATGGGAGAAAATATTTGGAAATCACAGGTCTGATAAGGGTTTAATCCATGATATATAAAGAGATCCTACAATTCAACAATAAAAAGACAAAAGATCCAATTAAAAAATGGGCAAAAGACTTGAATAGACATTTGTCTAAAGAAGAAATACAAATGGCTAAAAAACACATGAAAAAAATGTTCAGCATCACTAATGATTGGGAAAATACAAATCAAAACTACAATGAGATATCATTTCACACCTATCAGAATGGCCACTATTAAAAGGACAGAGAACTACAAGTGTTGGGGAGCATGTGGAGAGATAGGAACACTTACTCACTGTTGGTGGGAATACAGAATACTACAGCCACCATGGAGGACTGTTTGGAAGTTGCTCAAGAAGTTGCATGTGATTTGCGTGTGATTCTGCAATACCAATACTGGATATATACCCAGAAGAACTGAGAGCAGTGACACAAATAGACATCTGCACATATATGTTCAAAGCAGCATTATTCATGATTGCCAGAAGTTGGAAACAACCCAGGTGTCCATCAACCGATGAATGAAAAACAAACCGTGGTCTATTCACATGATGGAATATTATGCAGCAATGGAAAAAATGAAGTCATAAAGCATATGACAACATGGATGAACCTGGAGGACATTATGCTGAGTGAAGCAAGCCAGACACAAAAGGACAAAAACTCTGTGACTGCATTACTATGAACTAAATATACTGTGTAACGTATTGTATGATTCCACTTAAATAAAATGTAAATATAAATCAATTTATAAATATGAAAAAAAAAAAAGAATGAAGGGAGTGGATATGGCTCAAACATCCCACATGGGAGGTCCCAGGTTTGATTCCTGGTGCCTCCTGAAAAAACAAAAAACAAACAACAAGCAAAACAAATGAAAAAAGCAACTCAAGAATGCCAATGTGGCCCAAGGGTTGAGTGCCGGCTTCCCACATATGAAGTCCCGGGTTCAATCCCTGGACCTTGGACCGCAAAAAAAAAGGAATGAAGCTATGATACATGCGACAACCTGGATGAACTCTGAAGCCATCATGTTGAGTGAAATAGGTCAGACACAAAAGGACAAATATTGTGTGATCTCACTGATATGAAATAATTAGAATAAGCAAACTCACAAAGTCAGAATCTAAATATAGGTTACCAGCGGGTGGGATGGGGTTAAGGAATAGGAAGGTAGTGCTTAAAATATACAAAATTTCTATTTGGAATGATGGAAACATTCTGGTAACAGATGCTGGTGATAGCACAACAGCAGTAATGTGATTAACAGCACTGAATTATATACTTGAATATGCTTAAAGGGTGAAATTTTAGATTGTATATATGCTACTAAAATAAAATTTTTTTTAGAACTCCATATGATGGTACAACAGAAACAGTGAATCCTAAAGTAAACCATGGACTATAGATAATAGTACAATTATAAAATGTGCTTTTGTCAGTTTTAACAAATGTACCGAATCAATGCAAGGTGTTAAAAATATGACGGAATATGGGAACCCTGTGTTATATGCGTGATTCTTCTGTAAACCCATGTCTTCTTCCATTGGGGAGCGAGGAGGGAAGGAGGGAAGGAGGGAAGGAGGGAAGGAGAGAAGGATGGAAGTGGGGGCAGGTGGGGAGGAAGCTTATCAAAGCTTGAACTGAGTTTTTAAGAAGTCAGAATGCAAAGCTTTCATTTTGCCAAATCCAATGGGAAATTTTCAGTCTTCATCTTATTTGACCACTCCTTCCCCTTAAAAAACAACAGCAGCAGTGGTAACAATGATAACAAAAAAACTGTCTTTGGTTTCTGGGATTCTATAAGAAATTTCACTCTCTTTTTCTTCTGTATTTCTAATCACTCCTTCTCAATCACTGTTTCCAAAGTATCCTCCTCTATTTGGCCTTTAAGAGGTATTAAAGAAGTCTTCGAGGCTTGGTTACTAAGTCTCCTTTTATACTCAGTGTATACCATGCCCCTAGTCTATCTTATATACATTCATGATTTTTATGACAATATACTTGCCATTGCCACAACATTTAGATCTCTAGCCAAATCCTCTACTTTGAACTCCAGACTCATAGAGCCAACTGCCTACTTAATATTTACTTGGGGATGTCATCAAACTCAGTCTGACCAAATTTTAATTCATGATCTGTCCTCAGCAAACCTGGTCTTCCTCCAGTGTTCCCTAGTTTTCTCAGCATCTGGCACCTTTATCCATCTAGTTACTTCATCCAAACCAGAAACCTAGAAGTCATCTTTAATAGCTCCTTTTTCTTTATACCCAAACTTCAAACCATTACCAGGTTCTAATGATTTTACTCCCTAAAACTTTTTTAAAATCCAAATTTTCTCCATTTCCACCATAATCCTGGTCTAAAGTATCAGTCTCTCTTACCTGATTCTCACTAGTCTCCCCACACATATTCTTGCTGCTTCTAAAATCAGGCCTTCCTTCAGCCACAGTGAAATTATTAAAACACAGATCTGATTCTATCACTGTCATGGTAAAAACCTTCCAACAGCAGTTCACTGCTCTGAGAAAAAATCCTCAACAAGGGTCTGTATGATATGGTCTATGCCTACCATTCCAGCCTCACCTGGTATCATTCCACCCCATCCCTCTGACCTTCTTTCAGTCCCTAAAATTTACCACACCCCCTTCCACTTAATGGCCTTCCAACATGTGGGCCAACTCTGCCTGGAATGGTCTCTCTATTCAGCCCCTACCCCAATCACACTGCTCACTTCTGCTCATCCTGTGAATGTCATCTTAAAAGTCAAGTGCTTACAAAGGACCCTGAGTTCCACATGCTCTCACATCACTTATCACACTTGTGTTTATAACACTGTTAGTTTAATTTACCGGTATTTATCTCTTCATGTGCTCCATGAGAGCACCATTATATCCTTAGCACTTAGAGCACAATGGCTGGCATAAAATAGGTTCTCAAATAATAGTTGTTGAATGAATGGAGTAGCCTAAAAAAACAGCATTTCAGATTACAAAGAGTTATAAAGCAACATGATCACTAAGAGCAAATAATGTATAGACTTTAGAGTTTTATAGATGAAATATTATAATAGAGTAGAAAGAGTACAGGTTTTAGAGGCAGGTATATGTGAAATGTCAGCTCAGCTACATTTTAGATGTGTGTTCTTACAAAGCGCATTCCTCTCAAACTGCTTCCTTATCTAGAAAATGGAAAGGAAAAAACTCACCTCATTTGTTTTTGGCTAGTATTAAATGGCATAAAGAACATGAATCACCTGGCATAGCACTATACATAGTAGTTAAATATGGTTTCTCTGCCTTCTCCTTTCTCTAATTGCCTTCGGATATAGAGACAACCCTGACTTATAACTTTTAACTTGACTGGGTTTCTTGAACTTATTGAAAGTTATGAAAGATATCTGAAACACTTAATAAAACTATTATGCATTTAATCAAAATTTACCATTCTTTCTTAATTCCCAAAGAATTATGTGGAATAAGCAAGAACAGTTACTTCAGATTTTCCTTTAGGAAAACTAATATCTGGATTTTGAAAAGTTGAACATGTCTTGCAAATGAGTTTTCATTTTAAAAAAGTCACCCTAAGCTGCACTAAACAACAAACTTACAATGGTATACAAAACAAGATTCTAATTACACAGAGCTTTTCAGGATATTTACCCTGTACATTATGGCATATCTAAACACACAGCATCACAAGAATCCTCTTACCTTATGTTCAAATGGAGCACCATAGTAGCCATCATTGAGCCCAAAAACTATTTCATTTTGGTTACGGGCATGAATCTAAGAGTGGGAAAAGAAAGGAAAAAAGAAAGAAAGAAAGAAAAAAAAAAAACACCCTTAGTTCTCATTTCAACTGAGTTTTAATATAATCAGAGAATGACAGTTACAACAGGATCTACTTTGATGTTGATAAACAGGCTAGCTTCATCTAAACAACCTGGCAGAAAACAAGCCACTTGGCTAAGATCAGGTGATCAATTAAGAGTTTCCTTCTTTAGTTGAAGGCCTCACACCACCATCAAATGAGATCATAGGCACCATCCTTCACACATATTTTCTACAAACATTTCTTGAGATTATTATGAAAAGGTTATTCCTAAAGTACAGGGAATTCAGAGACATGCTATACATTCCCTGAGCTAAAAGAAAACACAATCCTGTTAGTTTGTATTAATACTTAAAATGTATGAAGCCCTAGGAAAAATATAAAGGACCATTTTTTTTTTATTTTCAGAAAGACAGTTTAAAAATAGTAGTATTCAAGTCCTAAAGTCTGAAATGTCAACTTAATTATGTCTTCATACCCCTCCCTTTCAGATGGAGCTGATTTAAGTCAGTGCCACCCCAAACTAAACTTCACCTCAAAGATGGGGAGAATTAAAACTTAAATATAAGATAAAGAGAGAAAATAACTCAAAACATGAGACTCAAATGTCCAATTGGGAGACATAAAAAAAGATTTAAAGTAGTTACTTGATCAGGAAGATTTTTAAAAATATGTTTCTGGAGTGGAGGTTTAAAGTGGGTGGGGGGAGTGTTCAAGTGGGAGAAAGACAAGAGGGATTACCAGAAGAGAATAGTTGATCTCTTCTTTCCCTAGACAGAAAGAGAAGTGCCAAAGCCTGCAATAGTTAATTCCTGTGAAAGTTTACCTGACTTCTGTACTTCCTACCTCTATTCCGTAGCAAAATTAACCACACACTCGCTGTTTTCTTATATCACTTATTGAACTGAATACAATAATACCAAAAGATGTCTGTAATAATGAATTTATAATGAAAACTAAAAATTAATCAAGTTTCTCATTTTATAAGAGAAAAGAAAAGGCATTATGAAATCAATTTCAAGATTAGGAGAGACCTGAAATTTTATAAGCATAAAATATTTTATACTTATATATTCAAAAGTGAAAAAAAAGATTGCAATTATTTTCATCAAAATGTTAACATTGGTGGTAGCTGGGTAGTGGGATTATGCGTACTTTTTATTCTCTTCTCTGTGTTTTTCAAAATGTTTCGAATTGTCCACAAAAGTCAAATATTGTTTTTAAAATCAGAAGAAAATATGTATCATTAAAGAAAGGGAGATAGGTGGGGGGATAAATAAGGATGAATCTAGCATGAAGGTAATGTTTTTGAAAATGTAACTATTATGAATACGCACATTAGTTTGCTGAAAAGTAAGAGGTAACATGGTTCTAGTGCTTGAAAAGATACTATAAGGAAAATCAAGTGGCGTGGGTTCTAGCTCCAAATTTAACTTTTTCATAAAGAGCTCTTCAAGGGAAGGAATCCTGTCCTCCTTTATCATTATAGTCTGGGTGCCTAGCACTCACAACAAATAGTAATCAATATTAATGGCCCTATGCTTTAAATCCCTCGTCGATAGCAGAAAATACTCTCTGCTCCATATGACATGGGTATCATAAAGATGAAAAGAGATAGCTGGATGTGAAAGTACTTTGGGAAGTTTGACATGAAAAAATATACATATTAAAGAAAAAAAACCTAACAATGTACCAGAAATCAGGCAATCATAAAGGTTAGAAAGATCCCTTTGCTCCTGACTTAGAAAGGAAAAACAGACTTCACAAAACAGGATGCATCATATTCCACACTACTATGCACATTTCTGAGTTTATAAATTATACTAATAAGAAATGTGGATATCTATTGTATTTATTCACCATTATAAATTACTGACAATTATATTGTAAGTCTAATATGAAAAATACAAAATATAGAACTATATTAATATAACCAAAACCAAAACTTCATGTTTTCTCCTCTTGATGAAAAACTGCACACTTTTTAAGACAGTTACAGGCATTCTCATTTTACTTTGCTTCACTTTATTATGCTTTGCAGATATTGTGGTTTTTACAAATTGAAGTCTGTGGTAACCTTACCTTGAACAAGTCTATTGTCCCATTTTTACAACAGCATGGGCTTACTTTGAGTGTCTCTGTGTCAATTTTAATTAATGTATGTACATTGATTTTTAAGACATAATGCTATTGCACATTTAATAGACTACAGTAAAAAACTTTTATATGTCCTGGGAAACCAAAAAGTTTGTGTGACTTGTTTTATTAAAACACTCATTTTATTGCAGTGGTCTGGAACAGAATTCCCAATATCTCTAAGGTATGCCTGTAATTCAAGTCAGTAAAATGAAGTAGAAATATAGCCTAAATACATCAATCACTGTGTGACCTTCAGCAAATCACTTAACCTCTTCTAGCTTCAGTTTTCTCATGTAAATACTGAGGAAAATAACAATACTTATTTCATGCTCCTCAAAAAGTCCTGGGTCAGGAAGCGGCTGTGGCTCAATCAGTTGGGTTCCCATCTACGATATGGGAGGCCCTGGGTTCACATCCGGGGCCTCCTTGTGAAGGCAGGCTCACCCACACGCCGTGGAGAGCCACCCGCCTACAAGTGCCGCAGAGAGCCAGCTCAGCAAGGTGACGCAGCAAAAAAAGGGAGACAAGTGAAAATACAGAAGAGCACGCAGTGAACGGACACAGAGAGCAGGCATCAAGCAAGCCGCAAAGGAGGGGAATAAATAAAAATAAAATACAGGAAAAAGAAGTTCTGGGTCATTGTGTCATGTAAAATGACAGTGTGAAAGTAAAAATAAAATAAAATACAGAAAAAAAAAAAAAAGTCCTGGGTCATTGTGTGCATGTAAAATGATAATGTGAAAGTAAACACATACCCAAACACTAGAGCAGTCTACAACTGCTGTTGTAATTAATACGAAGTTCTAACCACTTAAATTAAGGATAAAAACTCCTGCCATTAGACTTGAATCAGGATGCTAGATGGCCCATGTAAACAATTTGAAAAACTCTCCAAATTCCAACCTGGAGTACAGCTCTTTCCTAACTCCCCTCATAAATCAGGGAGACTAATAGCTGAATGTACCCAGGACTTTGCCATTCTTGTCAACAAAATCCAAGTCAAGTTCAACTCAATTCATGACTTGTGAGGAAAACATCCTGATTCAACTGTTATCCCCAAAGGTTATTCAGGACACTTGAGTTGCATTTATAGCTCTGACTCAAATATGTGACTCTGGACACATTGCATCATCACTCTGGACATGTTGCATCAACCTTACTTTCCTTAATGATAAAATGAAGGAATTAAATTTTACTCTATTGTATCATATTTCTATATCTATGCTCATGTTTTCTCCTCTGGCTAGCTGTAATGTATCATTCAAAAACTCACTAAGGAAGGAGCAGATGTGGCTCAAGCAACCGGTTGAGCGCCTGCTTCCTGCATGGGAGGTCCAGGGTTCAGTTCCCAGTGCCTCCTAGGGAAAAAACAAACAAACAAACAAGCAAACAAATGAAAAAAACAACTTATGGGAGCCAATGTGGCTCAGTGGTTAGGTACCAGCTTCCTATAGATGAAGTTCCAGGTTTTGGTACCTCAAAAAAAAAAATTAACTAAGGACTACTGTGGTGGTTTAGAGCTTTGAATCCTAGAAAAACATGTTCTTCAACTTAACTCATTACTGTGGGCAGGAACTCGTGTAAACAGGACCTTTTGATGAGGATACTTCAGGTAAGGTACCGCCCAAAAGTGAATCAGGATAGGACTTAATCCTATTACTGAAGGCCTTATAGGGAAGGCCACAAAGAGAGAAACAAAGAGGGAGGGGTCGGAAGCTGAAAGTCAAGGAACCCAGAAGGGAAAGGAGACGCCAAAAGAGGCTGACATGTACACTGCTATGGAGAGAAAAGCCAAGGAACAAGGATTGCTGGCAACCAGCCCCATACCACCAGTCTTCTGGGAGAAAGCACTGCCTTGACTGCACTCTGATTTTAGACTTTTCATAACCTCCAAACAGTAAGCCAATAAATCCCCATTATTTAAGCCAACCATTTGCATGGTATTTGTTTTGGCAGGTAGGAAAGTAAAACATCAAATAAACACATGAAAAAATGCTCAATATTGTTTAGTAATTAGAGAAATTAAAATTAAAATCACAAGATACTACTTCACACCCATGAGAATGGCTAAAATTAAAAAGACTGACAATAACAAGTGTCAGCAAAGCTGGAGAGCAAGCGGAACTGTCATATATTGCTGGTGGGAATGCAGAATGGTTCAGTTACTTTGAAAACAGTTTGGCAGTTTCTATAAATTAAAACATGCATTTACTATAAGAACCAGCAATCCCACTCCTTAGGAATTTATCCAAGAGAAATGACAATATAATGTCAACTCGAAGAACTATATTTAAATATGCTTGGCAGCTTTATTTTTTGTAGCCAAAAAATTTTTTTATAAGTCCATCAACTGGTAAATGAATAAACAAATTGTGAAACTGTTACAACCCTACAATAGAATACTACTCAGCATCAAAAAACAACAAACTACTGATACACAAAACAACATGTACAAATCGTAAATGTATTTTATTAAGTGAAAGAAGACATACTCAAGAGGCTACATGCTATATAACTCTATTTATAGAACATTCTAGAAAAAGCAAAATAGGGACAGAAATCAAAGTATAGTTTCCTGGGACAGGGGGTAGGAGAAGGGGATTCACTACAAAGGGGTACAAGGCAACTTTTGGAGTAATGGGTTTAAAACTCACTGAACTTCAACAGGGGAAAGGGGAGCAAAACAAATAAATCTTAAAAAAAAAAAAACTCATTGAACTGTATACTTTAAAAGTGTAAATTTTATTGCAGATAAATTAAATCCCAATAAGACTTACTCCAAAAAAATTTCATTCAGAAGCCAGCACTCCCTGACTCTATCCAGGCTGGTCTAAATACCTCTCCCATGTACTCCCACAGCTCTCTGTGCAGATATTCATCAATCATCAGTTTACCAAGTCTAAGAATCTTGTTTCACTCATTTCTGGATCCTTAACACTAAGAACAATATGTTAATAGAAAACAGATGATCAATCAATGAAACTAACTGATGCTGGTTATTACCCTGATATATCCTAGTCTTACTTTCCTCTATAAATATGTAATTTTATTATTTTATCTGATTTAGAGGGACACTGCTTTTTATATGTGTTTCATAGGTAAGTTTTTTTTTATTTTCTACAAAGATATTACATTCCTAATGGGCTGAAAAATATGTTTTCCATTTCTTTTGTTCTCTGTAATACTGGCGTAACTAACTTTTTAAGGAGACACCTGAATGTTTGCTGATTATCTGAAATCAGGGCAGGTTAGATATAGCAAAGCTGAGTACTTCAAAAAGAGACCATCCCCTGGGATGTGTGAGTTGAAAAGCATAATGAAGATGACCTTCTCTGGCCAAAAACCATCCCTACAGGCCTATAGCCCTGCAATCCCACTGTTACGAAGCACCATCTCCCAAGAAATATAGATACCACTGGAAGAAAAATAAGCAAACACTTAATACCATTCAGAGAGCCAAGTATGGCATGTGAGAAAATAAAAAGGATGTGCCTCAGTGTAAGGTTCTGATTAGCCTGTCTAAAGGCAACAAGTATCTAGTACAAAAAAAAAAGGAAAAAAGTCCTGAACCAAAAAGTCATGTTGTCTAAGTTTTAATTAAGACCAGCCCTAAAATGCAGGAAAAAAAAATATGTAAAAACATAAAAAAATTAAGGAATTTGTAGCAGGCAATAATTTAGTGAAAGGACATGCACTGTTCTGGTCACTATAGGAGATAAAATTTTAGTAAGCAAAATAAGGGCAGAGTTTTGTTTTTTTTAATATGAAAACATACATATGCAGAATTAAAATACTTCTTTAAAAAGAAACATATCAGAAAGAATATATTCAACAACTATTAAGAAAATATCAAGGATATCCCTTGATATCGATGACTAACTAGCATTTTAAGGTTTCATCTAACAGTAGAGCCATAGACATCACAGACTAGAAATGGTATTCATTCCAAAGGGGGATAGGGATTTAGCAAGAACCAAACATATATACCAGTGTGACATAAAACGAAAAGAATGGATTCTTAATCAGCTAGATCTAGATTTAAATCCTAACTCTACCTAGCTGTGTTGTGTGATCTTGGGCAGTTTCTTAAACACTCTGAGGTGCAAATTTCACATTTGGAAAATGACGGTAATAAAATCAACCTTCACAAGGTTGCTATAAACATTAATTGTAATAATCTAGGTCTGGGATGACAAATAGGTTTCACTTCATAGGCAATTCTGATAAATTACTAGTTGCCTCTTGGAACACTGTGTTAGGAAGGATTACAGAGTTACTTTTGAGCTCAGCAAAAGGGTACCGTGATCAATTAGCTACATTAGTCATGAGTACAGCAAAGGTAGGGAATGTATGGCACTATATAAGCCAGGCACTTGTCAGCCCTGAGCTCAAAAAACATTAATTCTTCTTATTCCTGAAATAACCCAACTCTCCCTGTCAAAAGAGAGTTGTTTAATAATGTCTGTCTTATTCTCAACTTAGTTTTCAGATGCTAGGGAGGGAAATCCAATAAGACAGAAAAAGCAGAATTCTCTTAAATTAGCATCTTAGGATGCTTCTTATAAGTTTCTTCAGTTAAAGGTATTTTTTAAAACTTGGTAATGACTCAGATTTTTACAACTAACAATCATGTAGGTTCTCTTTTTATAAGAAATGTAGAGTAAGAAAAATCAAGAAAGGTTAGATAGGTTAATTTGGAGATGACAACTATATGTAAACCTCAGTCTAAAATTTACCTGCTGACCCAAGTATTTCAGCCCATCCAAACAGACTTTCCATTCAATCAACAGCTGATAGTCAACATCCTCCTTTCCACCCCAGATCCTCACCACGAAACAAGACACGGATGTGTCAAGACGGTCTGGCATTATTCCAAAATCAAGACTCCGCCATGTTGGATTCTGTTGATGGAAATGAACAGATTCAATTGAAAATCACTTTGTTTTTAAAAACCAAAAGATCTCATAAGTATATTAAATTGCAAACTTAAAAGAACCAAGAAGGTACACCATTAACAAATGGCTGACAATGATATACTTTTCAATTTCTCTGCTTATTTCAGTCATTGGAAAGAGCATATATTCCAATCTCTCACTGATGTAGCTTCATATAGTAATTCATTCATATTCAACACTTACCTATGACTAAGCATGGGCACATCGATACTGTCTTCAAAAGCATTTGGGGGGAAACAGATTTGGCTCAACTGATAGAGCGTCCTCCTACCACATGGGAGGACCAGGGTTCAAACCCAGGGCCTCCTGACCTGTGTGGTGAGCTGGCCCATGCGCACTGCTGATGCACACAAGGAGTGCCACACAGGGGTGTCCCCTGCATGGGGGAGCCCCCCGCTCAAGAAGCGCACCCCATAAGGAGAGCCACCTCGTACGAGAAAAATGCAGCCTGCCCAGGAGCGGTGCCACACACACAGAGAGCTGACACAGCAAGATGATACAATAAAAAAGACACAGATTCCTGGTGCCGCTGGCAAGAATCCAAGCAGACACAGAAGAACACGCAGTGAATGGACAGAGAGAGCAGACAACCAGGGGGAGGAGGGGAAATAAATAAATCTTTAAAAAAAAAAAAAAGCATTTGGGGGACAACTTTTGAAGTGATTTCACATGACTGAATAGATGACCTGGGTTTCTGTTCTAAACCAATACCACATTAGGACAGTAGAGCTACTGTCTATCTTCTCATTACAAGGTCTTGTCTTTATACTTTTACAAGAAACTACTACAGTTGCCAGAGAGTAAATAATAATTCCTGTGTTTGTAGGCAGAGGCAGTCTACCACACATACAAAGACTTTCTTGACCAAGAATTTTGATGTAAAGTCCCAGATAATTTTTATTTATATTAATCTATATACACCAACCCATTCTCTAGATGGATCAAATAATTCAAGCACAAGCATCATCTAGGAAGCTATACCATGTTCACTAAAAGTACAAAAAGTGGCAAAATATCATGATATTTAGAGCTCTGAAAAGGTAACTGCCTACTAACTATGAAGAGGGCCTAAAATGATTATTACCATAAATAACAAATGTACAGCCATAAGAATCACAACAACGAATTAATAAAAGCTGCTTAGCCAACTTTCTCAAAATATATGAGACAACTCTCAGGAATTGCATACTGATTTTCAAAGTTGTTCCTCAGCCAAATAAACTCTCTTTCCCCTGTTTCACTGACCTCTCTTCATGCTACGTGTATCAATTTAGGAATTACTTATTGTCAGAAACTTTTCTAAACCTTAATCCCAACCCCCCATACCCCAGCTCAAAACTGAGATATATACTACTCTTCAATGCTTTCACAGCATCTTATCCTTCCCTGGTACTATAGTAGTATGTCTAGTTTTTCTTGATTTCCTTCCAAATCATGTAGTTGATCAGACAGAAGTCAGAAAACACTGAAGATAATATAAAATGACAACAGGTAACATAAAAACTAACGAAAGCAAGAGGAGCTAATTCCTAACCACATACATACACTTATAGTTATTAAAAGTTAACTCACTAGGTCACAATCCAACTGAAACAAAAACTTGATTTGAGAATTACTTTGGCCAGTAACTCATAAAAACTATTTGTATGTTGAATCAGTTTTCACCAAAGATTTAAAAACAGTTCTGCCAGTAACTATTCAAACAGAAGTTTATGGTTCTGATAAATTATGCCACAAGCTTTCCCTAAAAAGACATGTTCTAGAACTTTTACTTATTCACTGTTGATGGGAATAGAGTCCACCATGGAGGACTTTGGCAGTTCCTAAAAAAGTTGAATGTACCCTGCAATACCACTATTGGGTATATAACCAGAAGAACTGAGAGCAGTACACAAATAGGTATCTGCACACCTATGTTCATAGCATCCTTATTCATGATTGCCCAAAGATGGAACAACCCAGGTGTCCATCAACTGAGGAATGGAGAAGCAAACTGTGGTGTATTCACACAATGGAATATAACACAGCTGTAAGAAGAAACGAAGTCATAAAGCATATGACAACATGGATGAACCTGGAGGACATTATGTTGAGTGAAGCAAGCCAGACACAAAAAGACAAAAACTGTATGACTGCATTACTATCAACTAAACATATTGTATGATCCCATTTATATAAAATATAAATATACGGGAAACGGACTTTGGCCCAGTGGTTAGGGCGTCCGTCTACCATATGGGAGGTCTGCGGTTCAAACCCCGGGCCTCCTTGACCCGTGTGGAGCTGGCCATGCGCAGCGCTGATGCGCGCAAGGAGTGCCGTGCTACACAGGGGTGTCCCCCGCGTGGGGGAGCCCCACGCGCAAGGAGTGCGCCCGTGAGGAGAGCCACCCAGCGTGAAAAGAAAGAGCAGCCTGCCCAGGAATGGCGCCGCCCACACTTCCCGTGCCGCTGACGACAACAGAAGCGGACAAAGAAACAAGACGCAGCAAATAGACACCAAGAAAAGACAACCAGGGGAGGGGGGGGAATTAAATAAATAAATAAATCTTTAAAAAAAATAAATAAATAAAATAAAATAAAATATAAATATAAAGCAATTTATAAAGATTAAATTTGATTAGTGGTTATGAGGGCTAGAGAAGACATGCTAAGAGGAATGGAGTTTTCTTTTTGGAGTAATAAAATCTAAAATTTTTTGTGATGATGAATGCATAACATTGTGCATGTACTAAAAGCTATTGATTATATACTTTAGATAGATCATATGGTATGTAAATATATATCAATAAAACTCCTTAATAAATTAAAAAATAAATAATTGTGCAAGAATAGCCAGATAGCAGCTATGTTCAGCAGGGGAGATAGAGAGTTGGTTCTTGTATAAGGAGTGAGATATGGGTCATCTTTCATTCTTTTGGTTATAGATAGCCAGTTCTCCCAGCACCATTTGTTGAAGAGACTGTTTTGTCCTGGTAACAAGGACTTGGCAGGTTTGTCAAAAACCACTTGACTGTAGGGGTGAGGATTTATTTCCGGAATTGTTTATTCCACTAAAAAATGTATCTATCTTTATACCAGCACCATGGTGTTTTGACCACTGTAGCTTTGTAATGTTTCAATGTCAGGCAATGAAATTCCTCTATAGTTGCTCTTCTTTTAGAGAATATTTTTGGCTACTGGGGGCACTTTCCCTTCCAAATGAAATTGGTAATTGCCTTTTCTATTTCTGTGAAGTAGGTTGTTGGAATTTTGATTGGTACTGCATTAAATCTATAAATCAGTCGGGTAGGGTTGGCATTTTCACAACATTTAGTCTTCCAATCCATGAAAACCAAATGACTTTCCATGTGTTTCGGTCTTCATTGATTGCTTTTAGCATTGTTTTGTAGTTTCCTGCATATAGGTCCTGTACTTCCTTGGTTAAATTGATTCCTAGATACTTGAGTCTTTTTGTTGCTATTGTAAATGGAATTTTTTCCCTGATTTCCTCCTCAGATTGTTCCATACTAGTGTACAAACATTACTGATTTTTGCATGCTGATCTTATATCTTGCCACTTTGTTGAATTTATTTATTAACTCACATACTTTTGTCATGGACATTTCAAAAGTTTCTAAGCATAGGATCATATCATTCCCCATAGAGTTTTACTTCCTCTTTCCTATTTGGATGCCTTTAATTTTTTTTTTTTTCCCCCTGTTTAACTGCTCTAGCTAGAACACCTAGTAGAAATCTGAATAACAATGGTGACAGTGGGCATCCTTGTCTTGTTCCCAATCTAGAAGGAAAGCTTTCATCCTTTCCCCAGTAAGCACAATGTTAGCTGTGGGTTTTTTATGTATGCCTTTTATCATATTGAGGAATTTTCCTTCTACTCCTATCTTTTGAAGTGTTTTTACCAAGAAAGGATGCTGAATTTTGTCAAATGCCTTTTCTGCATCGATTGAGATGATCATGTGGTTTTTTGCCTTCAATTTGTTAATGTGGTGTATTATGTTGATTGATTTTCTTATGTTTAACCAGGCTTGCATACCAGGAATAAATCCCACTTGGTCGTTATGTATAAGTCTTCTGATGTACTGCTGGATTAGATTTGCAAGTATTTTGTTTAGAATATTTGCATCTATGGTCATTAGAGAGATTGGTCTGTAATTTTCTTTCCTTGTTGAGTCTTCATCTGCCTTTGATATTAGGTGATGTTGGCTTCATAAAATGTGTTGGATAATTTTCCCTCCTCTGAGTTTTCTGTACGAGTTTTAATAGGATTGGTATTAATTCTTTTCAAAATGCATGGTAGGTTTGGAGCTGGCCCACGTGCAGTGCTGATGCATGCAAGGAGTGCCCTGCCACGCAGGGGTGTCCCCAGCGTAGGGGAGCCCCACGCCCAAGGAGTGCGGCCCGTAAGGAGAGCCGCCCAGCGCAAAAGAAAGTGCAGCCTGCCCAAGAATGGTGCCGTACACACAGAGAGCTGACACAACAAGATGAAACAACAAAAAGAGACACAGATTCCCGTGCTGCTGATAAGGATAGAAGCGGTCACAGAAGAACCCACAGCAAATGGACACAGAGAGCAGACAATGGGGGGGATGGGGGGGGAGAAATAAATAAAATAAATCTTTAAAAAAACAACAACAAAATGCATGGTAGAATTCACCTATGAAGCAATCTGGTCATGGATTTTTATTCGTTGGGAGATTTTTGATGATATATTCAATCTCTTTAAATGTGATTGGTTTGTTAAGTTCTTGTATTTCTTGGAGCGTCAGTGTAGGTTGTTTGTGCATTTCTAGGAATTTGTCCATTTCAGCTAGGTTGTCTAGTTTGTTGGCATACAAGTTTCTCATAATATTCTCTTATGATCTTTTTTATTTCTGTGAGGTCAGTCATAACTTCCCCCCTTTCATTTCTGATTGTATTTATTTGCATCTTCTCCCTTTTTTCCTTTTTTAGTCTACTTAGGTGTTGCTTATTTATTGACCTTCTCAAAGAACCAGCTTTTAGTTTTGTTGATTTTTCCTATTGTTTTTTTGTTCTCAATTTCATTTATTCCTGCCCTAATCTTTATTATTTCTTTCCTTCTGCTTGCTTTGGGAGTGGTTTGCTGTTCTTTTTCTAGTTTCTCCAGTTTTCAGTTAAATCTTTGAGTATAACTCTTTCTTCTTTTTTAACAGGGGCAGTTAAGCCTATAAATTTCCCTCTCAAGACTGCCTTTGCTACATCCCATATATTATGATAAGTTGTGTTCTCATTTTCATTTGATTGACTATATTTACTGATTTCACTTGTAAGTGAACCACTGATTATTTAGGAGTGTGTTATTTAGTCTCCATATATTTGAAAATTCGTTACATATGACAATAGCATATTTTTATAATTGTACTATTAATTAAAGTCTATGGTTTAACTTAGGGTTATTGTTTCTGTAGTGTAGTTCCATGGAGTTTTAAAAATTTTTATTCTGTTACCAAATATACTATCTAACATTTCCCCCTTTAATCATATTCAGATACATATTTCAGTACCGTTAATTGTATTCATAGTGTTATGCTACCATCATTACCATGCATTACCAAAACCTTTCCATCATTCTAAATAGGAACCTCATACATTTTAAGCCTTAACTTCCCATTCCTTATCCCCACCCTGAACCCTGGCAACCTAAATTCTAGATTCTGACTCTGTGAGTTTAAGTATTCTAATTTTTCAAATCAGTGTTCTTTCATGTCTGACTTATTTAACTCAACATGAATGTCTTTCAAGTTTCACTCATGCTGTCACATGTAAAAGGACTTTATTCCTTTCACAGCTTGTAGCAGTTTGATATGGTTATGAATTATAAAATTAGATATTGGACCATGTTTGTAATTTGGTCTGTACCTGAGTGTGATTAAGTTATGATTAGGAATTTGATTGGACCACATCATTAGGGCATTGAGTCCCCAAGGGTGGGTGAGGACTCACAGATAAAAGGCATGGCAAAGGACAGAATTGAGGGTTTTTGATGTTGGAGTTTGATGCTGAAGCCTTAAGCTGGAGTCCCAGGAAGTAAGCTCACAGAGGAAAGAGAGACCAGCCCCAGGAAGAGAGGAATCCTGAGCCCAAGAAGAGCAAGTCCTGGGAAGAAAGGAACTTTGAACCCAGAAAGAAGCAAGACCGTGGAAGGGAGGAACCCAGGAAGCCTGAACCCTGGCGGATGTCGGCAGCCATCCTGTTCAAACACGTGAAAATAGACTTTGGTGAGGGAAGTAACTTATGCTTACGGCCTGGTATCTGTAAGCTCCTATCCCAAATAAAATACCTGTTATGAAAACCAACCAATTTCTGATATTTTGCACCAGCACCCCTTTGGCTGACTAATACATGGCTGAATAATATTCCATTGTATGTATACATCAAATTTTGTTTAGCCATTCATTGGTTAATGGACACTCGGGTTGCTTCCATCTTTTGGCAATTGTGAATAATGTTGCTATGAACAACAGTGTGCAAATATCTGTTTGAGTCCCTGTTTTCAATTCCTTGAGTATACACCTAATAGTGGGATAGCCAGGTCATACGGTAGTTCTATCCGTAGCTTTTTGAGGAACTGCCAAACTGTCTTATGAGAACCCTGTATTTTATGCATGATTTTTTCTGTAAACCTACAATTTCCCTAATAACAACAAAAAAATTCACCAAGCTATATATAATATAATCTCAAAGAATACCCTTAAAAGGAAACATCAGGGAACAGATGTAGCTCCGTGGTTGAGCACCTGCCTCCCACATAGGAGGTCCTGGGTTCAATACCCAGTACCTCCTGGAAAAAAAAAAGAGAGAGAGAGAGCGAAACATCAAAAAATTAACATTTATCAAACAATTACCCAAAAGTAGCATACAGGGAGCTAGGGGACATGAAGATACTCAGTCTCTGAACTTCAGGAGCTTTCATCTACTGGGAGAGCTAAAATGCTTATGAACAATTATAATTCAAGTAAATGGCATAAGTGGTATACTCAGGACACAATTATAGTACAACCTGGGTTGAAAGGACCTTCAAGTCCTTTTAGTCCAGTCCTATTCCTTGTCAGGAATCCATTCTAAAACATGCTTACAAGTCATAATTCAGCCTAAGTGCGCTACGGATGAAGATGTCAAAAACCTCACAGACAGTTCAGAAGCCAAAAGGAGTTGAACACAGACATTAACATTGAGAGAAACAATCTTTAGAAACACGGATTTGGAAGTCAAGTGAATATCAAGTAAATACAATATAATAATGTAGAACAATACATTAAAGTACCATTATGGCATAGGGTCCATTATTATACAACTCCAAGGGGAAAACGAATGATACAAGCTAGAAGTCTGACTACTGAAAAGGACATGTAATAAATCAAAGTAAAACTCTACTCTATCTGCCTCCTAACCACACCCTGAGCTCTTACTTGACCATAGACTACTTTTGTTTCTACCCTGAATCTAGAAAAGAGGAAAAACTAACATTCATTCAGTAGCTACTGTGTGTCAGGCATGGTGCTAGGCATTGATCAGTATGATTTAATGTATGCAGAACCAGAGCTTTCTGGTCATTAGAACTCCCCAGAGCTGCATTCAAGGACACTGTCTGCCTAGGATCCCAATGTATTATATTAAAGAAACATTTAGAAGACAGCTTGATGAGGAGGAAAGAGTACTAGAGACTTAAAGATAAAAGGCCCGAACTGGGGTTCTGGTCCTGAAGTTGTACGACTCTGGGAAAATCATTGAGCCTCTTTGGGTATCAGTTTCTTAAGTATCTGCCCATCTACCTCACAGGTTAGTTTAAGGATCAAAATGGGATAAAGTATGAAAAAGGATTTTGTGTGTAACTATAAAAGATGATCCTTTCCTTCATTTGACAAGTATTTACTAAGCATCTATGCCATTTGAGGCTCTGGGGTTACAGTGGCGAATAGACTGGCAAGGCCCCTGCTCTCATGGGACTTACATTCTAGTAGGCTGGGAGATGAAAAATAAACACAAAGAAGTGACAAAGAGTTTTCTAGAGGTGCATGCTCTAAAGAAAATAAAAGAGAGAGATGTGAAGAAGAGTCACTAGGAGAAAAGGGGTATGACACTTTCATGGAGTGGTCACAGAGGCCTCACTGAAGTGATGTAACTGGGACCCCAAAGACTCCTTGAGCCAAGTCAAGAGCTGAGGAAAAAGCATTCTAGGCATAAGGAACAAGATAAGCTAGAAGGAGGTATACCAAGAACACAATGAATAAGTGATAGATGAGGCTAAAAAGGACATTACAGTTTTGGTCTATGAAAGGGATCTTATCATTATCATAAATTCTATCTTTTTTTTTTCCAACATAGCTTAAAAAATTCATTTATGCAAATATCTGTGTATGTGAAGAGTAGGACACCTTCAACTTTCTGACTGAACAATGTCATCATCAAGAAGTAGAAGGTCCCTATAAAAAACACAATACAAAAAAATTCTTTAAAATATATCTAAACAAATCATTTATTATAATGTTTGACAAGTAAAATAGTAAAAAACCTCTTTATAGTGAATAAAGTGACAAAATTACGAATTTGAGTTGGAAAAACACTAAAAATTTTAACAGAAAAAAATCAGTTCATTCAACAAATATTTATTGAGCACCTAATATGTGCAAGGCATATTCTAAGCACTAGAACTAGAACAATGAACACATCAAGTATGATTTTAGCAATACTTTCGCAAAGATTCAAATGCAGAAGAATCATAATTTTATCAAACTGTACCAAAAATGAACCTCAATTTATTTTACATCTCAGCATTTTCTGAAACAGGAATTAAAGACCATGGTATATACCTGTCAGAAAGAAAACTTACCAAGGAATTCTTAATCACTTCACTTCTATAAAATTCTGGAAAAGAAGAAAAAGAACAATAAATGATATGGAAGAAAATAAGCTCATCAACTAACTCTTAATCCTATAAATATTTTAATAAGTTCCAGGAAAACATTTAAAACATTTCCAAGGGATCTATTCTCACTTTATTCTTATCACCAAAAAGAAATTAAATATTTCTAAAAGAATTAAGTAAAAGTGTTTTAAAGGGAGGAAAACTTTAGGAAAAAATAGTCAAAACCTTTTTAAGATTCAGTTCAGAGAAGGAGATGTGGTTCAAGCAGTTGGATCCCTGCCTACCACATGGGAGGTCCCGGATTCGGTTCCCAGTGTCTTCTCAAGAAGACAAGCAAGGCCGCGATCTGACGTGACAGGCTGGCGCAGAGAGATGATGCAACAAGATGACACAACAAGGAAACAGAATGAGAGTCACAACAAGCAGGGAGCAGAGATGGCTCAAGCGATTGGGTGCCTCCCTTCGACATAGGAGGCCCTGGGTTCAGTCCCTGATGCCTCCTAAAAAGAGAAGACATACAGTACACAACAAGCAGACAGTGAGCACAAATAAGAAGGAATAGGGGGAGAAATAAATAAAATAAATCTTAAAAAAAATTCAATTCAGTGAGTGTTACCTAACTGGCACCTTTTACCTCAGATTCTAATTTGAGCCCTTAAAAATTCAAAAACTTTCTTCTCCCTTCTCTACTCCCACTCTCCACAACTGACTGCATATACTTTTTTTACCAAATATCTCTAGTGAGTATCCAATAGTAGTATTCTAGAATGAACAGTGATCCAGAAACCAGAAAAACTAAGTTTCACATATGCTGTCTCTTTAATTTTCCTGGATCCATTTCTTCAATAGACAATTTAATATAAACAAAATTAATTTAATTTAAATTAATTAAATAATCAAAGGTCCTCTATTAGTATTAAAGTTTTACAATTCTACAAACCCTCAAATACGTTGGTAATAAATGTCACAAAACCAGAGGATCCAATCAAAAAAGAGAAATGTGTCAGAAGTTCAGAAAACTCTGCCCAAGCTACCTCCCAGCTGCTCTGTCACTGAAGAGTCTGCAAGGACTCTCCTATCTTTATGATGCCGTAGGGCAAAGTTTCTCAAGTGTGATGCACATACCTCTGAAACTTGAGATGATTTGAAGTCATACATGGACAAACTTTTTTTCTAATATATTAAAATTTATACCTCACATATCAAACTTGTAATTTTAAGCTTCAAAAGGGCAGTGATGTTTGTCTTGTGTAACTCCTGTTTCCTCAGCATCTAAAGCTACAGGAAAGGAAAGCAGATATGGCTCGATCGATTGGGCTCCCGTCTACCATATGGGGGGACCTGGGTTCACTTCCCAGGGCCTCCTTGTGAAGGCAGGCTCACCTGCGCCCGCAGAGTGCTGACAGCCCACACCCACGGAGAGCTGGTGTGGCAAGATGATGCAACAAAAGGAAACAAGCAGACAAAGAAGAACACTCAGCAAATGGACACAGAAAGCAGACAGCAAGCAAGTCACAAGGGGGGGGGGAGATAAAAAAAATAATATAACGTAAAATAAAATAACAAAACCACGGGGAGGTACTCAAATATTTTTCTGTTGAATAAATTTCAGAAATTATTTACAGGCTAATAAATTTAAAAATAATCACATAGAGGGGGATTTCTAGGGAAGATGGTAGAATAGGGGGCTCCAGGATTCAGTCCTTCCACCAAAACAATATTAAATAAACAGGAACTGTCTGAAACAACTATTTTGAAACTCCAGAGGCCAGAAGAACACTGTACAGCATCCAGAGAAGAGTGGGAGGAAGAAACTGACAAATTACAAAACTACAGAGGCAGGAAGGCAGTGGGTTGACAAACTTTCAAAAATGAGGGAGAGAGTAAGACATTCTCAGAAGAAAAAATGCTGAGGGAGTTCTTCATACTGAAACAAAAAGACACTAGATGGTGTTTCAAAGCAACATAAATAAATAATGACCGCCAGTTCAGGTAACCGTTTGGGTAATTAAAAATGCCGGTATTACTGTATCATATTATTTGATATGTAACTGCATTTCTTATTTCGTACAAGTGCTTAGGTGCAAATGCATAAAAAGTAATGATCAATCTAGATTTCTGGACATACAAAGACATGAGTGGTAACAAGTACAAAAAAAATGGTAGGGGGACAAATGGGCATAGGAAGAGTATATGTGCATGCTACTGAACTTAGGTTGGTATCAAACCAAATATAATTGTTATATATCTAGGATGTTAAATTTTAATCCTATGGTAACCACAAGGAAAATACATGAAAACTATATATAGACAGAAATGAGAAGACATTCAATATAGTAAAAACCAAGGAAGCAAATAAATGTAAAAGGAGACTTTAATGAAAATGAGGGACAAAAAGGTGTAAGACTTAGAAGGGGTAAACAGCAAAATGACAGAAGAGAGATTTGTGTTATCAGTAGTAACTTTAAGTGTAAATGGAGTCAACTCTCCATTCAAAAGGCAGAAATTGGCAGAATGGATAAACAAAAGTATGACCCAACTATATGCTGTCTGTAAGAGACTCAAATTAGAGTCAAAGATATAAGTAGGTTGAGTGAAAGGATGGAAAAAAATAAACCATGCAAGTAGTAACTAAAAGACCACGAGGGTGGCTATACTAATATCAGATAAAATAGACTTTAAGTCAAAAAGAGTTACAAGGGACAAAGGTGGTCATTAAATACTGATAAAGGGGACAATGCAACAGGAAGCTGTAAAAATTATAAAGATATATGCACTTAACAGGAGAGCCCCAAAATGTATGAAGCAAATACTCAAAGATTTGAAGGGAGAAACTGATACTTCTCTATTAATAGTAGGAGACTTAACATACTACTCTCAATAATGGATAGACAGAAGATCAACAAGCAAGTACAGGAATTGAATGATACACTAACAGCTAGACCTAACAGACATATATAAGTAACACTGCACCCAACAAAAACAGAATATACCTTCTTTTTTTTTAATTTTTATTTTAAAGTTTTATTTTGCAGATTTAGAAATTTGAGATTTTTAATAACCGCAAAAGAAATTCAGTCACACCTAATGATTAACAGAATGTAGTGTTATATTATCTAAACAGAAATCGTGCTGATGTGCCATAATAAATTGTCTATTAGTAAAAAAATACACTTTAGGGCGCAGTATCATATCACAAATTACAATAGGGATACTTTGCAAGAATTTAATCAAACTAGAGAATTCTGAATAGTTGTATCTTTTAAATGCAGCACTTAAAAATGTAACAACTCTGTGCATTCTTTTTCTTATAAAAATGACCTTGTGTGTGTCATAGAAATGCTGCTTTATTGCTGCAGAGGTCAAAATTCAAGGCTCAAGAGGTACAGGAGAGATACAAAGGTATCCTTAAGAAACTTGGTTTTGTTTATGTATAAAAAAGGTAGTTTAACACCTTCTTCTTGAGTGCACATGGATCATTCTCCACAGGAGTCTACATGTTGTGTCAAGAAACAAGCCTCAATCATTTCAAAAAAACTGAAACCATACAATGTATATTGTATGAAAAAGTTCTAAACTTGACTGAGATGATGACAGCACAACTCTGTGATGACAATGGGAACCCGAGTACACACTTCGAAGGGATTGTACAAAACATGCGACTGAATAACAGAGAATTCAGTGGTAGAAGATGGACTGTGGTTAGGAGGACAAATAAGAGAATGTTCACTCACGAACTAAAACAAATGTATGTTATTACAGGGTGTTAATAATCAGGAGGATTGGGGAAAAATATACCCAATGTAAGATATGGGCTTAGTAATATTTTGATGATGCTCTTTCACAGTTTGTAATCAAAGTTTCACAGTAATGTACGGTGTTAGTGGTGGGGTGATGTATGGGAGCCCTGTATGATGATATGTGTGTTTGTTTTGTAAATTCACAACTTTTACTATACACTTATTGTTTATGAATCTTCATGTAGGAATGATATACTTCAGTGAAATTTTATTTTAGAAAAAAGAAAAATTAATTATATGTAAGGATAGACCCAAATAGCTAAAACCATCCTGAAAAAGAAGAATGAAGTTGAAGGAGTCACACTTCCCAATCTTAAAACTTATTACAAACCCACAGTAATGAAAACAGTATAGTACTAACAAAAGGACAGACATATAGACCAATGGAATAGAACTAAAAGCTCAGAAATCAGCCCTCATCTTTATAGCCTACTGATTTTTGACAAGGTGGTAAAGATCCATCAGTTGGGAAAGAAAATTCTCTTCAACAAATGGTGCTGGGAAAACTGGATCCCATTTGCACAAAAAAGGAGGACCCCTACCTCACACCATATACAAAAATCAACTCAAAATGGATCAAAGACCTAAATATAAGAGTTAGAACTATAAAACTCCTAGAAAAAAATGTAGCAAAACATCTTCAGAACCTTGTGTTAGACAATAGTTTCTTAGACTTTACACCCAAAGCACCAGCAACAAAAGAAAAATTTGATAAATGGGACGTCATTAAAACCAAGAACTTTTGCTCCTCAAAGGACTTTACCATGAAAGTAAAAGACAACCAACACAGTGGGAGAAAATATTTGGAAACCACATATCTGATAAAGGATTAATATCTAGTATATACAAAGAAATCCTCAAATTAATAACAAAAAGCCAAACAACTCAATTTCAAAATGTGCAAAAGATTTAAACATCTCCAAAAAGGATATACAAATGACCAGAAAGCATTTGAAAAGATGCTGAATATCATTAGCCATCAAGGAAATGCAAATAAAAAGTACAATGAGATATCATTTCACACCCATTAGAATGGCTGCTATAAAAAAAAAGTGAGAGGATGTGGAGAAATAGTAACATTCATTGATTGCTGGTGGCAATGAAAAATGGTGCGTCCACTTTCCTCAGGAAGTTTAGAACTTAAACATATGACACAGCAAATCCCATGACTAGGTATATGCCCAAAAGAATTGCCAAGTAGTAACTCAAACAGATATCTGCATACCAATGTGCACAGCAGCATTATTCACAGTTGCCAAAAGATGGAATCTAGAATACAGGTTTAGTGGGGATAGGGAATGGGAAATTTGCCTTAAAATACACAGGGTTCCTATTTGGAATAATGGAAATGTTTTGGTAACGGATGATGATGAAGGTAGCACAACACTGTGAACACAATTAACAGCACTGAAATATATATATCTGAATATAAAGCGGGAAATGTTAGCATATATAGTAACAGAATAAAATTTTTTTTTAAAATTCCATGGAATTACATACATAGTGACCCCTAAGCTAAACCATGGTCTTTTTATTATGAACAATTATTTATAGATTAAAAAAGGATAATTCCAGTGTTTTAAAATTAATTTCCTATTGATGCTCATTTATTTTACTGCTAATTTTGGGGTATTAAAAACAATGTTATAAATAACATTGTTATATATACATCCTCATATCATAAGATATCTGAATCTATCGGATAAACTTTTTAAAGTAAAACTGGAAGATCAATGGACGAACATAGAATTTATTTTTATTAAAGAAGTTGTAGGTTTATAGGAAAATAATGAAGAAAATACAAAGCTCCTGTATACCTGCCTCACACACACAGTATTCCCCAATATTAACACTCTTCATTAGAGTGGTATTAGCCTTTCTTATAATTCATGAAAGAATATAATATTACAGCCCATGGTTTACACTAAGGTTCACTGTTTATGTTCTATAGTTACAGGGCATTTTTCCTACAATTTTTATTCTAGTTACACATACACCACCTAAAATTTCTCATTTTAACAACTTTCAGATATATAATTTAGTGATGTTAATTTAGTGTGTGCTACCTTTAACAGCATTCATTATAAAATTTTTTCCACCATCCAAAACAGAAAATCTGTATCAATTACACATTTAAGGGAAGCGGACTTGGCCCAGTGCTTAGGGCGTCTGTCTACCACATGGGAGGTCCGCGGTTCAAACCCCGGGCCTCCTTGACCCGTGTGGAGCTGGCCCATGCACAGTGCTGATGCGCACAAGGAGTGCCGTGCCACGCAGGGGTGCCCCCCACGTAGGGGAGCCCCATGCACAGGAAGTGCACCCTGGAAGGAGAGCCGCCCAGAGCAAGAGAAAATGCAGTCTGCCCAAGAATGGCGCTGCACACATGGAGAGCTGACACAACAAGATGACACAACAAAAAAAAAGAAATACAGAGTCCTGTGCCACTGACAACAACAGAAGTGGACAAAGAAGAACACGTAGCAAATAGACACAGAGAACAGACAGCTGGGACGGGGGAGGGGAGAGAGATAAATAAATAAATAAAACTTTTAAAAAAAAATTACACACTTACTCCCCATTTGCTACCCGCACCATGACCCCTGGCAACCTATATTCTAGATTCTGACTCTATTAATCTCATTATTCTATATTAGTGATATCATACAATATTTATCATTTTGTCTGAGTAATTTTATTCAACATGATACCTTCAAGATTCATCTATGTTGCTTCCATCTTTTCACAATTGTGGAATGCCGCTAGCAGCACTACAAGTACTTGCTCGTGTCCCCACTTTCAATTCTTTTGAGTAAACACTCAGAGGTGACATTGCTGGGTCACATGGTAATTCCTTATTTAACTTTCTGAAGAACCACCAAATTGGTTTCCAATATAGCGGCACCATTTCGTATTCCCATCAACAATGAGTGTTTCAATTCTCCAAATCCTCTCCAACACTAGCTGTTTTCATTTTTTTAAATACTAGCCATGAATGAAATGGTATCTCATTGTGGTTTTTACTGGCATTTCCCTACTGGCTAATGACGTTGAGCATCTTTTCAAGTGCTTTTTGGCCATTTGTCTATCTTCTATATCATGCTATTAATGTGATATACTACATTAAGTGGTTTTATGTTGAGCCAGCCTTGAATACATAGGATGAATCCCACTCAAAGAGACTGTATAATTCTTTTAATGTGCTGTTGGATTTGGTTTCCTAGTATTTTGTTGAGAATTTGTATCTATATTCACAAGGGATATTGGTCTCTAATTTTCATTTCTTGTGCTGTCTTTATCTGGCTTTGATATCAGGGTAACACTGTCCTCACATAATGAGTTAGGAGGTAATCCCTCCTCTTCCATTTTTTGGAAGCATTTGAGAAGGATTAGTGCTAAATCTTCTTTAAAGGCTTGACAGAATGTACTTGTTAATTATCCAGTCCTGCGCCTTTTTATTGGTATGTTTTTATTACTGATTTGGTTTCTTTACTTGTTATAGTTGTTGAAATTTCCTTATCTTCTTGCATCAGATCAGGTAACTTGTATGTCTCTAGGATTTTGTCCATTTCATCGAGGTTTTCTAACTTGTTGGCATATAACTGTTCATAGTATATCCTCTTATACCTCCTTTTAATTTCTGTAACGTAAGCTGAAATATCCCCACATTCATTCATGTGATTTCAGTTATTTGTGTCCTAATCTTCGTTGTCAGTCTGGCTAAAATGTGGCCATTTTATCAATAATTTCAAAAACCCAATTTTTGGTTATGTTGATTTTAGTGGTTACCTAGTCTCTATTGTTTCATTGATCACTGATGTAATCTTTATTATTCTCCTCCTCCTATAAATTTGGTTTAGTTTGCTCATCTTGTTCTAGTTTCTTTAGGTGTGAAGTTAGGTTATTGATTTGCAATCTTCCTTCTTTTTTTTAATGTAGGCATTCAGAGCTATAAATTTCCCTCTGAGCACTTCCTCCACTGCATCCTGTAAGTTTTGGTATCTTGTGTTTTTGTTTTCATACATCTCAAGATATTCCTAATTTCCCTTGTGAGTTTTTCTTTGACCTACTGGATGTTTTATAGTGTATTGTTTAATTTCCAAATATTTGGAAATTAACCAGTTTTTATTTTGTTACTTATGTCTAGTTTTTTACCATTGTGGTCCAAGAAGTTACTTCAAATGATTGCAATATTTTTTAATTTATTAAGATTTGATTTGTGGCCTAACATACCATCTGTCCTGGAAAATGTTCCATGTGCACTTAAGAAGAACATGTATTTTGTTGTTCTTGGCTGGAATGTTCTATATACATTAATTAGTTCTATTGGCTGATAGTATTGTTCAAGTCCCCTATGTCCTTATTCATCTTCTGTTCAGATGTTCTATCAATTACTGAAAGTGGTGTACTTATGACTCCAACTACTATTGTAGAACTGTTTCTCCTTTCAAGTTTTTTTTTAAGGTACTGGGGGGATCTCATATGTGGGAAGCTGGCACTCAACCACTGAGCCACGTTAGTTTACTTGGGATTTTTCATTTGTTTTGCTTGTTGTTTGTTTTTGTTTTTTTCAGGAGGTACGAGGAACCAAATCTAGGACCTCCCATATGGGAGGCAGGCACTCAACTGCTTGAGCCACATTTGCTCCTTGTCCATTGTTACTCAGGTATTTTGGAAGCTCTGTTGTGAGGTGGATATGTTTATAATCATTATATCATCTTGCTGGATTAAATCAATATATAATATCCCTCCCTGTCTTGCTTGTAATCTCTTTTGATTGATTTGTATTCTCTTTTGTATAACAATACTATAGCCATACCAGCTCTCTTTTGATTACTATTTGAATGGAATATCTTTTTCTACCCTCTTACTTTCAACCTTTATGTATCTAGAGTCTCTTACAGATGGATCATGCTACCAATCTCTACCATAAAATATGGGAGTTTACTCCCTTGACATTTAACGTAATAATTGGGAAAGAAGGATTTACTTCTACCATTTAGCTATTTTTTTTCTGTATGGCTCATGATTTTTTTTCCTCAATTACTCTATTACTGTCCTTTTTTGTATTTAGTTTCTCTGTGGTATACTTTTTTTTAAAAGATTTTTTATTTCTCTCCCCTTCACCCCGTCCCCCCACCCAGTTGTCTGCTCTCTGTGTCCTTTCGCTGTGTGTTCTTCTGTGACCGCTTCTATCCTTATCACTGGCACTGGGAATCTGTGTTTCTTTTGTTGTTGTTGTTGTTGTTGTTGTTGTTGTGTCATCTTGCTGTGTCAGCTCTTCGTGTATGCGGCACCGTTCTTGGGCAGGCTACACCTTCTTTCGCGCTGGGCTGCTCTCCTTACGGGGCACACTCCTAGCACGCGGGGCTCCCCTATGCGGGGGACACCCCTGCATGGCATAGCACTCCTTGTGCGCATTAGCACTGCACATGGGCCAGCTCCACACGGGTCAAGGAGGCCCCGGGTTTGAACCGCGGACCTCCCATATGGTAGACAGACGCCCTATCCATTGGGCCAAGTCCGCTTCTCTGGTATACCATTTTGATTCCCTTTTTCCTTGCTTTTCCCTATAGTTTTATTTTCGTATTGTTTATCTTTGTAACTATAATTAACATCTTAATATAATTACAACTTAGTTTGACTAACGCCAATCTAGTTTCAGTAGTACAAACTCTCTATATTCATACATATCTCCAACTTTACTCCCTTACATTGTTATTGTCTCAGATTACATTTTTATACATTGTATGCCCATTAATATAAATTTAAAGTGTCATTTTATATTTGCATGTTAAGTCACATAAGGGGGAAAAGCAGCTATAAACCAAAAATACAATAGTGTAGGATTTTATATTTACCAATGTAGTTATCTTTACCAAGGTTCTTTATTTTTTCTGACTTCAAGTTACTGTGTAGTGTCCTTTTACTTCAGCTGGAAGATTCCCTTTTGCATTTCTTACAAGGTAGCTCTTCTGCTAATGAACTCTTTCATTTTTTATCTGCATTTTTTATCTGCAAATGTTTTAATTTCTCCTTCATTTTTATTTTTGTTTTTTTCTTTCTCTTTCTTTCTCCTTCATTTTTGAAAGATACTTTTGCCAGATATAGAACTCTTGGTTGTCATATTTTTTTAAAGAATTTTAAATATTTCAACCCACTGTCTTCTGGCCTCCATGATTTCTGATGAGAAATCTGCTGTTAATCTTACTGGCAACCCCATGTATATGACAAATTGCTTCTCTCTTACTGCTTTCAAAATCCTGTCTTTAGATTTTGACAATTCCAATATAATATGTCTTGTTGGAGAGCACTTAGAGCTTCTTGGTGCTCACTGGATTCCTGGATGTGGATATTCATGTCTTTCATCATATTTGGGATGTTTTGGAGCATTATTTTTTCAAACACTTTTTCTGCCCCTCTCTCTGTCTGTCTCTCATTCTTCTGGTACTACAACGATGCATATGTTGGTATGATGTCCTGCAGGTCCCTCAGGCTCTGTTCATTTTTCTTCATTATTTTTTCTTTCTAATCCTTACGATGGATAATTTCAATTGTCTTGTCATTAAGGTCACTGATTCTTTCTTCAGCCTGTTCAATTCTGCTGTTAATTCCATCTGAGTTTTTCATTTCAATTACTATATTCTCCAGCTCCAAACTGGAAACCAATTTGTTTGGTTCCTTTTTATAATTTTCATCTCTTTATTTTGTTCACACGACGTTTTCCTAACTTCCTTTAGTACTATGTATATGGATTCCTTTAGCTGATTGAACATATTTAAGACAGGTGATTTAAAGTTTTAATGTCTGAACTTCACGAGGGATGGTTTCTGGCAAATTTGTTTTTTCCTGGTGAAATTTCTGTTATTTTAAGAGCTATGCAGAAGGTTTCAAGGAGAAGACAGCATTTAAAATTTGTCTTTGAGAACAAGTAGTATTTCAAAAGGTCAGAGGTTGGTAAATTTTTCCATAAAGGGCTTAATGAAAATATTTTATGCTTTGCATAGTAAGGGGCAAAACTGAGGATTTTATGTAGGTACTTATAGGAGAATGAACAAACTTCCACAAATTTTTTATAGATGAAACCCAATTATTATGTAATAATAATTATAGAGTACTTTTTTTTTTTTTCGTAATACAGGTCTACGGATAAAAAGAATGAAATTCTCTTTTTAGAAGGGATAATATTTCACTTAACTGAGGTTCAGAGGCAGTGTTCTTTATTAAAATACATCACAAATGTCCATTTGTCCGTGCTCATCTCTAATATGATTTTACTTATTTCATTTTCGAAAATGTCTTTCACATGCAATATTTTTCTTTTTTGTTTTGATCTTTTTTCAACCATTACAAAATGTAAAAACCATTCTTACCTCACACACCATATGAAAACAGGTCGAGGAGAGCAGATGTAGCTCAAGAGGTTGAATGCCTGCTCTCCATGTACGAGGTCCCGGGTTTGATCCCCGGTACCTCCTAAAAACAAACAAAAAAACAACAACTTTCATTGGGGAGCAGATGTAGATCAGTGGTTGAGCACCTATGTACAAGGGGTTCAATCTCCAGTACATCGAATGAAAAACAAAAACAGATAGCGGCTGGATTTGGCCTGTGGTCAGTAGTGTACCAACTCTTACTATGTCAGGGCTCAATTTATTTCTTCTCAGTTCCTAATGCACCCTTCAATATGTGCTCTAGTATAAACAATGGAATTCCATAAAGTATTACTTCTTTAAACTAGGCAGGATGTCTTAAGCTTTCACAGGAAGTGCTGGAGAGATACTGCAGGGAGAAGAAGCTCTCATGCCATCTCTGGCACAGGCCTGGGGTCAGCAATGTGGGTATAAGGTTAACAGGTAGAGCCTGCCTGTGGTGGTATGGAGCTGTATATACCCCAGAAAAAACAAGCTGCTAAACATAATCTATTTCTATGAGTGTGAATCTGCTGTGAGTAGGCCTTTCTGGTAAGATTACTTCAGTTAAGGTGTGACCCACCTCATCAGGATGTGTCTTAATCCTTTTATTAGAGTCCTTTAGAAACAGAATGAAATTCAGACAAAGGAGAAAGCCACAGGAAGCAAGAAGCTGAAATTCAACATAAATTGTAAAAGAAGGGCGAGGCCAAGAGAGGCTGCCATGTGCAATGCCATGTGATAGAGCAGCCAAGAATCAAGGAACACCAGCAGCCAGCCCCAAAAGGCCAGTCTTCAGGAAGAAAGCAACATCTTAATGATTGCTCTGATTTGTACTTTTTCCTAGCCTCAAAACCATGAGCTAATAAATTCCCATTGTTTAAGCCAACCCATTGCATGGTATTTGCTTGAGCAGCCAAGGAATATAGTGAATGTGTCCAAGTCACAGGCTGAGAACATGGTTCCTCTATGACCTGGCCTGGCAAAATACTTTTCACAGCTACCTCCACATAGAAACCACTTTCCCTAGGACTCTGAAGAGTTCCTGCCAGCACCCAGAGTTCCACAGTATACCCATGCCACCAGTTGCTAACTGCCTAACCTCTCATTTGTGGTCTGGAAAAATGGTCTACTGTGTGCCCAACACCACCAGACCAGGTCCAGCCTGGCCACACCAAACAAATATGGTGAGCCCAACCACACCTTCTCCAATGAGGCCTAAACACTTCCCGAGTCTGTCCTTTCATGACTGTTCTCATTCAGTCCTAGGGTACCACATAGAATTTCCTGACATTTTTTACCCCTCATAATCTACAATGTGCTTTCTATCTCCTGCCTGGATCTACCTCCTACAAGTACAGAGGAATGCAAAAGAAGGTATAACTAAGAGCATAACTAAGAGCATAATGGAGTAAAGCACTTTATATGTTTCCTAAAACATAAAATTGTTTCAAGGTGTGCATAATAATACGAATGTTTGGCATAGCAAAGATAACACATCCTTTTATTAATATTAATATTTAACTCTAAGACAAAACCACTGCCTCCTTATTTTTCATAGGGCTTGAAAATAGTATACTATGAATGGTATATAATCATAGAGATTAAAATATTAATATATAGTGTGAACATATTGATAAGTGGTTTTACACATTTTTCATCTCTCCCAACTGATTAAGTGATTAGAATGTATAAAACAAGTGAAATGTAGCCCTACTTTAGAAAATTAAAATGACAAATAGCTTTCCTCTTTCTTTCTTCTTCAGCAAATGCCATGGAATGATCAGGAATAATTTTTAAAATGTAACAGAGTCGGAAGCAGATGTGGCTCAAACGACTAGGCTCCCATCTACCATATAGGAGGTCCACGGTTTGATTCCCGGGGCCTCCAGGTGAAGGTAAGATGGCCCACACAGCGAGCTGGCCGGCACAGAGAGCTGACTTGCGTGGAGTGCTGGCCCACACAGGAGTGCTGGCCTGCACAGGACTGCTGACCCGCACAGGAGTGCTGGCATGGCACAGCACGATGACACAACAAGAGACACAGAGGAGAGACAATGAGAAATGCAGCAGACCAGGGAGCTGAGATAGTGCAAGAGATTGAACACCTCTCTCCTACTCCAGAAGGTCCCAGGATCAGTTCCCGGTGCCACCTAAAGAAAAGACAAGCAGACACAGAAGAACACACAGCAAATGGACACGGAAAGTAGACAGCAAGCTCAAAAACAACAAAGGGGAGAGGGGGGAGAAATAAATAAAAATCTAAAAAAAAGCAACAGAGTAATGTTAGCAGCAACAACAAAATAAGCTCCCAAATTTCAATTACTTAACATATTAAGAGTTAGTTTTCATCCACGTAATAGTTTAATGATGTGGGTGGTTCACACAGTGGGCAGCTTTCCTCCATGTGGTGATTCAGGGATCTTTCATCCTTCCCTTGTAGCTTTGCCATCAATGTCTTCATCATTTGTGTGATCTTGGGAAAGTTACTTTTCTTCTCTGTGCCTTGTTTCTTCATTGTTTTTAAAGCTGTGTTTTTTTGGTTCAGGACTTGCCCAATTACTGCAACCCTTTAACTGTTTTCCAGAGTTTTGGGGAAACCGACTTTGCCAAATTTTACTTGTTGCTCAAAGATTCTGTAAAGGAACAGCATCCAGGGGCATCTTACATTGCCATCTTAGATGGTGAAATGGAAGACTCAGACTCTGGCAAGATCTTTGTTTCCTGTGTAGACCATAATTTCCTGTTTCTTCATGTGTTTTCTAATTTTTTTTGAGAACTGGACATTCTGATTATTATACTGTTATAACTCTGGAAATTTAGTTCTCTACTCCTCTGGGATTACTAGGTTTTTTTGTTGTTGTTACGGCTGTTCTTGTTGCTGAGGGCTGGAACCATCAATTTGTAACTTTTCCAAACTATTTTTGCTTCCAAATGGGAACGGAAAGAGAAAAGGGAAAAAAAAAAAAAAAAAAAAAACAGGCACTAACTCTTTAATACTCTTCTGCCACTCTTCCCAGAGGAGGGCTGAAACTATGGATGCCCTCAGAGCCAGCCTCCAAATGACCTGCAGTACCTAATCAAAAGCAGTGATTGGTGATCGGACCACACACTCCTGGATTTTGGAGGTCTGGGTCTAGTGTTCCACTAGACTCTGGAGTTTCAAAATAATTGGTTCAGACAGTTCCTGCCAGCCCAACAGTTGTTTTGGTGGAAGATTGATTCCTGAAGCTTCCTAGTCTGGAAGGATTACTTCCACAATCCTCCTAATGTGGTTTTTTTTTAATTCGCTTAATATATTTTTGTATTGTTTGATTTTGTTACAGTAAGTATGTAATACTTTTAAAGTCTAGGAGGGAAAAACAGATAATTCTTTTTCTTTTTTTGTAAGAGAATTCCTTAGCTTAATCTGCTAAACTATTAAACAGCTTCCAAAATACTAATGAATAGTATCATTATTTCTCCCTAAACTTTGACTATGAATAAATAAAACTAAATAATTTGCCATTTCGATTATACCCTCAAAATGTACTTGCTAAGAAACCGACGTAGCTCAACCAGTTGGGCGTCCACCTACAACATGGGAGGTTCCTGGTTTGGGTCCTGGTGCCTCCGGAAAGAAGACGAGCATACACCACACCCACTGCAAAGAGCTAGAAGCCACACCTGCCACAACGAGCTAGACGCTGCATGGCCTCAACAAGCAGATGCCTAGACAAGCAGATGCCGCAAGCCATAAGACATCACAGTCCACGGGGAGTAGATGTGGTTCAGACCACTGGACACTCACCTCCCACGTAGGAGGTCCTGGGATTGGTTCCCAGTGACTCCTGGAGAAGGCAAGCAAACCAGGAGCAGAGAGACAAGAGAATGAACCATCTGGGGTGGGGGTGGGGGGATAAGAAAATAAATAAAGTAAATAAATAAGTCTTTTTTAAAAATGTACTTGCTAATTAAAATAAAGAGAGGTCAAAGAAGCCATACAATTTGGAAAGATATCACTGAGTATGAGGTAATTTCTAACAAGCTAACCTTAGGCCTATACTGTCTATCATTCTGTTATGCCTAAATATTATCAATGAAATTCAGTAACATTGTGCAAAAAAAAAGAATATTGAACTTAGAATCGAAAGACAATTCCACTTCCTAAATCACCATGTAGGAGCTTTGAGACACTGGACAAGTCAATTAACCTTTTGAGCCATAATTTCTTCACCTTTCAGAGAAGAATGACACCTGGAAAATAAGAGTGTTTTTGTACGGCTGAAATTAAATAGTGAATTAAACACTTTATAGGAAACCAGAAGAGCCAACAAAGGAGAGGACATACCATGTGACTGGAGACAGGGATAAAAGTCAAGAAACCCCAAAGATTGTCACCAGACAGCATGAGGTCACCACAGACGCCAGGAGAAAGCAAACATTGCTGATACATTGATTTGGGGCCTCTGGTCTCAAACTTGTACACTGATATACTGAAATATGTTATAATTAACACATCTGTTCAACCAAGGCAGAAGCAATTCTGAGAGACATAACTAACTAAAGAAACTGGATTTTTAGATAATTACCCATGGTTTGTACTGGCTTAAGTTTTACAATAATCCATCTATAGACATACTAGTAAAAGGGTAAATTAAAATTAAAAACTAAAAAACACTTTTATAAACTATCATTAACACAATTTTATTAACTTTTCATTAATTCAATTTTAACAAAATCATCTGATAAACAAATTTTCAAAAGATATCATCTGAGACCACTTTTACATGAAAGGGCCCATTAGATACAAATGCCTTCCCATCTATTCATGCTAAGATCTAAAGAAACTAAACAATCAGAGATTTCAGAACATGATTCCAGCAGCGTATTTGACTATTATACAGCATTCCATTCATTAAATGATTATTTTTTAGTATTTCAATCTCACTCACCCAGGGATTGAACCTGGGACCTCATACATGGGAGGCAGGTGCTCAACCACTGACTACATCCTCTCCTCAATCTCACTCCTAATACAAGAAACACGAACTTAAACTATGCTGCAAAACTATTTTTTACCTATTATATTTGCAAAAATCCAAAAGTTTAAGAGCACAATAAGTTGAGGAAGTTGTGGGGGGGAAAGGCACTCATACCTTACAAGTAGAAATGCAAATTGGTACAATCCCCATGCAAAACAATTCTGTAACATTTGTCAGAAATAAAAGTATTCACATTCTTTGACATAGTAATTTCACTTTTTAGAATTGACCATGTAGCTATACTAGCACTCAGACAAAATAATTTACTTGCAAAATCAATGTAGGGTTGTGCGTAATAGCAAAAGACTGGAATAACCTAAATGCCCACCAATGGAAGTTGATTAAATAAATAAATTATGGTACATTCACTCAATGAAAAAAAAAGAAGCAGCTCTTTATGAGCTGATCTGGAGAAACTTCCAAGATACATTAAATGAAAAATGTAACAAGAATATTCCTGTATTTTTTGTGTGTTTGCAAAAAGAATCTCAAGAAAGATAAAACAAGAAATGAAAAAGAGTGGTTATCAGCGGAAAATTAGGGAGGTGGGATCAGGTGAAAGGCAGGCTTTCATATAAACCTATATATATAAACCATGGGCTGCACTGTCTATTCAAAAATTTAATTTAGTAGGAGAGGAGTAACATGATCTGAAATTCAATTTACAACAGAATCGTGGTTGGGAATAAACTGAAGGAGGTACATGGGCAGGCAACCCTGTTAGACGTCTTCTTCAACAATTCAGCCAAGCAATGACAGTGTTTTGGAGATGATAACAAGCAATCAGATGGCATATATCTTTTCATGATAGAACCAAAGTATTTGCTGAAAGACTGGATGTCAGATATAATGGAAAGAGAAACCCAGGATTTTTCCAAGATTTTTGGCTAAGCAAAGGGAAGGATGAAGTTGCCATTTTCTGAGGGAAGGAAGAATACAGGGAGTGGGTCAGAGATGAAATATTAGAAACTCAGTTTTATTTTATTTTTTTTAATAGTGATTTTTTTTAAGATTTTTTTAAAACTTTCTCTTCCCTTCCCCCACCCCCAGTTGTCTTTGATCTCTGTGTCCATTCACTGTGTGTTCTTCTGCGTCCACTTGGATTCTTGTCAGCAGAACTGAGAAACTCCGTCTCTTTTTTGTTGCATCATCTTGATGTGTCAGCGCTCCGTGTGTGTGGCACCACTCCTGGGCAGGCTACGCTTCTTTCGCGCAGGGCGGTTCTCTTTGCAGGGCGCACTCCTTGCACATGAAGCTTCCCTATGCAGGGAACACCCCTGTGTGGCACGGCACTCCTTGCACGCATCAGCACTGTGCATGGGCCAGCTCCACCACATGGGTCAGGAGGCCCTGGTTTTGAATCCTGGACCTCCCGTGTAGTAGGTGGACGCTCTATCAGTTGAGCCAAATCCGCTTTCCAGAAACTCAGTTTTAAACATATCAAGTCTAAAGTACCTACTAGACTCCAAGTGGAGATATAGAGTAGGCAATTTCATATAAGAGTCTGAATTCAATGAAAGGTCCAGACTAGAGATATTAATTTGGAAGTTGTTAGCATATACATGATATTTAAAACTGTAAGACTTAAATGGGACCACCACTTTGGAATGTAGAGTTCATTTTCTGATAATTGGTTGGCCTTCCAGGAGATGACAGGTACTCACACTGGTTGGTCTTCCAGGAGGTAACGGGCACCCATATTTCCTGGGTGGGAAAATAACTGTGGCTGAAGGCAAACTTGGTTTTATAAAAATTCCTAATTTAAGAGGGAACCAGGATTAGAACCTAGCTTCCTATCCATTAACACAAAGCTTTATCCTCTGGGGATGTGATAACTGATGTTTGATTTGAACTACCTAAAATGTAAACAATATGTTAAAGGCTCTAAAAAGCAATCAAAAATATTTTTTTAATGAAATGCATAATTTATTTGTATCTATTGTGAATTCGGCTGAAATAAAACAAAGCATAACTTAGAACCCAACATTTCATATATTCCTCCAATAAAAAAACTTTCTGGTAAAGCTAAGGAATACCACTAGACAGGTGGTTTAGTGAGAAGAGCTAACTGGTCCTCTATTCTATGCCAAGAGCCACATAAGGAAATAATTATTCACATTTGTCATCACAGGCATGATAAGATAAGGTGGCATTAACTAGGTGTACTATGGAAAAGGGTTCCAAGCTCTTCCTACGGTTGTTTTATTTATCTATTTATTTATTTAAAGATTTATTTTATTTTATTCATTTCTCTCCCCTTCCCCCCCATTATCTGCTCTGGGTCCATTAGCCATGTGTTCTTCCACATCCGCTTGCATTATCAGGCAGCACTGGGAAACTGCGTCTCTTTTTTGTTGCGTCATCTTGCTGCGTCAGCGCTCCATGTGTGTGGCACCACTCTTGGGCAGGCTGTGCTTTATTCACACGAGGTGGCTCTCCTTGCAGGGCGCACTCATTGCATGTGGGATAGCCCTATGCAGGGGGCATCCCTGCGTGGCACGACACTCCTTGTGCATGGCAGCACTGCGCATGGACCAGCTTACCACACGGGTCAGGAGGCCCTGGGGATCAAACCCTGGACCCTCCATACGGTAGACGGATGCTCTATTAGTTGAGCCATGTCTGCTTCCCATTCCTATGGTTGTTAAAAGTTACGTAGCCCAACATGTAGTCCCAATAGGGAACCTATGCAAGGACTTCACTCAACTATGATATTTTAGAGGATGAAGTCTCAGACTTTCCTCTCTTACCCCTAGACAAGTTTTTAGCATCATGATCATCAACCAGTTCCCCATGATGACCCCCTTTTTAGAAGTAACTATTATTATTGTTAACATTATAATTCTACTAATTGCTATCATTTACCAAATACCCAGAATGTGCTAAGCACTATTAATTACTATTATCAGAGGTAACACTAGAGTAAGGCCACAGAACTTTTATGAAGGCAATCAAAGAATAATTATATAGAAACACATCAAAAATTTAAAATACTCTGGCAATGTCATATATTCCGAGTGATATATAACCAATTAGTAAGCAGTAGAGCAAATATTGACCAAACTGCTTCAATTTCATCCAGGGCTCATAGAAACACTTTCATTCTTAGGCCTTTTTTATTCCCCCCTCCCTCATCTGTCTGCGCTTGCTGTCTGCTCTCTGTATCTGCTCGCTGTGTGCTCCATGTGTCTGCTCATCTTCTTTAGGAGGCACTGGGAACCAAACCTCGGACATCCCATGTGGGAGGTAGGCACCCACAGCTGCACGCCATTCCTAGGCCTCTTTTGCTTTATGGCCAATGGAATGAGGTAGAACTGATGTGAGCCATTTCCATTTTAAAAAATCACTCACAAGCAATCTTCTCTCTAGCAATGCCAGAGGCCATGTGCTAATAAGGACAATAGCATCTCAAGACCAAAGGAACTTGGACACCTGAGTCACAATTTAGAGGAGAGCTGCCAAGATAGTGTCTCATATGGAATACCTACACTGAACTTAGTGTAAAACATTTACTATGGGAAGTAACAGAAATCATTCAGATTAATACAAATTATTTTTAAAATATGCAGTGATTAGAATGAAAAATAAGAATGAAGTTATATGAGGATGACAGAATTTGGAATCCTTTATATCATCCTTAAAAACTTTAATGCTATTTACTACAGGAAGATTCTACATTACATGCTTTCTACTTTATACACTTCTGCAACGATTGAATTTTTTTAATGAGCATATACTAGTAGTATAATTCTAGAAAATAAAAAAGTTGTGAAACTACTGCTTTAATAATGACTTTTTAAAAATAATTAAAATTAAAAAGATTTATCATCTTTGCCACAGGCAAATTCAAATAAGTCCTCAAAAATACCTCTTATTAAAATGCCACTCTTTGCTAACAAATAAATATTTAATTACATCTGTACAAAATGCTATCACGTCATCTCAACTGAACCTCATAACAATCTGTCTTGCCTATTTCCTAATTCATCATTATTTCCACTTTATAGATGGGAAAAGTAAGGTTCAAAAAGCCATGATATTTGTCCAAATTACAAAGCTAGTAAGCAGCTGAGCTCTATAGAACTAGTACCAATGTATTTTCAATCCTAATCCAATATTCCTGTCATTAAACCATGCTTCCTCTTATATAATCTTACCTAGACGAACTGAATGTATCACTGTGCCGTTCACAGAATACGTATTCAAAAGTATGTTTGTGATTTTGAAAAAAAATTTTTTTTACTCTTCGAACTACCATTATGGCAATACTCATAGTACAATAAATGAAAGTAAATTAGAAGAAACCATGCCACTTTTTAAAAATGACTTATATACAAAAGGAATTGCCAATCTAAGAAGACATAAACTATGTCTCTATTTTACCATACTATTTTAAAAAATAATTAGATTTAAAAGGAAAGTAAAAATTAATATAGGACAGTGGATTCATATATAATCAAATTAAAATGTTAGGAAGGAGATTAAAGATATTACACAGCATTCATGAAGGAATAGTTATCTGAAGGCTCCGTTATCTGAAATAACTATCCATTAGCTATGTTTCTTTAAATATATGACAGCCACTCATAAGCTTTTTTCATATAAATATATGACAGCCACTCATAAGCTTTTTTCATATAGCAAGACAATTTTGCTTTCCAATAAACAAAAATAACAGGAGGCACTGAGAATCATTTGTGTTACAAAAGAATAAAAATGAGATTAACAATCTGTGTGTACCAAGTCCACCGATTCCCTTACCTTTATATATCTTTTCAGTATTACACAAGTGAAGTGTGAAGTAGGTATCAAGGAGTTGATGGCCATTTCTATTAACAATGTTCCGAGCAGCGATGTTCCGAAGATGTCGAAGACGTCGCTAAAAATAACAATGAAAAAGAAGTATTCAGCTCTTTCCTCCTATAAAATTTTTTGACAGTCACAATTCAAAAACACAATATAATAAGTTGTGCCAGTCATTCATTTGTTACTTACTGCCAGCGACCTGAATCCAGTCTCTGATTTATGCCTCAGTATCCTTTCTTTCGTAATAGTAAAGAAACATACCCTATCATGTAAAGAGTTGTGGTATGACATGACACCAGATACAATATATTTTTGAAAAGCATAAATGTCATGTAAGTGCTACACACATGCAGAATAGCATTAATAGTTCCTAAAACATAAACTAAATAGTTATTTGCTTTTTTCCCAAAAGGATGCTGGCTGAAATGCAAACTTCATCTCATATCAACAGAAAATCAGTCATTATTACATACAGTTGTTCCTATCACTAGTTCAGTCTGAATGCCAGATTAACTGTACAACCAGAAAAGAGGCCAAAGCCAAAAAATAATAAGCAATAACTCACTGCTCACTCCTTCCAACCAATAACCTGTTGTGAGCTTTAGCAAATTCTCACTTCACTAGCAGCCAAACAATCTCTATTTCTTAATCAGGCCTCCTTCCCAACAGATTCTCCAATAGAATGCTGGAATTTATTTGGAGTCACAAGTGTTGTAAATGTAAAAGCTCCATAAAGCAACAGCAGAAATCAAAAAAATATAAGGTAAGCTTAATGGATAACCAAATCATCTCACATTAAAAAAAAAGAAAAACAGGAAAAAAAAGAAAAAATATTGGCAAAACTGAAGTCAGAGCACATCAGATGCATCCCCACAAGCTATTTCCCTGTATCAGATCATTATTTTCAGAGACTTTAAAATAGAAACTAAGTGCTCAGTTTTAAAATATGAAGCTCTCCCATCAGGCTGACAGTCCATTCTACTGAGGTAAGTCTGTCTTCAATTACATGTGCAGGCAGCCAGAAAACAGTTCTTTTTCCCATCCACATACCAACCCAATCAATCCTATTTCATTTATCCTTGTATTCTAGTTACTTATAGTTATCTTCCTTATTAATCTTACAGGAAGAGATTTGATGATAGAGCCCATCACTATACAGTTAGCATTTATTAAAGGTGCCATGTGTGCTAAACACTTCATACACATGATCTTATTTAATCTTCAAAACAACCCAATGAGGTTAGTTATCATTCATTATATTAATCACTGCCATCATTCATGTCTTTACCACAAATTTCTAAGTAACCAAATAGTGACCAAAAAAAAAACAGTTAAATATGTGAGTGGGATGAAATTTCCAAAGAAGGAAGGGAAGAACACAAAAAGAAAAGGAGTTAGTATTTCTAATAGACGCCATTAGGTATTTACAATCCTCTACTGCTACTAAGTACAAAGCAATTACCTGTCCTTCAACTCAATAGAACGATTTTATGACAAATGTAATCATAATAGAACTGACTGCTTTACAAAGCACAATGCAGTGTTTGATCAGAGATTGAATCTATAATGGTTGTACGGATATTGCCAAAGAGATCTTTGTGTTTTATAGGAAATTTAGTCCAACCAACCACCTCTAAGAACTTTCTGACTTCAAGACTGAGGACTCTAAAATCAGCAATGGAATAGTCATGGGGTCAATTACTAACATATATTTAGGATAGCAATGTTTTCCTCCACTGATGTGAATAAAACAGAACTGACTATATCATGACATTTTATAAGAAGGCTTATAAGTAAAATAAAACAAACTTCCATAAATTAATGAACTATAGTGAAAGCATGGAGGTGTATAACTTTTTGCTCTTTACTTATTTCAAAAGCAAGAGAGTAAATTTTCTCTTTATATCATGATCAATTAAAATATAAAGTATTCCCGAAAACTGGAATGGAAAAGGAAATCAACTCTTTACAAGTAAATCGTTGACATCTTGGTGAAAGGAAGTAAATTTATATTAGCCCTCCTGTGCCCTATGTCGTGGCTTCTTCTTTAACATTCATTCCAATTTTATCATAAAGCTTCTTTTTTTATTCTTTAAAATATATTAACCTGTAACAAAAGATAATCTGCAACAAGATTATTTCACCTGGTTAAAATGAGAGTTACAAATAATTGAATTTTTAGGACAAAAATATTCATTAGCTTTTGCATGTGTGTAAGGTACAGGGGGCTGGGGATTGAACCTGGGACCTCATATGTGGGAAGCCAGCACTCAACCATTGAGCCACATTGGCTCCCTGAGTTGGTTTTTCTCATTTGTTTTACTTGCTGTTTTTTGTTTTGTTTTGTTTTTAGGAAGCACTAGGAACTGAACCCAGGACCTCCCATGTGGGAAGCAGGCACCACATCCGCTCCCCTCATTAGCTTTTTTGATCCTCACAAAATTGATTTGCTTGAAAGTGGATGGATATTGAGAAGAGTTGCTTTGAAAGAAGGAAAAAAATTTAAGGGTAAAGGAAAAAGAAAAGAAAAAGAAATGCAGAGGCTAGGCAGTATGAGAAAAAACAGGATGAGAAGATATGAAAAAATAAAGGAAAGAAATAGTATTTAGGTGGGGGAAGCCAGAGATTAGCCTGACTAACGAGGCAGCAACTTCGGAGGCACAACTTCATGGTAGTTTGCATAATACTAGCTAACATAGTTAAATGTTGAGATTCATTCATTTATTTCTTTGTTTCTAGTGAATAAGCTTTTATATCTAAACACTTATTAGTTTATATAAATTTGCATACTTGGATCAAGAGCCCAAATAATATTTAAATTTTTTAAATGAGTATAAAAAACTGTCAATAGGGACTACTAAACAAATAAGTCAATGGATGAGGATGGTGGAGTCAGATTTTTCATTGTCACAGAATCTACAAATAACAGAAGGGAGGAAGAAAGGCTAGAATGAACCCTTCGTATCAGAATAAACTGTTTAGTTTAATATATATGCAAATAGATACGGAAATATCTATATATAAATGTATATACATTTATAACAGTCTAAAAGAGCTCCTAATGGTCAAAACTGGAACAATTTTTGTGCAAATATCATAGTATTAAATTATAACCCAAAGTATAAAATAAGTATATATTAATTTATACTGGTCTAAATAAATGACTTCATAAATAAATAAATGAGGGATATATTAATCAGGGTTCTTCAGGGAAACAGAAACAACAGGATATACATAAATATATGTATATGTAAATAGTGAGATTTATTATATGAATTGGCTCACACACCTGTGGAATGGGCAAGACCAAATAATACAGGGCAGGCCCCAAACTGGAAACTCCTATAAAAGTTCTCAATGAATTCCCCAGGACAAGCTGGATGGCTTAAATGGAAACAGATATGAGTGGATTTTGCAAGTAGAAAGAACATGTCCTATGTTTGGAGGGGGCAGGCCATCTGCCCCAGTACTTGGAGCATTGTGCCCCATTGTTCAAGAAGTACTACCAACCCAATGCTCAGAGATGGTGGGGCCTGTGCCCTGGCATTTACAGAGAGCCTGGCCACCACCCCAATGCTTAGATGGCGCCTCTGTCCCAGCATTTGTGATACCCTGGCTGCCATCTTGATGCTTGGAAAGAGTGGAGCCTTCACCCCAGTGTCCTGAGAGTATGGCTACTGCACAAGTACTTGGAAAGGGTGGGGCTGTCACTCCAGCAGGCATGGGGGTAGGGAGGGTACACAAAATATGGATCCATAGATGACTCTTCAGACCTCAGTGGAGTTTCCCTGCTAGGTTCTCAAATTGTTTGGGAGCTGTGACCCATGTTTTTCTTCCAATTTCTCCCTGTGGAATGGGAATGTTTATCCTATGCCTGTCCCACCACTATAAACTGGAAGCAGGCAATTTGATTTCTAGGATTCACAGTTCAACAGACAGAAGAGAATTGTGCCCCGGAACAGACCACACCCATAATCAATTCTGATGAGACTGTACTTAGCATTTTTACTGGCATGACTTAAGGTTTTGGGGATGCTGTGATGGAATGAAAGTATTTTGCATGTGGAAAGAACATGTTTTTTGGGGGTCCAGAGGGCAGAGTGTGATGACTTGGAGCTGTGGACCTCAGAAAAACTTGTTCTTAAACTTAATCCATTTCTGTGGGTAAAAACCCTTATAAATAGGGCCATTTAATGAGGTTAGTTCAGATACAGTTTGATCCAAGTGAATGAGTGTGTGTCTTAATCCTATTACTAAAGGCCTTATAGAGAAGGCCACAAAGAGGAAAAACACAGAAGCTGGAAGTCAACAGACTAGAGAAGCCAGGAGAGGCTGCCACGTGTACTGCCATGTGACAGAAAAGCCAAGGACCAAGGGCGTCAGCTGCCAGACCCAGAACGCCAGTTTTCTGGAAGAAAGCTCTGCCCTGATGATACTTTTATTTGTATCCCCTAATCTCAAAACAGTGAGATCCCATTGTTTAAGCCTAACCATTGCACGGTATTTGCTTTAGCAGCCAGGAAGAATTCCAAATAATATATGTAGGATATTCCTCCCTCCAGGAGATGAGATCTTAGTGACTCACTTCCAAAGAACAGAGTATGGAAAGAAAAAACCAGTAACTCTACAGTGCAGAAACTTGGAATATCCCCTCTGTGATATTCTTCCCAAAAACTCAGTATAATCATGGGAAAAATATCAGACCAACCCAAATTTAAGGACAGTCTGTAAAATATCTGACCACTGACCAGTACTTCTTAAAACTGTCAAAGTCATCTAAAATAATGAAAGACTAGGAAACTGTCATAAACCAGAGGAGACCTGATGACTAAATACAATATGGTACGCTAGATGGATCCTAGAACAGGAAAAGGACATTAGGGAAAAAACTGATGTAATCCAAATAAGGTATGGAATTTAGTTAAATAGTAATGTATCGCTAATAGTAAATGTTAGTTTCTTAGTTTTGACAAATGTACAATGGTAATATAAGAACAAAAGAGGAAAGTGAATGAAGGATACACTGGATTTCTTTGTATTATTTTGCAACTTTTCTGTAAACCTAAAATTATTTCAAAAACTAAAAGTTTGCTTTTTAAAAATCTGTCATTGCCTTTTTCAGAGTCAGCAGAAGGGGGACAAAAGAGTTCCAATAAAACATTTTACAAGCATTTTTAAATAAAACACTTTTCCTTCATTCCTACATTCCACCATCTCCTTTCCTCTCCTCCCCCCAAGATTTAATACAATTAAAAAGAAACACTACAAGGTTAAACCAGAAACTCAGAAAAATGGTTACCTATGGGGGCAAGAGGAACACGTTGGAGGAAACAGATATAAAGGCAACACCCCTATGATACTTGCTTATGTAGTTTCGACTTCTGTAGAATACAAATATTTTACATACAAAATATAAAATTAAATAAGTGAGAAAAAATTTAAATCCACTAAACCTAGTCCAAACATAGTAACAATGCCAAAAACACCGGTTTTAACATAGATCCCCTACCATGGTCCATATTATTCCCCTAAGATCCAATAAGTATTAAAGAGATTGGGGTAACTTAAATGATCCTTTCTGATAATCACTTACCCCAGAAGATCTACATTTGACCAAGGTGGCATCTAATTGTATCTAATATGCAAAAGTGGGTGGTTCTAAATATTCATCTATCTTTCCCAACTAGAACTTAAGTTCTATGAAGGATGTGACTTTATTTTATTTATAGCTATATCCCCAGTATCTAGATCAATACCTAGCGACAAATAGGTACAAAAATAATTTTTTTTTATTGAATGAATAGAACGACTGTGAATAAACACAGTCAAGAAGGTCTTGGTGTGAGAGGCATTAGTAGATTCTGATACACTATAGAGTACTTCAAACCTAATAATTGAAACTGGAATAAGGTAGTAGCAGTGCTTCTAGACTAGAGCAAATCCCTCGGACTCACATACCTTAGACTGTTTAGGTATAGAGCCTAGTGGTACTACTTCATGGTCTGGTGGTATCATCTGGCATAATTACACTGCTTTTGACTTTCTCTAAACAGAATTAAATATCATGTCATCTCTTCAAATGGCTAACTATAGACAGTTAAAACCAAAAACTATTACAATCTAAATTGGCTCAAATATCTCCAGCAATAAAAACATTCTGAGTAATTAAAATTTACACAAACTCTTTTAGGTAATATTTCATACAATTCTCTTACCAATAAATCTCCTTAAACTTTCTCAAATACTCAAATTTATGCTTTCACAATTATAAAATGCTCTTTGTGCATTATTTCATAGCAGTAGCTTCAGGCAGCTGAGCTATGCTCCAGTAACATTCATGCCAAGAGCTAAAGCTGAGTAGGAGATTTCAATTTTTAAGTTAAAATTAACACACTTTCAAAATAATCAGAACACTATAAAACATTCTACATAGAGGTTAAAAATATTTACTAACATATAATATTAAAATCTCCTATTCAGCTTTGATTTGGAGGATGGATAGATGTAATGTGAGCACAACTCAGCTACCTAAAATGTTGACAGTGGGGAACAGGCCAGGATGAATCTTAGTTTCTTCTTTTAAAATTCTTTCAAATATAAATTGTAAAACAAAATTTAAGTGACATGCATTATAAACTTAAACATTTGCTTTACAAAAAAAATAAGAATTAATCATTAGTATAAAGATTGTAACGCTTCTAAAGGACACGAAATAGTTGTTTTTAACACAGCTAATTTTCTTAGAAAATGGCTTTAAATCATAATAGCAGTCTAGAGGATAGCTTTTAGTTTTGTTTTTCTATGTTGCTTGTTTGTTTGGCGTGTCCATCTCGGGGAGGGGAGGGATCCTCAGAGTTCCTTTGTTGAACAACTGTGCCCCCCCACACTAGTCCTACGGAGAGTTAACTCTACTTCCAGCCCCAGGGATGTTCATGTGATTCAGATTTGGCCAATCAACAAATTCCATTACCTTGATCAATCCACAGTCCCTGGTACTTTAAGGAAAAAAAAAAAAAGGGCATAAAATATAACTGATATTACTGGTAGCCCCAGAGAAATGGATATTTGGTGTGCAGAATGGTAAGAAGACTTTTCACTATCGGCTTATATGCTTTTAGAATTGTGAATCATGTGTATGAAATCTATTTTTTAATAAAATTAAATTTATATTTTTAAAAAACAGAGAGATGGCAACCAACTTTTAAGCAGAGATATATGGAAAGCCATTACCAGAAGCAGGATAGTACAGAGGTAAGGACTCAAACTAGAGTCAATAATCCTGAACTCCAAGATGGTTCTACCACTCACTAGTGAACAGAATCACTTACTGTCTTTGAGCCTGTTTCCCCTCCATAAAATATAGATATTTCCTGCCTGCCTACCTCATAGGTTACTGGGAGGATCAGATGAAATAAAGGATATAAAATCTCTGAAAAATTATAAAGTAATTTATAAAAATAAGGTATCAACAGAAATAGGGATATCAAGAAAGTGATGTGGTTATCAATAGAAGATGAATTATTTAGACATTTCTAATTTGAAGTGAAGAGACAGATTTAGAATTTAAATAGAAGTGATAAAGTCACAGGAGTATAAGAGATCACAGAAAAAGAAACCTTCAATAAACAGAATTTTAGAATTGCAGAACTGGAAAGGATCTTGACATTCATCTAAGCCTTTGCTACTCAGCATCACCTGGGAACTTGCTGGAAATGCAGAATATCAGGCCCCACCACAGTCCTACTCAGGTACAATCTGTATTATAAAAAGATTCCAGTTGCACATTTACGTTTAAGAAGCACTGATCTAAGCCATCTTACTCATTGTTCAGATAATAAAACTGATGTCCTAAGTAGAGAGACTTGCTTATGTTCATACTGTTAATAGGTAGCAAAATCATGATTTGGACACAAGCCTGATCCCCCTGAGAGTTGTCTACGTGAGTACATATATAACATGTATTTGCTTTTCAGACATCCAGTTTCAAAACCTTTGAGACATCTTTGCCTTTCAGATCTTCCACACCCATACCCCCATTTCTAAGCCATCCAGATTGATCACCTCTTTTTTTTTTTTTTTATTTTTTTTTTTTTATTTTTTTTTTTTTATTTTTTTTTTTTTATTTTTTATTGACTTTGTAATAATATTACATTAAAAATATATATGTGAGGTCCCATTCAACCCCACCCCCCCACCCCCCCTCTCCCCCCCCCAACAACACTCGTTCCCATCATCATGACACATCCATTGGATTTGGTAAGTACATCTTTGGGCACCTCTGCACCTCATATACATTGGTTCACATCATGGCCCATACTCTCCTCTATTCCATCATGTAGGCCCTGTGAGGATTTACAATGTCCGGTGATTATCTCTGAAGCACCATCCAGGGCAGCTCCATGTCCCGAAGACGCCTCCACCTCTCATCTCTTCCTGCCTTTCCCCATACCCTTTGTCCATTATGTCCACTTTTCCCAATCCAATGCCACCTCTTCTATGTGGACACTGGATTGGTTGTGTCCATTGCACCTTTATGTCAAGAGGAGGCTCAGATTCCACCTGGATGCTGGATGCAATCCTCCCATTTTCAGTTGTAATCACTCTAGGCTCCATGGTGTGGTGGTTGTCCTTCTTCACCTCCAGATTGATCACCTCTTTCTTCATTATATCTCTGGCATATGTTACTTCTTTTCCAGGCTCTGCATTCATTGCCCTGACATAGACTATTTCTGTTCATACTATGAAAAACCAGCTTCTTTCTTTTTGGCATCTATCAACTTCTGCAAATAAAAATACTTTCCAATTACAAACTCTATATAAATTCCTTAAGAAAGTGCCAACCATTAAAAAGCATTAAACGTTAACCATCCTGATTTCAGACAGAATCTATATATGACACCTACCAAGACAAATAAACTGTAACTTGGAAATTCTGACCCAGAACCTTCATTTCTTCAATTCCATTATTTCTCTTCTTTGCCCCAGAACTACCCCCAGGTTGCCTTTACCTAACGACGTCCTTCCAAAATTTACTAAATAAATCCCAAAGGCCCTAAATCTACCTTTCAAGTACTACCTCCTGTCCCAATAAGCTCTCACCATGCACAAACATTCTCCTACACACTGTGCCATAACAAGCTATGTATTTCAATATTTCTCTAGTACCCATGATATGCCGGACACTACACAATAAAACAGAAATCTATACACCTCTGAGTATCTCTCCAACATAAATATGAGAATGTTAAAAATCTTTTTCTCTACCCAATTCCCATTTCTGCACCAAGGGATTTCGACTTTTTTAAAAATAAGTAAGACTTTTATTGACACTCAGCCCAGAGGGGAATAACTGAACAGAGATAGAATAAGCCACCTGTAGCAGTTTGGCATTGTTTGTGAATTCCAAAAATAGTTATTGGATTATGTTTGTAGTAAGTCTGTCAGAGGTATCACTTTTAATTTATTAAATTATGATTAGGACTTTGATTGGGCCATGTCAGTTTGGCATTGAGTCCGCAGGGGACTCACAAAGAAAAGGTATGGCAAAAGAGTTTAGAGCTTGAGCCCAGGAAGTGAACACACAGGACACAGAGGAATAGAGATGGCTCTCTAGACACAGTAGAAGCCCTGGTGAGAGACAGAGCCTTTCACTTCATAGTCTACAGCTGGCCTTGTGAAAAGAACATAGCAGCTGAAGCTGGAGAGAAATGGAGCCCCAGGAAGAGAGGAACCCAGGAAGCCTGAAGTCTTGGCAGACATCGGCAGCTATCTTGCCCCAACATGTGGCGACATGTAACTTATGCTTTATGGCCTGGTAACTGTAAGCTTCTACTAGACAAAAATACCCTTTATAAAAGCCAACCAATTTCTGGTATTTTGCATCAGCACCCCTTTGGCTGACTAATATACCACCCATAATGTGAAGGCTAACTCCTTGTACAAAAGCCTGTACACTCCAGCACTAGATAAAAAGTTCTTGAGACTCACATGTACAAATTGAGAAGCATGGTCAAATCAACCTGAGAAAAACAAAGGGGAGGAAATAGAGGTGTATAAGGGGGTATGGGATTTTTCCTTCTGGTGTAATGAACACATTCCGAAATTTACTGAGCTGATGACAGCACAACTCTGTGATGAAACTGGGAGCCACTGAGGGTACACTTTGGATGGACTGTACTGTACAAGGCAGGGGACCGAATAACACAGTGAACCATGGGGGGAATGATGGCCTGTGGGTAACAGTTCAAATCTGAGAATGTTCTCTCATGAACTATAACAAATATGCAATACTATTACCTGGTGTTAATAATAGAATGGAAAATTAATACAACCATTTTTTAAGGACATTATGGCAGTGTGAATCAAGAACCTGAAAAGGGAAGCAGATGTGGCTCAAGTGATAGGGCCTCCGCCTACCATTTGGGAGGACCCAAGTTCGATTCTTGGGTGAAAAAGAAGAGAAAACGAGCCTGCGCGGCAAGCGAGGGCCCACGTGGCGAGCCAGGTGCCTTTGCAGCAGGCCGAGTGCCTGCTCAAGTGAGCCACACAGCAAAATGATGACACAATAAAACAGAGACGAAGAGGAGAGTCAAGGTGAAGAACAGCAGAGACCAGGAACTAAGGTGGCGCAATCGACAGGGAACCTCTCTCCACATCAGAGGTCCCCAGGATTGAATCCTGGTGACTCCTAGAGGAGAAAGACAAGAAGAGAAGACAAAAAGAGAAACAGATAAAGAAGATCATACAGCAAATGGACACAGCAAAAAAACAGCAGGGAGGGGGAGGGGGAGGGGGGAGGGGGAGGGGGGAGGGGGAGGGGGGAGGGGGAGGGGAAAAAAGAACCTGAAAAATGTTTAATCTTGATGAAATAATCAGAGATGCCCACAAAGATACAATATACTTGCACAACATGGTACTATTTATAGTAGCAAAAAAAAATAAAATAAAAACCCAAATATAGGGGATTGGTTTAATAAATTATAATGTATAGTAGGTATGATATGTGTGTGCATATATATAATGAAATATTACATAGCTGTTAAAATGTTTTGAAAGACTTTGTAATGGGATAGGAAAATATATCTGATATAAGTGACTAAAAGTCAGATTAAGAACTATACACAGGGGGAAACAGATGTGGCTCAAGTGATAAGAGTTTCTGCCTACCACATGGGAGGACTCAGATCTGAAAAAGAAGAGAAAGAGTGACCATATGGTGAGCCGGTGCCTGCACGAGTGCCCACATGGTGAGCAGTGCCTGCTCAAATGAATCACGCAGCAGATGACGATGCATCAAAAGAGAGACAAGGAGAGAGTCAAGGTGAAGTGCAGCAGGAACCAGGAACTGAGGTGGCACAATTGACAGGGAACCTCTCTCCCCATCAGAGGTCTCCAGGATCAAATCCCGGTGAATCCTAGAGGAGAGAAATGAGAAGAGAAGACAACAAAGACAGCAAAAAACAGCAGGGCAGGAGGAGGGGAAGGAGGAGAAATAAATAAATAAATAAATCTTAAAAAAAAAAAAAGAACTATATACAGGAAGTGAATGTGGCTCAAACAGTTGAGCACCACCTCTCCATGGGAGGTCCCAGGTTTGGTTCCCAGTGCCTCCTAAATAAAAAAAAAAAAGACAACAGGCAGACAGTGAGAAAAACAAAAAACAAAGAGCAGACAACAAGAACAAAACTTCGAGCAAAGACAATGAGCAAACAGACAAGGGAGCCATGGTGGAGGGATGAACTATACATCCAAGATCTTAATTCTGATTAAACTACTTCTATATAGGTGTGTTACAGACATACATATGCATATGTATTACCAAAAAATGAAAATAGTGTTTATCTCTGAGGTATATGTCTATGGATAATTGTTATTCTCTATTTTATAATTTTGATATATTTTTCAAATTCTCTGCATGAATAATAAATATTATTTATCCCTTTGTCTAAAAAAAGGGAGAAGGGGAATGCTTCCATTCAAAAACAGAGCTTGAGCTATTAATTCCAAATATCTCCAACACTGTTTTTTTTAAAAAATGCACAATTCCATCTTAAAATAAGATGGAAAACAAGTTTATAGGATATTAACCCAAGAAGTTATCCTATTAAATATGTTTTTCAAAGTTCCAATGTCAAGTTTTTCACTTTCACGCACTCCTCCACTCTTATAATCTGATAAGGAAGCAACTGCTAAAATTCAAAGCATTATAAGAAATTTAACACAGTGAGACATTATTGATGTCATTAAACCTAAAACCAAATAAATAAATACATACATACATACATAAACCTAAAACAAATTATGAAACCTAAAATGTTTCAACCCCTCTCTTAACATAGATATGTCTTTAATTTTTTAAACACATGTAGTTTGTACCTGCACATATTCTAGTACATTAAAACTCACAAATATTTTCTTTTCTACCTACTACTAAGGTTTAATGGTAAAACTACGGAGATGATAAAAAATACACATTTGGAAACCATGCAAATCTAATTTTTTTCATTTTCCACACACTTAAGACCCAAATTATTAGTTTCAACTTCACTCTTGCTCTATTTCAGTCAGTTTCATTTCTGAATATTCTGCCACAGAATAAGAATTTTGACCTTGCAGGGAAATGTTTAACTGTAAAAAAGAATATAGCTTTTCTTTTCAAAAGATAAATGAAACGTTTTCACAAGAAAAACAAAACCCTTAAATTCCTGATGGCATTTTGTCACATAAAAATAAAGATTTTAGGATGTTGATATCTCTTTTAAGTTTCTGGAGCTTCTTCATATAGTTGTGTTTACAAGAGATGAAACACTCACACTTTACTTTATAGACACAGAAGTATATATTACACTTTTTTCTTTGAGTAGTAAGGAAAGAACTCAATAAATATTTGTTGAAGAAATAAATACATCTGGCATGATACTGCTGTCCATGCGACATGTGTTCCCAATCAGATAGTTTTCTCTCTGCCTTTAGTGGCTTTACCAGCAAAATAAGTTTTTTTAAAATAACAAGAAAAACGATGAAAATAAATTAACAAAAGTATCTAAATAAACATAAAGATGAAAAGGGAAAAATATATATATCATGCATTTTGTCCCTGGATGTGTTTCAATCCCATCTGAAGCTTTTTCTTTAGGCTTGTAAATCTTCAAAGGAAAGCTCTACATAAAAGCAAATTAAAAAATAAAATGTACTGAGTTCCTACTATGTAATCAGCACAGGGACAGGTTCAAGTGTTTTGGGAAACAAAAAATATATAAAACATGACGGCCCTGAACCTTGAGGAAAAAATTTTGCCAGAATCCCTATAAAGAGGGGTACCTTCAGCCACTGTGTGATTAAGAAAGTTACCTAGGCCTTAGATTGCTTATATGTAAAAGGAAAGGTTTACTGATAAATCTCCCTCGCAGAAGAATTCCAAATAATTTATGTAAATATTCCATCCTGAAGGGAGGGAAACATAAATCCCTACTTCTTAAGTGAGTTCTCCACATGATTTCCGTCCAAAAAGTACGGTATGGATAATAACTTTACAATGGAGAAATTAGACAAACATTACCTCTGGCAAGTGACTGAAATTAACATCAACAGTGAAAAATCACGTTAATTATTTGTTTCCTTTCTATTAATTCATGAAAGGCACATTTCCTCTGTGTTTTTTCTCCCCAAAACCCAATCACTAGGAAAAACATCAAATTCCAATAGAGACGTATCCAACAAAATATATGACCAATACTCAAAACTATCAAGGTCATCAGAAATAAGGAAAATCTGAGATACTGTCACAGCCATGTGGCGTCTAGGGAGACAACTAAATGTAATGTGGGATCCTGAATGGGATCCTGAACAGAAAAAGGGCATTAGGTAAAAACTAAGAAAATCTGTTTGGGGTGATAAAAGACTTTTGGTAATGAGTGATGATGATAAGTAGCACAACACTGTGAATGTAGATAAACAGTGAGAATTGTTTTAATGTAACATTTTTTGTGATCTATATATCTTTATGAAAAAAGACAATTTAATTTTTAAAAAATGGTCAAGATGGGTTATTTTGTATTATATATATGTCACTATAATGAAAAAATTTTAAACCTAAGGAAATCTGAATAAACTGAAATTTTGTTAATAAAAATAAATCAATATTGGTTCACTGATGACAATAAATGTATCATACCAAGGTAAGATGTTAAGAATAGGGGAACCTGGGTGTGAGGCTATATGGGAACTCTGTACTACCATCTCTCAATTTTTCTGTAACTCAAGCTGTTCTAAGAAATGAAGTCTATTTTTTTTTTAATTGAAGGGAGACAAAGATTAATCAACTATTAATATAACCCAGCTCCCTCCCGAAAATGACAAAGAAAAATGTTTCTCAAATCAACGAAAAACATAAGCAAACAATCAGAAAAATTAATGCCAAGAATATGAACAAGCAAATCACAAAAGAATAAAAAACTATGCCAAGATATTCAAACTCGCAGGGTTGTGGAAGGATAAATGAGATCATGTACTTAGCATTGTGTCTGGCACACAATAAAGGCCATTAAACCATAACTCATAAAGACAGGAAAATTTAAATAGAAAATATGTAATATATATGTTAAATACACACACACATACATACATATATATAATCAAAACTAGAAAACACTGAAAAAACTTACAATGCCCAAAGTTGGAAAGAATGTGGGGAAACAAACTCTGTCATAATCTGTGGGTGGAATATAAATACCCACATCCTTTTTGGAAAACACTTTGGCAATATTTTTAACTTTTTATTTTGAAATAATTTCAAACATACAGGGCAGTTACAAAAATAATACAAAATCTATAGAGAATCAAATATACCCCCCTACCCAGATACCCAGATTTACTAATTTTTAACATTTTCCCACATTCATTATATCATTCTATCTCTCTCTATACCTATATTTGTTTTCTAAACATTTGAGAGGAAGTGGCATATATCATGCTCCTTGAACATTTAATACTTTCATGCGTATTTCCTAAGAATAGGGATATTCAGTTATGTAACCACCTGAAGTACAGGTATCAAGTTCAAGAAATTTAAACACTGATGTGGTGGTGATTGGAAACTGTGTACCCCAGAGAAGGAGGTTCTAAATCTAATTCATGAATATATCTAATTCACTTTTGTGGCTGTAAACCCACTGTAAGTAGGACCTTTTGATAAGGTTACCACCGTTAAGGTGTGTCCCACTTCAATAAGGATGGGTCTTAATCCTATTACTGAAGTAATTTACAAGAGAATGAAATTCAGAGAAAAAAACACAGGAAACAAGCTGAAAGGGAACCCAGAAGGGAAGGAAGAGACCAGGGAACACCACCTTGTGCCCTGCCATATGACAAGAACCAAGGGTCACTGGCCCAGACAACCACAGTCTTTCCTGGAGAAAGCATCACCTTGATGATGCCTTGATTTGGACATTTTCCTGGTCTCAAAATCCTGAGTGAATAAATTCTATTGTTTAGGCCAACACATTTCATGGTATTTGCTTAAGCAACCTAGAAAATTAAAAGAGATGTAAAGCTTATAGTCTAATATTTCAACTTTTCAATTCCCCCAATAAAGTCTTTTTGGGCATTTTCTCCTCCATTTTTAGATCGAGTCCAGGATCATGAATTGCATTTAACTGTATTGTCCCTATTGTCAATCTCTGGCTCGTTTTTTAAATTGTGGAAATACAAACACAAGATAAAATTTTCCATCTCAACTACTCCTCCCAAGCATACAGTTCAGTGGGATTAATTACATTCACAATGTTGTACTACCCTCACCACCATCCGTTTCTAAGGCAATATCTTATAAAGTACACACATATATACACACATGTAAACACACATGTATTCTCTGATTGAATGATTCCAGTACTCAAACTTTATCCTACAGAAATATTAACACAACTGAATAAGACACCTGTATATAGATTTTCATTGCAACAATGTAACAGAGAAAACTGGGAATAATCTGTGGTGGTTTGAAGCTGTTTGGAGCCCAAAAAACAATGTTCTTAAAGTGAATCCATTCCTGTGTGTATGGACCCATTCAAAGCAAGACCTTTTGGTGAGGAGGATCTTAAGATGTGCCCCATGAGGAAGACAAGGGTCAGGGAGGTGGAGAGATCACTTCTCTCCCAGAAAAAAATAGCTAAAGGACAGGCGGAGACTGTCTGGAAGGTACTTTGGGGCTCAGGGTAAGGAAAGACACACCCCAGAAGAGAGAGGGACTAAGGAAAAATCCTATGAGTGGAGCTGCAAAAGCAGCAGCAGTGGTCACCCTTCCCCCACCTACAGAGCAAAGCGCAGGCTGAGGACTGCACTGGCTGCAGACTGACTGGACTGCAAGGTTCCTCTTCCCTCAGCAAAAGGGAGTGGGAGGGACAGAACCTACAGCAAATTCAGATTTTAGCCGGGGAACTTGGCCTGCAGCATTGGAGAGGATGCACACTTCCAGGCCCCCCTGGGATCTTGACATTGTTTGCCCTGAGAGCAAAAGATACTTTGCCTGCTCAAATACCGGCCCTACTGCCCGGGGCTGGTTGCTGAAGAGGCACAGGAGGGAGGGTGTAGCTGGCCAAGTGTGGAGAACAGCCTCTGAAAAAGTTTGTTTGTGAGGCCTGGCCAGCCCTGAGTACCACTGCTTCTGCACCACCCACAGACCTGAGAAGTTACAGTGAATGCATTCCCCCCAGCACTGGAGTTCTGAGCTGAGAGGTTTGCCCAAGAGCATCATCCACTGATCTGACAAGTGCACAAAAAAGAAAAATAATAATAAATAAATAAAAGAGGCAAACCAGTGCCTTTACTGCCATACTCTCCAAAGCCCTTGGAAACTGGCTGCATCTGATTACTGGGTCCTTAGCCCTGGCTTGAGCATTTAAACAGGGGCAATTCTAAATATCTAGAACAAGTTGAACCAAGAGTCAAAGAGCAGTAGTAGCACATGGCTACTTAACAGTAAATCCCTAGGTAAGAGAGAGAAACTGAACATCCGAGTAAAGGCGGCATCAGAATCAGATGCTAGACATGAGGAAAAAATTACAAGCCATACAAAGAAAAAGGAAGATATGACTCAGGCAAAGGAACAAATCAAAGCTCTAGATGAGACACAGAACTTGAAACAGTTAATCAATGAGGTTCATATAAAACTCCGAAATCAAATCATGAAGTTAAAGGACAGCATGGCCCAAAATGAAAGACTTTAAGAAGACACCGGGGAAGCGAACTTGGCCCAGTGGATAGAGCGTCCACCACATGGGAGGTCCGCGGTTCAAACCCTGGGCCTCCTTGACCCGTATGGAGCTGGCCCATGCGCAATGCTGATGGGTGCATGGAGTGCTCTGCCACACAGGGGTGCCCCCGTGTAGGGTAGCCCCATGCGCAAGGAGTGTGCCCCGTAAGGAGAGCCGCCCAGCGCGAAAGAAAGTGCAGCCTGCCCAAGAATGGCGCCACACACACGGAGAGCTGACACAACAAGATGACGCAATGAAAAGAAACACAGATTCCTGTGCCGCTGACAACAACAGAAGCGGACAAAGAAGAATAAGCAGCAAATAGACACAGAGAACAGACAACCAGGGTGGGGAGAAGGGGAGAGAAATAAATAAATAAATCTTCAAAAAAAAAAAAAAAAGATGACACCGGGTGAGTATTATAAAAACTAAAATTTTGGATAGAAAAATAGAGCTTATGGGAATGAAAGACACAATACATGAGATTAAAAATACAAGAGGGGGGAGCAGATGTGGCTCAAGTAGTTAGGCTCCTGCCTCCCACATGGGAGATCCTGGGTTCGGTTCCCAATGCCTCCTAAAGAAGACAAGCAGATGCCACAATGAGTAGATACTGCAACCAGCAAATGCCGCAACCAGCAGATGCTGTAACCTCCACAACCAGCAGACACCACAACCAGCAGATGCTGCAACCAACAGATGCCACAACCCAGCAAATGCCGCAATCCAGCAGGAAAAGCAACCAGCAGGGTGCAGGAATGGCTCAAACAGTTGGGCACTCACCTCACACATGGGAGGAGGTCCCAGGTTCGGTTCCTGGTGCCTCCTAAAGAAGATGAGCAGACAAACAAGAGCATCATCTCAGTGTGGGGGTGGGGGCTAAAAATAAAAAAGTAAAGGATTGGGAAAAGGAACAAAGAGAACTTCAAAATAAATATTAATTACAACAGAGGCTCATGATTTGAAATCATGGAAGAATCAGCAACACAGAGGAAAAAACTTAAATTGAAGAGAAAGAAGAACAGTGAGAAATAAAAAAAATAAAAAATATATATATACAAAAAAAGAACAGTGAGAGAAAAGAATGTAAAAAAATGAGCAGAAACTCAGGGAGTTGAATAATATGAAGTGCACCAATATACACATCATAGGAGTTCCAGAAGGAGACACGAAGAGAAAAGGGGCAAAAGGAGTATTTGAAGAAATAATGGCCAAACATTTCCCAACCCTTAGGAAATACATGAATGTACATGTCCAGGAATCACAGCATACTCCCATCAGAATAATCCAAACAGACCTAACCCCCAAGACACGTAATATGCAGAACGCCAAATACCAAAGAAAAAGAGAAAATTCTCAAAGCAGCAGGGAAAAGTGAAACATCACATGCAAGGGATCTCCAATAAGATTTACTGCAGATGTCTCTTCTGAAACCATTGAGGCAAGGCAGTGGTATGATATACTTAAGGTACTGAAAGAGAAAAACTAGAGCCATGAATACTTCATCCAGCAAAACTTTCCTTCAAATATGATGGTGAGCTTAAAATAGTCACAGATAAACAGAAACAGAGATTTCATGAACAAGAATCCAGTTCTGCAGGAAACATTAAAGGGAGGTCTGCAGGCAGAAAAGACAAGAGAGAGAGGCTTGGAAGACAGTGGAGCGGTGAAGAATATCAGAAAGGATAACCAAAAAGGTACAAAGATGGACAAAAACAAGATATGACATATGAAAGCCAAAGTATAAAATGGTTAAGTAATGCCTTTACAGTAATAACACTGAATATTAAAAAATAAAATAACACTGAATGTTAATAGATTAAACTCCCCAATCAAAAGACATAAGCTGACAGAATGAATAAGAACACATGAGTCATCCATATGCTGTCAGCAGGAAACTCATCCTAGACAGAAGGATGCAAAGAGACTGAAAGTAAAAGGTTGGAAAAAGATATTTCAAGCAAATAGTAGCCAAAAGAGCAGGAGTGGCTATACTAGTGTCAAAAAACAGGCTTTAAATACAAAAAAAAAAAAAAAAAAAAAAGTAATAAGAGATGCAGAAGGCCATTCTATATTAATAAATGGGACAATCTGCCAGGAAGGAGTAATAGTCATAAATATCTAAGCACCTAACCAGGGTGCCCCAAACTACATGAGGCAAACTCTGGCAAAACTGAAAGGGGAAATAGATATAGTTGGACACTTCAACAGGCCACTCATATCAATAGCTAGATCAATTAGAAGATCAACAAGGAAACAGAGAATTTGAACAATATGAAAAACAAGCTGGACCTGACAGACATATACAGAACATTGTACCCTAAATCAGCAGGTCAAACAGTCTTCTCAAGTGCTCATGGATCTTTCTCCAGGATAGACCACATGTTGGGCCAAAACATAGCTCTCAATAAATTCAAGAAGGCTGAAATTATACAAACTACCTTCTCTGGTCATAATGGATTGAAGATGGAATGCAATAATAAGCAGGAAAGAGGGGAAACTGCAAATATATGGAGGCTAAACAACACACTCTTAAATAATCAATGGGCCAAAGAAGAAATTGCAAGCAAAATCAGTAGATATCTCAAGATGAATGAAAAAAAGAACACAATGTATCAAACTTAGGAGATACAGAGAAGGCAGTGCTGAGAGGGGAATTTATAGTTCCAAATGCCTATATTAAAAAAGAGCAGATCAGGTATAGATCAGTGGTTTAGTGCACGCTTCACATGTACGGAGTCCCAGGTTCAATTCCCAATACCTCCTAAAAAAAAAAAAGAGGAAAAAGCAGAAGAACCAAAATCAAAGAACTGAACTGGAGAAACTAGAAAAAGAACAGCAATCCAATCCCAAAGCAAGCAGAAAGAAAGAAATAACAAAGATTAGAGCAGAAATAAATGTAACTGAGAACAAAAAAACAATAGAGAGAATCAACAAAACCAAAAGCAGGTTCTTTGAGAAAATCAATAAAATTGGCAAACCATTACCAAGACTGAAAAAGAAAATAAGAGGAAATGGCAAATAAATAAAATCAGGAATGAAAGGGGGGACTTTACAACTGACCCCACAGAAATAAAAAGGATAAGAGGATATTACGAGAAACTGTATGCTATACATTAGACAACCTAAATGAAATGGACAAATTCCTAGAAATGCACAAACCTACATTGATGCTACAAGAAATACAAGAACTCAACAAACCAATCACAAACAAAGAAATTGAATCAGTCATCAAAAATCTTCCAACAAAGAAAAGTCCAGGATCAGATGGCTTCACAGGTGAACTTTACCAAACATACTGAGAAGAATTAATACTAATCCTGTTGAAACTCTTCCAAAAAATTGGAAAGGAGGGGAAATTACCCAAAACATTTTATGAAGCAAACATCACCCTAATACCAAAGCCAGATAAAGAAAAGAAAATTACAAGGAAGAAAAATTACAGACCAATCTCTCTAATGAACATAGACGCAAAAACTTTCAACAAAATACTTGCAAAATGAATCCAACAGAATATAAAAACAATTATACATCACAATCAAGTGGGTTTTATTCCTGGTATGCAAGGGTGGTTCAACACAGGAAAATTAATTAAGGTATTATACCACATTAACAAATTAAAGGGGAAAAACACTTGTCCATCTCGATTGATGCAGAAAAGACATTTGACAAAATCCAGCATCATTTCTTGATAAAAGCACTTCAAAAGATAGGTAGAGAATAAAAGTACCTCAACATAATAAAGAGCATATATGAAAATCCCACAACCAACATCATACTCAATGGGGAGAGGTTGAAAGTTTTCTAAGATCAGGAATAAGTCAAGGACACCCACTGTTACCACCTTTATTCGACACTGTACTAGAAGTTCTAGCTAGAGCAATTAGTCAAGAAAAAGAAATAAAAGGCATCCAAATTGGAGAAAAGGAAGTATGCCATTATACACAGAAGACATGATCCAATATTTGGAGAGTCCCAAATATGTACAACAAAGCTACTTGAGCTAACAAATGAGTTCAGCAAAGTGGCAGGATACAAGATCAATAAGCAAAAATCAGTAGCATTTCTATACACTAGTAATGAGCAAGCTAAGGAAGAAATCAAGAAAAAAATTCCATTTACAATAGCGACAAAAACACTCAAATACCTAGGAATTAATTTAGCCAGGAATGTAAAGGATCTGTATTTAGAAAACCACAAAACACTGCTAAAAGAAATCAAAGAGGGCTTAAACAAATGGAAGGACACTACATGTTCTTGGATTAGAAGACCAAACATTTTAAAGATGTCAAGTCTACACAAATTGATTTGTAGATCCAATGTAATACCAATCAAAATTCCAACAGCCTACTTTACAGAAGTAGAAAAGTCAATTACCAAACTTATTTGGAAAGGAAAGGGGTCCCGAATAGTCAAAAGCATCTTTAAAAAGAAGAGGGAAGTCAGAGGACTCATACTCCCTGATCTTGAAGAGTATCACAAAGCTACAGTGATCAAGGCAGCATGGAACTGGCGTAAGGATAGACATATTGATCAATGGGATCAAATTCAGAGTTAAGAAACAGACCCTCACCTCTATGGTCAACTGACTTTCAGTAAGTCTACCATGTCCACTGGGACGGAATAGTCTCTTCAGTAAATGGTGCTGGAAGAACTGGATATATATAAGCAAAAGAATGAAAGAGGACCCCAGCTCACTCCCCATACAAGAATCAACTCAAAATGGATCAAAGACCTAAACATAAAAGCCAAGACCATAAAACTCCTAGAAGATAACATAGGGAAACATCTACAAAACCTTGTAGTAGGTGGCGGACTTGGCCCAGTGGTTAGGGCATCCGTCTACCACATGGGAGGTCCGCGGTTCAAACCCCAGGCCTCCTTGACCCGTGTGGAGCTGGCCTATGCGCAGTGTTGATGTGCGCAAGGAGTGCCCTGCCACGCAGGGGTGTCCCCCACGTAGGGGAGACCCACGCACAAGGAGTGCGCCCCATAAGGAGAGCCGCCCAGCGCCAAAGAAAGTGCAGCCTGCCTAAGAATGGGGCCGCCCACGGGAGAAAATGACGCAACAAGATGACGCAGCAAAAAGAAACACAGATTCCCATGCCGCTGACAACCACAGAAGCAGACAAAGACGACGCAGCAAATAGACACACAGAACAGACAACCGGGGTGGGGGGGAGGTGGGGGAAGGGGAGAGAAATAAATAAAAAGATTAAAAAAAAAACAAACCTTATAGTAGGTGGGGGTCTCCTAAACTTTACATGCAAAGCATGAGCAAGAGAAGAAAAAATAAATGGGACCTCCTCAAAATTAAACACATCTGTATCTTAAAGGACTTTGTGAAGAAGGTAAAAAGGCAGCCTACACAATGGGAAAAAATATTCAGAAATCACACATCTGCCAAATGTCTAATATCCATGATATATAGAGATCCAGGAAAAGGATGTGGCTTAAGCAGATGGGCATTTGCCTACCACGTGGGAGTCCCAGGTTCAGTTCTCAGTGTCTCCTAAAGAAGAGCAAGACAGCAAGCTGACACAACAGGCCAGTGCAGCAAGCTGACACAACAAGATGACACAACAAGATAACACAATGAGGAAACACAATGAGAGATACAACAAGCAGCGAGCAGATGTGGCTCAAATGATTAGGCACCTCCCTCCCACATGGGAGGTCCCAGGTTTGGTTCCTGGTACCTCCTAAAAAGAAGACAAGCAGACACAGAGAGTATATAACAAACAAACACAGAGAGGGCAGACAGTGAGCACAAACAATGGGGAGTGGAAAGGGGAGAAATAAATAAATCTTTTTTTAAAAATGACCATAAGATTAGAAGAGGAAACAAACATAACTTTTCTTCTAAAGAAGAAATACAAAAGGTGAAAAAACACATGAAAAAATGCTCAGCATCACTGGCTATTTGGGAAATGCAAATCAAAGCTACAATGAGATATTTCACACCTACTAGAATGACAGCTATAAACAAAACAGAAAACTACAAGTGTTAAAGAGGATGTGGAGAGACAAGAAGGCTTATTCACTGCTGTTGGGAATGCAGAAGGGTACAGCCACTGTGGAAATCATTTGGCAATTCCTAAGGAAGTTAGATATAGATCTACCATGTGACCTGGCAACACTGCTACTAGGTATATACACAGAAGAACTGACAGCAGTGACACAAACAGACATCGGCACACCAATGTTCATAGCAATACTATTCACAATTGCCAAAAGATGGAAACAACCCAGGTGTCCATCAACTGACAAATAGATAAACAAACTGTGGTATTTACATATTAATATGATGGAATATTATTTCACTTCTAAGAAAAAATGAATTCGTGAAGCATATGAAATGTGGATGAACCTGGAGGACATTATGTTGAATGAAGCAAGCCAGGCACAAAAGGACAAATACTGTATGATTTCACTACTATGAACTAAATATAATGAGTAAACTCATGGAGTTAATAGCTACAATATAAGTCACCAGAGAAAAGAATGTAGTTAGAAAATGGAAATCTAAGGTTAAATCTATGCAAAATTGGTAAAAAGCTGTCTGGGAATGTTTGGAAACAGAAATGGTGAAAGTACATCATAGGATTTGTAATTAATAGTGCTAAAATATGGTTATGACAGTGATTTGTTTTCTGGTTTTTGTTTGTTTTTGAGTAAGGAAAATGCTCTAATATTGATTGAAGTGATAAATGCATAACTCAGTGATTATACCAAATGCCACTGATTGTACACTTTAGATAAATTGTATGGTTTATGAACAAAAAATAATAATAGGGTGAGTTGAAGGAAAAATACATGAAATATAAGATATGGACTATAGTTGGTAGTAATACTTTGATGATGCTCTTTCATAATTTGTTACAAATGTTTCACAACAATGCAAGGTCTGTGGTGGGGTGATGTATGGGAGCCCTGTATAATGTTATCCATGTTTGTTTTGTATGTTCACAACTTTGACTATATATTTATTGTTCATATATATTCATATATGAATGATACACTTCAATAAATTTTTATTTTTTGTCCTTTTTTTTTTTTAATTTTTATTTTAGGAGGCACCCAGGATTGAATCAGGAACTCATACATGGGAAGCAGGCACTCAACCAACTGAGTTACAACCACTCCCCAGTAAATTGCTTTTAAAGTGGGGGGGGGAAGATGTACCCCACTTCATTCAGGGTAGGTCTTATCCTCTTATTGGAGTCCTTTATAGGAGAATGAAATTCAGAAAAAGAGAGAAAGCCACAGAAGCAAGAAGCTGGAAGCAAGGAAACCCGGAAGAGAAGGGAGAGACCAGCAGATACTGCCACGTGCCTTGCCCCGTGACAAAGGAGTCCAGTGAACACCAGCAGCTAGTGTTCAAGAAGATATATTCTTGATGATGCCTTGATTTAGACATTTGCACAGCCTCGAAATTGTAAGCTTGTAAGCTAATAAATTACCTTTGTAAAAGCCAATACATTTCATGGTATCTACTTTCAGCAGCTTAGCAAATTATAGCACAGTACATAACTCCATAAACAGAGTTAAACAAACACAATACAACATTATTATGCAAAATGTGGTACATGTATATATGCTGTCATGGAAAACACAAGGGGTGGGATAAATAAATAAATCTTTTAAAGGGGGGGGGCAGAAGGAATTAAACCAGGTTAAGAATATTTAACACGGGGGTCTTCCATTTATACTTCAGGGGAACCAAACCTGCACGCAAAACTGTGTGTACATATAATACATAAGCACATTTTCTAAGGAAGAGCCCACAACTCTTACCAAGTTCTGAACAGAATCTCTGAGCTCCAAAAAGGGTCACTAAACAATCACTGAAATGTCTCCCAAGCTTTGAGCATCTGAGAAATATACAAAGGTTATATGCATGAGGAAACATGTGAGGAGGAAAAAAAGGCCCTCAATTAAGCTTTTAAGATCATATTAAATGCCTCGACCACAGAACACAAACTTTCATTTCAAGACTCCTAAATCTAAGGGTATGAAGGAAGTTATTCTTCAGACAACTTATAGTCACTCCTTAATTACAAACCCCAACCAAAAATGAAAGAGCAAAAATACTGTTTAAAATGTGTTGGTGACAAGTTCATGCTTAAATCTTACATCTTAAATTTTTAAAATCTTACACCTAAAGTAAGATCGCAGAAGCAAAAGAAAGCAAAGATTAAGTAATAGTCCCATTTGGCACAGTAGAATAGCTGAAATGGACTATAGCTTTGTAAAGGTTCAGGATTAAGATAAGTGGATTAAAATAAAACAAAAGCAAGTTAGGTTTTACACATAGTTTGCCGGCTTTCTTTGAGCATAAACAAATCTTTTTCTGGAGGCACATGGATGGAATTCAATACTTTCACAATTAATATGTCATGTATCTTAAATACTACAGCCACTTTTAGAATCAATAAGACTTTATGAGGCTTGGAATAAATGAGTTGATATATCAGGGATACTCTCTATCCTAAAATGAAAACATACCTTAGGATAGCAATAGTAATTTTGCCCTCTAGGGAACATCTGGCAATGTCTGCAGGCATTTTTCATTGTCCTGACTTGGGGGTGGGGGGTGAGTGCTACTGGAATCTAGTGAGTAGAAGCCAGGGATGCAGCTAAACATCTTACAATACACAAGTCAGTCTCCCCAAAGCAAAGAATTATCTGGTCAAAAATGTCAATAGTGCCAAATTGAGAAATTCTTAGAAGATGGCTGAGTGAACACTGAGTCTATGCCTTGAGATGATCAACTTTATCGCTTATCCTAGAAATCCTGACTCAATCGGCTTTGTTAATTTGTTTAGAAATATTAACACCTTGCCAACTACCATGGGATTTACTGAAATGACACTATTTTCAAAGTATTATTTAAAAGAAAGTTGATTAATTGGCTTCCAATTTCTCATAACCATTGAAATTCCCAAAAGCCATAGTCAAAGAATTAATGCTAAAAGAGGAAAAGTTTTATACATAAGCACAAATCCGATGACTCTCACAAACACTGTTGGGCATAAAAAGCCAGTCAAGGGGAGAGGGTGTAGCTCAGTGATTTGAGTGCCTGCTTCCAATGTATGCGGTCCCAGGTTCAAGCCTGGATACATCCTTTAAAAAAAAAAAAAAGCCAGACAAAAAAAGAATAGAGTTTGCATAATTCCTTTTATATAAAGTGTAAGAACAGGTGAAAACTGATCTCTCATGTTAGGAATCAGTATAATGGTTACCGCTGGAGAAAAAAGGTATAGAGATATAAGGGGTATACAGGGGACTTCTGGGATGCTGATAATTTTGTACTTCTTAATCTGGGTGGCAGTTACATAAGTACACTCACTTTGCAACATTTCACCAAGCTGTATACTAATGATCTGTGCACTTTACTGTATATACAGGTAATACTTCAACTAAACTCTTTCCTTTTTAAAATATCATATAGTTATATCCTAAAAACCTAAGCATTTTGACACAGAAAGCCAAATTAATATCAACTGTAAAAGTAAAAGTGCTTGTTACAGAGGCTGGTTTCAAAGAATTCAAGGATGACACCGACTGAAAACCGTGATCATATAGCAAACAGATGTATATTCAAGTTACTATATCTCCCAGCTTAACAAAAAAAAAAACAACAAATACTAATAAATGCATCTGAATTTATCCTATGGAGAGTTTATTTGGGTTATTTCCCCCAAAATTAAACTGTGAACTGTTCTCAGAGAACAGGTTCTAAAATAAATGTTGTCTTACCTAATCCTATATTTTCTCAAAGTTCCCCCAAACTAAACCCCTCTTAGCCCTCAACTCCTTATGATAAGGTTTCTCCAGGATGCTTGTAAAATTGCCCACCACTCCCAGTACCCACCTTCACAATATATCAGCTTACACATACGAAAATTGGTATGAATGCCTATTCCAGAGACTACTCTTATCCTCTCCCAGCATCTCACAATCCAAACCTCAAATTCCTGATATTCTCCACAAGCTTCCTTCCCAATAGCACCACAAAACTAGGCCACATGCTATCCCATTATTTTAAATCCTGTTCTGCCACCCAAATAATACCAAAAGTTGCTTCTGCAAACAATTCTGCCTCCCGATTCAAAGCCCAACACTGTAGCTAATATCTCCAAGGCTTCTCTTCCCATTAGTGCCCCCTATCACCACTTTCCTGTATTCAAATCTACCCCATTTCTCACCCCAAGCCCCAATCTCTGCTTTCTTTTTTATGAATCTTTCCCTAAGTACCCCTGACAAAGATCTAGAGGAGAAAAGGTATGAAGGAACATGCTCTGCCCTAAGTGAAGATAGGAGAGAAAAGGTTGCTCAAGTCTCAAATCAAAAAACCACGTGGATGGGCTGCAAAGTCTGGCTGCTGGATTCTGAAACGAGTTCCATCACTTACTAACTGGAAGGCTTTGGATAAGTGATGTCACAACCTCAGTTTCCTCAAGTATGAAATGGATATAATAAAAACAATGGTCTCAGAGAGTTGAGGATTAAATGAGCTCATGCCCACTAAGCTCTTTTCACAAATTCAAGGTAAGCTCTCAATAACTGACAGCTTTTCCTAGGTCCTCTTTTTGAAAGGAAAAACAGAGAGGGTGAAAGGTACTTTCTTTAAGTCTCTTTAATGCCAATATTACTGAAAACTCTCTTCTTGGGGGACAGAAAGGGTTAGGAGGGAAGAAATTACTTATATATGTGGGTGATACAAACGTTTTTGACAGATCCCCAAACTCGGCAATCCTCCTTTATTATCGCCCCCACACAACTTGGGCCCAAGAAGCGCTGAAAGCCATTGCCAAAAAAATGGGGGGAAGACAAGAATATATATATCAATTCTTCCACGGATTCTCATTAGACATGAAATAGGAAAGAGTCCTCCAAATCGCTAAGATGCATTCCTTGAGGCGCTGGAAATTAAGAAGGAAATCCCCAGGTCCCATATACATTTCTCTTGAGAGACTGAGGAGACTACTTTATAACAGGAGGAGATTAAAAGTAAATTGTGCTGGATAGAGTGCAAACTATAACATAAACTACAGTTCACCGTTAGCAGCAATGCTTCAATATGCACTCAGCAATTGTAACAAATGTACCATACTAATGAAGGATGTTGTTAATGTGGGAAAGTGTGGAAGGGCGAGGGAGTGAGGCATATGGGAATCCTCTAAACTTTTTATGTAACATTTATGCACTCTAAAGCTTCTTTAAAAATTAAAATTAAAAACTAAAAACGTAAATGCTAGATTTAGTAATAGAAGGTGGTGCTGCAAGCAAAACACGGTAAAAAGAAATCAATGCCACTGAACTGTACACTTTTTTAAAAAGTTAAAATGGCAAATTTCATGTTATAATATGCTATCATAATTTTTTTAAAAAGTAAAAGGGAGCAATGTGGCTCAAGCGGTTGAGTGCCTGCTTCCCACATCGGAAAGTCCCAGGTTCCGTTCCTGGTGCCCCCTAAAAACAAAGAAATAAACAAGCAAACAAACCAAAAAACTAACTCAGGGGAGCCAAAGAAGCTCAATGGTCGAGCGCCGGCTTCCCACCTACGAGGTCCCGGGTTCAATCCCTGCCCCGGTACCTCAAAAAAAAAAAAAAAAAAAAAGTAAATGTTAGAAACTCTAAATAGCCACTTCCCTTCTCTCCCAGGAAAGAGTACCAACTGGTTTCCCCCACAAGGAAGTTAGAGGATGCGGAAAGGAAAGAAAAAGCACTTTCCCTAGGGACAGAAGGGCTTCCCCGTGTCCGTTTCCAGCAGAAACAGAGAAGGATTTGCGCAAGGGAATCCCCAGCTCCCCTCTGGGGCAGAGCCGGGCTCCGACCGGGGCCCCCAGGGAGTTTCACAAAGTCTCTTCCTCTTTTCTTAGGAGCGCATCTCCTGTCACAGGATTTCACCCGGATGTCCCAGAGGTTCGGCCATCTCTGCAACCCCTCCCCTCACAAGATCTCCTGACTGGCCTCCTCACTCCGAGTTCTGCCCTGCTGACTTCTCAGGGTTTCCCGGATTGCACTCAGCCCAGGGCCAGCCCGCGAGCCTGCGGGGTTACCTGCTGAGACCGGAGCTCCACATGTAGGGCCCGCGCGGCAGAACCGGGAGGCAGCACAGCCGCCGGGCCCGGGGGTGGCGCGGGGACCGGGCCCCCGACCGACGCTGAGGCGCTCATCTTGACCCAGGGGCCGCCAGGCGGCGGTGCCGGCACACCTCTGGCATCCGTCCCCACCTCTTAGCCACGACCGCCGAGCCCCTGCAAGCCTAGAAACCCGCCACCCGAGAGGCAGGACCAAACTCCCCTCCACCGACTGCCGCTGCCACCGCCGCTGCTGGCTAAGGAAGAGCCATATTACCGCAGTGCAACCCCAGCAGCCCCGCCGAGACCTGGCTTGCTCATTGGCTCAGCTCTTAAGGGGGCGGCACCCACGGCGCCCAAGGTACGTGCTATTGGGCAGAAGGCCTGTCCATCACCGACTGGAATGGGCTGGGGGCGGAAGAACCCGAGGATGGGTCTGTCACGCCGGAATGAAACCTGGCGCGTTGCTTCTTCTTTTTTTAGTCTTATTGGTTCTTTCACTACCAAGGGGCGGGGTCTCCTGGGGGAGCCTTAAGGACCATTGATCTAGGTCGCTGTCAATTGTCAGTAAAAGGAAAGGGGCTGGGTCTGATTAGGTAAAGAGAGCGCCTGGGCTCCAGCGTCACGTGCAGGAGGCAGGCGAGTCACCTGATCAGCGAGAGTCAGTCTCTGAGCCTGTTCCGCCCTAACCTAGTTGTCGTGGTAACAGGCCTACGGTAAAGGGTGGGAATGCTCTTGGTGCCAACTGGGTCGAGATTCCCTGCAGGCTGTGAAGAGCCATTTCCCGAGGTGTTACAGTGAACAAGTCGGAACTGAAAAGGAATAGTTCTGCAGAGAGCCGCCACGCAGAATGCGGAACCAGGGACTTGGGAAGTCCCACCAACTCCATCACGCCCGACTCTAACCCACAAAGCCGCGCCCCTCCTCCACTACACTGACTAGTACGCTGATGTGCAAGCTGTGTCAGGACGCTGTTTCACATCTACAGATGGGTTGCTTATGCTGTCCTTGGGAAGGCTTTGCTACTCTTCTCCTGGCTAATACTTGATCACGCATCAAATCTCAGCTCCGGGGTCCCTTCCACCAAAAGACTTCTCTGATCTCAACGCCTGTGCTTGCTTCTGCCATAGTCCTGATAGTTCAGTAGCATTGTCGGTTGCCTGTACTCTGAATCTCCAGTGCCTGACACAGAAAGAATCAAATGTTTTTTTGAAGTAAAGGTCCAGCTTAAATGCCACCCCTTCCATGAAGTCTTAATAACGATAGCTTCTTTGGCAATTGCTTCTATAATAGACATCACTGAGTCACTGCAGATTATTATTGATCTGCCTGTCTTTATCATAGACTCTGCATTTCGCCACTTCCTAGACTGATACAGCAGAAAGAAAAAAAAAATACACAGGATTTTAGAGTCAGACACAAAAGGAATCAGCACTTTTAGAATCTTGAGTCTGCCACCTTCTAGCTATCTATGTGTCCCTGTGAAAGTCATTTCCCCTCTCACTTTCTCAGCTTCAGTTTTCTCATATATTAAAATAGTGATAAGGTTGCTCTGGGGATTAAGTAAGTTAACATACTAGGTAGAGTACCCAGCACAAGACCTGGCATACAATAGCTACACTCAAAAAATTTTAAAAAAAGGTAACCGTAACTTTTTTTTTTCCTTAGGTATTGGTGGCCGGGGAATTGAATCCTGGAACTCTGTATGTGGGAAGCCAGTGCTCAACCACTGAACCACAGGGCCTCCCCAACTTGGTTTTTTCATTTTGTTTTGTTTTGCTTGTTTGTTTTTGTTTTTTCTAGGAGGTACCAGGAACCAAATCCTGAGCCTCCCATGTGGGATGCAAGTGCTCAACTGCTTGAGCCATATCCTTTCCTTGTAGCCATAACTTTAATGAGTAGAGTTTTCTGTTTGGGGTAATGGAAAAATTTTGGTAATGGATGGTGGTGATCGTACCACAACAATATGAATGTGAGTAATACCATTGAATTATATACTTGAAAATGGTTAAAATGGGAAATTTTATATTGTATATATGTTACCACAATAAAAAACAATTTTTTTTAAAGCATACCATCTTTCCAGTGTATTCTGAAGCCTGAATATATCTTGAATCTGGCCCTTGAGCTGGCTCACATGGATGGCTCATTGTCTCTGAAACATGGAATAATTCCTCCTCCTGGATCCTTGGGTTTATGCTCTGGTGTTGGTGGAGAGGAGAGCGGTTGGGAATTCCCCCCACAATGCATCTGAATCAACTCATATGGTGCCAAGTACTGGTGGAATTTCACAGAAATTCACACATTTCTGTTTCCAAGCTGCATGAGTTGCCTAGGGCTCCCATAACAAAGGACCACAAACTGGATGACTAACAAAGCAGAAATTTATTCTCTCATAGTTCTGGAAGCCAGAAGTCTAAAATCAAGATGTTAGCAGAACCATCTGCCTTCTGAAGGCTCTGGGGGAAAGTCCTTGCTTGCATCTTCCAGCTTCTAGTGCTCAGGTGTTCCTTGGCTCATGGCCACATTATTCCAGTCTCTGCCACTGTCTTCACATGGCATTCTCCTCTTCTTCCTGAGTCTTCTCTTCTGTCTCTTCTTGTAAGGATACTAGTCATTGGATTGAGGGCCTACCCAGATAATCCAGGATGATATCCTCTCAAGGTCTTTAAATTAATTGCATATGCAAAGATCCTTTTTCCAAATAAGTTCATATTCACAGATTCCAGGGGTTAGTACATGGGCATATCTTTTGGGGTGCCCCATTCAACCCACCACACAAGGTAAGAAAATAGATCTATAGAGAGAAAACAGAATCACTTCTTCCTCTTTGGGGTGTCAGCTCTGAATATTGACTAAATTTATAACTTAATTTGTTCAGCAAATGTTCATTGGGTCAAGTCTTTTGCTAGGTACTGGGAACACAGGAAGGAATTGGACCCAGACCCATCCCTATGCAGGTACATCTGTAGAGAAGGTCCCAACTCCTTGTAGAAGACACCAATAAGTAAACAAAGAGTGATAATCCAGATGCTCAGTGCTGAGTATGCAGGGAAACCCAGCAGCTGTGGGAGCCAGACTGAGAGTCAGATTACACAGTGGAGGGAACATTTAAGCTGGATATTGAAAGGTCAATAAGAGTATTCTCTAGGCAGGGAGGAAGGAAAGGACATTCCAACTGAGAGAGCAGGATCTGTTCTAGCCACAAATTTTTCCTAACGTCAAACTCTACACCAAACTGACAACCTGGTGCTGGAAATGCAGAACTCAGGTAAACAACCCTTCTCTAGACTTTTCCACACGTGCCACAAACATTAGGAGAGAGGAAATTCCCACCACCAGGGATTTGGGGAAGACCTGAAGAAGTAGCCTGCTCTTTGCAAAGTATTCAACAGTATGCAGGAAATGTGTTTAGCACAGTGGCTTGGGCATGGTAAATGTCCAATAAATGGGGCCTATCATTATTATTATATGTGGCAGTTTGATATTCTTTATGAATTCCAAAAAGAGATATTGATTATGTTGTAAACTTGTCTGTACCTCTGGGCATGTATATTAGTCAGCCAAAGGAGTGCGGATGCAAAGTAGCAGAAACCTGCTAACTTTTATAAAGGGTATTTATTTGGGGCAGAAGCTTACAGTTACCAGGCCGTAAAGTATAAGTTATTTCACTTACCAAAGTCTTTTGCTGTATGTTGGAGCAAGATGGCTGCCAGCATCTACAAGGGTTCAGCCTTCCTCTACTCTCCTCTAGAGTTCTGTGGTCCCAGGTTCTTCCAATATCATCTGTAGGCTGGGATAAGTCTCATCTCTCTCTTGGGTCTCATTTCTGTCTGGGTTCAGCCACATTACTCTCTCCACAAGGCCAGCTATAAACTATCAAGTGAATGGCTTGTCTGTCTTCCTGGGGCCTCTGCCATGTCTGTGGAGCTGCCTCTACTCCTCTGTGTTTCTCTTCTGTGTGTTTAATTTCCAGGGCTCCAGTATTAAAAACTCTACCTAATGCCTGTGCCTTATTGTTTTCCCTGTGAGTCCCCACCCACCAAGGGGGCAGGGACTCAATGTCCTACTGATGTGGTCCAGTCAAAGCCTTAATCATTTAATCAAGTAAAAGTGAAACCTCTGAATCAATACACTCTAATATGCCCAGAGGAAAAGACCAGTTTACAAACATAATCCAATATCTCTTTTTGGAATTCATGAACAATATCAAACTGCTACACTATGATACCCTTTAAGTGATTTAAAAATTCAAAGGCTTTACATTTACTTGATTAAATCGAGATTAGGACTTTGATTTGACCACGTCATTAGGGTGTGCAGGGTTGAGTCCCCATCCCCTTGGTGGGCAGATAAAACAGACTCTCACACAGAAAAGAAACACGGAGGAAGAGAGACAGCTCCTCCATAGATGCAGAAGAGGGTCCGGGAAGAGAGATGAACCACTCCCCTGATAATTTACCGCTGACCTTGTAAAAAGAACAGTGCAGCTGAGCCTAGAAAGAAATGAGCCCCAGGAAGAGAGACGAGCCCTATGCTAGCCTACAGCTGAGACTGGGAAGAAGCTAGACCCATGGAGCCTTTTTTTTCCCATGGAGCCTTGAGAGGGAAGAGGAAAGCTGAACTCTCACAGACATCACCTGCCATCTTGCTTAAAAAAGTGGCAACAGAGTTTGGTAAGGAAGTAACCTTGGGTTGGATTCTTTGGACCTTGTAACTATAAGCTTTTGCCCCAAATAAATACCCTTTCTAAAAGCCAACAGATTTGTGGTACTTTGCATCATCACCTCTTTGGTTGACTAATACAGAATTTGGTACCAGAAGTGGGGTGGTGCTTTTGCAATTACCAAAATACTAGAAGAATTTCATAAATGAGTAAGGGGTATTTTTTTTTTTTAGGAATTGTAAGCTGCTTGTTGGAAAAGGCCTAGATTGCTTTGAAGAGACTATTAATAGGAATATGGCACTAAAGATACTTTTGATGAGGACTTAGAAGTAAATAACGAAACTATTCTTGGAAACTAGAGGAAAGGCAAACTGTATTTTTGTCACAGAGAACTTAGCAAGATTGACTCCTGATGTTGTATGGAAGGCAGAATTTGAAAACTAGGAGCTTAGACATTTAGCCAAGGAGATTTCCAAACTAAATGTGGAAAATGCAGCCTGGCTTCTCCTTGCAGCTTATAGCAAAATGTTAGAGTAAAGAGATAAGCTGATAACTGAATTGTTGGGCATAAAGAAAACAGAAACCAATTCTGGAAATTCCAAGCTTCTGGAAATCAAGCCTCCAGACCATAGTGCCCCATTTGAGGAATAAACTAAATTTAGAACTTGTAAATCAGAATTGAAAATGCAGTTATCTAGGAGAGACTTGTGAAAAGTCTTACTGTCTGCTGGCTTGGACTCCTGCTTCTTGCATGCTAAACCAATAAGCTTTCTGAGAAAGCCATGTGAACACAACCACTGTCAGCCTGAACTAAAAGGGACTTGGAGGGAAGAGATGAAAGGGAAAATGGCTTTAAGAGGAAAACCATGGAAACCGAGGTCTGGAATTAAGACACCTCCTTGGGCCAAGAGAGGAATCCCACCCATGTGTACAGAGAGTGTGAATTTGCCCCAGCAATTAAAGTGGATGGGTGTTTCAGGCTGCTGTCCAGGGAGATTTTTGATGCCTCAGGTTACAGAGAGGGTAGAGCACATTTCACAAGGGTTGGGGAGAATGAGGTCTGGAGCTCAATCACCACCCAGGTGCTTGAGGTTGGAACCAAGAAAATAGCCATTGGGGAAGCCCGTGGAAGTGTTGGGCCCCAATGAGGCACCAAGAATGAGAAGAAACCATCATATCAAGAATGACTTTCAGACTTTGAAATCCAATGGCATATGGCCCACAGGTTTTCAGAACTGTAGGGGACCAGTGACTCATGTTTCCCTCCCAATTTCTCCTTATGGTAATGCAAATATTTATCCTATGTCTGTCTTTTTGTATATTGGAAGCAGATAAATTTTTTAAAGTTTCACAGGTCTACAGCCAGAGGGGACTTTGCCCCAAGAAAAACTGTATTTCTATAAATAACTGTGATGTGATTTTGTATTAGCATTGCTAACTGAAAGGATTTAAGACTTTTTGAATATTAGAATGTCTTTTTGGATTTCAGAAGGTGGAGTGTGGCAGTTTGATGTTATTTATGAATTCCAAAAAGAGATACTGATTATGTTTTTAAACTGGTCTCTTCTTCTGGGCATGAAATCTTTTGATTGTTTTAAATTCAAAGGTTTTACATTTATGTAGCAATTTGATATTATTTATGAATTCCAAAAATAGATATTGGATTATGTTTGTGAACTGGTCTTTTCCTCTGGGCACATTATGTTATATTATATTCAGAGGTTTCACTTTTACTTGATTAAATAATGATTAAGGCTTTGATTGGGCCACATCAGTAGGACATTTCATCCCCACCCCCTTGGTGGGTGGGGACTCACAGAGAAAAGACATGGCAGAGAAAAAAGTTTGGAGTTTTTGAGCTAGAGCCCCAGGAAGTAAACACATAGGAATAGATTTGGCTCCATAGACACAGCAGAGGCCCCAGGAAGAGAGAGTCTAGAGAGACTGATAGTCGACAGCTGACCTTATGGAAAGAACAGAGCAGCTAAGCCTGGAGAGAAATGAGCCCTGGGAGAGAGATGAGACTTAACCCAGCCTACATTTGAAATTGGAAGAAGCTGGGACCATGGAGCTTTAAGAGGAAGAGGAAGCCTGAACCCTTGCGGATGTCAGCAGCCATTGTGCTCCAACACATGGCAATAGACTTTGGTGAGGCAGGTAACTTTTGCTTTATGGCCTGGTAACTATAAGCTTCTACCCCAAATAAATACACTTTATAAAAGCCAATCGATTTCTGGTGTTTTGCATCTGCAACCCTTTGGCTGACTAATACACTGTGCTTTCCCTTGACATGATGGGGTCTTGTTGTTCCAAACAGTATCTCATGGCCAGGGTCTTGCAGGATCTTTCCAGCAGCCTAATTCTCAGGAGGTTTCCAGGCAGCGTTTCATAGACATGTGGTCTGCTGACCATGTTGTCTGCCAGGCCAGCTGCCTTCCCCTTTTCATGATACTAACTTGCCTTAACTCCCCCCACTTAGAGAGTTTACACCCTTATTCTTAAGTGGTGCTGAAGGGCAATGGTCATTCTTCTGTAGCTACTTCCTGTTTGTTGGAGGGTAGGCCCTACCTGACAAGGTGTAAAACCCTCTGGCTATTCTATTGTGGTTGAGGGAAGATGGGTCTAGCACCCTATTTGGAACTAGATAAAATCCCCACATGACTAATAACGTGTTGATTCTGTAAGAAATAAACTTAATTAGAATTTTGAAAGTACATGGTCCCACTAAAGGACAAAGAAGATGGCGGTAAGCAGGCCCAAAAAGGGGGCCAGCCATGGCACACTGGACAATGAGAGTGAGAAAGGGCAAGTGGTTTCAGAGGCTGCATCCTCCCAAAGTTTACGGGAAACATTATTTCTTGAGTTCTTTCATTTTCTAGGGATAAACTGTGCTAGTCCTGCTGGGTTTGGTATCAATTGCCAACCCCAGTTCCCATGGTGTTGGTTATGCTTAGGACAGGTAGGAGAGGTATGACAAGAGGCACTGAACTAGACCTAAACTCACACAGACAGTATAGGCAACAACAAGACAAGCAAATGTCAAGCAAAATAAAGACAGTACTTAAGAAAGTCATTCCTTTATCTTATAGGCATGTTCATTACTTAGAAAAAGAATTATGTTTACTAGGACTTTTAACATGTTCAATATCCCTCTGCATATGATCTAGAATAGAAAAGTTATCATAATCATCAGGCACACACATATAGTACTTAATAGTAGTTGATGCACAAGTTCCTCTTTGAGCTGCAGTTAATAAATCTAAGCTCCAAGTTTGCAATACCATACATGTTATCTCTCATGGGAGCAGGTCAAATGCCAATTGTGTTGGTTTAAGTTCTACTCACATTACTCTGGTGATTATCGCTCCACTTGGTATATCCTCCATGCAGCCAGCATGCTGCGGTGCTGCTGATGCTAGAGAGAGTCTAGGAAGACAGGCTCCAGTGTTTCACTGGCCTGGTGCATTGCATTCTTTGACATTATGAAACACAGCCAGTCTGGAGGCAATGTCCATTGTACATCTGGCCATATCGAGCCATTGCTGGCTGCTGCAGGAGTCTGAAACTGCAATGTACACTCTATCCATTTCAGGAACATAATCATAGAAGTGGTAGATACTTTATTGTTTTGGGGGTCAGTGACCAAACTAGCCAATACCTCAAATGGAGAGGCACCCTGCAGTGTACTGAAGGCCAGGTTTGAATGCACAAGAGAGTTTGATGATACTGAAGTCTATCTTTTTAAATTTTTATGTACTTTCTAAACACTTCCAATGCAGTTTATAATATATCAAATGAACTTAACTATTTTGGTAACTAAGCTTGCTTTTTACTTATGCACTTTATCATGATTACATTAATTAAAAAGTATTTTATTTAAGCGGCATAGCAAAACTACCTTCTCCATTATTTTATGAAAATCTAAGACTCCCAATGGAATTAAGGTTATCTTTTCTTACCATCACTTTAATATGCATATTGAGGTGTCCTCTGACAAATTTCCCTGTTATGAAGTTACTTTTTGTTATTAATATCAGTTTGGGTTTAGATTTAATAATGGCTTCCTGGAATTAGCCATTTAAATGCTTCAATTTAGAAGATGCTTGTAAAAATTTCTTTATAATTCACTAGAAGTTACTTTAATTTTAAATAAACTTATTAAATTACTATTGGCAACCAATGAAATTTACCTTTATCTTAATTTCATTAAACATGAACTTAAAATTTTCATCTTCAAGATTTAATACAGGGGAATCGGATGTGACTCATGCAATTGGGCTCCCATCTACCATGTAAAAGGTCCATGGTTTTATTCCCAGGGCCTGCTGGTGAAGGAAAGCTGGCCCATGTGGTGAGCTGGCCCACACGGATTGCTGGCCTGCACAGAGTGCTGGCCTATGTGGAATACTGCCCCATGCAGGACTGTTGCCCTGCACAGGTGTACTGCCCCACGCAGGAGTGCTGGACCATGTGGAGAGCTGGTATAGCAAGATGATGCAATAAAAAGAGACACAGAGGAGAGAGAATAAGAGACACAGCAGATCAGGGAGCTGAAGTGGTGCAAGAGAATAATCACCTCTCTCCCACTGTAGAAGGTCCAGGATTGGTTCCTGGAGTCACCTAATGAGAATACAAGCAGACACAGAAGAACACACAGTGAATGGACACAGAGAGCAGACAATGGAGGGAGGGTGAATAAATAAATAAATCTTTTTTAAAAAGATTTAATACATATAATATTGATTTATTTAATTGGTATCCCATAATTCTAGGGAGATAACACCTAAACCAAATAAAATTGAAACCATTATAATTTATTCAATGATTTTTTTCCCCTTCCTTTACAGGAGGCTAGAACCTCTTTTCTTTAATAAAATTCTAAAATTGTAAATAACATTAAAAGCATACCGACTGCTAGGTTCTGGAATATATTGCAATTGTTTAATTTGTTTTTATAAAGGGTATTTATTTGGAGTAGGAGCTTATAGATACCAGGACATAATGCATAAGTTACTTCTTCCATTCCAGGGTCTAGCTTCTCCATGGGTTCAAAGTTCCTTTCTTCCTGGGGTTTGCTTCTCTTTCCTCTGTGTGCTTACTTCCCAGGGCTCCAGCTTAAGACTTCAGCATGAAACTCCAACATCAAAACGCCAACATTAAGAACCCTTAACTCTGTCCTTTGCCATGTCTTTTATCTATGTGTCCCTACCCACCAAGGGGTGGGGATGTAACGCCTTACTGGCACAATATTATCTAATATGCCCAGAGGAAAAGATCAGTTTACAAACATAATGCAAATTTCTTTTTGGAATTCATCAATAATATCAAACTGCTACACTCCACCCTCTGAATTCCAAAAAGACATTACAATATTAAAAAAGCAAACAAACCTTAAATCAGTACCAATGCAAGTACTAAATCATATCACAATCAATTTAAAGAAATACAGTTTGTCTTGGGGCAAAGTCCTGTCTCCTACAGACCTCTGAAACTTACAAAACAATTTATCTGTTTCCAATACACAAATGGACAAAGAATAAACATTTTCATTACAATAAGGAGAAATGGGGTGGGAACATGAGTCACAGGTCCTCTACAGTTCAGCAAACCTGCAGGGCATCCTCCTTGATTTCAGTCTGAGCCATTCTTAAGATAAGGGTTTCTTCTCCATGGGGCCACATGGGGACCAACCCTTTCCACCAGCTTGCCCAATGGCCATTTTTTTGGTTCCACCTTCATCAAGCATCTGGGTGTTGACCAAACTCCAGACCTCTCCCTCCAAGAGTGTTGGGATGATTGTCACACCTTATCCAATCTTTGGGTTACAGTCTTAACCCTCCTAGTACAGTACTGGGAAGACAACATTCTCCCTAACCTTTAGCATACAGACTCAACCCTCTCAGAGCAACGAGTTAACTACTGGCCTTACCTAACCTTTCGGGGACAAGTCCACCCCTTTCAGACCTGTGGGGTGCTGACATTAACCACCCTAATCCTTGGGGGATGTGCTTCACCCTCTCTGAACCCTGGGGCAGCAAAACTCTCCCAGAACATCAGGTGGGAACATTCACCCTCTTCAATTGGTGGGGCAAACTCACCCTCTCGGTACATATGGGTGGGGTTCCTCTCTTGGCCCAAGGTGAAGTCTTAATTCCAAATCTCAGCTTCCATAGTTTTCCTCTTAAAGCTGTTTCTCCTTCAATCTCTCCTTTCCATGTCCTTTTTATTCCAGGCTGACAGTGTTTTTGTTCATAAGCGCTCTCAAAAAATCTTGTTGGTTTAGCATGCAAGAAGCAGGGGTCCAAGCCATCAGACAATAAGACTTTCCACAAGTCTTTCCAAGATAACTGCATCTTCAATCTTGATTTACCAGTTCCAAGTTTAGTTAAGACCTCCAATGGGGCACTTTCATCTGGGATCTTGATTTCCAGAATCTTGGAATTTCCAGAATCAGTTTCTGTTGTCTTTGTACCCAACAGTTCCGTCCTCAACATATCTCTCTCATCTAGCATTTTGCTATGAGCTGCAAGCATAAGCCAAGTCACATTCCCTGAATTTACTTGGGAAATTTCTTCAGCTAAATGCCCAGGCTCACCACTTTCAAATTCTGCCTTCCTTAAAACACCAGGAGGTAATCTTGCTAAGTTCTCTGCAACTTTAAAACATGGATCACCTTTCTTCCAGTTTCCAATAATAGTTTCATCATTTACTTCTAAGGCATCATAAAAAGTCTCTTTAGCATCCATATTGTTATCAACAGTCTCTTCAAAGCAATCTAGGCCTTTCCCATCAAGCATCTCACAATTCCTCCAAAAATATATCCCTTACTGTTTATAAAACCATTCCAGCATTTCAGTAATTGCAAAAGCATTTCCCCACTCCTCGGTACCAAATTCTGTATTGGTCAGCCAGAGGGGTGCTGATGCAAATATCAGAAATTGGCTGGTTTTTATAAAGGGTATTTATTTGGGGTAGGAGCTTAGAGATACAGGTCATAAGGCATAAGTTACTTTCGTCACCAAAGTCTATTTTCACATGTTGGATCAAGATGGCTGCCGAAGGCTGTGAGGGTTCAGGTTTCCTGGGTTCCTCCCTTCCAGGGTCTTGCTTCTCTCTGGGTTCAAGGTTCCTTTCTTCCCAGGGCTTGCTTCTCTTTCCTCTGTGTGCTTACTTCCCGGGGCTCCAGCTTAAGACTTCAGCATCAAACTCTAACATCAAAACTCCAACATTAAGAATTCTCAACTCTGTCCTTTGCCATGTCTCTTATCTGTGAGTCCCCACCCACCAAGGGGCAGGGACTCAATGCCTTACTGGCACAATACTGAATTCAATATTATCTAATATGCCCAGAGGAAAAGATCAGTTTACAAACATAATACAATATTTCTTTTTATGATTCATCAATAATATCAAACTGCTACAGATTGTTAAAAGGGTTAAATTGGGGAATTACAGGACAATCTGATTCTTAATTCATGGTGGCCTAGAAGATAGACTTTTAATTTGCCACACCTAGCCCTTCCCTTAGAACTCTTGCAAAGAGAAGGCCTCGAGGGCTGAGTAGGTCAAAGAGCTTAGGAAAAACTTTTTTCCTTTTCCAGTAGTTTCTATATTCAGATTTCTATATGACCTTTCCATGCTGCTTAGCCTAATTTGGGGCTATTCACATGCATAACTGCATATTTAATTTTTAACGATATGAATATAGAGCTCTTTTAAGAATTTTCATTTATTAATTTGATATTGCCATCCTGATGTATGATGATATACATTGAATGAATAGGCAGACACAAATAGAGAGTTAGACACAAACACACAACTCACTGATATTACTTGTAATTTACATTCTTTTATTTAACAAAATAAGTTTAACTGTAAAATATTTAAAAGATCCCTTTGAAGGCTATTTCTAATTAATCTGCATCGTGGCCATGCAGTTTTGCACAAGAATTTTGCTCCTTTGAATTATTGGCTTATAACCAAACTGTTTCCAATGCTTTAAAACACAATTTATATTTTCCTTTACTTCAGATCTGAGCTTATTTCCCATTTTGACTTTGACAAAACTTGGATGAAAAGTACTAACTCCGATATATGCTCACAGAAGTCATTGAAGTCTCAGGGAAACCTGTTTTTTCTCATGACTTGCGCTCTCAGAACATCAACACTTGAGGTTGGAGCCACCTCCCAACGCCCCCAACCCCCAGTCCTCAGGCACTGGACTGGAAGAGTGTATGTCAAACCCCGAGGGTCAAGAATTCCACCAGGCAGCAGTCTAATCCACACCTGTGGTCATGAGAGAAAGCAGGGTCATTAATACCAGTGAAAGGACAGGAGACAAGATGTCTTAAATTTGCCTTCCCTTGAGCCATGGGGGGCAGAAGTTGTCATGAAATAACCGTAAGCAAAGGCAAACACAGACTTCACAACAGCTGAAGTTGAAGGGTGAGGTGAAGCTAGTAAGCTAGTCACAAAATAACCATAATCAAAGGTAAGTTTAGTTTACAATTACCATTACTAGAGCAAGCATACACAAGGGTGAGGATAGACCTGAAGTAAACATAAACAAAGGTAGAGTAGTCTAAGATTACCATCACAGTGTAGGTTCTAAGTGAAATCTACCCAGTTCTAGCAATTTCAGATATTATCCTTCTGCTGTTTTGTAATATAAAGGAATCTATATAATGATCTTAACTTGGTTACAGTTTCTAGTTTTTATTTTAGAACAAATTGGGCACTTTTGTTTATTAACTAAGCAACTAAAACTATTTTATTAGTAACGTCAACTTTGCTAAGTTTTTTCTGCTTTTCCAGCAGTTGAATTAATTCCGCTTGTGATTTCTTTTATACATCAAATTCAATTGCAAGACGGTATTGAAATTTAAAGACTCATTTTTAGGTTCCCTTTTACCATTATCCATTTTGTGAGACGCAAACCCCAAATCTGATTGACCAGTTCCTAGGTATGAGCAGACTAACAAAGCTAAACACAGATTAAAACTTAAACACAGATTTAAAAAGTTAAACACAACTTTAAGCACAGATTAGAACAGAAGAGAGAATTTTACACTTCCTTAGCTTAGGGAAAGATTTGACTTTAGAATCACCCAGACACAAAGCACCCAGTGTCTGTCCATGGCAGAAACCTCACGCAGGAAACTCCAAATGGGATTCTCGTGGCCGGGATCTCACCGGATCCCTCAGGAGGTTTCCGGCGGGGTCTCACGGCCACATGGCCCGCTGGCCGTGTTGTCCGTCAGGCCTCAGCTGCCTTCCGCCTTTCACTATCCTCACCTGCCTCAAGGCCTCCCTAAGCTTGGAGCGCTTTCAGTCATGCCTCATTGCATCAGGATGCTCGTTCTCAGGAACCCTGTGAAACCACGCTCACCTGGGCGAGTGATTCACTAGTGAATTAGCCTAACAAGGGAAATCAGGCATCCTTTAAACCTCTTTCAGAAACTCCGCCACATTCCTTTGTTCTAATTGTCCTCAAATCCAGTGAAGAAATGCCATACATGATGGTCACCATTTTCATTATACTCCCTACTCCCCAATCCACTCTCCACACAACAGCCAAGAGCAATATTTCTAAAATATAAGTTAGATCATGTCACTCCACTCCCCTGCTTAAACCGTTCACTAGTTGTCCACGCATCTCAAATACATACAAACTACAATGGGGCCATAAGTGCTCGGCAAGGTCAGGCCCCTGCCAGAATCCCAACTATATTTTGTGCCATCAAAAATGGATTAAAACTTTAGAGGCTCTAAGCACTGCAAAAACAGTGCTGCTTCTGTTACTGATCAAAGCAGGGCTTCTCTGCCCAGTGCGCTCATATGACCAATTCCTGAGACACTGGGGTTTCAAAGGAAGAAAGAGTTTATTGCGAAGGAACAAAGCAAGCCCCCCTAGGGGTCTAAGATCTGTCTCCCTGAGTCTTAAGAAGTTTAGGGTTTTTCTGGATTCAAACAAGGGGAGGTGGAGTTGTTACCCTTACAGTAACAAGCATAAACAACTATAGTACCATATAAAGGGATGAAACTAAGCTAGAACTAAGCTCAAAAAACCATTACAATAACAAGTATAAATACTGTGGGCAGCAGTTACACTTCTGCTATATGGAATTACAAATAAAAGCAACACTAAACCATAAATGAAATTGAAGGAGGTCTTTGGTTTTGTTTTATTTTGAAATGTCAATTTTTCCCCTAACTTTTCTCCTTCCCATCCTCAATGCTGGCCACCACCTTTTGCCGTCCCTGGCCTGGCCTTCTGTTTTAGTATCTTCAATGTTCCCTGCTCCCTTTTCAAGCTATTACTCCTGCAGGAAATGCTTCCTTCCTGCTCTCACAACTCCTACTCATCCTCCAGATTCACCATAAAGGTTAATTCCCAAGGAAAGCTTTCTCAGGACTCAGATTAAATCAGTCCCCTGGGTTACATGCATATGTAACCAATGTATATTACCCTGGCTGGCCCATAACCTTCACAGTTTTGTTTATCTGACTTATTCATCTCTTTATTCCCAAAGCCAATATTTGTTGAATAAATAGCTGAACATATTTATTTTTCGTAGTCAATCAACGAGAACAAAGTGATGAATGCCAAAATTTGAAATCCAGGGTTATCGATGACAGTTATATGTCAGCCTTAGCATATTCCTACCTCTGATTGCATAACTTTGAGAAAATCCACCTTCACACAGACTTCAGATTTGAGGCAAGTTAGTATAGTGAAAGGGGGAAAGTGGCTGGCCCAGCAGACAACATTGCCGGGAGGCCATATGGCAGTGAGCCCCACAGGGAAACTTCGTAAGAACAAGGCTGTGGAAAGACCCTGCAAGAGCCAGCCAGGCGATCCCATTTGGAAAAATGAGATCCTGTTGAGTCAAGGGAAAGCCCCGGATACACTCCAAAGGCCTCACCATTGGCCCCCTGAAAACTGACAGGTGGGGCAACCAATCAGAACAGCAAACAGCCAAGGCCCTGCCCCAACATGAAGGAAGAGGAAACACTTTAAAAAGTCTTGGGAAACGGACTTTGGCCCAGTGGTTAGGGCATCCGTCTACCACATGGGAGGCCCGCGGTTCAAGCCCCGGGCCTCCTTGACCCGCGTGGAGCTGGCCCATGCGCAGTGCTGATGCGCGCAAGGAGTGCCCTGCCATGCAGGGGTGTCCCCCGCGTAGGGGAGCCCCACGCGCAAGGAGTGCACCCATAAGGAGAGCCGCCCAGCGCGAAGGAGGGAGCAGCCTGCTGAGGAATGGCGCCGCCCACACTTCCCGTGCCGCTGACGACAACAGAAGCGGACAAAGAAACAAGACGCAGCAAAAAGACACAGACAACCTGGAGAGGGGAGGGGAATTAAATAAATAAAAAATAAATCTTTAAAAAAAAAAAAAAAAAGAAGTCTTGATCTGCAGCATGCCCGCAGTCCGTGCCTCAGCGCAGACCGTGTACTTTTCTCATTTTGTTTCTTTTTTTTTTTTTAAGATCATTGGTTGGCCCCGCCCCACCCCGCCCCCCCCCTCACCCTCGCTGCTGTATGATCCTCTGCATCCACTTCTCTCTCTCTCTCTTTTTTTGTCTTCTCATCCCTCTCCTCCAGCCCAGGGGGATTTGATCCTAGGGAACTCCGAAGCAGAGAAAGGCTCCTTGGCAATTGCACCACCTCAGTTCCTGGTCTCTGCTGTGCCTCCCCTTGACTCTCCCCCTCCTCTCTCCCCTGTCGCATCGTCATCTTGCTGCATGACTCACCTGTGGGCACTGGCTCACATGTGGGCACTCACATGGGCACTCAGCTCACCACATGGGCACTTGGCTCACTGCACGGGCACCAGCCCGCCACACAGGTACGCCCTCTCCTCTTCTTTTTTACCAGGAGGCCCCAGGGATCGAACCTGGGTCCTCCCATATGGTAGGCAGAGGCCCTATCACTTGAACCACATCCACCTCCCAATTTCTTGTTTCTTAATAAACTCTTTACTCCCTTGCCTACCCTATGGCATGTCCTTAAGTTTTTTTATGTGACATAAGTCAAGAACCAGAAGGCCAGAACCTAGAGCTTTCGACTAATGTTTTTGGTGAGCCAGCCAGAAGACACAGAGGCAAGTAGTGCTCCTGGTGAGTCTAAACTTGTAATTAAAGCCTCTCTGTGCCCTCATTTGTTTTATTAGTGAGACCGCAAGCCCTGAGATTCTCACCCTGAGCCATGCTGGGAGGTTTCTTCCTTACTCAGCCCCCAGAAGACCCTGAGGTTCCTCTTAATCCACTACCTCCAGGGCCCTGGAGGCCGTTTGCCTATAAGTTACAGATCAGTGTCTGCTTCTTAACAGCCTCTGAACGTCTGGCTTAACTGTGAAACTTGGTCCCTGGCAGTGGCCATAAAAGAAGCTCTCTCTCACAGCCACTTTCTAAGACCCCTGTAAGTGTAGGCCATAAGAAAGGTCCCCAGCCAGACCCTGACCTATCAGGAAAGCCTGGGTGGAAGCCAAGGTCTGGGAACTGGGCCCAGATGTCTCTGGGGATGCCCAGAGACCTCAGGCTCCCAAGCAGACCGCCAGGGTGCTGACTCGGCAAGCAATCTGTTCAGCCAGGTCTAGCAGTGGATGCCACCAAGTCTGACCAACACCTTTATCCTCCCCTAGGATTGTGGGCCGTTTCTAATGGGACAACCTGCCTCCTGACGGTCTAAAAAGGAAGAGGCTAATCTTTTCCTGCCATACCACATGGCTGCAGTACAGCCGAGATCTGGCTCTGGATGGGAACCTGAATTCCAGTTAAGCCTGTATAAGGGAGAAGGAGAAGACGGACATGCCTGAGGGCAAAAGACCATGGGGCCATATCTCCTTAAATGGATGAGGAAATAGACTACCAAACTGGTCAATTATAAGCTCAGGGAAATTTACTCAGAGGCAGGACAAAAACCCAGCCTTATTTCAAGGAAAGCTGGCAGAGGCAATAAAAATACCCTGTTAGTAGATCCTAACTTTAGAGGACAGATTCTCCTAGGAGCTCCAGGCTGCCTCTGATGTATGTAGAAAGCTGCAGACACTTTCCCTAGCCCCCAAACTTCCCTTAACTCCCTTTTAGAAACAGCCTTCGCAGTTTTCAATAACCTGAGCTGCCAGGGGAGAAGCAGGTGAGAAGGGGGCAGGCACTGGGCTCACCTTTTAACTGTTGCCATGAAAGGCACTGGTCACCTCAGGGCCACCTGAATCCAGGCTCCACATCAGCAGGATCCTGGCCCCAATCTGCTTTACCACGTGGACCCCCAGGGCCTCGTCCCAAGGGAGGATGGAAGGGTCCCGAAGGCACATGTAAACAGTCAACCAGGAGGGGCCTTGGGTGGCCCTTAAAGTGGCAAGTAAGGTAATTTCTTAATTAGCATGGGAGCCAATTATTCAGTCCCAGTCTGCAGCCCAGACCTCTGCTAGCCTTAGTTGTTCCTAAGGAGGGGGGTGAATGGGGAATCAGGATCTAGATCCTTTACTAAACCTCTCCCCTGTAGAAGCGGGAACCTTCTCATACACCATCAGTTAAGACTGAAAGGTTCCTGACTATACCTAGCTCCCTGCCCTTCCCTTATAATCCTCCAATCCTTCTGTAACTGGATCTCATCTAGGTTCTTGACTACGCTGCAGAAATGAATTTCAAGAGCATGTTGGGTGAGTTAGACCAGTAATTTATTAAAGGTAGGGAGGGAAGAAAAATGGGACAAAATAGCAGATCATGGGTCCCAGGTCGAGGAAGGTACTGAAAAGTGATAAAGTGGGCTGATTCACAGACGACAATTTCCCATTATAGGTTATAAATGCCCAGGTTTTACTTGCATGTTGATCCAAGCAGGGGCGACATGGCAAGAGAAGGGCACAGAAGGCAGGAACGTGACAAGACTGGCACCAGGACTGGCACCAGGACAGGGTGAAGGCAAGAGGTCTTTGTGCTTGCTTTTTTTTTTTAAGGTTTATTTATTTTTATTTCTCTCCCATTTCCCGCCCCCCTCCCCAGTTGTCTGCTCTCTGTGTCCATTCGCTGTGTGTTTTTCTGTGTCCGCCTGTACTCTTGTCAGTGGCACCCGGAATCTGTGTCTTTTTGTTGTGTCATGTTGCTGCATCAGCTCTCTGTGTGTGCGGCGCCATTCCTGGGCAGGTTGCACTTTTTTTGAACCGAGCAGCTTTCCTTATGGAGCACACTCCTTGCATGTGGGGCTCCCCTATGCAGGGGGCACCCCTGTGTGGTATGGCACTCCTTGCAGACATCAGCACTGCATGTGGGCCAGCTCATCACATGGGCCAGGAGGCCCTGGGTTTGAACCTTGGACCTCCCATGTGGTAGGCGGACGCCCTATCCGTTGGGCCAAATCCACTTTCCTGTGCTTGCTTTTTAAACCATTAATTCCACCCTTTTGCTAATGGCAGGGGAGGAGTTACAACTGTCTGCTCATTTGATTGATTACCCTACCCATCAATCCCCCAGGAAGGCTCAATGATAAAGTCCTTGGGGGAATATCCAGGGCTTCTCCTGGCTTCTGGAGGAGATCTTGTTATGAATGACAGGATCTTGTGGGTGTGTGTGCGTGTGTGGGGGGGGTCTTCCAGCAGTCCTCTTGGGGTTAGTGATGTCCATGTGGACTCTTTGCCAGGTTCCAGATCCATCTATTGATTCCCTGTCTTACTAACTGGCTTCACTTCCAGTAAAAAAAAAACCTCACCGGGCTTTATTCCTGTGGGAGTCAACTAATGAGAGGAACCGAACCTGGGACCTCTGATGTGGCAGGCGGGTGCCAAACTGCTTGAGCCATATTGCTTCCCGCGGTCTGCTTTTAAAGTAAGAGATAGATTTCAATATCATCAGACTCTCTTGTGCATTCAAACCAGGCCTTCAGTACACTGCATGGTGCCTCTCCATTTGAGTTATTGGTTAGGTTGCTCCCTGACCCCTACAGCAATAAAAGTATCTACTACATCTCTGAACATGCTCCTGAAGTGGATGGAGAATACGCTGCAGTTTCAGATACCTGCAGCAGCTGGCAATGGCTTAATATCGCCAGATGTACAATGGACCATTGCCTCCAGACTGGCTCTGTTTCATAGTGCTGAAGGGTGTTATGCACCAGGCCAGTGACATACTGACACCTACCCTCCTAGATTCTCTTTACAATCAACAGTGCTGTAGCATGCTGGCTGTGTGAAGGACATATCAAGTGGAGCAATAATAACCAGAGTAATGTGAGTAACACTTAAAACATAATTGGCAAGGAGCAGATGTGGCTCACACAGTTGAGCAACCATCTCCCACATGGGAGGTTCTGGGTTTGATTCCCAGTGCCTCCTCTAAAGAAGACAAACAACAAGCAGACAATGAGCGAGACAATGGGCAAAAACAATGAGCAAACAATAAGCAGACAACAAGAAAAACAAACAAGCAGGGAGCAGATGTGACTCAAGCAGTTGTGCGCCCACCTCCCACATGGGAGGTCCTGGGTTTGGTTCCCAGTGCCTCCTAAAGAAAAAACAAACTGACAATGAGCAATAAATAATGAGCAAAAACAATGAGCAAACAGACAAGGGCAGGCATGATTGGAATTTTGGCCTGCTCTACCTGTTGTACTGTACCTATTATATTCCTGGTAAATATAATAATATCTCTTCTGGAACATATGATAGAAGTCCTGGTAAACCTAATTCATTTTATAAGTAGTTAATGAATGAGCCTCAAGGACCATGTATCTTAAATTCTAATTAAATTTATTTCTTACAGAATCAATGGTTTATTAGTTAAGTGGAGATTTCATCCAGTCCAACCAGGGCAATAGAATATACAGAGGGTTTTACAACTTGTCAGGTAAGGCCTACCCCACTAACCAGCAGGAAGTAGCTACAGAAGAATGACCATTGCCCTTACATGCCCCCTTAAGAAAAAGGGTGTATACTCTCTGAGAGGGAAGGTTAGGTATACTCTCTGTATACTCCCTGAGAGGTAGGTTAGTATAGTGAAAGGGGGAAGGCAGTTGAAGCCCGAAAGACAACATGACCAGTGGACCACATGGCCGTGAGACCCTGCCTGGAAACCTCCTGAGAGATCCTGCAAGACCCTGGCCATGAGAATCCCATTTGGAATGAGATTCCTGTCTGGTGTCAATGGAAAGCCCTAGATATCCTCAAAAGGCCTCACCATTGGCCCCCTGAAAACTGACAGGTGGGGCAACCTATCAGAACAGCAAACAGCAGGGGCTTCACCCCACCATCATGAAGGGAGGAGGAGGAAACACTTTTAAAAGTCCTGACTTGGGGCCCCACACGTGCATCTCACTCTGCAGTATGCCTGCAACCCATGTCTCAGACTTTTCTTGTTTTCTTGCTCCTTAATAAACAATTAAAAAAAAAAAAAGATGTATTTATTTACTTATTTATCTTCCTCCCCATTTTTTTTGCACCCCCCCGTCTGCTCTCTGTGCCCATTCACTGTGCATTCTTCTGTGTCTGTTTGTCTTCTCTTTAGGCAGCACTGGGAATTGATCCTGGGACTTCCTGGAGTGGGAGAGAGGTGCTAAATCTCTTGCGCCACCTCAGCTCCCTGGTCTGCTGTGTCTCTTATTGTCTTTCCTCTGTGTCTCTTTTTTTGTTGCATCATCTTGCTGCACCAGCTCTCTGCTCAGGCCAGCATTCCGCATGGGTCAGCACTTCCCTCAGGCCAGCTCACCATGCAGGCCAGCTTGCCTTCAATAGGAGGCCCCAGGAATCAAACCCTGGACCTTCCATATGGTAGACGGGAGCCCAGTCATGAGCCACATTAGTGACTTCCAGCAAAGGATGGGTAACACCTTCTGTGATAGTATGAATTGCAAGACTCTTAGCCTCTAGGCTGGATCCTCTGGCACATTGATCCAGTCTGTGTTGCAGGGAACACACTCCAACCAGGCTTTGAACTGAATGGGTTGCTGAAGAGCACCATCTACTGGCAGACCAAGGAAATGCACATGAGGAAATTAAAAGTAAAGAGAGGTTTTTTTCTGGCTTTTACAGGCTCCCTCCCCAAGGCCATTGGAAGCAGGCTCTGCAACCCAGTACTGGGTCCAGGGCCCAGATTTGAACAACCAACAAGGGTAATCCTAGACTCAGAACAGGTTGAACTAATAATTAAAGAATAGCAGTAACACACAACTCCTGCCACTAAATTCCTACTAAAGAGAGAGAAATTGAGCATCAGAGTAAACTCACCATCATAATCAGATGCCTAGACATCAGCAAAAAGTTACAAGTCATACTAATAAAATGGAAGAAATGTCCTAAACAAGGAATATATCAAAGCCCCAGATGGATCACAAGATTTGAGGCAACTAATCAATGAGATTCATAAAATTTCTCCAAAATCAAATTAATGAGTTGAAAGACAATATAGCTAAAGAGATAAATGACATTGAGAAAACACTGAGTGAGCACAGAGAAGAATTTGAGAACCCAAATAGAAAAATAACAGAGCTCATGGGAATGAGCTCATAGGTGAGATCAAAAACACATTAGAGGCATACAATAGCAGGCTTAAAATAATAGAAGAAAGGATAAGTGATACAGAAGATAGAACAGCTGAAATTGAAGAGAAAGAAGAACAGAGAGAAAAGAATGGAAAAAATTGAGCAGGGGCTTACGGAGTTGAGTAATAATGCAAAATACAAAAACATACATGTCATGGGAACTTCTGAAGGAGAAGGGATGGGAAAAGGGACAGAAAGAGTAAATGAGGAGATAATGGATGAAAATTTCCCAAATCTCATGAAAGAAAGAAATTTACATGTCCAAGAAGCACAGAATACCCCAACAGAATAAATGCAAATAGACCTACTCCAAGACACATACTACTCGGAATATTAAATGTTAAAGATGAAGAGAAAATTCTGAGAGCAACAAGGGAGAGGCAAATCAACACGTATAAGGGACATCCAGTAAGACTTAATGCAGATTTCTCATCAGAAACCATGTAGGTAGGAAGACAATGGTATGATATAATTGGGACACTGAAAGAGAAAAACTGCCAGCTGAGAATTCTTTACCTAGCAAAATCGTCCTTCAAATATGAAGGTGAGTTTAAAGATTCACAAATAAACTGAAACTAAGGGAGTTAATAAAAAAGAATCTGCCTTTGGAGGAAATAGCAAAGGGAGCCTTAAAGTCTGAAATAAAAAGGCAGTAAAGAGGCTTGAAGGAGAATGTAGAGCCAAGATTAGCAGAAAGGATAACAAAAAGAGTAAGAAGGCAGACTAAAATAAGATATGACATATGAAAACCAAAGAATAAAATGGTGGAAGTAAATAATGCATTTATAGTAATATCAATGAATGTGAATGTATTAAACTTCCCAATCAAACAATATAGGCTGACAGAATGGATAAAAACAAACAAACAAAAACAAAAACACAAACATGAGCCATCCATATGCTGCCTACAGAAGACTCACCAAAGATCCAGGGATACAAACTGGCTGAAAGTGAAAGATTGGAAAAAGATACTCCACAGCAGAAAGAGCAGGGATAGCTATATTAATATTGGACAAAACAGACTTTAAATGAAAAACAGCTATAAGAGATACATAAGACCATTATATATAAATAAAAGGGACAATCCACCAGGAAGAAATAACAGTCATAACTATCTATGCATATGCACCTAACCAGGTTGCCCCAAAATATATGAGGCAAACTCTGGCAAAACCAAAGGGAGATAGACATCTCTACAATAATTGTTGGAGACTTCAATACACCGATCACATCATTAGATAGAAAAACTAGACAGAAGGTCAACAAGGAAACAGAAAACCTGAACAATATGATAAATGAGATAGACATATATAGAATGTTGCATTCTAAATCAGAGTGTTATACGTTCTTCTCAAGTGCTCATGAATCTTTCTCCAGGATAGACCACATGTTGGGTCACAAGGCAGGTCTCAATAAATATAAAAAGATTTAAATGATACAAAGCACCTTCTCAGATCATAATGGAATGAAACTGGAAATCAATAATACATGAGAAAGGGGGAAATTTGCAAATATAGGGAGACTGAACAACACCTAAGCCATCAGTGGGTCAAAGAAAATATTGTCAAAGAAATTAGTATATATTGAGACAATTGAAAATGAGAACATGACTTATCAAAACTTATGGGATACCACAAATGGGAAATTTATAGCCCTATACTCCTATATTAAAAAAGAATAAAGAGCTAAAATTAAAGACCTAGGTGAACAATTGGAGAAACTAGAAAAAAGAACAACAAACCAATCCCAAAGCAAGCAGAAGGAAAGAAACAATAAAAGAGAAGAATTAATGAAGTTAAGAACAACAACAACAACAAAACAATAGAGAAAATCAACAAAACCAAAAACTCATTCATTGAGAAGATCAATAAAATTAACAAGTGGAGCAGATATAGCTCAGTGGTTAATGCCTACTTTGCATGTACAGAGTCCTGGGTTCAATCTCTGGTACTTTCTTAAAAAAAAAAAAAAGACAAAGTTAGACTAACAAAGGAAAAAAGAGAAAAGATGCCAATAAATACAATCAGAAATGAAAGTGTTGTAGTAATGACTGACCCCACAGAATTAAAAAGGATCATAAGAAGATATTATGAGAAAGTGTATGCCAAAAAAACTAGACAATCTAAATGAAAGGATAAATTCCTAGAAATGCACAAACAGCCTACATTCACTCTACAAGAAATATGAGAACTTAACAAATGAATCACATTTAAAGAGATTGAAAAAGTAATAAAAAATCTTGCAACAAAATAAAGTCCAGGACCAGATGACCTTACAGGTGAATTCTACCAAGCATTTTGAGAAGAATGAATGTCAGTCCTGTTCAAATTCTTCCAAAAAATTTAAGAGGAGGGAAAATGACCCACCACATTTTATGAAACCAATATCACCCTAATACCGAAGCCAGATAAAGATACCACAAGAGAAGAAAATTACAGACCAATATCTCTAATGAACACAGATGCAAAAATTCTCAACAAAAACTTGGAAGTTGAATCAACAGAATATAAAAAACAATTATACGTCATGATCAAGTGGGTTTTATTCCTGGTATGGAAGGGTGGTTCAACATAAGAAAATCAATTAACATACTACAGCACATTAACAAATTGAAGGGAAAAAAAACACATGATCATCTTGATCAGTTCAGGAAAGGCATTTGACAAAATCCAGCATCCTTCCTTGATAAAAAACACTTCAAAAGATAGGAATACAAGGAAAATTCCTCAAATGAAAATGGGCATATATGAAAAACCCATAGCCAACTTCATACTCAATGGGGAAAGATTGAAAGCTTTCTCTCTAAAACCTGGAACAAGACAAGGATGCCTACAGTCACCACTGTTATTCAATATTGTGCTTGAAATTCTAGCTAGAGCAATTAGACAAGAGGAAAAAAAGGCACAAAAACAGGAAAAGAGGAAGTAAAATTCTCACTATCGTGGATGACATGATCCTATATTTAGAAAAGTCTGAAATGTCTACAACAAAGCTACTTGAGCTAATGAATGAATTCAGCAAAGTGGCAGGATACAAGATCAACACGCAAAAATCAATAATGTTTCTGTACACTAGTACTGAACAATCTGAAGTGGAAATCAGGAAAAGAGTCCATTTACATTAGCAACAAAAAAACTCAAATACCTAGGAATCAATTTAACCAAAGATGTACAGGACCTAGATTCTGAAAACTACAAAACAATACCAAAAGAAATCAAAGAAGACCTGAACAAATGGAAAGACATTCCATGTTAATGAATTGGAAGACTAAATATCATGAAGATGTCGGTCCTACCCAGACTGATTTATAGATTCAATACAATACCATTCAAAATTTCAAGAGCCTATTTCACAGAAATAGGAAAGGCAATTACCAAATATATTTGGAAGGGAAAATGTACCTGAATAGCCAAAAGCATCCTAGAAAAAGAAGAGCGATGTGGGAGGACTTTCACTGCTTGACCTTGAAACATATTACAAAGATACAGTGGTCAAAACAGCATGGTATTGGCATAAAGATAGACACACTGATCAGTGGAATAGAATTGAGTCCAGAATTAAACCCTGACCTCTATGGCCAACTGGTTTTTGACAAATCTACCAAGTCCACGTTACTGGGACAGAACAGTCTCTTCAAGAAATGGTGCTGGGAGAACTGGATATCCATAACCAAAAGAATGAAGGGGGACTCCTATCTCGTATACTATATGAGAATCAACTCAAAATGGATCAAAGACATAAATATAAAAGCCAGGACCATTAAACTACTAGAAGAAAATGTAGGGAAACATCTTAAAGACCTTGTGGTAGGTGGTGGTTTCTTGGACCTTATACCCAAAGCATACACCACAAAATAAAAAATAGATAAATGGGACCTCCTAAAAATTAAACATTTTTGCATCTCAAAGGATATTGTCAAAAGGGTGAAAAGGCAGCTGACTCAATAGTAGGAAGTATTTGGAAATCACAAGTCCAATAAATGTTTAATATCCATGATATATAGAGATGCTAAAACTCAACAATAAAAAGAAAAATGACCCAATTAAAAAAATGGGCAAAAGACCCAAATAGATATTTGTCCAAAGAAGAAAATCAAATGGCAAAAACAAAACAAAACAAACTCATTAAAAACTGTTCAACATCACTAGTGATTAGGGAAATGCAAATTTCCTACAATGAGATATCATTTCACACCTATTAGAATGACCACTACTAAAAGCCTGAAAACTACAAGTGTTGGAGGGAGGTGGAGAGATAGGAATTCTTATTCCCTGTTGGTGGGGATGTAGAATGGTACAGCCACTATGCAGGACTATTTGGCAGTTCTTACAGAAGTCGAATATAGATTTTCCATGTGATCTAGCAAGGGCACTACTGGGTATATACCCAAAAGAACTGAGAACAGTGACATGAACAGACATCTGCACACCGATGTCCATAGTGGCATTATTCACAGTTGCCAAAGGGTGGAAACAACCCAGGGGTCCATTGACTGATGAATGGATAAACGAACTGAGATGCATACACATGATGGAATATTATGCAGCTGTAAGAAGAAATTAATTCACGAAGCATATGACAACATGGGTGAACCTGGAAGACATTACATTGAGTGAATGCTGAACACAAAAGGACATGTATGATTGTGCTATTATGAACTAACAATATGTAAATTCATGGAGTTAATAAGTAGACTATAGTTCACCAGAAAATAGAATGAGTTTAGAGTATGGAAAGCTGAGGGTTATTCTGTATAGAATTGGTAAAAAGATTGTTTGTTAATCTTTGGAATTAATGTTACAAGATGCTACTATCAGGCAAAAAAACAAAACAAAACAAAACCCCACAACACATTATGCTAAGTGAAAGAAACCAGACACAGCATACTACATATTGTATGATTCCATTTATACAAAATGTAAATATAAATCAGTTTATAAAGATGAAGTTAGATTAGTGGTTATGTAGGACTGGGGAAAGATAGAGGGATTTTTTTTTTTAGGTACGGGCCCAGGATCGAGCCTGGGACCTCATGATTGGGAAGCTGGTGCTCAACTACTGAGCCACATTAACTCCCCTGAGTTGGTTTTTTCATTTGTTTGTTTTTTGTTTTTTCAGAGGCACCAGGGATTGAACCTGGGGCCTCCTATGTGAGAAGCAGGCACCTAACTGCTTGAGCCACATCTGCTCCTAAGATAGAAGGATTGAGAGGTGACTGCTGCTGGGCGTGGAATTTTTTTTTTGGAGTAATGAAATTATTCTAAATTTTTTTGTGGCGATGAATGCACAACATTGTGATTATACTAAAAGCCATAGATTGAACACATTGGATGGGTTCTATTGTATATGAATATATCTCAATAAAAATGCTTTTAAAAATGGGCAAAAAGTTTGAAGAAATACCCAACATCATTAACCACAGGGAAAGGCAAATCAAAACCACTTCACACACACTAGGATGTCAAAAAGTGTGGGCGATGATAGAGAAATTGGAGCCCCCATACATTGCTGGTGGGATTGTAAAATGATGAAGCCAATTTACAGAATAGTCTGCCAGTTCGTCAAAATGCTAAACATAGAGTTATCATATGGCCCAGTAATCCCATATGTAGGTATCTCCCCGAGGGGTCTGAAACATATGTCCACATCAAAATGAGTTCACAAATGCCCACAGAAGTATTCTACACAATGGCCAAAAAATGTAAACAATCCAAATGTCCATCAAGTGTTAAGTGGATAAACTAAAAAGAGTTTACCCATTCAATGGACTATTATTCAACTATAAAAAGGAATTAAATACTGATACATGCTACATGGATGAACCTTGAAAACATTATCTAACTGAAAGAAGCCTATCACAAAAGATCACATCATGCAATACAGTACATAGTAGGCAAATCCATAGAAACAGAAAGGAGACCAGTGATTGTCAGGGGCTGAGAGGAGGGGGCACTGGGCAGCAACTGCTAATGAATATGGCTTTTCTTTCGGGCGTGATGAAAATGTTCTTGGTGGTGATGGTTACACAGCTCTTGAATATGCTAAAACCCACTTTATGGTTTGTGAATTATATTTTAATAAAAATGCTTATATATATATATATGACCACTTTGGCTGCTGCCTATGAGAGCAAACTGGAGTGAAGCTTGGGAACAGGGAGCTCGTGCAGCAAGTCAGGGAGATGTGGTAAGAATACGATGATGATGATGATGATTACGACAATCATTTCCTCGTGGGAGACTTTGGGCCACATCCTTGGCTGAATACTTTTCATTTATATATATTATCTCATTTGATCATGAATAGAGAATATCCCCATTTGACAGATGAGGAAACTGAGGCTCAAAGAGGATAAGTAACATGATAATGTAGCTGGTAACGGCAATGCCGCTGCCTGGACCCCCTACTTTTTAGTGCACATTATAATGGATGAGAAAGGAAGGAATGGTGTGAAAGACTTGCAACAGCGGATCAGCAGGCAGGAGGCGTTGTTGGAGAGGGAAAAGGAGGGAGGAGCCTGAATGTCTGCTTCTGCTGCTGGGTGGGCAGTAGTGACATGAAGAACCTAGACAGGGAATATAAGAGAAGGCTAATGCTCTTTTTTTTTTTTTTTTTAAAGGTGAGTGTTTTACACCTCTGCCTCCCTAACTGATGCCTGCAAACAAGGGACATTCGCTATGGGAGCCCTTCACACCCTGTCAAGAGCAGGCCCGCAGGAATTGTTTTTTATTTTTATTTTTTCTGCTTTTTAAAAAGATACTCCAATTGCACAAATGTTACAGAGAATATAGAGGGGATTCCCATATGCCCCTAGTAAATGTGTATTTTCTGTGTGATGAGAGGCAGGTCCTTTGGCCAATCTGTGCCAGTTTCCCAGATTAGGAGGAGCTGTTTAGATGGTTTAAACGTTCCTAACGCCGATCTTTTGTGGTATGTGATTTTACACCCCCTAGCTTCTAGCCCAAGGTAGGAACTGCATAAATGTCAAAATGTGAAAAGAAGGCTTAAAAGTTGGCTGCGTGGCAGTCGCTTCAGAACCGTCCTCAGTGCCCCCTAGTGGATATGTGTGGGAACCACAGGCAGAATCATGGAATTGAGACTCCAGGCTGGGCTGCAGCTCCACCTTAAATGCCCAAAGGTGAAGAGCGCCTTCCAGAAAGGCGGTTCCAGTTCTGTCTTCCAAGGCAACACCTGACAACCCAAGGCGGAGCTCACAGCATCTACCTGGAGTTCCCTGGGGGGGGGGGGGGGGGGCTGCCCCTGCTCTGGACGGCCGCTCCTCCACCGACGCAGGCCTGGGCGGGGGAACCCTCGGGGACCGGGGACCTGGGAAGGGCCACGGTTCACAGGCAGAGCGGGCTACCCTCCCCAGGGCACAGGAGGCGCCGATGGTCCTCAACTAGCAAGTCTTGAGAACAGCGGCCTACCTCGGTGGAGTGGCCTAGATTAGGGCCAGGGCTTGGCTGGAAGCCAGAGGCGGAGGTGACCACCCAGCCCGGGACCAGGGCTAGGCGCTAGCCGGGCAGGGGGGCTGGGGCACTCGGAAAATGGGCCTGTTCCCCCCCCAGAACCAAACGCCGGTCCTACCTGAGCCGTGCGACCTGGGGCGGCCCGGGTCGTCCCCTTCCCCGCCTCCCTGGCACTGCAGAACCCAGGTCCCCTGGGCCCGCCTGTCCCGCCGCAGCACCTCCGCTCACCGCGCTGTCTCCCAGCCACCTAGAAGCTCACCCGAGAAGCCCCTCGCAGCCTCTCCAATCCACGCCCCCCCCCCCCCCCCCCCCCCCCGCGCCTCCTGTCCTTTCAACCTGCAACGCTGTCTCCCCGTGCTGCCCTTGGGGCAAACTTTTTTTTTAATATTTATTTATTATTATTATTTTTAATTACATTAAAAAAATATATATGAGGTCCCATTCAACCCCACCGCCCCCGCCCCCCACTCCCCCCACAGCAACACTCTCTCCCATCATCGTGATACATCCATTGCACCTGGTAAGTTCATCTCTGAGCATCACTGCACCCCATAGTCAATGGTCCACATCATAGCCCAGACTCTCTCACGTTCCATCCAGTGGGCCCTGGGGGGATCTACAGTGTCCCGTAATTGTCCGTGAAGCACTATCCAGGACAACTCCACGTCCCGAAAATGCCTCCACATCTCATCTCTTCCTCCCGTTCCCCACACCCAGCAGCCCCCATGGCTACCATTCCCACACCCATTCCACATTTTCTCTGTGGACATTGGATTGGTTGTGTCCATTGCACATCTATGTCAAGTGAGGGCTTAGATTCCACATGGGTACTGGATGCACTCCTCCTGCTTTCAGTTGTAGACACTCTAGGCTCCATGTTGTGGTGGTTGACCTTCTTCAACTCCATGTTAGCTAAGTGGAGTAAGTCCAATAAATCAAAGTGTAGGAGCTGAAGTCTGTTGAGGCTCTGGGCCTGGGTGTCATATTATCAGTCCAGAGATTCAAATCCCCTACATATATCTTAAACCCAGCACCAACTACAATTCCAATAAAGTAGCATGCAAGTCTTGTGAAAAGAGATCCCCTCTGAGTCCATTTCCATCACGCAGAGACACCAGCTCCAAAGAAGGGCCATCTGTCATGGCATTGAACCCCTTCTGCCATGACCATAGAACCCGTGGGTCTCTTTATCCCTCAAAAGAACCAATACCTGGGGTTGTATCTACCTTATCTGTCTCTTAGACTCTGTTCAATTGTACATAGGGCTATTCCTTCTGACAACCTCCAGACTCTTTTTTAGAGACTCACAGCCTTATAATCTCATTTCTCCTTTCCATTTCCCCCTTACATTAGGTCAAACTGCTTCCCGAAGTCATGTTATTATATGTAGACAGGTATATTCTGCTGTTCCGCATTGAATCTTTAATTCAAGGTCATTTTCTAGTTGCTTCTTCAGCTGGTATGTGGTAGTGATCCCTCGGTGCCAGGGAGGCTCATCCCTTGGGGCAAACTTCCAGCCTCCCTTCAGGCCCTGCTCAGCCTTATCCTCCAAGAGGCACCCCAGGCTGAGTTAGGGGTGTCGGTCCCAGCTCCGGCCACCCCGCTCTCAGCACAGCTCTGGTCAGTGTCTGTGCCCCACGCAGCCCACTCAGCCTCCAGCACAGGGGAACGGGCCCTTGGGCGGATGAGCCGCCAGGGCGGGCATCCGGGCAGTGTGGAAACTAGGAGGCCCTGTGGACCTGGCTGGAAGGGTCCCCAGGGCTCAGTACCCATTGGGACCTTGGTGTGGCTTGAAATCAGGAGGGACAGCAGGCCGCCCCCCCCCCCCCCCCCATTTTGCTGTAACCAAGGGAAGGGAACATAGTTGGCCAATAAGTCCAGCTCGGCCAGCCTAGGCCCTTCTCTATGGTTGGACGGCGCCCTTCCCCGCCTGTGGTGGGTGGCTTCTGAGCTGGCTCCCTGGGACACCTGCATCCTGGGGTTCACTCCCTTGTGTAATCCTCTCCTCTCGAGTGTGGGCTGGACCTAGTGACTTGCATCTAATGAACAAAATATGGCAGTGATAGGACACCACTTCCAAGACAGATCCCCCCCCCACCCCCTTCTTTTTGCTTATTTTCCTTTTTCTTTGTATTAAAAATTTTTTTTTTCTTCTTTACCAAGATCAGGTCTTAAAAGACTTCTGCCTTGCTCACCTTCTTTCTCTGGCCCTTCGTGTTTGCTCTAGCTGATGAAGACAGCTGCCATGCGCTGCCCAATGCGGGGGCACATGTGGCAAGGAAATGAGGGTGGCCTCCGGGCACTGGCCAGTGAGCAACTGCGAGTCCTGCCAAAGCCGCGTGGATGAGCTTGGGAGCGGAGCCTGCCCAGGTCGAGCCTGGAGATGCCCGCAGCCCTGGCCAGCACCACGCTGAGGTCTTGAGAGACCCTAGGTGAGAGCACCCAGCCAGCCACGCCGAGCCCCCGACCCACAGAAACGGAGATGACGGATGCTGTTTTAAGCCACCGTTTGGGGGCTTTCTGTAGCACAGCAACAGGTAACTAACATACCCCAACAGGGCCACCGGGCTGAAAGAGCAAGGCCGTGGCGGGCTCTGCGGACAGCCTGGCGGGGGCCGTGGCCTTTCCCAAGTCTCAGCAACAGGATGCAGGAGCAATCTCCACCAAACTCAGAGACAACTCTTGTTTTCATTTATTTGTCTGGGAATATACAAAAGTGTGACATGGCACAATGAAATCAAGAGAAGACAACTGAGGAGGGGCTGCATTTCCTCCTTGGCCACCCCCCTCCGAAAGGCACAAAGCTGGGAGGCTGGGGTTCACAGGCCTCCAGCGCCGGAACCGGTTCTGCTGCTCGGAAGGGAGGCCCCCTCGGCGGACAGAAGAGACCCCTTCCTCACACCCAGTCGGGGAGTGTGGGTTAAGCATAACCGAGGCCCCCAGGCAGTGTGTGATCTGGGCCCAGGCTGAGGCTGCACTGAGTCCATGTCATCAGCCTCCTGAACCAGTTACTCCAGAGGATCTATGAGGTGGTGCACCCGGGCCAGCCCTTCTCCCCAGCGCGCCACCACGGTCAGCCCTGCCCTCGCTCGGGAGGCCAGTGCTGGCTCGGATTTGAGAAGCAGAAGTAGATTTGGGGGAGAAACTGGAAAAGTTCCTGGGTGGGTGTCAGGAGAGGGGGAGGACAGAAAGGAGAGTCACGCTGGCGTGTGCCAGAGGCACACCACTGCCCTCTGCAAGACGGGGACAACCGTGTCCCCCAAGTCTTGCTCTAGCTAAGAGGGACCAGTCTTGCAGTGAAGCGTGGGCGCCTGGGAAGAGAGATGTTCGTGCAAGGAGGGGCTCCTGCCTCTCATGCCCCAGCGCCACGACTGAACCATCTAACTGACCTGGGTCACTAGTGGCTGTCGTTCAGCAATCAACGTGGACTGCGCTTCCTCTGTAATTCTGGGAAAGGAAGACGAGGGGGTTGGCAGAGTTAACTGGAAAGGGCCACCACGAGAAAAGGACAGACCTGAAGCCAAAGAGCTCGAACGAGTAATCGTTTCCTCCTTAAAAAAGACCTAACATTGGAACGGTTTAACAAAATTATTATAATTTCTTTTAAATAACCCACAGACACCCATAACGCTTCCAAATTTACAGAGCAAAAAGCACTCAAGAACTCAGTAGAAAACGGTTTGTAGCTGGTTGCTCCCGGGAGCTGGCCGCCCAGGGCTGGCTCAGCGCACCTCCAGGAGCTCCGTCTCCGGGACGCCGAACTTGGTCTTGTGATCGTCGAAGAGCTTGACCAGGGCCTCCGTGTACAAGGCGTGGTACAGGTCGATGTCCTGCTGGGTCGGGTGCTCCAGCCTGGGGACCGTGATGGGCTTGCCCACTGCAGGGACGGAGCAGAGGCCTCCGGTTAGCCACCCCCATTCTGCGCCCCCTCCCCCAGCGCCCACCGAGAGGCCGACGGCAGCGGCCCAACGCCCTGTGCCCGCCCCGGTGCCGGCCGCGGGGCAGGAGGCCTCGCGCGGCACCGCTCGGGCCGTCTCTTTTCGCAGGTGAGAAGACTGAGGCCCAGGGGAGAACTCGAGACGGGCTGATGTAGTGCCCTTCCCCAGGGCTCTGGGAGGGTTGTGGGATCAAGCCATGGCTTTACTTTGCCCTGCTTTGGGTGAGTCGCGTCACCCCTCTGAGCCTCTGTTTCCTCATTTCTCACGTGGGCCTCCTTCCTCAGAGGGCTCGTCTGAGGATTCCACGAAATAACCTAACAAGTGTGGTAAGGGTGGGAGAACCACACTCGGAGGTATTTTCTCATCCTGCTGCTGCTTCATACCTAATCCATCCCTAAGTCCTGCACTGCTCTTTCCACAGTTTCTCTCAAAGGCATGCACTTTGCACCCACTTCACTGCCACCTCCTCGGTCCCAGCCCCCTTCTACCACAAAAGCCTCCTTAACTGTTCTTCTGGTTTCCAGTCTTGCCCCGCCTCACCATTTTCCACACAGCAGCCCCCCCGCCTCACCATTTTCCACACAGCAGCCCCAGGGATCGGTTTCCTCCCGCAAGCACAGGGGAGAAGCTTTCCCTTCCTCAGGTGGAGCACAAACTGCTCTGCGCTGCCCTCAGGACCCTGCCGCTGTCCAGCCACAGTGGCACTGTGGCAATGTTCTTGTTCACTCCCAAACTGCAGAGACCTGCGATGGTTTTTTTCCCTCTTTTCTTTTTTTAGGAGGCACCGGGGGATTGGACCCAGGACCTCATAGATGCAAAGCAGGTGCGCAGCCACTGAGTTACACCCACTCCACTGATAACCGGATTTGTGTAGAGCCAGACCCAAGGCTGAGGCTGGGGTCATGTGACCCAAAAGGCTGGCTGGCTGTTTCCATCTAAAAGTACGAAGCAAAACCCTGGGCACTGGCAGCTGAAAACACCTGTGTGGGCCTTGGCCTCTGCAGCCGCTGCTCGTGGCTCACACCCTCCTGATGTGATCTCTAGCTTGGGAAGAGCTAACACACACACGCATATACACCAAGCCCCCTGTAGGAGGTAATTCTTTGGAATCTTCTCAAAGGAGGGTATTTCCCAACTGTCCCAAATAGCATAGCTGAGGGCCAAATGCAGCTCATTTTTTGCTATACTTTTTGCAGGTGTATGCTCCAGTCAGATTGTTTCTTTTTGTCCCTCAAAAATCTACACAATCTGGCTGTTGGAACTTCATTTGGGCTACTGATTCTGACAGAAACTGTCTTTCTCTCCTCCTCTCCTAGCTAACAGTCCTAGTCTGCTAGCAGTCATCTCCTTCCTGGGGTCCACTCTGACCCTCAGGGCACCCCACATCCTCCCATATCACCCACTGGTCTTTGCTGTAACATAGTTTTCTCTGATAGACTGTGGGCTCTGCATACCCAGTGGCTGCTAGGTCTTTTTTCTCACCTATCAGGCTGTTTGGCTCATAGTACTGGAACCATCACCAGCCCTTCCCCCATCCTTCCCACACCCACCTCCCCCTCCCTGCCCATCATTCCCATCAACGCCCAAACATGTTGAACCCTCCTCAGTTAAGAGCACCGACAAGAGAGCCAGGGGGCTGGCTATGAGTCCTAGCTCTGCCACTAACTAATTGATAACCCCCCAGCTACTGCCCCATTTCTCTGCTCTCTACATAGTCACACTCAAGTGAGGTCCCTTCCCACTGCCTCCACTTCCTCACCTCCAGCCTCTCCCTGGCCCACTGATTCCAGCTGGAGTGTTCCCAGCAGTCATGAGACAGTCCCTTGTCAAAGTTGCCACAGGCTCCAAATTGCCAACCCCAGCAGTCAGGGCTCAGCCCTCACTGTCCCCCGCCTTTGGGGGGTGATGGCACAGTGGATCGCCCCCTCCCACCCGCAGTCCTGCCTCCTCTGGGCTTCTGGAACCTCTCTCTTCTGGCTCCCCTTCCCTCTGGCTGCTCCTTCTCAGCCTCTTTTGTTGGCACTGTTGGCTTCCCTGATCCCTGCCCAGGCTCGGTCCTCCACCCTCCACCGCCACATCCCCCTAGGTGGTCTCACTCTGTCCCACGGCTTGGAAAACCATCTACGTGCTGTTGACACCAACTTCATACTCCAGCCTCGGCCCCTTCCGGGCTCTAGACTCGGATCCCCAACAGCTCCTCCCCATCTCCACGAAGGGCACTCGACTGAGACCCACCTAAAATAGCACACTTGACTCCCTCACCCAAACCTGCTCCTCCCGCCTTCCCCATCGCATTCAGCGGCACCACCCTTTCCTTACTGTGCAGTCCCAAAACCCTGGAGTCATCTTTGGCTCCCTTCTTTTCCTTCACACCCAACATCGAGTTCCTCAGCAAGCCCTGCCAAGCCTACCTTTAACCGTGGGTCTTGAATCTGGCCACCTCCCACCACCTCATCCATCACAATCCTGGCCTCTTACCAACACTGCTATAACACTCTTGCCCCTCCAGAAAATTCAGGAGATAAAAATGCAAACGAGGTTGCTCCATTCTCCTGCTCAGAACCCTCCAGAGGCTTTTCACACACACAGACTCCAGTCCCAGGCCCTCACAACCCACGCTCCTCCCCACTCGCCGTCATCCCCTCCTGCGCCGCCCCCCACACGCGCTCTTTCCTCCAGTCCACGCCTGGCTTTTTTCTGTCCCCTGGATCCACTAAGCTCCCCCTTGCCGTGGGGTCTCAGCACATGCTGTGGACACCGCCTGGAAGGCTCTCCGCCTCTACCTTCAAACGAGGGTCTGTTTCCTCTCCTGGAATGTGAGCTCCAGGAGGGTAAAGACACGGGCTCACTGCACTACTGACGCCGAGAGCGGGGCCTGGGGCCTGGTGGGCAATGGAAAAATGAAAAGTTCAAGGCGCCTCGACTCTGTGCCTGTGCCTCATCTTCTCCCGGCCCTGCCACGGAGGCCACCTCCCTCGCCGGTCGGCCCTCCGCTGGAAGCCGGCGCAATCCTAACGGGGGGGGGGGGGGGAGCGAGGCGCGCCCCCGCAGGCTGGGCGCTCACCGACGGTGGTGATGGGCTTGGAGTAGGGCACCAGCCCCCAGGTGTCAGAGGAGAAGAGGCCTCGGCCGTGGAAGATGCACGGGGCGAAGCCGATGTACTTCTGGAATGTCTTCTGCACCCATCGGCCCCAGGAGCCCTCCTCGAAGATCACCTGCTTGTACGCCTCGTTTTCCCCAAAGGAGTATGTGGGAACCAGGTCAGCTCTGGAAGGGAGAGAAAGAGTCTGTCACACCCCAGCCACTGGCTCTGGTTTCCGCTCTCAGTCCTAGAGACGCTGACACCAGCGGAGCCCTGTGCCCTGCAGGTGTACCAGAATACCTGGGGGATCCCACCTCTCATGCCCCTCGCACCGGGCCCACGTGGGCCCCCTGTCCACCTCTGGTAGTGACTAGGGAACGGGGGGGGGGGGCTTCGGGACCCCTCGCAAGAGGAAAGGGTGAAAGCCCTGCTCCAGGACACTGGTTCTCCTCTCTGGCCCTCCAAGGCCTTCCTACCCAGGGAAGCCCCCAGCGCGCGCTCCCAGTTGAGTCAGGCTTCTTCAGCCCCATACTCTCCTCCATGTCACAGCCCTCCGCACTGTGTTGTCACTGTCCCTGTCTCCCGCCCCGAATGGCGCTCCCTGAAGGCAGGGCCTGGGTCTGATTTGATGGTGCCTCCAAGTCCTGAAGCCTGAGAAAGGAGGGCGTCTGCCCCTGGCCACCGGGTGGCTGGATGGGCCAGCTGCTGTGGCTTAGTGCTGTCCCTAAGCTGTGACTGTAGGCCACATCCTTTCCCACTCTGGCCTAGGGCCCGGTAGTGGTCCATCTCCCCAGGGTCCACCTCCTGGGGTCTCCCAGAGCCCAGACATGGGAGGAAAAACTGTGGCCCTGGAGTCCAAGAGCTTAGCTCTGCCTCTTACAATGTATCTCAGACCAAGTCACTTAGCCTCACTCGGTTTTCTCAAGTGGGAAACGGGGAATGCCACCATCTGCGGGATTGCCAGGGATCAAAGGAGACAGTAGAAGTGAAAGTACTTTGTAAAATGAAATGTGCTGAACCAGTGGCAACACAAAGTGCGCGTCTGCTTTTCTAGAAAGGGTCACAGAAGCCCAAGCTGCCCAGCTCCTCTCTGCCTGCCCTCAGGGTCACCACCTCCAGGAAGCTTTCCCTGATGCCGCTAGCCATAGAATCCTCCTCTTGCCCTCCCAGCAGCATAATACTTCCTTTTTAAAAACTTGGTCAGAATTTTTAATTTTTAAAAAACTCCATCCTATTGATACATATTAATAAAGCACATAATTCATCCAAAGTGTACCATCAATGGTGCGCAGTACAACCACATAGTTGTACATTTGTCACCTCAGTCATCTTTAGAGCATTTTCATTATTTCAATAATATTAACAGTCACAATGATAAACAGCAAACAAACTAACAAGAAAATTCTTCACCCTCCATCTCTCTGTTTCCCCTGCTGCACATACAGCAGCACAATATATTTTGTTTTCAGGTGATAAGTCTTTTTATAGGCCCCGCTCTGATGCTTTCCCATTTATGAGCGTGGAATCTCAGCTGACCTGCATCTTTGCCCCAGCCCGACACCCAGCCGACAGCCGGACAAACCTGGCTGGCAGCTCACGGCCTGGGCTCCGAGCTCCCCTCCCACAGGCTGGTGAACTCCATTATGCCCTCCCAGGACCCAGGCCCTTCCTTCAGGGCCACGCAGCCTCCTGCCCGGAGCCCAGCAGAGCGAGCGGCGGGGGTGTGCATGTCTGGGGAGGCACTTACCCATGGCGCAGGGCCAGTTTCACAAAGCCCTTGCGGTTGCGCAGGGTGACGGTGTTCTTGCCAGGCATGGAGCTTAGGGACTCGGCCGCGCCCCCCACTACAATGATGATGGCATTGCCGGTCCCATTCTTTGAAAGTAGGTAGTCGATGGTGTCCCGGTTGACAGGGCAGATGCCTGGGGGTGGGGGAGAGGGGGCCGTACAGTCAGGGCTGCCCACTGATGCACTCCCCACCTGCTGCACAGTCAAGGGTAAAACAGAAACAAGTCTGGACCTGGGTCCAGCCACTTAGAAGCTGCATGGCACTGGTGCACTTTTCTGAGCCTCAGCTTGCTTATCTGGAGAATGGGGATAATGTCACAAGGTTGTTTGGGGATTCATTCATTCGGCAAATACTCCCTGAGGTCCTAACTGGGCCAGGCTGATGAATCAGGCTGGTGGGGTGACAGGCAGGTGGATGACAACACCACCAGGGTCAATGATCAGATTTTGCAGAGGGGCTGAGGGTGCCCAGAGAAGGGGGTCAAGAGAAGGCTTCCGAGGGAGATGTTACCCCAGTGGAGTCTTGAAGACTGAAATAACACAGTATGAAAGGACTGGGCAGGGGGACGGCATGGAAAGGATTCTCTGCACACTTCCTCCCTTTCATTCATTTATTCATCTCCCTCGAGCAGGGCCCTGAGAGGGAGGGTCAGCAGCCCTGCCCACGAGCCTTCCCTCGCTGGTCGCCCAGATTCTCCTCTGCTTCTTCTCTTTCACGCAGGGGCACTGCCTGGCCCCCGGAGAAGAGCTCACAGGCCGAGAGGTGCCAAACTTTGGTCTGAGGAGAGCCAGGAGCTGCTTGGGCAACTGTGCTCTAGATGCCAAGGTGGGTCAGGGCTGGGAACACCAGAGGGCTGGGTGGGGCAGCAGGGAGCCTGGAAGGTGGAGGGAGGGGTGGGCCAAGCAAAACTGGCTAGATAGGCTCACTAAGAGGTGGTGCCAACATGGGCTCAGAGAGGCCCACAATGCCAGATATGTTTATAGGTTTTTATAGGTGAGAAGACAGCTCAGAGAAGGTATGTGACTTGCTCAAGGCCATCCAGCTAGGAAATGGCACAAGCCAGGACTGATCATTCTGGGTACGGCACTTCCTTACACACAGGCAGAGAGCAGGAATCAGGCCCAAGGTAGGAGAAAAGTTAGGCTGCTATGTAGGGGGCCCAGGCCCAGCTCAGCTGTGGCAACCACAGTGCAAAGCCAGGCAGCCAGGGGCCAGCGCGGCCGCCAGCCTGGCCACGGAGAGGGCAGAGGTAGAAGCCACCAGTTCTAACACCAGGTTCACCTGCTCTGCCTGTTGGCTCTCGCCTTCTGGCCAAATCGCTGCTCTAATTCCTTCCTGAGCAATGAGTCTGACTTCACCAAACCCGCGGGAGACCCCACGTCCCAGGCACCTAGCCCCTCGTGGCTCCTCCAGGACGACGCTGACCCATCCAAAGCCTCCCCCACCCTCAGCCTTCAAGGCTGCTGGCAGAGCCTTCCATCCGAGCCGGGACGAGCCCCTCGGGGTCCAGGGCTCCGAGGGCACGGCCCGCGTCGGTGTGAATCCCTCTCCCGCTCAGCCCCATCCCCCGTGCTCGGGCACTGGACAAGCCCCGTGCCCCGGCGTTACCACCGCCGCGCCGGCGCAGCGTGGCAGGGGCTCTCACCTCCAGACATCAGGTATTCTCTCAGCACGGGCAACCGGAAGTTGCCGGCCAGCGTGGCCAGGTAGGGCCTGATGCCGGGGAACTTCTTGCTCACGTCCGTGGCCTCCGTGCTGAAGTTGCAGAAGACACCCAGGCCCATGATGCCGTGCGGGTGGGCGCCAAAGATATAGTTCCTGGTGGTCAGCAGGTTGTGTGTCTTCACCAGCTGCGGAGAGAGCCTGGGTCAGAGCACGGGGGGGCCCCCAGGGCACGCCCAAGGGGAGGAGGGGCTGGGCGGGCTGCAGCCCCTGGGACGGCTGGCCCGAGGCACTGGCGTCACACCCCACCTCTGACCTCAGCCTCCCGTCACCGGGGGCCACGGGGCCGGGTGCCCGGCAGTCCCCATTTAAAGGGTGAGTCCCTGAGAAGGAGGGTGACTTTCTCACTCATTCCCCTTATTCCCCCAGTCGCCCACGCCAGGCGCTCTTCTTTGCACTCTGCGAGGCTCCTGCTGCCCTCGTGAGAGCCAGAGTGATTGTCCCAACACCCAAATCTGCCCACCTGTCCCTCTACCATCCGGGCAAAGTCAAGGCCCTCAGCTTGGCCCTCAGGGCCCTGGCTGCAAGCTCTGCCCCTCACACCACTCTCCCCAGACTGTGAGCTCCGTGGAGGTAGGTCTATCTGGCCCTGTGCCCTGAGGGTTCTGCCACTGTTCAGTGAAAACCCAACTGTCTGCCCAGAGCTGCTGACTGCATGGAAACTTCTGGCCGGGCAGCCAGGCTCGGCTCTGACCCTGGGGCAGGGAGGAGAGGACAGTTCAAGCAACAAGTGCCAGCACCCCGGGGGTGTGGAGGGTGGGGAGGAAAGGCTGGTGGCAGCGGCTGGCCCGATCTGCGCTACTATCGGCAAAGCTGTCCTGGGATGCTCCAAAGAATGATTGGCTTCCTCGGGGCCTGCCCCCTGCCCTGGCGCTGGCGCCTGCAGGATGGGGTGGTGCAAAGCCTCCCCAAACCCTAAGCCACAAGAGACACAGAGCCCGGGACGCCTCCCCAGCATTACAAGGAACATGATGGGACGGAGGGCTGGAGGGGGCTGGAGAGGAAAGGCATCTTGTTCATAAAATATGTCTTTTTCTGATCTAAGAAAAATACTGATTTTTCGAAAATATATAGAAAAGTAAAAAGATCATCAAAAAGCCACTGCGATACTCAGAGGAAACAATTCTGACACATTGATGGCTTTGGTTTTCCTACTCACATATACAGAGGCTTTTTTAAGAATCACCAAATTGCGATGGTGTGGTTGATATCTTCTTTTTTTTAGGAGGTATTGGGAATTGAACCCAGGACCTCATGTATGGGAAGCAGGTGCTCAACCACTCAGATAAACCTGCTTCCCAATGAGAGTTGGTTTTTTTTGTTTGTATGTTTGTTTTTAGGAGGTACAGGGGATCGAGCCCTGGACTTGTATATGGGAAGCAGGCACTCAACCACTTGAGCTACATCTGTTCCCCGGTTGATATCATTTTAATATTATTTTCTACAAAACATATTTTTCCTTGTCAAAGTTCCTCAGTAACATGCCTTCCCACAGCTGCACTACATATAATAGAATTGAAGCAAACTCCAGCTGGTGGACATTTAAATAGCTTCCAAAATTTTCCTCTTAGAAAGAATGCTTCTGTAACTGCCATATCTTTGTGCACATATGGGATTGTTTTCTTGGGACAACCTTCTAGAAATACAATTCCCGGAGCAAAGAATTTGAGCACTTCGGCCTTTCTCTGGCTGCCCCGCCTCCGGAGAGGTGGCGGCAGGCACATCCCCACTTGCGGGGCACGGGCACGCCCCCTTCCCTGCACTGACGCCAGCTGCAGGCGGCATCGATGACCGTGGGCACAATATCAAGGTCTAGGTCCTCAGTGACTCCAGATTCGGGAACCTCGAGACCGAGGGAGGAGAGGAGGCGCTGGCCACAGACAACTGAAATCCAAACCTTCACCTCTTAGAAGCTGACGGACGCTGGAGGGGGTGGCACGGAGGGCGGCTGGTACTGCTCCGAGCTCTGTGATGTCAGGACGTGGAGGCGTGAGCAAGCCCCCTTAGTGTTACCACCTACTGCTGGAACATTAGTACTCTTTCCCCCACTTTGCCTTCGGCATGCAGATGAAAACTGCTTGGAAAACACACAACCCCCCAAAACCAACCAATCGACCAACAAAAAGTGCCGCTTGAAAACCCAACCAATTCTTAGCTGCCCACCCAAAAAAACAGGGAACAGTAGCAGGTCTGGTCCATGGCTTGAGGCAGCAGGGGGACCTAAAAGGAGCCCAGTTTACATGAGCTTTGCGAGGTGGTTGTTTGGACATTTCCAAAGAGCAGCGGTGCCCACAAAGTTAGTTCTTAACAAAGCCAGAATTTTAAAAAATGTCTTGTGCCAGTTTCCATGGTTTCCAGGAAGGCACTGAGGTAAGAGCTGGGGCAGCCAGTACTGGACTGGACACTCGCTCTTGAGCCAATGGCCAGGCCTGGGTCTGTCCTGATAGCCCCGGTGGAGAATGGACTGGAAGGGCCCTGAAGATCCAGGCCCTTCTTTTAATGACAAGATGGAGACTGAGGCCAGAGGCAGGAGTTGCTGCTTCCCCTGAGGTCCCAGTGAATCATGGCCCATGTTGTGGACCAGGCCACCCAGCTGTGCTTCCTCCTGGGCTGCTAGGATGTAGATGTGTCACCTGATGGGACTCCAGGTGCCTCTTTAAAGCATTCTCCCTCCCCCAAGTCTCTATCTGATGGTACGCTGGGCTAACTGAGACGGCTTGGGGCACAATGAAGGTTCATGGCCCTTGGTCAGTACCCAGCAGAATGGAGGCTTTGGTCTGTGCTCGTGCCACACTTCCCTGACCCTAGGGCTGGACAGAGTGTCCTTCTGGAGGAAGGAGGAAGGACAGAGCTGATGACGCCTCTGTGACACACCCCCTCTCATATGCCCTGACTTTCCCATGGCAAAGCCCCAGCCCAAGAGGGTGCTCAGGCCAGGCCGGTGGCTATTGTGAGCCGGGAACACATTCCTGGCAAGCCACTCCTCACACGCTGCCTCCCAGTCCACACGAGGTCAGACTGGTGGGGCAGGAAAGGTGCTCACAGAGCTGTGCTCCACCCAGGCCTGGGTAGAGGAGGCAGCTCAGGTGGAGACTTGCTAAGCTTACATGGCGGGGCACGAGGCCCTGCGAAGTGGGTCGTGGGGCGCCCTGCTCCGAGTTCCTCCAGGCCAACCCTATTGCCTGGTCAGCAAGCTGGCTGATGGTGGTGAGGGAAGAGTCAGGGTGAAAGCTGAGGGCCCCCTCTCTGCACGTCCCAGGTAGCCCCCCTGCCCCGCCAGCCCAGATGCTCGAAGGCCTCCAGGGGGAGGAGCTGGTCAGGAGCAGGACTGATTTGGGAACCAGGGCGGTTGCTGCAGGAGCCCTGCTACTGGCTTGTGTGTGACCTGGAGCAGTCCACGTGTACCCTAACTCTGCTGGGGGAAGGGATGCTGTCTGGGCCAGCTCCAGAGGCAAAGAGCAAAGAGCCTCACTGAGAAGGGAGAGGGGAGGGGCGATGGGTTCACCTGGAGAGCCTCATTACACAACCACCTGCAAGAGGCCAGGAAGAGGGGGTGGGACCGGAGGGCCACACACAGCAACAGAACATCAAAGCTGCCCTAACGTCAAACCCTCCCCGCAGCGAAGGGGAGCCTGAGGCCCCGAGGGGCAGGGGCTTGGTCAAGGTCACCGGCAGGCAGGGGCAGTTTGCAGCTCAGTGCCTTAGGCCTGGCCTGGCATGGGTCCTGGTGTCCCTCAGCCCGCACACAGGGCCAGCTCATGTGTGCCCTCTTGGAACAGAGGCGTGATAAGGGACACAGGGTTTTGTTTTGGTTCTTCTGGAAGGGCAGGGAGCACGTGGAGGAGGGGACCTGCCTGCCCCAGGTCTGATCAATGGGCAACAGGACGCCCTGCTCTGGGTGGCAGGGGCTCTGGGCTCTCAGGAGGCTTTCTGAGGACCAGGCCACGGCCCAGCACACTGAGCCCGGCCCCCCAAGGGGAGGGCCTGTGCCGGGGGAACAGGATCCACAATCCCTCATACCCACCCAACACTTGCCAGTTTTTACATATAATCAGCTCCATTTAGCAGATGATGCAAATGAGGCCCAGGGAGCTCAAGAAACTTTCTTCCAGAGAAGCAGGCAGTAGGAACTCAGCGGGTGAGAACTGGGGGCCTGGATGCAGGAAGCCTGGGTTCTGTAACCAACACCGCCCTGGACTTGCCTGCAACGTGGCTGAGACTTTGTCCCTCTTTCGGACTCAGTTTCCTCTTCTCCAAAATGAGCAAGAACAGCCTCGAGGTTTTTGCAGAGAGTGAGATGGGGTCAGGGAAAGGGCGGGGTGGGAACCCCGACCCCGAGGAGCAGGAAGCTGCTGGGAAGCCTGGGCATAGGCTGGACAGAAGGGCGCTGACCCTGGGGCCACCCTTACGACGCTGGCCGCAGCTGAAGAACGCAGGGCACCCTGGCCACCTCCCCCAGGCAGCCTGCCGGCTGTCCTGCCCACCGATTCGCCACAGCGAATGCACACCACCCTGCACCACGCACAAAATGCTTCCACGCTCACAGGTGGCAGCCAGGCTTCAGAACCAACCGCCTTCTGCTGGGCGACCTCAGCGGCCAGGGTGTGCCCGGCTGGGGTGCTGAGAGAGCCGGCCACACGCGTCCTTCCCTCGAGCGGGAGCAGGGCTCCGCCCGAGCCGCCCACACTCCACCAGCGCTGTCCCAGGCACCTGCTGCCTCTGCTTCACCCCCCTGCGTGGCAGCCCACAGGCGGAGGGCCAGGTGGAGGCCGGAGAGAAAACCGGGCCTGGCTGCCATTTAGCCTCCCAGGACATCGAGGTCAGCCCGGAGAAGGCAGGTGCTCAGGAGGCCAGCGCGGACCCCAGCGCGGCCAGCGTGGGGCGGGAAGGAAGCCGAGACCAGCAGGGCTGCCTGTGCCCGCCTCCCCCCAAGCCCGTGGGAAGCACGTCTCCCACAGCAATGCTGCCAGGGAGGCCGTGGTGGGAAGAGCCCACGCTATGAGGCAGGACGACAATTGGAATTCCACCTCTGCCCCTCGCTGGCTTCATATAACTTTGCTCCTCTCTCACCTGTGGTTTCCTCTTCTGTGAAAAGGGGGAAGTTAATGCCTGCCTTACAGGGTGCTGGGAGGATTCCCTGTGGAAAGGCGCTGGCTCCTCCAGGCGCTCGATGAACAGAGATCGTCCTTCACGCCACCTCCCCACCATCTTCCACACTCCCGTCTTATTCTCAAACTCAGGAGCCCATGTGCTCGGATCCCCTGCCTCCTCAGTACGACTATCCTTTAAGGTAGAACTCTAGGAGCACCTCTTCCAGAAGGCTTCCCCAGCTACTTCAGCCACCGGGGTCAGGCCCTTCTTTCACTGCACGTCAAACTGCCTGCACCCCAATGCCCTGGCTATGACCCCCAGAACCCATTCAGTGACCAGCTGAGAGAAGTGCTATTTCTGTGAGACCTTTGGAAGGACAGAAAACCCTCCACCCCTACTGCTTTACATTCGATCCCTGGTTCAGGCCAGATGAACTTGGACTACCTTAGTATTGCCCTATGATAAATCACCTCCACATTAAGTTATGCCCTTAATATTCGGCAGAACAAGGAATGGCTTTTATACCTGCTCCTTACATCACTCAAATCTGTGTATGAAACATCTTTAGATCCAAATACTAGAAAATGTCATTTCCCCAAGCAATAATCAGCAAGCTTCAGCAAGCTTCTTCCTTCCCAACCAAGAAGATGATACTGATTATGTTTCCCTTTTTGCCTTGGCTGCCAGGAAGTTCAGAGTTGGATGTGAAGCTCAACCACAGCAAATCTGTTGACACTTATGGTTGAAATACTAGTATTTTTTTTTTGTGAGTTTTGGTTTTCTCTTTTCACTGTATGGCATTATATGTAAACTAAGTTGTCCAAAAGCCTACACAAAGTGGGGTAGGGTGTGAACAGATGAGAGCCTCTCTCACAGTGAGACTGCATGGTTCAACTTGGCACATACGTTCACTGTGGAAAGCTGGGTTAAGATCTGAGTTTGGATTTCCCATCACCCCAAGATAACACCTGCAAGGCTTTACCTGGATGGGAAAGTAGTCTCGAAAGTAGCGCCACACAGCCCAGTTTCGGACCCACTGGGACCTCCTGCCACCTTCCAGGGAACAAAAGACAGTGTTGGAAAGGAGTTGAGGGCGGGAGACTCGGGCAAGGCAGACAAGACAGAGGAGCTGAAAACTGCCACAGGGACATCCCCCCCCCCCCGCCCCCGAGAAACGGGGGAGATGGCATTCCAACCGGAAGCTGAGGTCGGTGACTGCCTCCCCACACAGCCTGCCCACTTGTCCCCGGGCCTGGTCCCCACTCCCTCCACCAGGCTCACCCTCAATTGCATGTGAACTCCTCTGGGGCCAGGACGGAGCCCTGCCAGGGGCCTCCCCCCGCCCCGGCTGCACTCTGCAGGTGCTCCTTACAGGGTCGGCAGCTGCGGAGCTGCACCTGCCCGGGAGGGTGGGAGTGTCCACGTCTTACCTTTCTTGGGCGTGTCCCAGTCAAAGGCCAGCCAGGTGCAGTAGAGCGCAGCGACGAGCCAGCAGCTGGTGCAGAACATGTACATGAGGACGACGCTGCAGATCACGCCTGCGGGGGGCGGGCGGCCAGAGGCCTCAGTCTCCCCTTGGCCCTGACTGCGCTTGCCAAGCACGGAGCGAGCGTTCACCGTGGCACTAAGGACACAGGGGGCTCTGCGGCCACGTCGTATGAGCAGTGGCAGGGGGTGGGTCAGCCCGGAGAGCAGCGGGCTGGGGGGGACGGGGGCGTCTGGGCCTGGACTCTGACGGGCTGTCCCGTGTCCAGGGGCCCCAGGCTTCGGGCGGCCTGGGAGTGGCGCTGGAGCTGCTGCGCTTCAGCTCCCGGGACAGCCGCCTCAGAGCGGTGCTTTCTGTCCCCTCCTTGGTGCTCCCCTGGCACCAGTGACAGTGGGCGCAGGCAGGAAACGCCGGCACAGCACTGCAGGACCTGGGCTGAGTCAGTGCCCCAAATGCAGGGCCGGGATGAGGACACGCAGGCTCGGGGCGGAAGGAGTTTGCCTTAAGGACAGCAGCAGAGGCGGGATTCGAACCCAGGCCTCCTAAAAAGGCCATACACTGTGCGCCAGCCTTTACAGGTTCACTGAACATAAGCTCCAGGCTTTCACTGGAGGGACCTGAGGGGCTGCCCACCCCAGGAGAAGGGCTGCCCCACACCCAACATGACAGAGGGTCAGGCAGTCCCAAGGGGCTTCCCTCCCCTCGAGAACCCAGCTTCCCTCCCCTCGAGAACCCTAAGAGGGTACTCAGAAGGCTCCCCTGGGGGCCAGCTCCCATCTGGCCTATCTGTCCTGGGCCTGCCAGCCAGAAGGTTGAATAACTTGGCACAGAAGGAAAGCCGATGCCAAGCCTGTTTATCCCGTGACTCACCCTGAGAGGCCCTTGCCAGGGTTTCTCTCTTTCTAACATTTACCAGATTTCAAGGCATGGTTCAGCCCTTATCTAAGCAGCGTTCCCCAATACCGCTCTACCTCACATGAGCCCCTCACTCCAGCACTTCCCATACCAGGGCCACCGCATCTTTGCCCCCGGCACCCAGCAAAGGGCCTCACGTGTGGCAGGGGCAGCATGGCCCCCTTCCAGCACCCTCTCCACTGCCCAGGGAGGAAAGCCAAGCCTTGCCGTGCGCACACCCCGTGCTGGACACTGAGCCGGCCGCGTGCTCCGGGGCTGCCCGACTCTGGGGCCCACGCTCGCTTCCTCCCAGCATGCTGAGCCGCCTCTCGTTTCCCGAGGGAAAGGGTAGGGCCTGACACAGGCTCCCCGGGAGCGGAGGCATTCCTGAAGGGCAGGGAAATGGTGGCCCTCGGCTCCCCGGTCCAGCCCGTTGCAGACTCTCAGGCCAGCGTCTCCTCAGGGTAGCTGAAAGCAGGGCATAACCACTTGGGAGGGGCAGTGAACACCTAGTGACCAGGCGTCCAGTTTTTCAGGACCAGCTTAGGTATGTGACATCACAGATGGGTAGCTGAGTCTTCAGGAATGCATCTGCAGCCCAGGAGACCCTGTTAAAGGCAAACTGTGAAGTACCCGAGGTAGCTGGGTGAATGGCTATGTCTAAGAGAAGGCCACGCACTAAGTCACTCACACTGTCTAGCGCTGTGTCTCTGTTCCCCTTTCTTGGGCCCCTCAGTCTCCTGGGCTCCACAGATACGTAAGCCCTGCAGAGGCTGGGGGTGCTCCACGCGGGCCTGTCGGGGTGCAGGCCAGCACCTGAGCAGCATGGAGACAGCTGCCAGCAAAGCCTGATCTCTCCTGAGGTGCACAGGGACCAGAGGGGGCTGAGCCCAGGCCTCACTGCCGAGACACGGGGCCATCTGGGAAGGTGGGTGCCCTTCAGCCCGCGAGCCCCCGGGGAGCAGGGACCAGGCCAGATCAATCTCTCCAGCCCCAGCCAAGGAATGAGCTAAACCCTCCAGCGCCCTTCCCTTCTCAGAGCTTAATCACTGTCCTCTGAGCGATGGGCCAGTTGTCCAGGCGCCCCTGCCCCACCTCTCAGGTTATGGGCCTGCGGCAGGAACCACGCTGGGTCAACGAGATGTCAGCATCGTGCCGGAAGCACCTGCCTGCTCCACACGTGGCGGGCTCCGGGCCACCGCACAGACCAGCCCTCCCCCACCCCGGGGCGGCCCACTGAGATGGCACAAAACCCCCACGGCCTGTGGTGCAGGCAGCCTATGGGTGCTCAGGGGCAGGGGAGGCAGCGGCGTGGGTGACTGAGGAATGCGGACTCTGGGGCCAAGCAGACCTGGGCCTTGATCCTGTCCTGCCATGGCCTGTCCTGAGCCTCGATGCCCCTACAGGGCCCTCAGAAGATGAAATGAAGTAACACTTGCAGAGGGCCTAACACAGAGCCAGGCACACAGTGTCTAATATGGAGATCACTGATGGGAGAAAAATGACATCTTCATTACAGAAAAAGTGAAGCATTTTCTTCACTCACAAGTGTAGGAAACCACACTGTGTTAGCTGCTGACAGTGACACCAATAGAAAGCAAAGGTGTTCTCATATCACACTGTAGTAGAAGATAGCTTGAGCTATCAGTACTTAAGACATAATAGTTGCTACACTTGCTGCTAGATATTTTTACTTAATGTATGAAAAAGTACATATGCTGCTACATGGCAGTTTGGCTTTTTAAATGGATATTGATATTTCAATATAATTGGTTTCCTGTGACATCCAATGCCCTTTAGATTATACATTTAAAAATACAGAGAAAGGGTCCATAGTCTTCAGACTGCCAAAGGGGCCCATGACACAAAAATGGGGGAAAACTTCTGATGCAGAGGGAGGCCGAATGGGGCCAGAGCAGCCTTTGCAGCCCCAGGCGGGTCTCAGCCAGGGGGCTTGGGTGGCAGTGGGTGGGAGTGGCTGGGGCTGCTGGGGCAGTGATTAGCAGCAGCTCAGCAGACCTGCCCATCCGCCAGTCCTGACGGCCACCTGGGGGCAGTGGGAAGCTGCTGGGCCGGCTGGGGGGCTGCGGTGGTCGTGATGGATGGCAGCCTGCATCCTGGAGCCAATCCCCATCGCCTGCTGGGTGGGCTGGGATTCTAACAGCTCTTGGCTCCTCACCAGCCAAGCCCTGGCCCACTAAGATAGGAATGGTGGTGGCTTGTGGGGCGCACTTGGAGATTAAGGGAACTGGTGCAGCAGGCTAGGCAGGGGTCGAGGACGCTGATACTCCTGGATTCCTGTTCTGCTCCCACTGTCTACTCATGTGACCTTGAGCAAGGTTCAGCCCCAGCTGGGCCCCCACTTTCTCCCTCTACAAAGATTTTACACAAGCATTTTAACAAGGGGCCAAATGCAGGCCAAGTTGGGGATTTGCACCCACAGGGAGCCGGTTTAACTTGCTCTCTTTCCAGACCGGTGTCTTTCTCAGGGCCTTCTCTCCAGAAAAAAACGCATGCATTCTCATATCTAATTTTGTATCTTATTTTAGGGGCTCATGGACTCCTCCCTAAAGCCTGCACTTGGACCCAAAGCTGAAGACTGGCTTATTTCAGACCAGGTGTTGGGACAGGAGGGAACCAGCATTAAAGGGCCAAGGGCAGCAGGGGAGGGTAGGCAGGGCTGGGGAGGTGGGCCTGAGGGCACTTCCCAACCACAGTTCCCATATAATGGGGACCTCACCACCTGCCCCCATGCCAGCCACTCTCGTTCCTCATCTCCAATCCCCACAAAAGCCAGGTGAGGTAGGCAGCCTCTTCCTCACATTCTAAGTGAGGGAATGAACAGAGAGCTCACGTGACTCATGGAAAGTCACAGAGCTTGTTTGTGGTAGAGTCAGGACTTCAACTCGGCAGCACGCCACCCTCAAGCAAAGCAACAGATTTGCCAGAAAATGTTAGTAGGAAGGCTTGCACGTTGAAAAAAGCACAGGATTTGGGGGGTCTTACAGATCTAGATTCATATGTGAGTGACTTTGGGCAAGATGCCTACTTTCTCTGAGACTTGGTTTTCCCATCCATAATGCCATCCCACCACATCCCACTGAGGCTGCCCACAGGCCTAGGGTCAGAACACTTGACCTAGGACCCAAAAGGTTGTGAGTCAGGGGGAGGAGGGCCTTTGGGAGCTGCCCGTGGCTTTCACCCCTCGCCCTGCAGAGCAGAGCTGCTGCTCTGACCTCTGTGGGGGAGGTGGTCCCTGCCTGCCTGCCCACCTGCCCTCCAGGCCCCAGCTTACCCAGCACGAGGAACGACAGGACCCATTGCAGCACTGAGATGACCTGCAGCTGCTTCTCCACCTTGGACCTACTGAGCCAGGGGATGGAGAAGAAGTCCTGGAGGGCCGAGAGGATGCTGGAGCCAGTGCCTGCGACAGAGGGGAGAGGTCAGCCTACCCCATGCTGTCCTGAGCCACAGTCCCAGCCACCCACCTCCTAGATGTGAGAGGAGGATGGGCCCCAGAGTTAGAGACCCCTGGGTTGAGATCTCAGCCCTGCTACCCAATAGCTTTGTAACTCAAGGTTGTTCACCGTGCTTTCCGGTGGCCCCACCTCTTTATGAACACGATGGGAATGGCACCCCTCACCCCAAAAGGTCAGTGTGAAAACCAAGTGAGTTATCTCAGGGGCTGGGCTTCGGGGCAGCCTCTCCATATTGCTGCTTCTCTTCCTTCCCCCTGCCGCAATCAAACTATCGTCCCGATCCTGTATCTGGATCTAGTACAAATATTTAATCTTTGCTATTTGTCTGTGAGGCCAAGGACACAGGTTCAACATCCAGTTTGCAATGTTTTTTCTACAAGTGTACTTTGAGCACCCCCAATCCCCGCCCTGCCCCACTGTCCCCAGGGCTGACACCCCAGGCCCAGGCAGCTGAGCCTCTTACCCCGCCTCCAGCACCACCACCTCCAGCACTACTGCACGTGAACCTGGTCCCGGGTCTTCAGAGGGAATGACTTTCAGCGTCAGCTCATTGCCTAAGCTTGGGGTTGAGAGGAATCAGGCGGAGCCTCCGCTTCCCCCATAAAGGGGCTGGAAGTGAGTCCTCCGTGGGCAGCCTGGAGGACACTGAGGCCTGTAATCAGGTTTGCTACCGAGCAGGTGCCAAGCCAGGGAATTAGGGCAAGATGGGCCCACTTAATTGGCTCTCTGGTTGTGGCCCCAGGACGACACCCTGGGCTCCAACAGCCGATGGGCAGCTGGGCCAGGAAGCCTACCAATTCCAGGAGAGGCAGCCCTGGGAAGAGGCTGGGGCAGGCTCCTAACACCTTCCTCACTCACTCCAGCCGCGAGACCAAAGGAGGGGGCCATTGCGCCCTCCCACTGCTGCTGAGGCCGTTTACACGCCCTTTGTCCCGAGCGCCGACTGCGTGCTGGTCAAACATTCCTCCACGTCCATTCTGTGTGCGAGCCTGCGCTGGGCCCAGAGCACAGAGGAGCTAGCCCCAATCTTGTCCTCGAGGGTCTCATGACCTTTCACCCTGGACTACATGCCGGGGACAGGGAGAGAGGTGGAGGGGGCTTACCCTCAAGCCTTTACATTTCTTCAAAATCTGTCGAAGGGCAAGTTCCCAGGAGAGTTTCGAAAGCTACATACCCCTCTTCAGCTAAACGCTAACAATTGCTTTGGCTTTTAGGAGGCATGTAGGAAAACATTAGGCCTCAGGGTAAACACATCAACCCTCTTCCTTTCATCCCAATCTGACTGGTCAGAAGAAGGGGGCTTGGTAGAGCAAGAAGAGTCAGACCCTGGTCAGACTTGGACCCATTCACTGTGTGACCCCGGCAAGTCCATGAGGGCTCACTGCCATGCCCCAGTGCACAGCACGAAGCAGGTGCTCAGTAGCGTGTAACACTCGCGTGGGTAACTGAGGTGGGTTTGAACTCGCAGAAGCAAACAGGGAGGCTGGGCCGCAGAGCCGTTCCAGAGGTTTGGCTGATAACAGCTTCTTCACCTGGTCCCCCTCCCCACCATGACAGGCTCTTTCCACCCTCCAAACTTTCCCTGAAACCCATCCTGGCACCCTCTGGCATCATCAAGGGTAGCCTAGTTGGACAGCCAGGGAGACCGAGGCCCAGAGAGGAGCAACAACTGGCCCAGCATCACCCCAAAAGAGGGTGGGAGAGCTGAGCTGGAACCCAGGGTTCCCACCTCCTGCTCAAGCCACGTGCCCTTCCCCCGCAGCAGCTGCCAAGTGCAAAGGGCTCTGCCCAGGGCACAGCAATTCCTAGAACAGGCCATACATAGGGCCTGGCCAACATGGCCAGTGGTGGGGAGAGGCCTGGGGGAAAGGGCACCTGTGTGCACGGTGGGGGGAGAAGTGAGGCCCAGCAAAGGCCTGAAACTCAGCTGCGAAGGCTAGCCTGCCACGGCAGCCTCCAGCAGCTGAGCCAGGGCGATGAATAAAGCAGGAGCGGTGGCCACTACGGGAAGGGCTAAGGACCAGGCAAGCCCCTGCTCCACGTCTGGGGCAGGCCGAGACCCTGGGCTAGAGAGAAGACAGAACGTACTCCAGCACCTTCCTACTCAAAGGTGAGCTCTGGAAAGGAAAGCATCAGCATCACCTGGAAGGTAGTGGAAAGGCAGACTCTTGGGCCCCAGTCTGGATCTACTGAATCAGAAGCTGCAGGTAATGAGTTTGGAAACACTGCTGTCAGAGCCTCCATCCAAAGTCTCTGGCAGGGCAAGTTCAGGGGTGGAGGGAAGCCGAGGACCACTGCTTCCCTCTGGGCATGAACCAAGGGCCGTGGAGAGAAGGTGGGATCTTCTCTTGACTGACTGCTTCCTGGTACGGACAGGGCCCCAAGGCCAAGAGCCCGAGACTGCTTAAGGAACAGAGTCCCTGGGAGGCGTCCTGTCCAGCCCCCATCTCTGCATCGGTGTCAACCAACCAGGGCTTATGGCAGCTCTCCTGCTCGGGTGAGAAGGGAGAAATTCCACATTGGTGACATATCCCCAAATGAAACCTAAGAATTCTTTCTCAAGCCAAATCCCTCTGCTAGTCTGATTAGGTCTCTTAAAACGAGACAAGCTCAGAGTGCGGGAACCATCTCGTTCAACCTTGCGGCAGTTTGAGATTATGAACCCCCAAAAGAGATTATGTCTGTAAACTAGTCTGTTCCTCTGGGCATGATATCCTTTGATTGATTTAAATTCAAAGGCTTTACATTTGCTTGATTAAATCCAGGTTAGAGCTTTGATTGGGCCATGTGTTAAGGAGACTGAGTCCCCGCCCCCTTTTTGGACTATATAAATGGATATTCAATCAAGAAGATATAGAAGCAAATATGTGAGAAAAGAGAGCGAGCTCCAGACACGGCAGAGGCCCTGGGAAGAGTGATGAGCCATTTACCTGATAGTCTACAGCTGACCCTGTGAAGAGACCAGAGCAGCTGAGCCCGGAAAGTAACAGCCCCGGGAAGAGAGACAAGCCCTGTGCCAGCCTGCAGCTGCGATCAGAAGCTGGGCCCATGGAGCCTTAAGAAGAGAGGAAGGCTGAACCCTCGCTGACATCGCCCACATCTTCAACATGGGGCAAGAGAGTTTGGTAAGGAAATAACCTTGAGCTGGACTCTTCAGGGCCTTATAATTGTAAGCTTTTACAATAAATAAATACCCTTTATAAAAGTCAACAAATTTCTGGTATTTGCATCAGCACTCCTTTGGCTGACTAATATAAACCCTTACCCCATTATACAGACCAGATTCTCAAAAGTTCTACAGCAAGTCAGGCCAAAGCCCAAGTGCGTCCCACAGTGTCCATTCTGCTCTCATCCTGCCTTGTCCAGCTCCGACTCCCGCCCACAGGCCTGCTCTGCCAACAAAATGGGAGACACAAATTCCCCTGAGGATGAGGGACGGGTGTTTCTGGGACCGTGAGTGAGGGGCTGCCTGGAGAGGAGGGCAGGGGTGAGGGCTACAATTCCGCATTCCTCAGGCCCATCGGGGGCCTCCTGACTGGACAATTCCAACCTGGCTGACCGGCCAGAGCCCAGCCTGGGAGCTGGCCTGTCCGCGGACGCTTAATGCCAGGCCCCCCCGTGGCAGCCCCCTGTGGACCTAGGAAACATCTGATCACTGTCCTCCTAACTAGAAGGTCCCTCCCTGCCGTGCCCACCTGATGACTCCTAACAATTAGCTAAGGCAGCGCCCTCAAACTAGTTGGGGCAGCACCTCCTCCAAGAAGCCTTTCCTGGACCCCACCCTCTGGGCTCCCACGGTCCCTCCTTTGCACTAATTTTTGATTTTGAGTCCATTCTCCCATGGGACTGGGAGATCCCCGAGGGCTGGCCTGGGTCTGATCCATGTCTGGGTCTCAAGTGACTGGCCCAGGGTGGGTTCTCAGAAAGGTTTGCTGAGCCCAAGGAGGAGCAGGTCGCTGCTCTGGCCATTCCTCGGGCCCTTGGGCTCCCTCCCTCTAGGGCTGGGTGGCAGGCAAGACGCCCAAGAAGCCTACAAAACTTTGGGTCACCAGTACACCTCTAGGCACTCTGATTCCTCAACAGTCCTGTAGGCTTGGCACTTTCATCCCCATTTTGAGGGTGTTAAAAAAGACTCAGAAAAAGTTGGAAACAACCCAACAAATGAATGGATAAACAAACTGTGATCTGTTCACACGATGGAATATTATGCAGCTGTAAAGAGAAATGAAGTCATAAAGCATATGACAACGTGGATGAACCTGGAGGACATTACGTTGAGTGAAGGAAGCCAGACACAAAAGGACAAATACTGTATGATTGCATTACTATGAACCAAATATTTTATGTAACATATTGTATGACTCAAAAAAAAAAAAGGCTCAGAGAAGTGACATGGCCCGGGTGACTCGGCAGAGAGTGTCAGAGCTGGATTCAACTCTGGCCCAACTTCCAGGCCTGTGCGCTGCACCGAAGCTGCAGGATCCCCCTCCCCTTCTCCCCACACAATGCTGGGTGGAGGGGGAGAGAGGGTGGGAGAATAGGAATGACCTGTTTTCCTTCAACGGGTGGACCACGAGGAGACAGCTCATGCAGCAGATAAAGTGGAGGCCGCTCTGTGATGCCAGGCCCAGCTCTGCCACTGGCTCCCACATAAACCTTGGCCAAGATACTTCACCTCTGTGCTCCAGTCTCCCGTTTATAAAACGGGGAGGGGAGATGAGCCCTCTGATCTTGTCACTGCTGTGATGGCTTCCTCCAGGGGACTCCTAGGTCCTTGGGACCTAGAGGCTCACGACCTTGCAGCAGCCCTGACGCAGTCGCCCTGGCAGATGGGAAGTGAGGGTTCAGTTGGGAACCCTCAGGTCGCTGCCAGTCTGTGCCATCCAGCTGTTAGCACTTCTTCTGCCCCATCGGCGGTTGGGAGGGGTCCAGCACAGGATGGTGTGGATGCCAATGCTGTGATCAGCTGCCACCGCTGCCACTACCTTCACACCCAGCCTGACTGTCCCCGATTCCTGGGTGGGGCCAGCAGGGTGCCTCAGTATCTAGCCAAGTCCCAGCTCAAATGTGTGCCTCACCACCCCTCCAGCCTCTCTTGGCACTCCCAGTCCCCTTCTGCTCACTCTCACAGCGCCAGCCCCACTGTGTCAGTGTCGATTTACTCGGCCTTCCCTCTCTGCTAGTGACTTTGATTGCCAGGGCTGGTACCAGATTCGTCTGTGTGCCTAGAGCCCTGCCCAGGGCCTGGTGAGAGGTCTGCTGAATGGGCGAACAAATCCACACGTCCTGGAGGCAGTCAAAGGCCTGGGTCCCCAAGGGAGACTGCGCTGGCTGGCAGGAAGGCCAGGCCAGCCCCGCACTGAGGACCTTGGAGATGGTGGGCGAGCTTCTCCCACCCTCCCTGAGTCCAAGTTTCTCCACTGGAGATGAAACAGAACCTTCTGCCTATAGAGATCTTTTTTTTTTCATGGAAGAGGCCACAGAGGAAGTTGACCGGTCCTATGACACAAAGGTTCCCAATAACCGAATCAAACAGCAGCGCCTTGGCGCATGTCACCATTTATTTACACAGCTCATTTGCTCCTAGATTTGGAGAAGGCAGAGTGAGAGCAAGTGCCAGAGGCACCCAGAGCAGCTTTCCTTACCATCCAGAATGGACTCTCCCCCCCCTTCCCCATGCATAGGGTGCTTCACTGTCCCACAGCACTCCCTGGGAGGCAAGGCTGGGAAACTGAGGTGAGGAGAAGCCAAAGAGGTTCAACCACCTGCTCAAGGCCAGGATGTCGGGGAGCCGAGACTCAAGGCAAGTATTTGGGCTGAGTTCCGCATGGCTTCCACAGAGCCACGCTGTTGAGGGCTGTGGGCCCTACCAAACAAGCCAGGCCACACCCAGGCTTCAGAGCACACCTGGCTAAGGGAGGGCTACCTGCCCTACCCTGTGCCATGCCCAAGCCTGGTGGCGACATCTTCTCACAGACTGCCCATGCGAGAAACGGGAATCCCCCCCTGCGTGTTCCCACAAGTTGGCTCCTGTTGTGAGGGCTAAGCCAGAGCTGCCCACGGCAGGGAGGCCTAACACCCTTCCGTGTGGAAATACCTCCTTGCCTAATACCTAATATCAGTAGCCAAGGAGGCCAAACACCCTGCCGTGTGGAAACCCCTCCTTGCCTAATACCTAATATCAGTAGCCAAGGAGGCCAAACACCCTGCTGTGTGGAAACCCCTCCTTGCCTAATATCTGGCATCAGTAGCAAGGAGGCTGCACAGCAGGGCTGAGGAAACCAGCGCAGCCTGGCCTTCCTTAGACACGCCTGCTCCCTCTGCCTGGCTCGTCCACCTCGGGCAAATCATCTCTGGCTTCGACTTTCTCATCCGTAAAACGAGAATAACAATCCCCACCTCACAGACTTGTTGGGAAGATTAAATGACAAAAATGTGGGTAAAGTGCATTTGGCCTTTGTTAGGTATTGAATGGTAGCTCTGTCGTTATTTCTATTATCTACGGGAGTAGGAAGGGGTATAAAAAACGAGCAAACACAAAGGTTTTCGAGAGGCAGGCAGCCGGGAGGCTCTGTGTTGTAAGAAGAGGGAGCAGAGTAAGGGTGGTGGCGGGGAGGCTCCAAGGAAGAGGGGAGCCCCTGGTGCGCCTGCCGATGAGATCTGGGGAGGCAAGGAGGAAAGCGGGCACTGTGCGTGGGGAAAACGGCCGGAACAAAGACTCAGAGTTGAAGACAGACAGACCCAAACACAGAATGTGCGACAGCCCAGAAAAAGGGGTTCGTGTTCACCAAACACAAGCTGAGAATAGAGAAACTGGAAAGGGCTTGCGTAGTCAAAGGTGGCTTCCTGGAGGAGGTGGTGGGGGCAGAGAAAAGACCTGATGCATGGAGTGCCGAGGAGGGGCCTCACACTGCTATGCCAGGCACTGGGGAAACAGCAGTGACACAGCAGATAAGGACGCAGCTCTCTGGGGGCTTAAATTCTGAGGGAAAAGAAAAAAACCATGCTTACGTATCAATGTATGATGTGACATCAGGCGGTAATGAGAGCTGTAAAGAAAGTAGTTGAGGGTAATGGGATAGCGAGAAGGGCAAGCGGATCTTCTGGCCTGTGGAGCCCGAGGCCCTGAGCAGGGCTGCCCTCCACAGGCAGGCAGTGCCAGGAGCATTGCCATGAAGGCACAAGATGGGCAGGTCAAGCCTCGGGACAGCCCCCACAGCTCCCCCAACCCACACCCACCACTGGCATCCGGGAGGGTCACACCAGCCTGGAGAAGGTGCAGAGATCAGTGGGCTGGGAGGGCAGGGGAAACCCGGCCCCTAACTTGCAGGAAGTGTGGCCTTGGAGAGTCACTTCCTGTATAAGTCTTGGTTTCCTCATCTATGCAGTAGACATAATGCCTACCCTGCAAGATCGTTGGGAGAATTAAATGAGCTAATGGATAGGGAAGGGCTTCATAAAATGTAAAGAGCTGCATGAATGCCGGCTAATTATCAAGTGAGCCTCCCGGTCCTCTCTAATGGATAAAACAAGTCCTGCCCTGCCTTGGAGCAGAGCCTTTGGCATCAGACCAACTTGGGATTCAAATCCTGGCTCTGACTCTTATCCGCTGTGTAACCTTGAAAGTCACTTCCCTACTCGGAGCCTCAGTTTCCTCTGGGATTGCTGTGAGGAGTCTAAACAGCTTATGGAGAAGGGCCAAGCAGAGTGACTGGTACCTCTGTTAGAGAACAGGAAAGACGCCGGTTCAGATGGGACGGCTCGAGGGATCCTCTACTAGGGAGCCAGCTGCTCACGCCCCAACCCCAAGAACCCCACACCTGGGCTCACCTGGTCCTCAGCCGACTGCCTTCTGCTGACCCAGAGAGCTGCCAAGTGGACAATAAGGAAGTTACCCCTGAGCTACTCCAGGGGGCTCAGTACAAGCCTGCACGGAGGCAGAGGGATGGACATGCTGACCCCCGGGCCAGCACGGTGCCAGGCACAGAGGCACTCTTTGGTCAATGTCTGTTGAATGACTGATTGCTCAAAGGGGTCTGAGATGAATAAGAAGGGCCTGGACAAGAGCAGACACAAGGCCAGTCCATGGCTGCCTGACCTGGGCTATCACAGGGGGTCAAACAGAGCTTTCTGGGTAATCAGGAAGGAAAGGTCTAATCCAGCCCCAGGGGGCAGAGTTAAAGGCAGGGGCAGCAGTGGAAGGCTCCAGAGGGACAGAGGGGTGGAGCGCAAATGCTGACCCTCACTCAACGCGTGCTTTCTCTATACCCAGGCTCCGCACCAGGACCGGAGCACCACGACCCGCCTCACCTCTGCTTCTCCGGGACCTGCCGGAGGCTGAGTGCTGCTCTCGGACCCCACCCCAGATAAGGCTGGGGGGAGAGGGCTGTGAACATTATACACAGAGAGTGAGTCAGGGCCAGCACAACCAGAAGGAGGCCCCCAATCTGGACCAGGGGAGGTTCTCAGGAGTGCCTTCCTGGAGGAAGAAACAGCTCGGGTGAGATGTAAAGGCTGAGTAAGGGCCCGCCAGACTGACGGGAGGGAGGCCTCCAGGAGGTGAGAGCAGCATTCGCAAAGGCTTGGAGGGGGGGGAGAACACGAGTGTGAGGAACTAGCTACAAATATCCAGTAAACACTCAGCAGAGGCTGTGAATCTAGTTGAGGAAGTGCAGAGGGAAGCATGGAGGCCCTGGAGTGCCAGGCAGGGAGAACCACCCAGTCCCCTCCACGCCAACGTTTCATGTGCCCAGGGGGCCCCGAGGCAGCCAGCCAGCTGGTCCCCACGCACAGAGGAGTTTTTTTCTGGAAGGGGTGGGGATCCCTTTCAAAGATTCTGTTTAGCAAACGAGGTGTCTTTAAAGCAGGGCCATCCAAACATCTGGCCCAAAGGACAAGTCAAACCATTGGAAAATCAAGACCCAGTGGCTGGTGCACTGGGTGGGAGCACCTGGCCTGGCCATCAGGACCCCTGCCCAGACTCATTGGATTCTGCGTGTCTGTCCTCAGGGCCTGGTGGGCAAGATCCTGGCGGTGAGCCAGACCTCCTGGGCACCCAGACTTTCTGGAACTCTGGTCTTCTTCCTCCCCTCTCTCGGTCTGTTTCCCAATTGGCACTGGGGTCGATCAGATGAAGCCTGAGATCCTGCCAACTTGAGCCTTCTGTGCCCTACTGGAAACTACCAGTGAATTTATATCCCCCAAAAGTTCCCCCAGAAAGGAATATAAGCTCCTCTTGAGGAACTTCACATATTTGGTTTTCATGAAAAAGAGCTGAGTCCTGAGAGGTGAGGCCAAGGATGCAGGCTCTCAGGACACATGTCCTTGATATTCTGGAGCCGCATCCAGGCTGTTGATTGCTGAGTACTCCGATGGCCCACTTTCCCACCTCCACCCTCTGACCTAGCACATCCAAAAAATAGTTGCTGAAGTGGGAGGAGTTACCATGGCAACACCACCAGCTTGTGGGTGCATCACCAAGAAGTCCCCAAAATAGTCCTCTATCGCAATATAGATCATGGGTGAGTGGAGGGAGATAGATTCTGCTGGGACACTTACCTGGGCCCCAAGCAGGAACCCCACTTTCATAAGAAGTCGAGGACAAGATGGGAGAAGGCAGACCCCGAGGGCCCCAGAGCAGTCAAGGGGCATCAGTGGAATCACATGTTCCCAGCAGAGCTGGACGGAACTGGAGGAGGTTATCTCTCCCAGCCTTCCTCAGTACAGATGACGAAGCCGAGGATCAGGAAGGGGTCATGGTTTCCTTAGGCTGCACAGCAGTCCCGTGGGAGAGCAGGGGCTGGAGAGACCCCACGCCTGACTCCTGGCCCCAGCCCTTGCCCACAGACCGTCAAATATGCCCCAGCAGCTCCATCCCCAGGAGGCCTAAAGGGATGGAGGTCAAGAAACTCTGACTGTGCCAAGCTCTTTTCCCAAGAGCTCTCAGACGTTCCCACCTGGCTGAGCTCTCATGCCTGGCCACAGCCTCCTGTCTCCCTTTCGTGCACCAGGACCTCAGCCCAGTAGGATTGCTCAGGACCCTCCAATCTGTTCCTCTGCCTGAATGTCTTTGCCTGCTTGTATCCAGCTTTCAAACCCAGACAGAAATTCACTTCCTCCAGGAAGCCTTCCTGACCTCAGGATGATTTAGAGTCCTACCCTCACCTCGAGCAGTCACAGGTCTGCGCACTTCCTTCCCTAACATGGCACAGATCACTGCACTGTCATCTCGTGGACACCCCCACTGGCTTTGCTTCTCCAAAGACAGGGACTGCACCTGATCCCCTGTGTGTAAATAAAAGGTCTGACGCATGACATGCTCACTCAGTAAGGTGAAAGGCCCGTGCCACAGTCCCCACCTTGTGAGGCCTTCCCGGATGCCCCAGAGGGGAGCGCACTGCTCTCCATGGGGGGCCCACTGCACGCCAACAGGACAAATAACGAGGACTAACTTGAGCATCACAGTGAGTTTTTAAGGCACTTTCTACTCTTCTTAACTCAAACCCTCACAGCCACCTTGAGTTTGAGATTTCTGACCCTATTTTCCAGATAGGGAGAATGAGACCCCAGAGGGAAAGTGAGCTACTCAACCAGGTTCCAGAGAGGAGCTAGGGCTGGAATCCTGTCCCTCTAGTTCCTAAGCCCAGGTCACGAAGAGGAACCAGTGGGCCCACTTGGGCTCAGGCCCAGAATTGGCTCCTCACCAGACTTGAAGTGTTCCCAGGGCAGGGAAAGGCTGCAGCCCCAGCGCCCAGGACAGGTGGGCACAAAGGGGCCTGAGGAAGGCTTGAGGAATCACACAGAAGGTAAGGGCAGGGCTACCTACCAAAGGAAATAGGAGAGCTCTCAGGAGGGCTTGTTCCTTCAGTCAGTCATTCATTTAACAAATATTCACTAAGCACCGACTACATACCAGGCACTGTACTAGATGGGACAGGGGCATGACACTGACCAAGAGAGACAAAGTCCCTGTTCCCATGGGGCTGACATTCTTGCAGGGAGACAATCACCTGAATAGAAAAGTATGCGTGATACCTGGGCCATGATAAGGGCAATAAAAAATAAAGCAGGCTGTGGTGATGAGGGGGTGGGCAGTGGTTCCCCAAATAAGGTAGGCAGGGACCACCTTGATGAGCATCACATTCAGCAAGCCACTGGGCTACGATGCACAGGGTCTCACCACACTTCTAAGACCTTCATTCCAGGAGGCAAGCCATAGCCTGGTAGTTGGATCTGAGTTCTAATCTTGGCTCTGATAACCCTGGGTGAGTTCCTTCTCTGGGCGGAGGGGCTCAGGGTTACACGAGGATTGGGGTCAGATGCTTGCTAAAGGGCCGATCCAGTGCTAACTCTGATTCTATGACTCAAGTACTTGCTGCTGCATTCATGGCGTAGGAGGAGCTGAGGGCAGGACGGGATTTCCACACCAACCATTGAGTCACCCAGCCCAAGAAAAGAAACCGTCACTACTGGCCTCCTTTCCCAGCCCAGATGAGCCCCCAGTAGCAGAGATAACTCCAAATGGCCCATGAGCAGTTGGGGAAGTGGTGTAGGGAAACGACACAGAATTGAGACGGGAACATGAAAGTGATGCTGCTATCCCATGATTTAGGACTGGGTTAGGTGACTTTCAACCCGTAGTTCAAGTCACCCCTAATAAATCTAACCACTGAGTCTCACCCTTTACCAAGTCCCTGCTCGCATATTCCCATGGATGGGGAAGTCCATCTCCAGCCACTCCCAGACTATTTCAGTCCTCAAGATGTTAGAACACTCTCCTCCATTGCATCAAAGCCTGGTCCCCCAGGAAGCAGACTTGGCCCATTGGTTAGGGGGTCCGTCTACCACATGGGAGGTCAGCGGTTCAAACCCCGGGCCTCCTTGACCCGTGTGCAGCTGGCCCATGCGCAGTGCTGATGTGCGCAAGGAGTGCCCTGCCACACAGGGGTGTCCCCGCGTAGGGGAGCCCCATGTGCAAGGAGTGCGCCCCATAAGGAGAGCCGCCCAGGGCGAAAGAAAAGTGCAGCCTGCCCAAGAATGGTGCCGCACACACGGAGAGCTGACACATCAAGATGACGCAACAAAAAGAGACACAGATTCCCATGCCACTGACAACAACAGAAACGGACAAAGAAGATGCAGCAAATAGACACAGAGAACAGACAACCGGGGTGGGGGAGGAGGGGAGAGAAATTAATTAATTAATTAATTAAAAAAAAAAAAAACGCTGGTCCCCATAATCCTTCCCCTGTTCCTTGCATTTCTCTTTAAAGTCACAGAATAAACAGTTCAGAACTTCCCCAGGCTGCCACCATCCCATGCTGGGTCCTGTGGGGATAAGGGCAGGCATCAGAAAGCTCTGGCCTTATGAGACCCCTGTCAGGGGGCAAAAACAGAGAAGCAAGTGCAATTAAATCTGCTGCCTCCATGCCTCGCACAGGACCGTCCTTCAGAAGCCTACAGACTGCCTTCCTTCCCCCAGACACACACACTCATAGCCACCCATCCAACTGAGCTCTCACAGCTCGGCTTTCCTTTTGGCCAAGGAATTAGACATCGAGGTATCCATTGCTCTTACCCAGCACAGGACTTCCTTTCATAGAATCCATGGTCTCTCCTGGCACACTGCCACTGACAGGTTGTTCACCACCTCACAATAGTGGTACCTTACCCACAGAGGCAAACGAGGCCACTGAGGAGCGTCTGCAAGGACCAAGGATGTAGAAAGCAGGTCTAATAGATGACCAGATAACACATAAATTGCTTCAGCACACTCCTCTACTCCACCCAGTCTTTTACCAAGCAGATTCCAGAGAGCAAAACTGACTGGTTTGCATTGCATACCAGCCCTTGCTTGCTACATCCTATGATGAAATTCTTTGCAGCCAGTGAAACAAAAAGCAACAAAAAAGCATCTTTTCAAGATCTGATAACAGGGGGAAATGCTCCTAAAAGAATTTTTTTTTTAAATTAGAGAAGGTGTAGATTTACAGAAAAATCATGCAAAAAATACAGAGTTCCTATTTACACCCTTCCCCCTTACTAACACTTTGTGTTAGTGTGGTGCATTTGTTACAACTGATGAAACAACAGTATTATCACTGTACTATTAACTATAGTCCATGGCTGATCAGCTCTTAAGTGACCTGCCCTAAACCATCTGCTAGAATAGAAGTCCTCCCGAGCAACAAACTCTAGGTCAGAAATGGGAGAGCTGGGATCCCTGGCTCCTGGAAGACACAACTCACAGCCTGTGGAGAGCAGAGCTGTCTTGCTGGGCACCCCCACCCCCTTCACTGGAGACAAAACTATTTCTAAAAGCATGAACGGGGGCAAGTGCCTTCCTTCCCCTTCATGGGCATCCAAGGGCACAGGGAATGGAAAAACACTCCTAAGTGAGAGGAGGGGCTGTCCGAGGCTATTGCTCAGGGTGCGTGAGGTAGCCCCAAGGCAGGGACTGCTGCTGGGAACCTCTCCAAGGGTCAGGAGCAGCACCCGGCCCAACCGGGGCCGACAGGGCCAGTGCCACGTGGTGATCATGTGGGGAACGATGCCAATGCCAGGCCACGTTAGATGGTCAAACGGTGATCCGGCTCCAGGGTGGGTCAGCTTGCAGCCCCTGGAACGCTACGATTTTGAGTAAGTGAAGGAAATGCTCATGAGGTCACATTAGGAGGGAGAAAGCAGGATTCAGAACTCTACAGCATGTCAACTTCATGTGGAAAATGTGTACAGATAAAATCAGAGAGATCCTAAAACACTAATAGGAAGTTAACTTTGGATAGTCGATTTACCAGCAATTTTCATTTTTTGTCTATATATTTTTTTAATGTCAAAAATTAGCAATTTTATTTTTATAATGAAGATGAAAGGGGAGTAGGTGATTAATTACTAAAGAAAAACCCTAAGTAGGAGAAGTTGGGCAAGCAGAGCAAAGGTTTCGGAGAGAGGGAGGTTTCAAAGTGAGACAGACACGCAGACCAGGACAGCTGTGACGGCTTCCTGGGGACTTCCAGATTTGTACTTAATCCCCTGGCTGGGCATCTGTCGAGGAGAAAGGTCACACAGCCCTCTGCCTCTCATCCCCGTCGGTCTGATGGTTGGAAAGGATGCTCTTCTTTGAGAGGGAAACACTGGTCAGCTCTCAGCTCTGCCCCCGATTCACTGAGGGCCTTAGTCCCAGGCTGGCAGCAAGCACAGGGGCGTGGGTCGGGCTGGAGAACAGCCGGGCTCGGCCCCACCTTCTAAGTGTGCCAGGCTTTGAGTCCCCACCTAGTGGAGCCGCATTGGGGCCGGAGGATGGCCGTGGGGCGGAGGCAGAACGGGCACACCTGTTCCAGCCAGGCACCTTCCCGCCGGCTGGCTGCTTCAAGGGATTGCAAAAGCCTCGCCACCCTGGGCCGCCAGTCTCACCCTGCTAAAGCTTGCTCCACCCTGCCAGGCCCGAAGGGAGAAAACCGTCAGGTGCTGGGGCCGTTCAGGAGTTCCCTAACATCCCTAATAACCGAGAGGGGCGGGTGGTATCACTCCCAGCTCACAGCCAGGAGAAAGGGCCTGGCGTGTGCCAGAGTGGAGAATGGAGCGCGGACTTGACCGCCAGGCCAGGCCGTCTGGACCAGACTAAGTAGCGGGTATTCTTTCCTCACCTCAGGCCCGGGTAATCTGAGGGGAGGGGGGGGCAAACCTCCCCAAAAGAAAAGGAAGGCGTTGGGGCCTTAACCTGCAGTCGCCGGTCAGTCCTCAGCCACGTGCCCGCATCGTAAGACCCCGGGGAGCCTGTCGTCCAGCCCTTCCCCGTCACCGCCGTCCAGCTCACAACCCCAGGAGGAGAGCCCGCGGCCCTGCAGCCCCCTGCGCTGTGACAGCCCGCTTCCCAGTCCCCTCCCGTGAAGGTAGAGGCTCCCCGTGACGCCCTCGTCCGCACAGCCTCGGCGGGGGCTCACCTCGCAGGACCCCGGAGTAGGCGGCTATGAGCGTCTTCATGCTGAAGCCGGGGCCGGGCACGGCTGCGCGGGAAGCCGCCTCAGCCCGCGCCCCTGGCCCATGCCCCGGCGCCGGGGCCAGGGCCACGCGCAGAGGACCGGAGCCCCGACGCGGCGCCGAAGCGCAGGCGGCTACGGTACCAGGAGCTGGGCGCCGCGGCGCGGGCGGCCGACGAGCGCGCGCCGAGAGCAGCCAGGCTTGCGGCCCCACTGGCGGCGCGCGGCGCGCGGCGCTTTATAACCTCACAGCCGGCGGGCCCGACGCGGGCGGGGGCGGGGCGTTCCGCCCAGCGGCCCGCACCACTTCCCGCCGAGGGGAGAGCTCCCGGCTCGGCTCGGCGCCGAAGGGCCCCCTGCGGGCGGCGGCGCTTGGCGCGGGCTGCACGGACCGGGGACGAGCGTTGGCACGCGAGGCCCTGTTCCACCAAGGGCGCCTGCTCATTCCAGCTGCTCTCTGCCGGCCTCTGCCCACCCCCCCCGCGAAGATTGGTATGGCCCAAATCCGGGCCGTGGGCGGGGAAAGCAGAGCACGTGCCGCGCACTCGGGGGGCAAGAGGGTGGAAACGTTTTTCATCTTTTGCCTGGGCCTAACTGAGGCTGTCGACGCAAAGGTCTCGCCTCCGGTCGATGGTTTTGGGGTCAGTTAGGTTATGGCCGAGCGCCTACACCACCCGAGCTGCCGTCACCTTCCATCTACTTCCCAAAAAACCTCACAGAGGGTCCTTAACCCTGCTGGCGGCTGGGACCGCAGACGCGGCAGCCTGGCTCTGTCCTCGGAAAGCTCAGGCAGGTGAGGGTGGAGAGCGGCGGAGACAGCCGCACCCGTTTGCCAGCAACGATGCAGGGACGAAAACGAAGCCGGGGACTGGGGAACCACAGAGGCGAGAGGACCCTGCCCCTGGCTGGAGACTGGGCACTCTTCCCAGGGAGGTTACTGCCCAGCAGCTGTGGAATCAGATGGCCCTGGAGGCCTGTCCTGGCCCTGCTTTTCTTGAACCTCAGTTTCCATATCTGTAGAAAGGAAATAATAAATATTATTTTGTGAGGTGCTGTGGAAAACTAAATGAAGTAAGGTTTGAGAGGAGTCTAGCATAGTGCCTGTCACAGAGAAGGTATTCCAAAATTCTTTTCTTTGCCCATAGATTGAGTAGGGGTTTTGCAAATGGGGGGTGTGGATGTGGGGCGAGGCAGGAGGACAGACATAAAGTCTTAGAAAGAGGGAAGAGCCAGCTCTTCGGGGCAGGGCTAGGGGTCTTGACGTGGCTGCAGCCCAGGCAACTGTGGGAAATGAGGCTGAAGCAAGGGAGGATGGGGCCTGATTTTATGAAGGTTCTTGAGAGGTTGGGAGGGCGGTGGGGGTTCTTGGGAGAGCTGTAAGTAGGGGAGTGACAGTGATCGGTTACTTTTTAGAGCCCTCGGGCTGCAGTGTGGGCAATGGATGGGAGAGACTGGAAGCAGGAGGGCAGTGAGAAAGCTGTGGGAGGGACCCAGGTGAGAAAGGATGAGCTGGAGCAGTGGCGCAGGGAATGGAGAAAAGCATCCAGGGAGGTGAGGTCTGCCAGAATGTGGGTGTGACTTATCGGATGTGAAGGCTGAGGGGAAGGATGGGGACAACAAGCATGTCAATGAAAAGACGGATTTCCGGGGCACAGCTCGAGCAAGCTGGATGTGGGGTCACCACATAAGAGGAAGGGAAGTCTCTGCTCTTGAGGTGTTTATCATCTCTTCAGCAGAGAAACGACGGAAGTCACAGCACCAGGGCAGTGTGTGACAAATGCCAGTGGTGGGACCTAGAAGTACTTCCATATGTTCAACTCAAGCAAGTCATGATATCAGCTGTCAGGTCAGAGAGGTTGAGTAAATCCCTAGGAAAAAGTGGGGGGAGTCAGGATAAACCTCACGGAGAATATGTCCTTGAGTCCTGAGGTGTGAGTTAGCAAAGAGTAGAAGGAAGAGCACTTCTCAGACATATGCTGAGGCCCTGAGGGTGGAAGGAACTTGGTACCTTCAAGGAACGGAAGGAAGATGAGTGGTGTGCCCGCTGAGTGGAGGGACAGCAGGAATAAGCATATGCAAAAGCAGGAGGTAGGAATGGGTGTGGTGTATTTCTGGGCAAGGGGTGCAGCCAGGTGGATGCTAAGGGTGCTCGCGATTTCTTGCCACCCCTCTCCGCAGGTGTTTTTGGATCCTCTCTGGGGCGAGACTCCACCTAGCCTGGAAGGACTCCAAATCAGTGTGTGGTTTGTGCCTGCCCCAGAAGAATCTCCTGGGGAGGAGGCCTTGGGCTGGAACCCATAGCTCACCCACTCATCTCATAGTAAGATGCATGGGGCAGAGCTTGGACTGGGAGGCAAGAGGCCTGGGTTTGGCCTTGCCTGTGCACTGACTTGCCAAGTGTCCTTGGGCAAGTCACTGCCCCTCTCTAAATTTCCGTTTCAGCATCATGAAATGGACTCTTGTCTTACTGACCTCACGTGGGAATCTGAAGATCAAGTGAAATTCCATGTAAAAGGAAATTTGCACCTTGCTAAGAAAAGTAAGTACCATTATCTTATGTGCCTTCCCAAGACTTGGGGTCACCAAGGCCTCTTCAGGACATTTGGATCCCATATTAATCTAACTCAGCACGTTCTTCCTGAGCATCCTGTCTGGATCAGGACCTGAGTTAGGGTTCAGAGGGGAATCAGGTCCAGTCCTTGCCCTCAAAGGAAATTCACTCAAGTGGGGGAGATGGTGTTCCAAAGCCAGTGACCGCAAGACAGCCAGGCTGTAATACGGGGAGACATGGGAGGCTCTGAAGGTTAGCCCTTCCCTCCTGTGCAGTCACTGTCTGCAGTGTCTGCCTGTCCACTGGGCCAGGAGCCCCCAGAGGGCAAGAACCTCACTACATGTGCCCCAGTGTGGGGCTTGGCTCACCAGAGCAGCTCGGTCCACAGTGGATTGGCCAATGAACTGTACATTAGATCATGGACAAAGCGGTGCAGGAGCACCAAGGAAGGAATAGTGTCGAGAAGGTTGGGAGATGACGCTGCTGCTGGACCTGGGAGGCTGAGTTGGATTCTGCCAGGCAGAGAAGAAGGGGTCGGGCATTCCAGACAGAAATTACAGCATGAACAAAAGCCTAGAAGTGACTGGAGCACCCTAGGTGGCTGGAAGAGGGAATACAGGCGCAGGAGGGATAGGAGGTGAGGCTAGAGGGTTGGTAGGAGCCAGACCTGAAGGCCCTTGAAATTGTGCCAGAGAGCTTGTCCTGTGGGCGATGGACAGCCAAGGGAGGGGCGTGGGCAGCAGGGACACCTTGATCAGATAGGGGGTGAAAAAGGTCACGTCTGGAGGTGTGGAGGTGGGAGCCTGGGGAATGGAGTAACACGCTCTGGCCCCTAATTTGGATCCTTCACACAATGGAACATCCACTAAAGGAGGCAGAGGCAGATCCAAGGACTGACAGGGTCATTCGCTCGCTTCAGAGCCAGCAGCCAGTGGCAGCCTGACTTCCAGAACACTCCCTGCCCCTGCTCTCTAGCTCTCACACCCAAGGCTAGTGCTGCTCAGTCCAGGTTACATTTGGCTGGAAAACCAAGCCAGGGTTCAAGTAGCCCAGAGAAGAAGTTTCCTGGAGGCCCTTTTGTGTTCTGGGATTCTCTGCCCCTGTGTGAGGTGGGGGTGGAGGATTGCACCAGACACTGCCTCCTCATGGCCCCTTCCCCACACCCCACTTACATCACTTGTCTCTGGTAGCTTGGCCTGCTCCTTCTTCAGCGCGCAGGATGCCCATGAGAATGTGCCCCATGGACCTGCATCACTTTAGCCTCACTGGGCTCCCAACCCAGCCCATGGGTGCTTTGGCTAAACCAGAGACAAAGAGGTGAAGTTAAGCCTCCACAGAGGGCTTGGCCAGGGTGGGCTTTGGAAGGGCGCTATGTCCCACCACCCTCTTCAGTCACAGTGTTGTGTTGCCTTGAGGAATCATGGGAGAGGCTTTGAAGTTTCAGGTGGTTTTCCCAAGTGCACCTCAGACATTGCATCTCTGAGCCAGCCTCCATGGACCGGTGAGGAGGGTAAGGGGCCAGCCCACAAGGCAGGAAAGATGCCTGCCCTCAGAGAGACACAGAGAGAAAGGAAAAAACAAACATTTACCAAGTATCCTACCCCATGCTAGGCCCTGGCCGGTAGGAGCTTACCAAATCTTCACAACTGCTCTGTGAGGAATGACTCTCATCCCACTTTGCAGATAAGGTTCAGAGAGGCGAAGTGACATGTTTAGGATCACCGCACAGGAAGTAGTGAAGCTGGGATTCAAACCCAAGTGTCCCTGCCTCCCAGCCCATGTGCTCTTCCTGTGTCACAGGGCCAAGGAGAGGGAACACCCCTGATGCCGGAACTACCCGTGCATTGCCTCACAGTCCCATGAGGTTACTCTCATTTTTGTAGTTGGGAAAACTGAAGCTCAGGGAACTGAAGAGCTTGCACATGTTAGCGATGGGACTGGGATTTGGCCCAGTGCTCATGCTCCAAGGCTATCTGGGTTCAACTTCTGCCCAGTTCTCAGATTATTGGGAGGTTGGGAGGGCAGAGGTTCTGGCACGGGGCAGGGAGCCTGAAATGACCCTTTGGCCAAGAAACTCGCCCACTTCTGCCTTCCCATCCAGGAGTTTGCCAGCCAGCACTGCTTCATGGCTGGCAGCACCCCTCGTGGCACTCCTGCCCTACCGTTCCACGTCCCCTCCTGTCCCCTCCTGGGTGACTTCCCCACATGCTGCTTGGCCATCAGGGGCCAGATGGTGTACAACTGGTGCCAGCCTAAGGAGTCTGGGCTTTATCCTGAGAGCCATAAGGGGAGCCATAGAGAGTTTAAGCCGGGGTGAGGTGTGGTCAGTTTTATGCTTTAGAAAGATCATCGTCTAGACAAGAATGCCCTCAGCTGTCACCTCCTCGGCACCTGTTAGGTACTGAGTTGTGCCCCACACAGAAGGCATGTTGGGGTCTCAGCCCCATTGTGGGTGTGAATCCATTTGTAAATAAGACCTTGGCAGAGCTATGGCCTCTGTTGAAGGGGCACAGCTGATCCCCAGGGACCTGGTAAGTTTACTCCCACCCTCTCCCTCGGGTCTTCTCCCAGAGCTTCTTACTGGCCGGAGGGCAAGGGAGCCCATTGGGCAGTCCACGCAGGGCACCCACGGCAAGAGCAGGCTGGAGAAGGTGGAGAGTGCCCCTCAAGGACCCTCTCCCTCTACTGTGCCTCCATGAGGCCCCTGACTCCTCTCTTTCACAGCAGCCATAACTTTAATGTTTACCTACCTAAATCCCCAAAGAGGTAAGGGTTCCTTGAGGACACAGGTAGAATTTCAGTCCTCTGTGTCCCAGTGGCCAGCACAGGGGCTGGTCCAAAGGTGGAATTGGTAAAGTTGGAAGGAAGGAAGGGAGGGAGATGACCGTGCAGCCTGAAGGGAAGGTGTGGCAGACAAAGAAAGACGGGATGGTTTTGAGAAACTCTGAGGCTCTAGAACCTCTAGGTCTTGGTGGCATGAACAGAGGACAGAGGGCAAGGAGGGGACATTGAAGATGACTCTGGTTTCAGAGTCAGAACCCAAGAGCATTGACCTCCCAGCTCTAAGGCCAGCCTGGGGGGCCTGGCAGTGGCCTTTGGCCCTATCCTTTTTTTTTTTTTTTTTTAACTTTTTATTTTGAAACACGTTCAAACTGACAGGAAAGTTACAAAAATAATACAAATCCCATGCAGAGAACTCCACCATACCCCTACACCCGCACCCACCCAGATACTCATATCCACCGATTTGTACATTTTGCCACATTTTCAGTATCATTCTATTTATCTATCTTTCTATTAATCTGCCTGTCTATCAGTCCATGTTCTGAACCCTTGAGTATAGGTTGTTTAAGTGAATATCCTTGTTCTTTCTTAAGAAAGAACCTTAGGCATGGTTACCAAGTTCAAGAAATTTAATATTTATATAAAGCTTACAGTCTATATTCCCATTTTATCACGTGTCCCAATAATATCTCTTGGAGCATTTTCTCCTCATTGGTCCCCGTCCAGCATCACTTAGTGCATTTGATTGTCACTGACTCTTTAATTGCTCTTTTTAGTTTTTTTAAATTGTGGGAACATTTTGACAATATAAACTTTGCCATCTCAACCATCCCAAGCATAAAATTCAATGGAATTATTCACATTCACAATGTTGTGGTTTCCATTATTAAAACTTGCCCATCCGCCACACAGAAACCCTACACCTATTATGCACTAACACCCCGTTCTCCTGTCCCCTGCACACTGCATGCTGAATTCCATCTGTAAGAGCTTGCGTGTTCTCTCGTGTTCTCTTTGTACTTACTGTGGGGCTTAAATTTAAGATTCTCATCTGTAAGAATCACTTTTGTTTTTTTAATTAATATTTTTGTTAGAGAAGTTGTAGGTTTACAGAATATCCTGCATAAAATATATAAAATACAGAGTTCTTCTATGTCACCCTATTATTAACAACTTACATAAGAGAAGTACATTTGTTATAATTCATGGAAGATCATCTTTATAATTGTATTTTTTATAACTACAGTCCATCATTTATAATAGGGTTCATTGTGTTGTACAGTCCAATGTTTTTCTTTGGATTTTTATTCTAGTAATATATATATACCACCTAAAATTTCTCCTTTAACCACATTCAGATATATAATTCAGTGCTGTTAATTACACTCACAATGTTGTGCTGTCATCATTACTATTCATTACCATAACTTTACAGTCTACCCCAATAAAAATTCTGTACAATTTAAGCACTAACACCCCATTTCCTACCCCCAACATAGTTCCTGCTAGTGTATATTTTAGATTCTGATTCTATGAGTTTTCTTATTTCAATTATTTCATATCAGTTAGATCATACAATATTTGTCCTTTTGTGTCTGGCTTATTTTACTCAACATGATTTCTTAAAGTTTCAACCATACTGTCACATAAATCGTAACTTCATTCCTTTTTAATACTGAGTGGTATTTCCTTGTATGCATGTATCACATTTTGTTTATCCATTGTTGTTGGGCACTTGACTTGCTTCCATCTTTTTGTGATTGTAGGTAATGTCACTGTGAACATTAGAGTGAAAATATCTGTTTGAGTCCCTGCTTACAGTTCTTTAGGCATATACTTAGTAGTGGGATTGCCAGGTCATATGGTAATTTAAACTTATCTTTCTGAGAAACCACCAAACTGTCTTCCACAGTGCCTGCACCATTTTACATTCCCCCAGAAATGAATGACTCTTACTATTTTTTCACATCCTCCCATTTGTATATCCTCTTTGGAGAAATATTATTCAAGCCTTTTGCCTGTTTTTTATTAGGTTGTTTATCTTTTCATTGTTGAGTTGTAGGATTTCTTTATATATTCTGATTATTAAACCCTTATCAGATATGTGGTTTCCAAATATTTTTCTTCTATTGGGCAGGTTCTCTTTTTACTCTCTTGATAAATCCTTTGATGTAAAAAAGTTTTAAATTATGATGAGGTCCCATTTATTTATTTTCACTTTTGTTGCTTGTGCTTTGGTGTAAAGTCTAAGAAAACATTGCCTAACACAAGATCCTGAAGGTGCTTCCCTGGTTTTCCTTCTAGCAGTGTCATATTCATAGTTCTTATATTTAGGTCTTTGATCCATTTTGAGTTAATTTTTGGATATGAGGTGAGGTAAGGGTCCTCCTTCATTCTTTTACATATGGATATTCAGTTTTCCAAGCACCAATTTTTGAAAGGACTACTCTTTCCCAATTGAGTGGACTTGGCAGCCTTGTCAAAAAGCAACTGGCTGTAAGAAATGTCTTAAAAAGGAAGAACGAAGTTGGTGGATGCTCACTTCAGGGCTTTATATTTAATGTAAAAACAGCATGGTGCTGGCATAAAGATAAGCATATAGACCAATGGAACCAAACTGATAGTTCATAAACAGACCCTCACATCTATGGTCAAGTGATGATTGATAGCCTGTCAAGCCTATCCAACTAGGGCAGAACAGCCTATTCAACAAATGGTACTGGGTGAACTGGATACCTATGTACAAAAGAAAGAGGACCCCTATCCCACACATTGTACAAAAATGAACTCAAAATGGTTCAAAGACCTACATATAAAAGGTAGAACCATAAAACTCCTAGAAGAAAATGTAGGGAAGCATTTTCAAGACCTGAAGGTAGGTGGTGGTTTCTTAAACCTTACACTGAAAACACAAGCAATGAAAGAAAAAATGATAAATGGGGCTTCCTCAAACTTAAACACTTTTGTGCTTCAAAGTACTTTGTCAAGAAGGTGAAAAGGCAGCCCACACAATGGAAGAAAATATTTGGAAACCACATATTTGATAAGAGTTTGAATTCCATGCTATATAAGAGATCATACAACTCAGCAATAAAAGAGCAAGCAATTCAATTTAAAAATGGGCAAGAATCTTAAACAGATATTTCTGCAAAGAGGAAATACAAATAGCCAAAAAGAATATGATTGCTAATAATCCCTCAGCACCAGGGAGGCTCATCCCCAGGAGTCATGTCCCATGCTGAGGGGAAGGTACCAATCACCAGCTGGTGATGCGACTAGAAAAAGACCTTGAATAAAAGAGAAATGTAAAGACAAATGAGTTTATATGTCACTCCTGGGCAGGCTGAACTTTCTTTCACGCTATGCGGCTCTCCTTATGGGGCACACTCCTTGTGCGTGGGGCTCCCCTACACGGAGAACACCCCTTGTGGCATGGCACTCCTTGCACGCATCAACACTGCATGTGGGCCAGCTCCGCACAGGTCAAGGAGGCCCAGGGTTTGAACTGGGGACCGCCCATGTGGTAGGCGGGCGCTTCATCCGTTGAGCCAAGTCTGCTTCCCCCAGCAAGTTTCTTCTAAGTGACAGATATCTGATGATCAAGAATGGAGTTCTATTTCCCAATTTTGTGTCTTTTGGAACAGAAGCAAATACCTTTGTATGTGAACATAGGCAAATATTGTGAAATGCAGCTCTTGTAATCTTCTGACAAACTAACCCCTAAATGGGGCAATGAATCATTTTTAGAAATAATTCTTTGAAAAACTTTCAGGTTTGAAAATGAAAAGATTTCAGAATAACTTCTCAAAAATAACTCTCCGTTTTGGTACGTGACCTGATAAACAATATATTGACTCTGTAATGTGATTTGTATTTTAATAATATATTCTGTCGATTACACTTTGCCCTTAATAAGGGTTAGAGTTATGGTTTCAAACAATTTCTACATATACTTTTTTTTTTTTTTTTTTTGAGGTACCAGGGCCAAGGATTGAACCTGAGACCTGATATGGGGGAAACTGGCACTCAGCTACTGAGCCATATTGGCGACCCTGAGTTGTTTTTTTTTTCCTTCATTTATTTGCTTAGTTTTTTGTTTTGTATTGTTTTGTTTTGTTTTAGGTGGCACTGGGAAGTGAACCCAGAACCTCCCATATGGGAAGCAGGTGCTCATCTGCTTGAGCCACGTCTGCTCCCTAATACATTTTAACATTTTTTTGTCTTTATTTTTTTAATGTTACATTAAAAAAAAATGAGGTCCCCATATACCCCCCATCCCCTCATTTTAACATTTTAAAATAAGCTTCCATTTCCAATGAACTAAGGTGTTTTGTTTTGTTTTGTTTGCCTTATGTGCCTATAGAAGGTAATTTGAGCATACACATACATACACATGCACATATAGGTGTGTGTGTATATATATATATATATATGGGTATTTGGAAGTTTTTAAGTTAATTTTACCTTTGGAATAGTACTAGACTATAGGGACAACTCTGTGAGGAACAGCATGAGCCACTGGAACTCCTTCTCTGAGTTGAGGACAGCAGATCCAGTTCACTGAAGGAAGTGATGAGGCTGTAGCACACCTTCCTGTCTGTTACGTCTGCAGTGCCAGGTCTCAGCACTACAGCTGGACACATCTGCTTCCTCAGCAGCACTGACCTCTAAAGCAACATCTGTCAGAAACAGGATGTTGTTGGTTGAGCTCTTGGTATCAAAGGGACTGTCAACAAGCTCAAGAACATCTCCCTCTGTAAAATGCCCAGAATAGTTTCTGTGCCTCTACACTCCCTGAACAATAGACATGTGCCTTCAATCCAGCCCCTCTCCATTTAGCTGCTATTGTAAATGGGTTTTTTTTTTCTGGTTTTCCACCTCAGATCACTCATTATTAATGTATAGAAACACCACTGATTTTTGCATATTGATCTTGTACCCTGCCACGTTGCTGAATTGTTTATTAGTTCTAATAGCCTTGCAGATTTTTCAGGACTTTATATATATAGGATCGTGTCATCTGCAAATAGAGAAAGATTTTTTTTTTCCTTTCCAATTTGGTTGCTTTTTATTTGATTTTCTTGCCTAATTGCTCTGGCTAGAACTTCTAGGACAATGTTGAATAACAGAGGTGGTAGTGGGCATCCCTTACCAAGGATAAATCCCACTTTATCATTGGGTATAATTCTTTTAATAACCCATTGGATTCGGTTTATAAGTATTTTATTGAGCATTTTTGCATCTATGTTCATAAGATAAATTTGTAATTTTCTGTTCTTGTAGTATCTTTATCTGACTTGGTATTATGGTGATGTTGACCTCATAGAATGAGTTAGGTAGTGTTCCCTTCTCTTCAGTTTTTTGGAAGTGTTTCAACAGGATTGGTATTAATTCTTCTTGGAATGTTTGGTGGAAGCCAACTGATCCTGGGCTTTTTTTGTTGGGAAGTTTTTTGATGCACTGATTCGATCTCTTTACTGGTAATTGGTCTGTTGAGATCTTCTCTTTCTTCTAGAGTCAGTGTAGGCTCTTCGTGTATTTCTAGAAATTTGTCTATTTCATCTAGGCTGTGTAATTTGTTGGCATATAATTCATAGTATCCTTTTTATTTCTGTGGGGTCAGTAGTAATATCCCTTCCCTCATTTCTGATTTTATTTGTTTGCATCATCTCTCTTTAACTTGTCAGTCTAGCTAAAGACTTGTCAATTTTATTGTTCTTTTCAAAGAACCAAATTTTAGTATTTGTTGATGCTCGCTATTAGTTTTTTTATACTCTGTTTTATTTATTTATGCTCTAATCTTTATTTCTTTCTGCTAGCTTTGGGTATTTTGATGTTCTTTTTCTAGTTCCTTCAGCTGTGCAGTTAGGTCTTTGTTTTTAGTTCTTTCTTCCTTCTTAATGTAAGCATTTAGGGCTACAGATTTCCCTCTCAGCACTGCCTTTGCTGCATCCCGTAAGTTTTGATATGTTCTGTTCTCATTTTCATATGTCTTCATATATTTACCAATTTCTTTTGAGGTTTCTTCTATGATCTACTGATCGTTTGAGTGTGTTGTTTAACTTCCAGATATTTGTGAATTTTATAGTTCTCTCCCTGTCATTGACTTCCAGTTTCATTACATTGTGTTCAGAGAAGATGCTTTGTATAATGTTAATCTTTTAAAATTTATTGAGACTTGTTTTGTGGTCTATCCTGGAGAACTATACATATGTACTTAAAAAGAATATATATCCTGCTGTTTGGGGGTCCAATGTTCTGTATATGTCTGTTGGGTTTAGTTCATTTATCATATTATTCAAGTTATGCTTCCTTATTGTGCCTCTGTTTAGATGTTCTATCTATTGATGAGAGGTGGTGTATTAAAGTCTCCAACAATAATTTTAGAGGTATCTCTCCCTTCAGTTTTGCCAGGGTTTGCCTCATATATTTTGGGGTACCATTCACTACATAAATATTTATGATAGTTACTTCTTCTTGATGGATTGACCCTTTTATTAATATATAGTATATGGGAAACAGACTTGGCCCAGTGGTTAGGGCATCTGTCTACCACATGGGAGGTCCGCGGTTCAAACCCTGGGCCTCCTTGACCCATGTGCAGCTGGCCCATGCGCAGTGCTGATGCGTGCAAGAAGTGCCATGCCACACAGGTGTGTCCTCCGTGTAGGGGAGCCCCACGCGCAAGGAGTGCACCCGTAAGGAGAGCCGCCCAGCGCGAAAGAAAGTGCAGCCTGCCCAGGAATGGCGCCGCCCACACTTCCCATGCTGCTGATGACAACAGAAGCAGACAAAGAAACAAGACGCAGCAAAAAGACACGGAGAACAGACAACTGGGAGAGGGGAGGGGAATTAAATAAATAAATAAATCTTTAAAAAATATATATATATATAGTATATGATGTCCCTCTTTGTCTCTTATAGCAGCTTTTGACTTAAAGTTTAATATTTTGTCTGATATTAGTATATCTACCCCAGCTCAGTGTTTGGTTATTTGCATGGATTATCTTTTTCCAGTCTTTCACTTTCAACCTATTTTTGTCTTTGGGTCTAAAGTGAGTCTCTTCTTTTTAAAAAATTTTTATATTATAATCTCTATTTTTAAAGAGGTTTTAGATGACAGAAAAGTTACATTGAAAGCATAAGGGGGGAAATGGACTCAGCCCAGTGGTTAGGGCATCCGTCTACCACATGGGAGGTCTGCGGTTCAAACCCCAGGCCTCCTTAACCCATGTGGAGCTGGCCCACGCGCAGTGCTGATGCGCACGAGTGGTGTGCCACACAGGGGTGTCCCCGGCGTAGGGGAGCCCCACGCGCAAGGAGTGTGCCCCATAAAGAGAGCTGCCCAGCGCGAAAGAAAGTGCAGCCTGCCCAGGAATGGCACCGCCCACACGGAAAGCTGACACAACAAGATGACACAATAAAAAGAAACACATTCCCGTGCTACTGACAACAACAGAAGCAGAAAAGAAGACACAGCAAATAGACACAGAGAACAGACAACTGGGGCGGGGTGGGGGGGAGGAAGGGGAGAGAAATAAAAAAAATAAATAAATCTTTAAAAAGAAAAAAAAAAGCATAAGGGATTCTCATATACCCCATTGTCTACCCCTCCCACATCTTCCCTATTAATAACGTCTTATAATAGTTTGGTGCATTTGTTACAATTGAACAGAAGAAAAGTAACAGAGATTAGAGCAGAGCTAAATGTAATTGAGAATTTTAAAAAACACTAGAAAAAATTAACAAAACCAAAAGCTGGTTCTTTGAGAAGATTGATAAAATTGACAAACTCTTACCTAGAATAACAAATAAAAAAGAGAAAAGATGTAAATAAATAAAAAATGAAAGAGGGAATATCACCACTGATCCCACAGAAATAAAAAGTATCATAAGAGGTTCTTTGAAAAATTGTATGCCACTGGGTTCCTGGCCAGTGGTGCTCTGTCGTGGTCCCTAGGGGAGCAGCGACAGTCTCCCAGATACAGTGGTGGGGACCGGGAGGGAGTGAGGGTTCAACAGTGAGCCCCTGATACTAATGACTATGCTTGTGAGCTGATAAACCCAAAATAATAACAAGGCCTAGAGCAACTTTGTGCCTGGGAATTTCCTTCTGTCAGCCTTCATGTTACTCAAATGTGGCCAGTCTCGAAGCCAAACTCAGCATGTAAATGCAATGCCTTCCCCCCAGCGTGGGACATGACACCCGGGGATGAGCCTCCCTGGCAACGAGGGACCACTATCAACTACCAACTGATGATGCAACTGGAAAATGACCTTATACGGAAGGTTCAATGCGGATCAGCAGAATATCCATGTCTACATAAAATACCATGACTTTAAAATGCTGTTTGACCTAAAGTAAGGGGGAAATGGAAAGGAGAAATGAGTTTATATGGCTACGAGTTTCTAAAAAAGAGTCTGGAGGCTGGCAGAAGGTTTGCCCTCATGCACAACTGAGCAGAGTCAGAGAGACAGATAAAGCAGATACAACCCCCAGATATTGGTTCCTTTGAGGGCTAAAGAGACCCATGGGAGTTATGGTCATGGCCGATGGGGTTAACTACCAGGGCAGATGGCCCCTCTTTGGAAATGGTGTTTATGTGTGATGAATCTGGACTCAGATGGGATCTCCCTTCATAAGACTTTCATGCTAATGTGCTGGAGGTGCAGTTAATGTTGGGGTTTAAGATATATTTAGGGGATTTGAATCTCTGGACGGACAATGTGATAGCCAGATCCTGAGCCTCAACAGACTCCAGCACCTACAATCTGATTTATTGGACTTACCACACTCAGCTAAGATGGAGGTGAAGAAGGACAACCACCACACCATGGAGCCTAGAGTGATTACAACTGAAAATGGGAGGATTGCATCCAGCATCCAGGTGGAATCTGAGCCTCCTCTTGACATAAAGGTGCAATGGACACAACCAATCCAGTGTCCACATAGAAGAGGTGGCATTGATTTGGGAAAAGTGGACATAATGGACAAAGGGTATGGGGAAAGGCAGGAAGAGATGAGAGGTGGAGGCGTCTTCGGGACATGGAGCTGCCCTGGATGGTGCTTCAGAAGTAATCACCGGACATTGTAAATCCTCACAGGGCCTACATGATGGAATAGAGGAGAGTATGGGCCATGATGTGAACCAATGTATATGAGGTGCAGAGGTGCCCAAAGATGTACTTACCAAATCCAATGGATGTGTCATGATGATGGGAACGAGTGTTGTTGGGGGGGGGGGAGAGGGGGGGTGGGGGGGTGGGGTTGAATGGGACCTCACATATATATTTTTAATGTAATATTATTACAAAGTCAATAAAAAATAAAAAAATTAAAAAAAAAAAAGTCATGTCTATAAAAAAAAAAAAAATTGTATGCCAACAAGATGGATAACTTAGATGAAATGGACAAATTTCAGAAACACACAAGTAATCTATATTGATGAAAGAAGAAATAGAAGAACCCGACAGACCATTCACAAGTAGTGAGATTGAAATAATCATCAAAAACCTCCCAACCAAGAAAAGCCCAGGACCAGGTGGCCTCACAGGTGAATTCTACCAATCATTCTGGAAAGAACTAACACCAATCCTGCTTAAACTCTTCCAAAAAGTAGAAGGGGAGGGAACATTACCTAACTCATTCTACGATGCCAATATCATCCTAATCCTAATCCTAATAATCCTAAACCACATAAAGATGCTACAAGAAAAGAAAACTAGGGAAACGGATGTGGCTCAAACAATTGGGCTCCTGTCTACCTTATAGGAGGTATAGGAGCTGGCCCATGTGGTGAGCTGGCCCATGCGGATTGCTGCCCTGTGCAAGGAGTGCCACCTCGCGAGCAAGTGCCAGCCCACGCATGGAGTGCTGGCCCACACAGAGAGCTGATGCAGCAAGATGATGCAACAAAAAGAGACACAGAGGAGAGAAAATAAGAGATGCAACAGACTAGGGAGCTGAGGTGGCGCAAGAGAATGATCACCTCTCTCCCACTCCAGAAGGTCCCAGGATCTGTTCCCTAGCCACCTAGTGAGAATACAAGCAGACACAGAGAGCAGACAATGGAGGGGGGGGGGGGAGGAGAAATAAATTAAAAATAAATAAATCTTCAAAAAAAAAGTAAAGAGGAAAAAACTACCTACCAATATCTCTATGAATTTAGATGCAAAAATCCTCAGCAAAATACTTGCTAATTGTATCCAATAACACATCAAATGAATTGTATACTATGATCAAGTGGGTTTTATCCCAGGTATGTAAACATGGTTCAACATAAGAAATTTAATCAATGTAATGTAGCACATTAACCAATCAAAAGGAAAAAAAATCACATGATCATCTCTATGTGTATAAATCTTCTAGAGGGGATAAACAAGTTCAGTGAAGTGGCAGGATATGAGATCAACACACAAAAATCAATAGATTTCCTGTTTACTAATGAGCAATCTGAAGAGGAAATCAAGAAAAAATTTCATTTACAAAAGCAACTAAAAGAATCAAATATCTAGGAATAAACTTAGCTAACGATGGAACGGACTTGTACATAGAATGCTACACAACATTGTTAAAGGAAATCAAGGAAGACCTAAATAAATGGGATAATAATCCATGTTCATGGATTGGAAGACTAAATATCATTAAGATGTCTATCCTACCCAAATTGACATGCAGATTTAATGCAATCCCAATAAAATTTACAAGAGCATTTTTTTTACTGAACTGGAAAAGCCAATTGTGAAACTTATTTGGAAGGGCAAGGGTCCCTGAATAGCCAAAATCATATTGAAAAAGAAAAAAAAATTGGAGAATCATGCTACCTGACTTTAAAGCATACTACAAAACTACAATGGTCAAAACTGTAAGGTGTTGGCACAAGGATAGATATACTGACCAATGGAACCAAATTGAGGGTTCTGATATAGACCCATGTATATACAGCCAACCAGTATTCAACAAGGCCACCGAGGCCGTTCAACTGGGACACAATAGCCTCTTCAACAAATGCTGCTGGGACAACTGGATAGCCGTATGTGAGAGAATGAGAGGGGATCACCATCTCATGCCCTGTACAAAAATTAAGAGGGATCAAAGACCTAAATGTAAGAGCCAATACCATAAAACTCCTAGGAGATCATGTAGGTAAGCCTCTGTAGCAGTTTGCTATAGTTATGAATTCCAAAAATAGATACTGGATTATGTTTGTAATCTGGTCTTTTACTGGGCATGAATGAGTTATGATTAGGGCTTTGATTGGGCCTCATCATTAGGGTGTTGAGTCCCCACCCCTTGGTGGGTGTGAACTCACAGATAAAAGGCATGGCAAAGGACAGAGTTTGAGTCTTTTTTTTTTTAAGATTTATTTTTTATTTATTTCTTTCCCCTTCCCCCAGTTCTCTGCTCTCTGTGTCCATTCACTGTACATTCTTCTGCATCCGCTTGCATTATTTGGTGGCTCTAGGAAACTGCATCTCTTTTTGGTTGCGTCATCTTGCTGTATCAGCTCTCCATGTGTGCGGCGCCACTCCTGGGTGGGCTGTGCTTTTTTCATGTGAGGCAGCTCTTCTTATGGGGTGCACTCCTTGCATGTAGGGCACCCCTATGTAGGGGTGCCCCCGCGTGGCATGGCACTCCTTGTGCACAGCAGCACCGTGCGTGGGCCAGCTCCACACATGGGTCAGAAGTCCCTGGGGATTGAACTCTGGACCCTCCATATGGTAGATGGACGCTCTGTCAGTTGAGCCACGTCTGCTTCCCAGAGTTGGAGCTTTTTGATGTAAGGATTTTTGATGTTGGAGTTTTGATGTTGGAGTTTGATGCTGTAGCCTCCTGGAGCCCTGGGAAGTAAGCTCACAGAGGAAAGAGAAGCAAGCCCCAGGAAGAGAGGAACCCTGAGCCCAGGAAGAAGCAAGCCCTGGGAAGGAAGGAACCTTGAACCCAGAGAGAAGCAGGACCCTGGAAGGAAGGAACCCAGGAAGCCTGAACGCTAGCAGATGTCGGCAGCCATCTTGCTCCAACATGTGAAAATAGACTTTGGTGAGGGAAGTAACTTATGCCTTATGGCCTGGTATCTGTAAGCTCCTACCCCAAATAAATACCCTTTATAAAAACCAACCAATCTCTGGTATTTTGCATCAGCACCTCTTTGGCTGACTAATACAGCATCTATGAGATTTTTTTTCTCCCTCCTCCCCCCCTTCCCCCCCCCCATTGTCTGCTGTGTCTATTTGCTGTGTGTTCTTCTGTGTCTGCTTGTATTATTCTCATTAGATGGCTCTGGGAACCCATCCTGGGACCTTCTGGAGTGGGAGAGAGGCGATTGTTCTCTTGTGTCACCTAAGCTCCGTAGTTCATTGCATCTCACATTGTCTCTTCTCTGTGTCTCTTTGTTGTGTCATCTTGCATCAGTTCTCTGTGTGGGTGGCACCACTCATGGGTGGGCTGCAATCCTGCGTGGGACAGCACTCCTTGCGCGGGGGGCACTCCTTGCATGCAGCAGCACTCCACATGGGCCAGCTCACCACACGGGCCAGGAGGCCCTGGGTATCAAACTCTGGACCTCCTATGTGGTAGGTGGAAGCTCTATCCATTGAGCCACATCTGCTTCCCCATGTATGAGATCTTGTAGGAAATGGTTTCATGAACTTTATACCCAAACACGAGCAATGAAAAAAAATTGATAAACGGAACCTCCTCAAAATTAAAACCTTTCGTGCTTCAAAGGAGTTTGTCAAGAAAGTGAAAAGGCAATCTACTCAATGGGAGAAAATATTTGGGAACCACTTATGTGATAAGGGTCTAATATCTAGTATATATAAAGAACTCTTTTATCTCAAAAATAAAAAGACAACCCACTTTAAAAAATGGGCAAGGGATTTGAATAGATTCTTTTCCAAAGAGGAAATACAAATGGCTAAAAAGCACATGAAGAGATGCTCAACATCACTAGCTATTAGGGACATGCAAATCAAAATTATAATGATATGTCATCTTAAACCAATAACACTGACTGCTATTAAAACACATAAAACTGCAGGGGTTGGAAAGGATGTGTGGGAACGTAGAATGGTGCAGCCGTGGTGGAGGACAGTCTGGTAAAGTTCCTCAGGAAGCTAACTAAAGAGCTGCTCTAAGAGCCAGCAGTCACACTGCTAGATAAAACCCAGAAGAATTGAAAACAGGAAATTGAACAGATACATGCACACCGATGTTCAGAGCTGATTTTCTGTTACTGTCATCTTCAGTTCTGTTTGATAATTTTTCATAATTTCCACCTATATTGATATTCTCTTTGTGTTCATCTGTCGTTCTCCTGATTTCCTTTAGTTCCTTGTCTGTGTTTTCCTTTAGCACTTTGAGCATACTTAGGACCACTTTTAAAAAGTCATTATCTGGTGTGTCCCTGGCTAGTGCTCCTCACTGATGGCTTCTAATGCTTTACACTTCTTTGGCTGGGCAGTGGCTTCTTATTTCTTCATGTTTTGTGATCTTTTGTTGAGATATCTGTATTTTGATATTTTAATGCACTTTGCTGAATTTAGATTCTGAGGCCCCTGTTCCTTAAGCTTATATCCATCCAGTGTTATAACAGAGCTTTCCTTAAATACCAGGAGCTAACACTCACAACAAAAAGATGATGACGGGAAGCGGACTTGGCCCAGTGGTTAGGGCATCTGTCTGTCACATGAGAGGTCCACCGTTCAAACCCTGGGCCTTCTTGACCCTGGTGGAGCTGGCCCATGTGCAGTGCTGATGCATGCAAGGAGTTCCCTGCCATGCAGGGGTGTCCCCGTGTAAGGGAGCCCCACGCGCAAGGAGTGCACTCCGTAAGGTGAGCCGCCCAGTGCAAAAGAAAATACAGCCTTCCCAGGAACGGCGCCCCACACACGGAGAACTGACACAACAAGATGATGCAACAAAAAGAAATACAGATTCCCGTGCTACTGACAACAACAGAAGTGGACAAAGAAGAAGACGCAGCAAATAGACACAGAGAACAACCAGGGCGGGGCGGGGTAGGGGAGGTGGGGAGGAGGGGAGAGAAATAAATAAATAAGTAAATAAATCTTTAAAAGAAAGATGATGACGATGATAAATACGGCAATGATGAAGAAGAGGAGGAGTAGTAGAAGTAGAAGAAGTAGTAGAACTCTCCCTCAGGATTCATCCCTACAGTGAATTTAGGGAATAACTCCAGGCCAGACCTTAGGGGACCCCCTCAGCCTTGCTGAGCTTGCATCTTGTCTTAGGATGAGTGTATGGCCCTAGGAATTCTTCTGTTATGTGGATACAAATGTCTCCCCTTCCCTCGGGAGCAGCTTCTTCACTGTTCTGGCAGCTGCATTTGTCTTGCAGCCTGTAATCCCTCCCCCAGCATCATGACTTGACTACTTTCCCATAACTCTTGGCACCAATGGCTGGAGGAGAGCTCTGTGAGCACCTTTTACACACAGGCAAGTTCTGGTACAGTGAGTGCCTCAGACCCAGTCCGTGCACGAGGATTGCTCTGCTCCCCCCGGTTCCAGGACAGGGATGCACACCTGGAGCATGAGCCTGCCCCGTGCAGAGCTGGGGAGGGGTGGGGCAAGGTTTGGCCCTACCTTGTGCGGCAGGTCTGTCCAGCAGGAGGAAGAAGCGCAGGGCTGAGTCCCTTGGGAACCAGCCAGCAGCGCAGTCCTGGCCCTGCTTCAGATGCTCTGCTGCGATATGTACAGAAAGCTCCCCTTGCATCATTCTGCCTGCGAGTCTCTAGCTCTCCCAAGGTCTTTCTCCTGTAGGAAAATGGGTGAGGGGCAGGAAGATTAAACCTTACATTCCTCTTGTTTTTTGAGGTACCAAGGCTGGGGATTGAGCCCAGGACCTCATATGTGGGAAGCCAGTGCTCACCCACTAAGCCACATCAGCTCCCCTGAGTTGCTTTTCCATTTGTTTGCTTGTTGTTTGTTTTTGTTTTTAAGCAGCACCAGGAACTGAACCCCGGTCCTCCCATGTGGGAAGCAGGCACTCAACCGCTTGAGCCTCATCCGCGCCCGAGAACTCATTTTTCCTCTGTCCTTCCATCTGGCTCACCTCTCCTGAGACCTTCCTAGCCCTGTGCTGGGTGCTAGGGACGCAGTCCCTGCTCTCTAGGAACCCACATGCCGAGGGAATGAAATGATCCATTAAAAAGGCAATTACTCTTCAGCAATTTCCCAAGCTTTCTTTAGGAATGAAAACCTCTCTTCCTATGTGGCCTTCCCTGTTGGGACATCCATTGATGATGACGGGATGATTCTGGTCACAGCAGGGGTGATGCCGGAGCTCCACATGCTCAGCCTCTCTCTTGTCCAGCCCACCCATCTCACTCTCTAGGGCTCTGGGGGAACCGTCTGAAAATTCTCTCAGGACAGAAAGTAAATGCTGTGGCAAGGGAGGCGCTGAAGATGGTGAGGCAGATGTGCCCGATGTGAGGCAAGGGCAGCCCCTGTTGCGCTGCAGCTTACTGAGGAGGGGCTCAGAATGGTTTGTGGGATCACTTTTATAATCATAGTAAGTCTGCCTAGTCAGGGCTCTTCTAATCCTTATGCACACAGGCTCTGCCTCCCGCCCCAGCCCGAATGAGCTCTAACCTTGCATCAGGTCAACCTTGCTCACCATGTGTGAGCCTCCGCTTCTCTATTCTCCAAATGGGAATAAGTAAAGTATCTCTTTCCCGGGGTTGTTGTAGGGACTACATGAATGATGTAAAGCGTCCATATCAGGACCTGGCATACAGTCAAGTACTTGATGAGTGTTGTCATCAGTAGAGGGGCTATAAATGGAAATAAGAATTGGAGATGACAGTTTGCCTGGAGATGGGGCACCCTGTCCAGTGGACTTAGAACAAACATAAAGGGGGAGGGAAGAGTAAAATGCTCAGAGAAACCTGTGAAACTGGAGGGCACTAGAAGTGACAGAGAGACAGGCATCCCAGTGTGGGGGATGACCACAACTCACAAAGGAAGATGTAATGTGGGGGAGCATCCTGCGAGGAGGGGAGCTCAGTCTTAGAGGAAACTGGAACTGTTCTGACTTTGGCTCAGCAAATCCTCTTAAGCAGAGCCCCTACTGTTGGCCCAGGGTGCCTCGTGCAGGGGCAGAGATGGGCGAGACTCTGCTCTGCTCTTGGGGAGCTTGCCCTCTGGGGATGTACTTCTGGGCACAATGGCTGTAACACAAGAAGAAAGAGAAGGGATCAGGGCTGCAGTGACCTGAATAAATCACTATGCTGTGCTACACTGCAGTGGTTCTCAAACTTCAGTGTGCATCAGAATCACCTTGTCAGAACACAACTTGCTGGGCCCACCCTTCAAGTTTCTGTTTCAGTAAGTCTGGGGTGGGACCTGAAAATTTGCATTTGTAACAAGTTCCCAGGAGATGCTGATGCCGCTGGTTTGAAGGCCATGCTTTGAGAATCACTGCTGACAGGCTTTGTTGTGAGGCCCCTGCAACTGAGCATGAGCATGCATCTAAGAGAACCTGCAGGTGGATCTGTAACCTCCGGGGGATGGTGTTGAGTTGAAGAAAGTATCTCATGGCTTTTCCTAGAGGTGGGCCAGTATGGTCCTGATTTCTCTGCGAGGAGACACTGCAGGTTTCATATCCGCAGCAAGTAATAACAGTTGCTGAACTTCAGTGAGTAGTTACCACGTGCCGGTTACTATTCTAGATAGTTTACACTTGTGGATTTATTTAAGCCTCACAGCCCTATGAAGTAGATTTTATCATTAGTCCCATTGTACAGATGAAGAAATTGAGGCGTGCAGAGAGGTTAAATAACTTGCCCAGGGTCCTGCATCTGCTAGTGGCTGACTCCAGAGCTCATGCTCTGGAACAGCTGCAAAGTCCTGTCCAGATTCTGAGGTCTGTGGTACAAACTGTATACTCTGGAGGGTGTTCTGTGGCCCTCATGAAAGGGAAGCATTGCTTATCAGAGCTGGGGTTGAGTCACCATGGAGTAGCCTTGGGGTGCCAGTTCCTTTTTTTTTTTTTAAAGATTTATTTATTTATTTAATTCACCTCCCTCCCTCGGTTGTCTGTTCTCTGTGTCCATTTGCTGTGTCTTGTTTCTTTGTCCGCTTCTGTTGTCATCAGCAGCACTGGAAGTGTGGGCGGCGCCATTCCTGGGCAGGCTGCACTCTCCTTCCCACTGGGCGGCTCTCCCTACAGCACGCACTCCCCGCGCACGCTGGGGCTTCCCCATGCGGGGGACACCCCTGCATGGCAGGGCACTCCTTGCGAGCATCAGCACTGCACATGGGCCAGCCCCACGCAGGTCAAGGAGGCCCGGGGTCCGAAGTGTGGGCCTCCCATGTGGTAGATGGACGCCCCAACCACTGGGCCAAGTCTGTCTCCCCAGTTCCTTTTCTGACAGCATTGCTGGTTCCCAGGCTGAGTTCAGCAACTGAGCAGCTGGCCCAGGAGGAGCCCAGCAGGGGGAAGTACCTGCCTCAGGGGGCGGCTAATCCTAGAGTGGGGCTTTCCTGGCTGCTCCAGGCACCACCCTCAGCCTGGCCTTGTGAGTTTGTTGTTGTGTTGTGTTGTGTTTTAATCACTGGCTTGCAGGATATTGACTCAGGGCGTGCAGGAGCTACAAAGCAGGGAGGGAAAGTACACATTTTGGAAGAGATAACCAGGATCAGAAGACCCTGGCAGCCTGAAGAGAGTGTTGGATCTGACAGGATAATATTAAGAAGTAACATAAAGTCAGCCTTTGGTTGAATGTCTCGGAGCCACCTCATCCTCACCCATGCTTTTGGGTATGGTGGGTTGTGAAACCGAAGAGAACTGGTATTTCTGGCTAGGTGGACCTTTTGTGGAAGAATGTATGTATGTATGGCCACACCAAGAAACACGCCCACCGACATCTCCCTCACTAACCAACCTGGAAACAGTCCTCTCCTCTCCTGCTGCCCTAGGCATGCCACCTTCTTTTTATTTTTTAAAGATTGATTTATTTATCTCCTCGGCCCCCCCCCCCCAGTTGTCTGTTCTCTATGTCCATTTGCTATGTGTTCTTCTGTGACCGCTTCTATCCTTATCAGCGGCACCGGGAATCTGTGTTTCATTTTATTGCATCATCTTGTCATGCTGGGCGGCTCTCCTTATGGGGCACACTCCTTGCGTGTGGGGCTCCCCTATGCAGGGAACACTCTTGCATGGCACGGCACTCCTTGTGCGCATCAGCACTGCACATGGGCCAGCTCTACATGGGTCAAGGAGGCCCGGGGTTTGAACCATGGACCTCCCATGTGGTAGACGGATGCCCTAACCACTGGGCCAAGTCCACTTCCCCCACCTTCTCTTGTGTAGACAGATACACTAGCCTCTTCACTGACCCCATTTCCAGCCTCACTCTTCACGCTGATCTCAGAATGATCCTTGTAACACAATCCAGCCATATCTCCCCATAGCTCTTAGGATGAGGCCCAAGCTCCTTAACTTGGCACCCAAGGCCTCCCATGATCCTGCCCCTGCCACCCTCCCCTCCACTCCTTTTCCCACCTCCTTGCTCCAGTCACATCAGGCCACTTGCTGTGGCCCTGAATGTGCTTGTCTACCTCTGGGTCTTTGCTCATGCTGTGCTCTTGCCTGTCCCTTACCTCCCCCTTTTCTATGCCCTGCCCATCCTTCCTAGCTCAGCCTATCTTCCTCCACATGGACTCTTTATTATTACTATTTATTTATTTTTAATTTCACTTAAGCGTTAACACTTGGGCCTGGGCTGGGAATTTGGAGGTATATAGGACAGGGTCCCTGCCTTCTGGAAGTTCACAGCTTGGAGAAGCAAACGATTTGTTCATGATTTATCTGTCTGCTTGCCTCTTTCCCACCTGCCCATGGGCAGGGACAAGGCTGATTCATCTCAGAGCTGCCAGTGCCCAGCATGAGACCTAACACAGGGAAGACAGAAATAAAACTTACTGAATTCTTCAAGGGAAGGACTGTCTCTTATTCCTCTTGTTGCCACTTCCTACCCCATCTAATCATATGCAGACTAGGGACTTGGAAAATACAGTGTGGAATCCAGTGTTAAGTCTCATGGTACCTACAGTCAGTGTTGCCATTTATCACCATTTATTCATTCACTCATTTGACACATTTATTGTACATCCTCTGCCAAGGCTTGTGTAGGTCCTGGGAATACAACGGTGAGCAGAAAATAGATCTGATTCAGAAGCTCCAAGAGCTCCTGAAGGTTAACTTGAGAAGAGGGTGTACTGTCAACACCGGCATTTTCTGGGAAGGTGTACTTTAGGGAAGAGATCAAGGACGGATAGGAGTTTAGTCCTGACCTTTTTCATGACACTGTACATGTAACCCTTGAGTAGGAGTAGTCGCTATCTAGAGGCTAAGTAACTGAGAAAGAGCTGGGGCTTGAATCTTGGTTGGCATATGGTGGGAGGGTAGACTTTGACTAAGTGGAGAGACAGGTGGGGCTGCCGTGCACTGGGCTGATCTCTGCTCAGGTCCTGGAGTGGATGGTGCTCTGGAGGCGGCTTGGGCAGGAAGGCTTTTTTGGAGCCTCTCACCCTTCATGTGAATTTGATGATTGACTTTTCCATTTCTGCAGAAAATGTTGTCGTAATTTTGATTAGGGTTGTGTTGAATCTGTAAATTGCTTTGGAAAGAATTGACATCTTTATATGAAGTATTCCAATCCCTGAACTTGCGATGTCTTCCCATTCAAGTCTTTTAAAATTCCTTTCAGCAAGGTTTTGTGGTTTTCTGTGTACAAGTCCTTCATATCCTTGGTAAATTTATACCTAGCTATTTTATTCTTTTGTTACTGTGAATGGAATTATTTTCTCAATACTCTTTTCAGATTGTTCATTGCTGGTATAAGGACATATCACTGGTTTTTGCATGTTGATCTTGTTACCATGACTTTGCTGAATTCATTTAGTAGATCTAATCATTTCTTGTGATTCTTTAGGATTAGCCACATATATATAGAATCAAGCCATCTGTGAATAGGGAGTTTTACTTCTTTTCCAATTTGGATGTCTTTTCTTTCTTTTTCTTGCCTAACTGTTCTGACTAGAACATCTAGTACTGTGTTAAATAGCAGTGGTGAAAGCATCCTAGCATGTTGCTGATCTCAGGTAAGAGATTTTAATCTTTCACCACTGAGTAAGATTTAGGCATAGGTGTCTTTATCATGTGGAGGAAGTTCCCTTCTAGTCCTAGTTTCCAGAGTGTTTTTATCAAGAAAGAGTGCTGGATCTTATCAAAGCCTCTTCTACATTGACCAAGATGATTCCTCTTTTTCCCCTTTCATTTTATTAATTTAGTATAGTACATTGATTGATTTCTTATGTTGAACCATCCCTGTATTTCTTGGATAAATCCCTCTTGATAATGTTGGATAATTCTTTTAATGTGCTGTTGCTTTTGGTTCATCAGTTTTTGTTGAGGATTTTTTCAGCTATATTCAAAAAAGATATTAGTCCATAATTTTCTTTTTTCATATCTTTATCTGGCTTTGGTGTTAGAGTGAGGCTGGCCTCATAGAATGGGTTAGGAAGTGCTTCCTCTCCTCAATTTTTGTTTGAGAAGGATTGTATTAATTATTCTATGAATGTTTGCTAAAATTCACCAGTGAAGCCATCTGGTCCTAGACTTTTCTTTGATGGAAGATTTTTGATTAATGATTCTATCTCTTTACTTGCCATTCATCTGTTGAGATCTTCTATTGCTTCTTGTGTTAGTTTAGGTAATTTGTGTGTTTCTATGCATTTGTCCATTTCATCTAGGTTTTCTAATTTGTTGCCATACACATGTTCATATTAGTATAATCCTCTTAATTTCTGTAAGATTGGTAGCAATGTTCCTTCTTTCATTTCTGATTTTAGTTATTTGTGTCCTCTCTCTTTTCTTTGCCACTCTCTAGCTAAAGGTTGTCAATTTCAATTATCTTTTCAAATAATCAACTTTAGATATCATCAATTATATTAGGGTTTTCCAGAGAAATAGAACCGACAGAATATTTTTATAAGGAGATATAGTAATTGGCTCATGTGACCATAAGACTGAGCAGTCTGAATTCCATAGGGCAGACTGCAAGCTGGAAACTACAGAGAAGGTGAAATTGTCTTCTCCAGGAGAAGTTGACTCATTAAAGAAGAGGCAGAAATTCTTTCTGGCTGCTAAAATCCTCATTCTCACTTTAAGGTTTCCAACTGATTGGATGAGGAGACTCCCCTCAGGGCTAAAGTCAGTCTCCTTTGTTGATTGTGGATGTAATGAGCCAATATGCAATCAAATGACTAATGATTTACATCCATCTGTGTAACATGCTCATATTAACAACCTGGCATGTTCTTGCTTGGCCAAACAATAGGAGACCATAACATATCCAAGATGGTGCATAAAATTAACTATCACATTGATTTTCTCTATTATTTTTCTCTTTTCTATTTCATATAGCTCTGCTCTAATCTCTATTTTCTTTCTTCTGCTCACCTTGGGTTTAGTTAGTTCTTTTTCTAGTTCTTGCAGGTATAATGATAAGCTACTGATTTTACATCCTTCTTCATTTTTCTTTGCTGTATCACATAAATTTTGGTATGTTGTGTTTTGTTTTGTTTTCATTCATCTCAAGATATTTCCTAAATTCCCTTGTGATTTCTCCTTTGATCCATTGGATATTTAAGGATATATTGTTTAATGTCCACATATTTGTGAATTTTTCATACTTCACTAGTATTGATTTCTAGCTTCAGTTTGTTATGTGTGTTTTGGTCAGAGAAGATTTTGCATGATTTCAATATTTTTAAATTTTATTGAGACATGTTTTGTGACCCAACATATGGTCTATTCTAGAGAATGATTCATGTGTTCTTGGGAAGTATGTGTATTCTGCTGCTGTTGGGTAAAGTGTTGTATTACGTCTTTTAAGTCTAGTTGATTTATATTATAGTTAAGTCCTCTATTTCCTTATTGATCTTCTGTCTAGACGTCCTGTCCACCACTGATAGTGATATATTGAAGTCTCATACTTAAGTAGAGCTGTCTATTTCTCCCTTCAAATCTGTCAGTGTTTGCATCAGATATTTTGGGGCTCTGCTTTAGGCATGTATATGTTTAAAATTGTTATATCATCTTGATGAATTTACCATTTTATCAATATATAGTGTCCTTTTTATCCCTTGTAGCAATTATTGACTTAAAGTCTATTTTATCTGATATTAGTATATCATTTTGGCTCTCTTTTGGTTATTTGCATGGATTTTTTTCCCCATCCTTTCACTTTTAACCTATTTGTGTCTTTGGTTTTAGGGTGAGTTCCTTGTAAACAGTATATAGTTTGGCCATGCTTTTTTATCCAGTCTGCCAGTCTCTGCCTTTAGCAAGTTACCTAGCCTCTCTCTGCCTCAGTTACCAAATCTGTTCAATATAGATAATAAAATCTACTACTAAATAAAACAATAACACCTACTATTAGTAAAGTCCCTACTGCGTAGGGATGATGATAAAATTAATGAGACTATATAAAGCCCTTATAATGCCTGGCACATACCCTTAGCTGCTATCATTATCATCATCATCATCATTAGTAGTAGTAATACTAGTAGTAGTAGTAAAAGTACCACCATTACTACTACTATTAATACTGATGGTCTCTAAGAGTCCTTTTGGTCCTGACTATTTGGGATGCTATGAAGTTTTTATTTATTTATGTGAGTGTATGTATGAAGACTGGGGTAGGATAATTAATGAAGTGATTCACCTGGGTAGGAGAGGGCAGGGCTCTTTCTGTGTGACTTTGGCTCAGTCCTTGGCCAAGTCTGGACCTTAGTGTCTCTCTGTAGAGTGGGGTTTGGGGCTGTTGGAATGTATATGAGGGAGCAGGGTGGGGAGGGAATTGGAGGGTGGCTTTGGAGCTGTCAGCCCCAAAGGATTGGTATCTACTTATTTATCTCAATTACAAATCCCAAAATGTAAATAACCAGAGACCTCAAGTTCAGAGTCAAAGTTTGTTCACACTCATGATCTAACTTAACCTTACAAGGGCTTCTTAGGGTGTGCATGTCTGATATTGTCAATCCCAACTTGACATTAGCAGAGTGAGATCCAAAGAGGGGAAGAGTTTAGCTCAAGCTTACCTAGTAATAATGGGTAAAACTAGTCTAAACACAGGATCCAGACTCTGTGCAGTGCTCTTCCCACAGCTCGTGAGCCCCAGCCTGTAGGTGTACACAGAAGTGTGCGCCTTCCTCTATTAGAGGGTGGGTGGTAGTGGGCTAAGCAGAGAGGCAGGGGGCAGGAAAGTCAGGGTGGCAGGTGGTGGTGCCCGCTTCTTTCCCCTCCCAGCTCTCATGCGCGGGGGTCCTCCATTGCTGTTTCCTGGCCCCCTGGGCCTGACAGGGTCTGGAAAGTTTTGTTGAATGAATAAATGAAGAATTTTCTCTTCCATTGGTGTCCAGGCTTTTTGAATCCTAAACCTTCAGAGTTGGTGTTGAGCCTTGCGTTCCCCCTGAGCTCCAGACCAGCACAGGGCCAGGCACATAGGAAACTAGGAAACTACCAGGAAACAAGTATTAACTATGTCATACTTCACACCCAATTCTTACCCAGATTGAAAAATAAAAACAAAGCAAAAAACCAAAAAAAACCTTTCTGAATGAAGGCTGGTGGGGAAAGGGGTGGAGGCAAAGATTAAATTTGCCTTATTTCTACCTGCTTTAGTAAATGGAAAGGAAACAGGGTTTGGCTGTGCTCTTCTGCTGATCTTGTCCCTCACACACACCTGCCCAGCCTAGCCCATCTGCCTGGAGGACCCATTGGCACCAGCCCTGTGCCTGGAGCCCCTGGGGACTCTGTGTCTTCTTTCTGAAGCTAGGGGAGGTGTTGGAGGCAGTGCAGGTGGGACAGGGAAAAGGGAAACCCCTTAAAATCTCCCTCTGAATAGTCTCCTTTGTGCGATAGTCTTTGATTTTTTCCAAGCATGGGAACTGTGTCAAGTGGACGAGACCTCAGGGTCAAGCTAGTTATTACAACACTGGGACAGAGTGTAACAAGGACAAGAGCCACCCACTTCCAAAGCTCAGGGTATGCTGAGGACCTGCCAAGTGCCTTGAGCACCTTATCCCATTTACCCCTGGGAACATCCCATGATTTGAGTCCTGTGGGCACCTGCAGTTGACAGACGAGGAAACTAAGGTGCAGAGGGGCTGCATAACTCGCTCGTTCGTTCAGAGCACCATGCCTGTGAGAGCAGCTCTGAGGCTTGACGCTTGTGCTCTGAAATGATGTCCTCACTGGACTCCTTGCCGGCATCTCATAAACGGGGAAACCAAGTCATTCAGAAGCTCCACTGCCTCCCTGAAAGCTGTTCAGAAGGTGATGGCAGAGTTGCTGTTGGCACCCAGCTCTCCCACAGCAGGATCCTTTTGACCACCCAGGGCCCCGTCTGAGAATGAGAAGGTCTAGATTTTGCCAGCTGGAGCCCCATCTGCCTCCTAGCTGTGCACCCTGGACGACAGATTGGTGAGGAATGTTGGCAGATGAAATCTTGCCTTGCTGACGCCACTCTCGAAGGCCTTTCCCCTGCTTTTGGCCTTCATTTTCCAAGGAGAGGTGGAGGGACAGCCCCAGCAGAGAAGACCCAAGCGGCCTCCAGGAAGCTTCCTACCCCGTGCTGTGGGGGTAGTTGCTGAGGGCGGCGGGCTGGGGGGGCTAAGGGGTGGGCAGCAGAGCTGGGGGCTGCCGATACCGCCACGGAGCAGGAGCCCCTGAAGGCGCACGGCCTGAGCGGGCCTCACGGTCCCTGCACACGGGGCTTGCGGGGCAGCGTGGGGCGCGGGGCTTCTAAGCCCATCCTCCCTGCCTTGCCTGGGCTCCCTGGAAGCAGACGCGGAGAGGAGGCTTCACTGGGCCCGTGTTTATTAAGGAAAGGTGCCCAGGAAAAAGAGCTGCGGGAGTGGGGAGGCCGCACAGGGGAGAGCAGCAGCCAGGTGCAGCCTCAGCCTGACCCCGAAGGGGCGTTCTGCGGCGCCAGGTAGATGCCAGAGCTTGTTCCAATCCACAGCAAGGCAGCTGACCTCGCGCCGGGCAGCCCTGGCTCAGGCTCACCTGGAGGGGGTGGGAGGAGGGGGAGCGCTCTGCACAGGAGGAACAGCGCCTTCAGCAGCCCGAGAGTCGCCGATGCAGTCGGGGGCTGGAGGAGGGGCACAGAAATGGTAAAAGGGGGTCTGGGGGCCCCGGGTATCCCTGTAACTCCCTCAGGAGTCAGCTGATTATTTCGGGATTCCAGGTCTCCCCAGAAGCGCTGGATTGATGAGAGAAGGGCTGAGGGCACGTGTACACCGGAAGTCTAGAACACGTGGCTTGAGCAGGAGCATCGGTGTATGCTGCGGCTTGCTCTGTCGGTGGCGGTGGGGTCTGGCTGCGGACAAGGGGTCAGTCCGGCTTGGGATGAGGGGTCGGTCTGGCTTGGGACGAGGGGTCAGTCCGGCTTGGGACGAGGGGTCAGTCCGGCAGCAGATGAGGGGTCAGTCCGGCAGCAGACGAGGGGTCAGTCCGGCAGCAGACGAGGGGTCAGTCCGGCAGCAGACGAGGGGTCAGTCCGGCAGCAGACGAGGGGTCGGTCTCACAGGGGTTGCGCGGTACGGCTGACGGGGTTGCCCAGTGAAGCCGGTGACGAAGGGGTCACCCGGAGAAGCAGGCGACGAACTGGGGACAAGGGAGGCCAGGCCCTTGTCGGGGGCTCTCAGGACTGGAGGGCGCACGGCAGAAGAACTACCACGGAGACGAGGTAAACACGCAGGTCCAATTTTATTGAGGAAGTGGCTACAGTCTTATCGGGGCTGGGGAAGGCTGATTGGTCGAAGTTATGCCGTGTTCTGATTGGCTGCCGCAAGCAGTTACTGGGGAGAAAGGTTGGTGGGAGGTACCGGAAGGGGGAGGGGTGGTGGTTAGGGATTGGCTGTTGCTGTTGCTGGGGGAAGTGGCAGGGTTTAGGGATTGGTGGCTGCTGTTGCTGGGGTAGAGGGCAGACTTGAGTTTCCCGCCTTGCGCCTGGCTGTTGCTGCTGTCGGGGGGAGGGAAAAGGCAGACTGGAGTTTTCTGCCCTGTGCCTGCGCAGGGAGAAAGAAGAAGAAGGGTGTTGCCTCATAAGGCATCGTGTGGCGCTATCCGGGAGGAGGGGCGGCCGCGGAAGCATGGCTGCCGAGAAGGGGAGACCCGAGGGCACTCTGCGCCCATGCCGAGCTCCCTTCAGGGGTGGCGGTGAATCCGACCAGCCACCCTATTATGGGGGCAGCGGCTTGGAATTAGGCCTACCGCGGCCGCTCCTCCGCCAGGCCAGCAAACCACACTTCAGCCCAAGGGGTGACCACAGGTGTAAGCATGGCAGGTACAGGGCCAGGGATCCCCGGGGAAACGGGTGTCACAGCTGGGCAGGGCCAAGGCAGCTTAACTCTCCTCCACCCTCTCAAGTCCTGCCAGCACGCACGCACGGCATCACCCACAGTCAGGGCACACGGGGACAAGAACACACTTGTGTGAACATGCACGTGGAAGCACGCACCTGGGTGCACGTGGGTGCACTGACCCGGGCACAGGGGTACGCGCACCGTCCCAAGCCCGTATACTGCACAGGTACTCTCCTGAGACAGAGCCTCAGACACGCACACTTGCGCGTCCAGCACGGCCAGCCAAGGTCCTTTTGTCTGGCTTTTGGGGGAGGGGAGGGGGGTGGCCCTGCAGGGGACAGGGCCTGGTCTGCTGCAGCTGGGCACTGAGGACTGACCTTTGGCTGGGACGGCCCAGATGACACCGGTCCCAGAGCCCAGGCTCGTGCCTGTCTGGGGTGGGACTCATAAAGGCGTCTAGAAGCTCCTCTGCCACATGCCCAGCCCCGGGGTACATGCCCACCTTTGGCCAGGCCAAAGACTGTGGGGCCAGGGCCCCTGCTCCCTTCACCAGGGGAGGCTCTGCGGGCCAGGGAAGAGAAGGACTGACACTTGGGGCTTCTGGCCCCCAGCCCCAGCCTTGGCCTGCTTCTCCCCAAATGGCAGGAGTCGGCAGGAGCACAGCCAGTGGCCAGCAGGGACATCAGTGCTGAGTCGGCCCGGCCCCTGCTCTCGAGGGGCTCCCAGCCTGCTGGAGGTCATGGGCATTGAAACAGTGTGACCAGTGCTAGGGCAGAAGGAAAGGGGTCCAGGAAGCCCAGAGGAAGCACGTTCCAGCCTGGAGAGAGGTGGATCAGGGAAGACTTCCCAGAGGAGGTGATTTCTGAAATGACTTTTTGAAGACAAATAGGAATTAGGCTTGGGTGATAGCAAGTAGGGTAAAAGGTATTTAGGGCAGAGGGAACATTTGTGCAAAACTCTGGAGGCCACGGAAGCAAGGGGCACTGAGAAGCTGGAGGAATTTCAGCAGGCTGGGGAGTAGGGAGCAGCTGCAGGCAAGGCAGGAGGCAGGTGGGGGAGGGCCAGGAGCCGGCCAGGAGCTGGAGAGACCACTGGGAAGTTCTAATCAGGGATGACAGGGTCAGCTTCCACGTCTGGAAAGTGCCTCTGGCTGCAAAGTGGAGAGTGGGTTTGGGAATGGCTTAAGCAGGATTTGAGATTGTGACTGATTAAACGGGGGCAGGAAGAGGCTTTGAAGGCCAGGAGGCAAAATTGAGCTGCTTCTTAACAAGAGAGGGAACAAATTTCTACAAAATTTGAATGGACAAATTTCAAAATAAATAATGATCAAATACAGTTTTTTTTTTGGTAATTCATTGTCGGAGTCTTGGTCGGTGACCCGAGGTATATTGGGAATGAAAGACAAAGAGAGATTGGGTTCAGGGGATCTGAGAGCATTGATTTTTCAAGCTCATCAGACAACTTTATTGAGTCGAGGGGCTAGTATATATATCCCTAACATACGTGACATTCAGCACAAAATCAAGTTACCTATTACCCTTACCTCATTCTATATTAACTAGTGATTGAGGAACACCAACAAACTTTACTGGAACTATTATTATAAAAATCAGTAACTATACTCATATATCTTGTTACTCAGGTCGTTCTGTTCTATATGTTATTGTTCTGCCTGCAGGTGTGCTTTCCCTGCCAAGATTGTGATCCACACCAATAATCACAAGGGACAGTTTGACTCAGTGGTCTAGGAAGCAACATGCCTTTGTTTCCCACAATTCATGGCTACTGATGTGAAGAATGAAATTCTTTTGGGGGGTAAAGGCATTTCATTGCAGTTCAGAGTTACTGTTCCTTATCAGATCAGTTGCAGATGTTCGTCTGTAGAAACAATTCTTTTTTTTTTTTTAAGATTGATTGATTGATTTATTTCTCTCCTCCCCCACCCCGTTGTCTGTTCTCTGTGTCTATTTGCTGCGTATTCTTCTTTGTTCACTTCTGTTGTCAGTGGCACGGGAATCTGTGTTTCTTTTTTGTTGCATCATCTTGTGCCAGCTCTCTGTGTGTGCTGTGCCATTCCTGGGCAGGCTGCACTTTCTTTTGTGCTGGGCGGCTCTCCTTACGGGACGCACTCCTTGTGCATGGGGCTCCCCTATGCAGGGGACACCCCTGCATGGCAGGGCACTCCTTGCATGCATTAGCACTGTGCATGGGCCAGCTTCACACGGGTCAAGGAGGTCCAGGGTTTGAACCGTGGACCTCCCATGTGGTAGGCGGACGCCCTAACCACTGGGCCAAGTCTGCTTCCCAGAAACCATTCTTAGCTCACAGGTCATACAAACACAGGCTGTAGTTTGCTGACCCCTGGTCTAGACTAATGAGGCTCTGCCAAGCGAGAGAGAAACAAAGGAGCTTCCTGCCACCCCATCCCTGCAGCAGCCACAGCCCTCCAGGGGGCTCCAGTTAAAATGCATCTTTGTTACTGGGAGGGACTGAGGTCCTTCAGCCACATCCTGTAATCTCAGCATCTCAGGGGAGAAGGACCTTGGAGCTCCCACTCCAGCCCCTTCCCAGGGCAGGGCCAGCACGCATGTCCCAGGGCAGGGCCAGCGTACATGCACGTCTTGGAATCACACTGTATCTGGGTCAGGGCAAGTGACGTGCTTGAGGTTACAGGGTGATTTGATAACAGTTGGGATTTTCACACACAGTCGTCCGGATCTGTGGTCCTCTGTGCCTTTCTCTTTATCACCACACGGTCACTGTGGCCCCAGCCCACCTGGAGGGGAGGCATATGTGGACAAAGAGGTGGTGTCAGGACTCACCTGCCCAGGACAAGGAGCTCTTCAGGCTCCTCCCTTCCCTCCTGGTGGCACAGGGGCAGATCATCCTGCCCGATTTACATACCTTTGCAGATGTAAACTTCCAGATGAGGAATCTGAGGTTCAGGAGGATGCCTAACTTTTTTGGCATCTGTGATAGGCTGGAAAATGGCCCTGTAAGAGGTATCTGTGCCCTAATCCCTGGAACCTGTGAACATTACCTTATCATGGAGAAAGAAAGAAAAAAGTCCTTGCAGATGTAATTAAGTTAAAGATCTTGAGATAGGGAGATTGTCCTGGATTAACTACATGGACCCTTATTGCGATAGCATGTATCTTTATTAGAAGGAGGCAGAGAGATTTTTAGTAGATGCAGAAGGTGATGTGATGATGAAAGCAGGGAGAGAAATCCCAAGATGCTGTGCTGCTGGCTTTGAGGATGGAGGAAGGTGCCACGAGCCAAGGGATGTAGATCTAGAGGCTAGAAAAGTCAGGGAAATGGATTTACCTTAGAACAGTGGTTCTTAACCTTTTTTGTTCCACAGAGCCCTTTGCCAGTCAGGTGAAAACCACAGACCCCTTCCTAGGTCCACACTACACCGTGTGTTATTTAATAAATAGACCACACCTGCACCAACACGTCCCCACAGGAATAATGCTTTTTTGAATTTCAATTCAAGCTTACAGACTCCTTGCTAAGAGCACCTGCCTTACAGCCTCTGGGAAAATGTGGCCCTGCACACTGGGCTCTGGCCCAGTGAAACTAACTCTGGGCATCTAGCCCCAGAACTGCGGGAGGCTCGACCGCTGCTGCTTTAAGTGGCCACGTTGAGGCGATTACAGCAGCCGCAGGAAACTGACACAACATCCTACGGCAATTTTTTTTCTTTAAATAAACTTATAATTTTAGAATAGTTTTGGATTTCAGAAAAGTTGCAAAGATGGTACAAAAGGACCTATGTACCTCTCCTCGCTGTACCCGGTGGCAAACATCTTACGTTATTGCTGTGAGTCACACCTGAGGGGCTGAGATCAGCACATGACCCTTGACTAATCCCCCCCTTTATTCAGATTTCACTCATTTTTCCCTAATGACCTTTTCTGTTCCAGGGTCCCATCCAGGACTCCACACTGCATGTAATTATCTTGTCTCCTCATCTCCTCTAGTCTGGTACAATTTCTAAGACTTTTGTTGTTTTTCTTTCAGGTACCAGGGACTGGGGATTGAACCCAGGGTCTTATATGTGGGTGCTCAACCACTATTTTTGTTTTTCAAAGAATTATTTTATTGCAATTTAAACAAAATAAAAATAAAAGGACTTATTTGTCCATTTTCCCCCACCCCCTCGTTGTTTGCATCTGCTCTGTCTGTTCTGTGCTGGTCTTCTTTTTTCTTTTTAGGAGGCACCAGAATCGAGCCCAGGACCTCCCATGTGGGAGGTCCAATTGCCTGAGCCACCTCTGCTCCCTGCTTTGTTTTGTCTCATTATGTTTTCCTCCATGTGTCTCTTGTGGCATCATCTTGTGTCAGCTCGCAGTCTTGCTTGTCTTCTTTAGGGGCACCAGGAACCAAACCTGGAACTCCCATGTGGCAGTCGGGAGCTCAGTTGCTTGAGCCACATCCGCTTCCCTCCCCTGAGTTGGTTTTTACGTTTGTTTTGGCTTGTGGTTTGTTTCCATTTCCTTAGGAGGCACCAGAAACTGAACCCAGGACCTTCCATGTGGGAAACAGGGGCTCAACCACTTGAGCCACATCCACTCCCCTTTTTGTTTCTTTGTTTTTTTTTTAAAGATTTAGTTTATTTATCTCCCCTCCGCCCCCCCACTCTCCCCCCATTGTCTGCTCTCTGCGTCATTCCCTGTGTGTTCTTCTGCATCCACTTGTGTTGTCAGGTGGTGCTAGGAAACTGCACCTCTTTTTTGTTGCATCATCTTGCTGTGTCTGCTCTCCGTGTCTGCAGCACTACTCGTGGGTGGGCTCTGCTTTTTTCACTCAGGGCGGATTTCCTTGTGGGGTCACTCCTTGCATGTGGGGCACACCTATGCAGGGGCGCCCCTGCATGGCACAGCACTCCTTGTGTACAGCAGCACTGCACATGGGCCAGCTCACCACACGGTGAGCTGATATAAATAAATGACTTCCCTCAGTCACTTATTTATATCACTATGTACTTGTGGGTGTTTATTTTATACTTTGGATTATAATCCAATACTGTATGATCCTTTTTGTTGCTCAAATTGTTCTAGCCATGGCCTTTGCAGACTCTTTCAGATTGGCTCCCCTGTCCCTTTGGCACACCCCCATCTTTTTGCTTTTTGAGTACTTTCTTACTTTCTGGCATTGCAAGATGCTTTAGGCTCACCTTGTACTTTCCATTCCCCAGCCCTAGAATCAACCATTTCTCCAAAGATCCCTGCTCTTTTTTAGCAGAGCATGGTATTAGACACCAGGATCTGGGCTTTAGATGTGCTTGTTACTGAGGGACATTGCTTCCAGGTCTCTGAGTAGACAGAGCTAGGAAAGAGACGTGTGTGCACTAACCCTGCATACACACAACTTGTAATGACTTCTGCAGCTTTACGAAGCCGAAGAGTTCACACTGCTGTCTCTTACTCTAATGTCTTACCTACTGCACGTTCTTCTCCACACTCCTTGCTTTACCATTCTCTCCAATGGTGAAAAAGCTGGCTCCCACCATCCACCACCTCTCTGCTTATTTTTTCACTCTCAGGATACATTACAGCAGTTTCAGACTTGTTACCTGTACCCCCATGAGAAAAACCATTTCCACCCCGAGTGCAGTGCTAATGCACGGTTCACTTTGTGGTTAGTCTTACACTTTCTGGTCACAGCCCGTTTACCAGGGTTTCCTGGGCCAGCACCTTTTCTCCTGGCTCCCTTCAGTCATGCTTTCTCTGTGACACAGTTAGACTCTTCTGTCACAGTCTGTATCTATTCTGGAAACCCCCAAACTTCTGGGTGATTTTTAAATTTAATTTGTATAATTAAGGTTCACCCTTTGTGCTTTGAAGTTCTGTGGGTTTTGACGAAGTCATGGCATCATATCTCCACCACCACAGTAATGTACACGTTAGTTCCACCACGCTAAGCAATTCCCTGTGCTGCCGCTGGCCAAACAACCCTCCCTCCCCAATCCCTGATCACCACTGACCTGTTTCCCATTCCTATTATTTGTCATTTTCAGTGTGTCATATTAATGGAATCATACAGTATGTAGACTTATTTGTCTGGCTTCTTTCACTTAGAAAAAATGCATTTAATAGAGCAGTGAAATAAGCAAGGCACATAGGGACAAATGTGTAGTGTCGCTTATATCAAATATATAGAATTATGGAATTCTAATTTCAGAGACAGTAGATTAGGGAAGCAGACTTGGGCCAGTGGTTAGGGCATCCGTCTACCACATAGGAGGTCCAAGGTTCAAACCCCGGGCCTCCTTGACCTGTGTGGAAATGGCCTAGTCATAGCGCTGATGCGTGTAAGGAGTGCCCTGCCATGCAGGGGTGTCCGCGCATAGGGGAGCCCCACACATAAGGAGTGTGCCCCGAAAGGAGAGCTGCCCAGCATGAAAGAAAATGCAGCCTGCCCAGAAATGACACCGCACACACAGAGAGCTGACACAAGATGATGCAACAAAAAGAAACACAGATTCCCATGCCACTGACAACAACAGAAGCGAACACAAAGAAGATGCAGCAAATAGACACAGAGAACAGACAACTGGGGTGGGGAGAAATAAAATTTAAAAATCTTAAAAAAAAAAAAAAACTAGATTAGTGGTTACCAGAGATTAAGGGGGAAGAGGGGAAAGATTTTGATTGGTAGGTATAGCGTGTTTATGAATAAAAACTTATTTTAAAAAGATTCATCCATGTTGTGTGACTTAGAGGCTTGCTTCTTTTTATTTCTGAATAATATTCCATTACATGAATTACCACAGTTTATCCATTCACCTACTGAAGGACATCCTGGTAGCATCCACTTTTGATGATTATGAATAACGCTGGTATAAACATTCACGTGCAGGTTTTTGTGTGGATATACATTTTCAAATCGGTTGGGTAAATACGTTGGAGTGCGATTGCTTGGTCATTTGGCAAGTTTAGATTATTTTTTTATATGAAACTGCCAAACTGTCTTCCAAAGTGGCTGTGCCATTTTGAATGAGTGAGAGTTATTCTAAGTTATGGAGCTTAAATCCAACTTTTCTGATCTTTCCTTTGTTTCCCAAGCTGGTAGTCAGGAGGCCACACCTTACAGGACAGCGGGCTTTGCAGTCAGGCAGATCTGAGTTTGAATCCCGACTCCACCACTTAAAAACCACGTGACTTGGGACAGGTTAATCTCTCTAAGCCTCACACTGGGGTTTAATTCTTCATATACACATGAGGTCATGGGTTGGATTCTTCAAGAAGCAGAGTTTGAGGTGGGATTCAGCCTGCAGGATGTTTCCTCTGGATGTCCTTGGGGACACCACCTGTGGAAGGAAGGGAAGGCGGGGGCATCGAGCAGAGGGAGAAGTCGAGCTGACGTGGCCCAGCAGGGTTGCTCTGAAATGGCCGAGCCTTTATAGTCCATCCTCCTGGGACCAGGCATCGTGGGTGGCTGCTTAGGGATGGGGGGTGCCCTCGGGTGAGGGGCAGCTGAGGTGACCCCAGAAGGGGCTGATAGCCTCTCCTGACAGCACCAAGTCCTTCCATGAAGGAGCATGTGGGTGGCACAGCCCAGCATCCCCACGTAAAGCAGAGTGGACAGAGTCCTGCAAGAGAGCCGGAAGCAGTGGAGCCCCAGTTACAAGCTGCCGCTCCCCAGCTGTGCCCGCAGGCACAGCCTCCCCTGCTCCCAGCTGCCTCAGCTCACCCAGATGTAATGGGACAAAACAGCAGCCCCGACCAAGCCCGTGCAGCACTTGGCAGTTTACCAAGTCATTTTCTGTGCATTAGCTCACAACGACCTTATGATGATGATAGTAGCCACAGTTCCAGAGCAGAGCTACTCAAGTGGGCTCTAAGGGCAGGCGCTGGCCCACGCACTGCTTGTTACTGATGTCTCATGAAATTAGTACAGAAATCGGGAGTAACTTGATAAACATCTATAGCAATGCAATAGGGTAATTTGTTGTCTGTTGACGCTAATAAAAAATTGGGGCATGTATTATGTTTCTCTTTGTTTTCTCCGCTTTCTTATAATTCATTTATTTTGTATTTTATAAATATATATGTCCACAACAAATTAGGGGAAAAACCATGCCTGGTTCTTTGCCACTTTTTTTTTTTAAAGATTTATTTATTTATTTAATTCCTCCCCTCCCCCGGTTGTCTGTTCTCTGTGTCTATTTGCTGCATATTGTTTCTTTGTCTGCTTCTGTTGTCATCAGCGGCATGGGAAGTGTGGGCGGTGCCATTCCTGGGCAGGCTGCACTTTCTCTCACACCCAGGCTCTCCTTACGGGCACACTCCTTGCGCGTGGGGCTCCCCTACGCGGGGGACACCCCTGCGTGGCAGGGCACTCCTTGCGCGCATCAGCACTGCACATGGGCCAGCTGCACATGGGTCAAGGAGGCCCGGGGTTTGAACCGGGAACCTCCCATGTGGTAGACGGACGCCCTAACCACTGGGCCAAGTCCGTTTCCCTCTTTGCCACTTTTCAACTGGTTGAAGAGAGAAACACTCAGACCAGTTTTCTGGCAGGGAGGGAGAGAAAGACACGCCTAAGCCTTGTTTCAGATGGGCACAAGTCCTCCAGGTCATTTCCTGGCCCTTATCAAGGGGAAGGGAAGAAGAACTAGCATTTATTGAATATTTGGCTGTGGATGAACCGATGGCAGGGGAAGACACTGAGACGCGCGGGGGGACATGCTTGCACAGTGCCACACAGCCATGCAGTGAGCATGTCAGGATGGGAGCTGGCTCTGTGACCCTCAGGCCCCTGCCGTTTCCACTGCCCGTGCTGTCCTTAGCTAAGCCAGGACTGGGCAGGGTGGGAGCGGGCGTGTCACAGCTGTCTGGGAAGGCAGCCTTCATGTTAGGGCCGGGATTCTAGAATGTCCTTAAAACTCTCTGACATGTGACCCTCATCTGTGAAAAAGGGGTCACGGCATCCTTGAGGGACGTACGCAGAGCCTCCTGCCCACGGTCTACCACCTAGTAGGGACTCAGTAAATGGCCGAGGGTGTGGCTCTGCCCTTCCTTGGGGTCACTGGTCAACCCAAGCCATCGTCTCCCCTCTGGCCTGGCCCATGGCCCACTCCACCTCAGAGACCTTCCAGAGCCCTCCACACCCTGGGGGTAAATTCCTGGCTTTTTGGCTGGACATTGAGTTCTATCAGACAATAAGCAAAACCCAGTCAGGACCCTGTCTCCTTGCTCACCCTTCTCTCCAGCACCTGGCCCACAGCACGCGTTCAGAAGTGTTGGCCAAATTCAGTCCTAAACCTCCAGGAGCCTTTCCCCTGAGTCTCGCCCTTGGACCTGAGTCATAAGCACCACCCCAGCACTGCCCCCCAGCTTTGCACCACAGCAGCTTCTGGGTGGATGCCCTCCTGGCCTCTTTGCTCCTTCGGACCCTAGCAAAGAGCAGTCCCCATAGGAGGGCAGCCTTGTCCCCTGCCACGTGGCTGCTGCAGTGCTGAGCTGGCTGACCCTGTCCCTGTACTCCCGGCCCAGCCAGCCATAAAGTGCTGTTGACGGCCGGGGCCCTGCAGCCCTTTGCTCCCTCTGGGTGATATCTGAGAACGTCTCCCCAGGTCGAAGGGCAGCCTGATTTCCAGGGCGATGCTAGCTTCCCATCACTTGAGGCCTCTGACCCTCTCTAGCCACACAGAACATACCCTGTCCTCCTCTGGCCACCTGCATCTGCGTGTGTGCTGGGGCCAGGGGAACCGTCTTCCCACCCACTGCTGAGGTGGGCTCTGGGGCCAGAGCAGGTGCAGATGGTGCCGCTTACTGCCTGCACCTTCATCTGTCAGCTCCTAGCACTTGGCCTTAATCGAGCAGGCCAACCGCTGTAACGAACACTCCCCAGACTCAGGGGCTTGGCACAAGAAAAGGACGTTTGTTGCTTGCATGAAGTCCTATGTGATTGGCTGGCTGGCTCTCTTGGGCAGCCTTCCCGAGACAGGGCCCTGTCCTTCTATCTTGGGTGGCCAGTGTTTTCAACAGGGGGCATCCAAAGTTGCTGCAAAAGAGAGGCCTCTTGTCCCCACCCCCTCAAGTACCTCCACTTGCCTCCCTCCATCTCCCTTCCTGGCATCCTCAAGTCTAATGGCCCTCACAGGCCATCGCAGCAGCCCAGTGGGTCATGCTTAACATGCCTCCCTAGACCCCTTTGCTCTGCTGCTGCTGCCCCCCACCCGTGTGTGTACCCCCCTCGTGGCCTGCTCGGCCTCTGTCCCTTGGGCAAGTGACCTCGTGTGGCAGAACACAGCATCAGAGTAGCCCAGGCTGGCCCTCAATGAGCCTCGCCTCCTGGGATCCACACCCTTGTGCCATCATCCCCTCCTGTTGAGTGTGCTGGCCTTAAAGAATAGAAGAGGGCAGCAGTGGTGTATGTGACTCAGACTAAGCTGACAAGGCAGTGTGGCCGCTCCCTGTCTTTCCGATTGCTTGCTCTAGAGGAAGCCACATCATAAACAACCCTACGGAAGGCTAGCGACCTGAAGAAGAGAAGTCCTCCCTCAGGACGTGGGAGTAAGCCTGGAGGCCAGTCCTCCGGCCCCGCCAACAGCCGGCTGCAGCCTCCTGGGAAACCCTGAGCCGGAACCCCTCAACCAAGCCACACCCAGGTTCCAGACCCTCGGAAACTATGTGCGATATTACTGTTTCAAGCTGCAGAGTTTTGGGGTAATTTGTTACACAGCAATAGGTAGCCCACATTTAGGTACCTGGAAATAGGGTGCTGCCATAACAGAAACCTAAAATGAGGGAACAGCTTTGTAACAAGGCATCGGGGTTGAGGGGAATATTAGTGTCACAGAGAACCTGTTAATAGGGAACAGATGTGGCTCAGGCGGTTGAGTCCCTGTTCCCACGTGGAAGGTCCTGGGTTCAGTTCCCAGTGCCTCCTAAAACAAAATAAACAAAAAAAAAACCAACAAGCAAAACATGAAAAAGCCAACTCAGGGGAGCCAATGTCAGCTTTCCACATGTGGGGTCCCAGGTTCAATCTCTGGCCCTGGCACCCTCAAACAAAATGAATAACTGTTAATAGAAGCCACATGGCTTTGATAAAGCTGCAAGTGAGGGCAAGTAGAAGAAAGTGAGAGAAACGTTACTGGAAATTAGAGGAAAGGAGATGCTTGTTACTAGCCTCAGACAGTTTAGCCGCACTGTCATGTGCAGTAATGTGAGGTAGGAGAGTCCTGAATGGTCTAGAAAAGGAGATTTCCGGTCAGAGTGCTGAAGGTGCTGGCTGGTTTATTCTTGTGGCTTATTATAAAATGGATTATAGTAGAATGAAGCAAAAAGGAATGAGGACTTACTGGTTTTGAAGATTCCCAGCTTCTCCAGATGGCAAACAAGGCTAAAATGAAGAAATGGCTTCCAAACAAAGATCAAATCTAAGGCACTCCCAGGAAAACACAGTACAAAAATTAACCCCTTGTTAAAAACACAGCAGGATCAAAAGCAGGGCCTCAGAACACCATTCAGTTAGACAAAAGGCCCTGTAAATAGTGTAAGGGCATGCCTTCCAGATCTTCTCAATCAAAGGGCGGAAGGATAAAGGGCCTTGCCTGCCAGCCTGAGCAGGGGTTTTGGCATTACGGTGTGGCCTGGGGGACCATTTTATTTTAGATTTCTCGGGTGATGCACGCGGGAAGGCTGGAGGCGGGGACCTCAGTGCATATTTACTCATGCGGTGACCACCCAGGGTGCTGCGGAAGGGGCAGTCTGGGGGACCTGGAGGGACCCCTGTCTCAGGAGGATGGGGGAAGGCTTTCCTGAGTGGGTGAAACTTGCGAAGGCTGAGTGGGATTTGTCCAGACCAAGGGTGGGGTGGGGGTGGGAGCAGGTGTCCCCAGCAGAGAGAGACCACGGGGGATATAAAGGGCTGCAGGTGGCTCAGTGTGACAGGAGCAGAGGGGCGAGGGAGGCAGGGAGCTGAGGCTGGGGGCACTGGGTCTGGCAGAGAGCAGTGGGCCTTGTGGCAGACATCTGTCCTCCTCCACCTCTGCACGTCTGCTCTCCAAGGCCTCCACTGAGCTCTTTCCAGGGAGACCTCCCCGTGCAGAAGGCGGCGCAGACCTGGCACCCTCTCGCTTCCGACTGGGTGCAGGCAGGGGAGCCTTGGCAGGAGATGGAGCGGAGGGAGGAGAGGGAGGTGGGAATGTTCACACCCGGGGGTCCCCCCGCCCTGAGTCCTTGGCAGACCATGGCTCCTCCCTGTGGGTTCCAGTCCCCACGGCCTGCACTTGCCTCCCCGGCCTCAGGGGGGCAGCAGTGCCTAGCCCGTGGCCACAGCCCCGGGTTACTGCCCCCACCCTTTGCCCTGCACACACCCCAGGAAAGTGCTCCTTCATTAAACCTAATGTCATCTGGTGCCTGTGGGGACCAGATCAACACAAACTCTGTCCAGGGAGCGATGGAAGGCCACAGTGTGGTGGAAGTCCAGAGCTTCAGTTATTTTTGGGAAGGAAAAATGATTTATTTAAGACCGGCTGGGTTTGGAGCTTCTCATTCCAAAATCTGAGCCCCGAACAAGATCTTTGAGTTCCTTTTATACAGAGAGGAGGGGCCAAAGGGTTCTTTGTTTCAGTGCTCAATAGGCTTGAACTAGCATATGTCTTCCACATCCTCGGTAAGCTTTTAGCATGGACTTCATACAGTCTAGATAAGCTTTAGCACATTTGGTTTGCATTTTCCCTGAATATTTAAAGTGGATAGAGTTTGCATTGATAGACTGTTTCCTGGGACTGGAGCCGTTGCCATGGTCACCAAGGGCAGGAGGGCAGCCTCTCACTGTCCCACACCCACAGATCAGGACACAGACCACTTAGGTGATCTATGAAGAGACAGCAGCCTCCCACCCATAGCCCCCATCAATAGTAGTTCTGAGCTGGGGAGTGAGATCTGTGTTTCAGGCACTGGCTCTGGCTGCCGCGTGAAGGGTGGACTGGGCAGAGCGAGACAGGGCCCTTGGGATAAACTCTGGCTTTTATTACGTCCACACAGGAATTCCAGGGCGAGTGTGTGTGCGGGGCAGGGGGGCTCTGCGGCGAGCTTTCCCGTACAATTTGGTAGATTGCTGTGAACATGGCCACAAGGACCCCTCCATGTGCCCACGTCCTTCTGAACTATGACTTCACTGCCCCTCCCCTCTGGAGGGGGTGTCTGTCCCTCACAACTTGAATCTGGGCTGCCGTTGACTTTGCTTTGGCCGAGGGAGGGACGCAGGGCAGGCCGTGCAGCCTCGGACTCGGGAGGCCTGGCAGCCTCGGCTCTCGTCTTTGCCACCCACTCAGCGTCATGTCGAAGGCCGTCAGTCTGGAGGGGCCCAGGGCCCACGTGGAGAGGCCTGGCTGTTCTGGCTCCTCCACCAGTCCCAGCCACAGAGCACCCACCAGCTGAATGCAAGCCCCAGGAGAACCACCCGCCAACCGCAGAACGGCGGAAATAACCCTGGTGGGTTCACCCCTCACTTTGGAGGGGCCTGTTACACGGCAGGAGGTAACTGATGGGAGTGGGGCGGGCAGGGTGCTTTTTCACCTCCCTGCTTCCTTCAAGGCCCTGCCCTCATGTCCCTTGCCCCAAGTCTCCCCGCTGGCTGGGAATCTCCGCTCCCTCCTCTGGACCCCTACTGCCTGTCACCCCTGCTTCTCCTCTGGCACTTACGCCATGCTGCCTATAGGATGACAGGCACCTTCTGGAGACACTGGGTCGCTTGCCGTCTGACTGCTACCTTACATCATCCCCTAAAGGAGGCAGTGGCTGACGTTCTCAGGACACGCTCCCCAAACCAGGGGTCAGTTACTGTAATCGTTCTCAGATGATGAGCTTGAGGTTTGGAGGTAGCGTGGCTTAGCCCAGGGTCGCTGGAAGGGGTGGAGCCAGGATTCAAACCCTAATGGAAACATCTCCAAATGCCACCCATGGTGTAGGTCCTCGCGTGCTCTGCCCTGGAGGGCAAGGCCTCTGCTTCCAGCTGGGGTTTGAGGGGGATTCGCAAGCGCCAGGCTGCCCAGCCACGACCTGCCCCTCACTGCCCGCTGCCAAAGAGAAGGCCCTGGAAGGTGGAGAGGGGGGCAGGGGCTACAGGGACACATGTCCCAAACCCAGGAATCCAGACTTCTCATCAGGGCACTTGTGCCCTCTCACCCACCCTGGGGACACTTGCGAGCACACAGACCTCGCATGTGGCTCCATTCCCTGTGCTAGTCTGCACTGCCTCCTACCAGACGCTTTCCTTCTTCCCCTGAAGGAGAGAGCCAGAGGCATCAGCTGGGGGCTGAGGACCATGAAGTCACCAGTGTGGGCTCCCCTGGCCCAGCCTGGCCCACCTTCAGGAGGAGTAAGACACAGCCTGGGGCCAGGAGGAGAGGCGGCCCAACCCATTTATTAAAGTCACATTTACTGAGGTCCCTTCTAGTGCCGAGGTCAGGGGCTGAGGTTACCAAGGGTGAGTCAGGGTTGAACCTATGGAGTCAGGGCTGAGACTCAGAGGTCATCTTAGCCAGTCAGGTAAACTGAGGCTCAGGGGAGGGTCATGCAGAAACAATCAGTGATGGAGCTCAGTTCTCCTTACCCACCTTCTGGAACCCTCTGGCTGCCACTCCTTAGCCCAAAGGACTCAGAAACTCGAAGAAGCCTCAGGAGAGTGCCGGGGACGTAGTGGCCACCCCCTCCTGTGTAGCTTGGGGGAGGAGGGCAGTTGCAGGATGGAGGGACTTGTAGGAGAGGGGTTTGGGGGCTGCTGGTTCTTTGTGCTGTCACTCAGTGGTAAAGGAAGAAAAACCCAGTCACGGCTCTTTTTCCTCTACCCACTGAGTGACATCACAACAGACGACAGAGACCTCAGAAATCATTCTCGTCCAGCCCTCTCTCCCATTGCACAGATGAGCAGACGGAGGCCAAGAAGAGAGAGACTTGCAGAGGTTTCACAGCAGGCATGCGGATCACAGATGCCTGAGTCTGGCCTGCTCTCCCACATTGCGGGTCTGACTTGGGACCTGGTGTGGGTGGAATTTGCAGGAGTCTGGGGGTGGGGGTGGGGGTGTCTCTGGAGATGGTGTGTTCAACAAATGCCACCAGGAAGCCCTCTCAGATGGCAGCAGCTCCAGCTGGTCCCTAATGCTCTGCATGGCTGCCGGCCCTGCCTCTGGGGACAGCCCGCCTCTGGCTGAAGGCACTCAGCAGAACTCCAGGTGCTGATCAGTGGGGACGTTGTACTTGAGCTTGTGGGTCTCAAAGAGGTTGCACAGCTCCTTGATGTAGCGCTGGTGCAGCTGGTCCACTTCCTCCTTCGAGGGATGCAGCGTCTTCTGCACCTCGATGGGCTTGCCCACTGCAAGGCACAAAAGCGGGCAGCGGCTCAGAGTGGAAACCACCTGGGGCCACACGGGCCCTTGTTGCAGGCGCGCACCCCATGGGCATCGCCCCAGGAAAGTGCTCGTACCAAACCCCTTCCACACTCTAGTTTCAGGTGATCAGTTCTAAGATGCTAGGGCATGACGGCACGGTACTGATAGAACAAGAGCAGCAGCTGACAGTGCCATGTGCTTTACCTGCATTATCTCCTTTAAGCCTTGTGGCGCTCCTGGGGGGATGGAATCTGTTATCATTCCTATTTGGCATGTAAGTCCATGAGGGTCAGAGAGATTAAGTAACTTGCTCAAGGCCACGCAGCCAGGAAAAGCACAGGAAAGGCAGGGCTTAGAGGCTCACCAAGTCTGCTGAACTAACAGGGGTAGAAGGAGACCAAGGGGCCTCTCTCTACAGTGTTGGGCAGAGGAGCCTGATATGAATCCTAGAAGCAGAGGTCTCCTGACAGGTCAGAGAGGACACACTAAAGTCCATGCCCACTGCTCACAGGAAATCCCGCAGGCTCGAATTCAAAGCCTACTGACTGCTACGGGACACACAATGTTACCAGACCTGGACCATCCCTCCCTTCACCCACCTTCTCCAATAGGCACTTTGAGATCTTTTGGGTCAGAATCATAAACCCTCCTTCTCTGGCATGATAAATCCTGATTCAAATCTCAATTTTGCTTTTTCAGAGGCAGTGTTATCTTTTGGTTCTCTGGGCCTCAGTTTCCTATCAATGATATAATAATCCCTGCTGTGCAGGTGGTTAGGAGAAACCGAGACACTGCATGTAAGTCAGCCAGTGCTGTGCCTGGAACACAGCGGCTCGGTAACCAGCAGGGACTATTGCTCTTTGTGTTACGGTCTTATCCCAGGCTGCCTTGCATTAGGGTTATCTGCCCGTGTGTGCGTTTCCCTGGCTAGAAATATATGCTCTTTGAGGACAGAGAGGTGCCTGCCCATCCCTACGTCCCCTTGCAGTACCCAGCCCAAGCCCCTGTCCCTGCAGCCTACCTCCTCCCAGCTTGGGTCTTAACTCACCCACGGTGGTGATGGGCCGACGGTAGGGCAGGAAGCCAAAGCTGTACTGGAAGACTCCACGGCCGTGGAAGAGTGGGAGGGAGATGCCCATGACCTGTTGCAGCCGTTTCTGGATGCAGCGCAACCAGGAGCCGGGGGGATTCTTTACCTGGTCATATAGTTCATTCTCCCCAAATGAGAAGATGGGCACCAGAGCTGCCCTGGAGAGAGACAGAAGAGTCAAGGCACCCATGAATCTCCTGAGAAGGCACCTTGCTTCCCTCAGGGACACAGCACCCAGGATCTGGGGTGGAGGACAGAGCCCTGCGCTGGAAATGGGAGGTCTGGGTTCTCTCCCCGATCGGCCATAGCCTCGCTCGCTGACCTTTGGCAGGTTTCTGCCCCTCTCTGGACCACGACCTCTCACTGGCACCATGACAGGTAGATCAGAATACCTCAGGTGATGTTTTCCATCTTCCCAAACTTTCTAGAAAAATATCTCCTACCCCAGCTGGCTCCTATTCCTCAATGAGGCTTACCCCAAGGTAGAACAGCTTCGGAATGGACCGCACACCTCATTCTCCCTGATCCCAAATGTCTCAGATCTAGTGTCAGCTTTGGGGAACACGTTCCTTCCCACCCAGTCCCTCTGACCGCCGAGTCTCCTCTAGTGGAAACTTCTCTGGGCATTTGAAAACGGGCCGGTGCATCTCCCACCAAAACAGAATCTGTGCAGTCGCCCCTCCTCAAGGCGGGTACCCGTGCTCCAGCGCGAGCCTGACGAAGCCCTTGCGGTGCCGCAGCAGCAGCGTGTAGGCGCCGGGCCTGGCGTCCAGCGCCTCCTGGGCGCCCCCCACCACGATGGCCAGGAGGCTCCCGCCCTCCTTCCTGCTCAGCACGTGCGCGCCGCTCTCCTTCTCTGACGTGACCAGCCCTGGGGGGGAAGGAAGGTGCAGCAGCCTCGGGGTCCAGTTCACCAGCAGTGCCCACGGGCCCCCTGAGGACAGGCCCGAGCCCTGTCCCTCTTCCCAGCTCTCCCGGAGCTCGCGGCCCCGCGCCGCTGCGGGCGCTGCTCCCCAGGCGCCTCCTTCCTACTGCGCATGCGCGGGGAGCGCGCGGCCCCGCGGGCAGCCGGCCCTGCAGCGCCCCTGCCGGGCCCCAGGCTCACCTCCGCTCATGAGGTAGTCCCTTAGGAAGGGGACGCGGAACCACAAGGGCAGCATCATCAGATGCGGGCGGATGCCCGGGAAGAGCGCCGAGAAGCCCGTGCTCTCCGTGCACAGGTTGAGGAAGGCGCCTGCGACCATGATCCCGTGGGGGTGGAAGCCCGCGACGTAGTTCCGGGAGGGGTCCAGCTCCGCGGTCTTGACCAGCTGCAGGGACAAGGCCTGGTGAGCCCGCGCTGGCCCCGGGTGGCCGTCCCTGCCCACCACTGCCCGGCCGTGTGGCCTTAGGCCCGTCATCTGTAAAGGTGCGGTATTTGGAACCAGCATGCCCGCTGCTCCTGGGATTACCAAAGCTAAGACACAGAATATAGTTTGAAGGCACCAAAGGGCCACACCGGGCGCCACCATGCCCAGCGAGGCCCATGGCAACAAAACAACATAAGAAAAACTGGCATATACGACCTGTGAGGGAAAGGGATGTGGCTCAACCAGGAGGGCTCCAGTCTACCATATAGGAGGTCCAGGGTTCCATGTCCAGGTGAGAGCAAGCTGACCCGCGTGGCAAGCTGGCCCATGCGGAGTGCCGCCCCGTGTGGGAATGCCACCCCGTGTGGGAATGCCACCCCGTGTGGGAGTGCTGCCCCGTGCGGCAGTGCTGCCCCGTGCAGATGTGCTGCCCCGTGCAGGAGTGCCAGCTGATGCGGCAAGATGAAGCAAAAGAAGACACAGAGGAGAGAAAATAAGACACAGCAGAAGAGGGAGGTGAGGTGGCACAAGAGAGTAATCACCTCTCACCCACTCCAGAAGATCCCAGAATCAGTTCCTGGTGCCACTTAAAGAGAAGACAAGGTGGTGGACTTGGCCCAGTGGTTAGGGCATCCGTCTACCACATGGGAGGTCTGTGGTTCAAACCCCGGGCCTCCTTAACCCCTGTGGAGCTGGCCCATGTGCAGTGTTGATGCGTGCAAAGAGTGCCGTGCCATGCAGGGGTTTCCCCTGTGTAGGGGAGCCCCACGTGGAAGGAGTGTGTCCTGTAAGGACAGCCGCCCAGCGCGAAAGAAAGTACAGCCTGCCCAGGAATGGTACTGCAAACACGGAGAGCTGACACAACAAAAAGAAACACAGATTCCTGTGCCACTGACAACAATAGAAGCAGACAAAGAAGATGCAGCAAATAGACAAAGAGAACAGACAACCGGGGTGGAGGGGGAAGGGGAGAGAAATAAATAAATAAATAAGTCTTTAAAAAAAATAAAGAGAAGACAAGCAGACACAGAACACACAGCTAATTGACCCAGAGAGCAGATGGGGGGGGAGAGGGAGGAGATAAGTAAATAAATCTTAAAAAAAAAAAAGACCTGTGAGTGGGAAGAGGATCTGGTTCAAGTGATTGAGTTCCCACCTACCACAGATGGGAGGTCCCTGTTGGTTCACAGTGCCTCCTAAAGAAGAGAGCAAGACAGTGAGCTGATGTGCGGGGCTGACAGGGAGTGCTGACACAACAAGAGATACAAGGAGGAAAGCATAATGAGAGACAACAAAAAGGGAGCAGAATTGACTCAAGTGATTTAGGCACCTCCCTCCCACATGGGAGGTCATGGTTGGGGTCCCAGTGCTTCCTAAAAGAGAAGTCCAGCACACAACAAACAGACACAGCAAATGCAAACAAGGGGGTGGGGAGAAAAAAAAAAAAAAAAGACCTGTGAGTGAACATTGAGAGGCTATATCAGGAGTGGATTCCTGTTGAAAGAGCAGGTGGCCCAGGAGGCTGGCTCCAGTCCTGCTTCCTCCTCCTCACAATGCAAGTCTCTCACCCTGCGGCCCTCTGCTTCCCCCCAGCCAGGCCCTGGTGCCCTGCCTCCACTCCCTTCCCTGGCCAAGGGGGCTCCAGCACAGCGACGTGCCTGGGTCTGCTCAGGCCTGCAGCATGGAGGGGGCGTGGGGTCCCTGCAGGTGTCGTATTATAGATTGAGTGGGGGACGAGACCTGCCTGTGGTTAGCAGTTTCTAGTTGAAGGGGATGGGGTGGGGACGGGACTGAGTTAACAAACGCTGCTCGTGGCAGGTGACCTGACAGGTGGCAGTGTAGCCGAGTCTGCTACGGCCAGTGGTTGTTCAGGGGACTGTCCCATCCCCACTCGGCCAGGAACTGTGGAGTCCCCTCCCCTCAGAGTGCCCTGTGTTCTGGGAGCCACAGCCAGTTGGAGTTGGAAGGGTCCCCAGGGCTCCTGGCCTAACCCCCACCCCTGGGCAGGAAGCACCCTGATGGCCCGGGCCCTGCAATCTGCTGTCCTTCCCATGATGACTCAGTTTCACCCACGTGAAAGGTCACTCTGCGGTCAAGCTGCACCTTTCAGCAGGTGATTCATGGAGGGGCCTGGAGGGGACTGGAGGGGTCTGGGAGGTAGCAACAGGGCCTGGGTGCCCCACCTAGGCTTCCCAGCCCAAGGCCCACCTGTCCTTGACTGGACTTGGCCTCTGTCCCACTCCCACAGACTCACTGACCCTTCACAGAAGGGCTGCAGGGCCCAACGCCTCCCCAGACGAGGACAAGCCTCCTCCCCTCATGCACTGGGGGATGTGCTGGGTGTGAAAATATAGACAGAGCAGAGCAATTGTTGGAGATTCTCCCTGGGACAAGTGCTGCCTCAGTAATCTACCTGGTGTGGTTTCTCTAAAACATAACTTGCTCAGTGCATTGAAACACTTGCTTTTAAGTTCTCATTTTCTGCTAGTGGAAGGGTAATTTTGTACAACCCCCATTTAAAGGAAATTTGTCAATACTCATCGAAATTTGTAAAAAAAACACAATTGGCCCTTTTAACCCAGCAACCCTGCTGCAGAGGAATGAGCTTACAGAATTTTTCACCCTTGTACAAAACCACATTCATGCAAGTTATTCACTGACGTATCCTTTGTTAATATCAAAAACTTGGGGAGGGGAGCAGATGTGGCTCAACCAGTTGGGTGCCCACCTACCACAGGAGAGGTCCCGGGCTCGGGTCCCAGTGCCTCCTAAAGAAATGAGCAGACGCCCTACCCACTGCAGCGAGCAGACACCTGAATGCGCAGATGCCACAAGCCAGCCCTGCTGCGGCCTGCGGGGAGCGGATGTGGCTCAGGCCGTTGGGCACGCGCCTTTCATGTGGGAGGTCCCGGCTTCGGTTCCCTGTGCCTCCTGGAGAAGGCAAGCAAACAGTGAGCAGACAGAGGAGAGCGCCATCTGGGGAGAGAGGATAAATAAAACAAAAACCCCGGGGGGAATGGATGTGAGCACTGCTTCCCAATGGGAGTTCCTAGCTTCAGTTCCCGGTGCCTCCTAAAAACAAAAAAACAAGGAAACAAAAAAATCAACTCAGGGGAGCCAAGTGGCTCAGTGGTTGAGCACCAGCTTCCCACATACAAGGTCTCAGGTTCAATTCCCAGGCTCAGTACCTCAAAAACACACACACAAAAAAAACAAAACAAAAAAACCACACTTGGCATCAAATGTCCATCAACAGGACTTTTTTTGAGAAATTATGAAACACACGGATCACTGTGCATAGGGAAGTGTGAACAACTCTTCCTGTCCTGATACAAGACGAGGAACACAACAGATCAGCAGGTGAAAGAGCAGGGGGCAGGATAGTGTTGCAGAATGCCACCAACTGGGCACAGGAGGGAAAAATACATCATCTGCATTTGGACACCCCAAACGCTGCTAGTAGACGCCACCCCTGGGGAAGGGACGTGGAGAGATGGGTCCTGAAGTGGGAGGGAGACTTTGACTATATATCCTTTTGTCTCTTGTGCATCTTGAACAAGATCGTATTACCAGGTTGAAATAAATGAACAATGAAAGAGCGAGTGAATGCATGAATGAATGAGTGATTACTTCCTTCATAAAGACAAATTTGTGTAGAGAAAAATGCTGGCGACATGAGGGCCTGTGTCCAGGCACAGGTGCCAGCATTTGTACACGCATCTGCTCGCGTCCAGGAGTGGGCCCTGGTGGGCCCATGACTGCCCCCCGAGGCCCAGTCTGCACCTCCCTGGACATGTTCTCTGCTGGTGTCTTCTGCACTACCGCCTTCTATCTGTTCCCTGTGTCCCGGTCTATCATCCCAGCACTGTGAGGGCTCAAGATTAGAGCCCACGTACCAGAAGCACCCATGCAGGCCTGGAACAGGGGAGATGCTCTGGAAAGCTGTGGAGTGAAGGAATGAAGGAATGAGACTGTGGGTGCATGAGGCCAAGGCAGTCTCCTTGGAAGGAGGTGCCTGCTCCCATCCTGCTCCGACATGTCACCTGGGCTGCAGGTGAAAGGGCCCTGCTCCAGAGAGGCAGCAGGCCAGGCTCTGCCGCTGGCTCATGATGTGCCCTTTGCCAGGCTGCTGCCCCCTCTGTGCCTCAGTTTTCCCTCTGTCCCACCAGGACGGTGATAATGCCTCCCTGGCAGGGTGGCAGTTGAATTCAAGGGGGATACACAGAGAGGAGGGGAGAGGTTTACAAACTGTAAAGTGCAGTGTTCTCTGTCTTGCCCCCTTGGTTCCATTAGGATAGGGGAGTATGACTAAGCAAAGATGGGCTGACGTCTGGGGTGCACTCTGGCCGAGTGCCTGTGCTGTCACCCTGACTTGGCATCAGGTGAGGGAGCTAAGCCAAGTTACTAGGCTCCGGATATTGCTAATTTTTTTACTAATATATTTCATATACCATATTTTAATTGTGCAATTCAGTGATTTCAGAACATCCAAAAGGTTGTGCAACCTAAACTGCTGTGTAATTCCAGAATGCTTTCAACACCTCAAAAAGAAACCCTGTCCCATTAGCAATCACTCCCTGTTCTCCCCTTCTCCCCCAGCCCTGGCAACAACTAATCTAATTTAGGCCTCTATAGATTTGCCTCTTCTGGATATTTCACATAAATGGAATCCTTTGTGATTTTTTGTGCCTGACTTCTTTCACGCAGCTTAATGTGTTCAGGGGTTGTCCACGAATCAGCACTTCATTTCTTTTGATGGCTGAATACTATTCCATTGTCTACCTGGACCGCAGTTTGTCTGTCTTTTCATGAGTTGATGGACATTTTGGCTATTTCTACTCTTCAGCCACTGTGTGATGCTGCTCAGGTTACTAAGAACAATTCTCCCGGGGGCTGCAGTTTTTAGGATGGGTCCTTCCCTGCACCTGTGCATGGTGGCCCGATGGCTGGAGAGGCCTGGAGTCTCCCTGGCACAGGTGGCGACTCCCTGTGTGGCTCTGGGCCCGTGTCTGGCCTCCTCGGCCTCTGGGGTGAGGTGTTGGCCCTGCCCTCTCCTCCTTCCTCAGGCCTGCCCTCATCTCACAGACACTCTCCCATCGGCTCTGAGATGCACTTGTTTTCATATTTAACATTGTGAAATCAAGAGGCGCTGGCTATTCTAACTGGAAGAATTTTTTCTCTCTGGTACATAAAATACTGGTATGTCTTAGCGTTGAAGAGATACAGTGCATGCCAGGCCCAGAGATCCAGAAAGTGCAGCAGAGGAGGTGGGCACCACAGCACCTACTATGTGCCAGGCACCTTGCACACAGTGTCATCCTCTATTTAGCCTGTGAGGCAGTACGGACGTCGCTGCCCCATTGCACAGATGAGGAATCCGAGACCCAAGGGTAATGGCCTTGCTCACCCGCTGACCTTGTAAAGAGGCAGGGCCAGGAGGTGGGCCCAGGCAGCCTGGCCCCGTGGGCACAGCCAGCCGGCCCAGCCTTGTGGGAGTCCCCAGGTGAAAGGCAGCGGGGCTTAAAGGCACTTCAAGTAAGGACACAGTGCCAGGGACGTGACTCATATCGGGAAAACTAAGGCGGCAAAGGGGCAAGGGAGGCGGGTGAGGGCTGGGTGGGCAGAGGCCCAGGTGCAGGGCCCTCAGGCTGCCGCGGAGGTTAGCTTTCATTCCAGGTGTGCTGGGAGTCACTGCTGGGCTGGTCCTGCACCGCATGGAGGAGGGACTGGGGGTGTCGGCAGAAGAGGAGCCAGTGGAAGAGCTGATGGGGCCAGGGAGGAGGAGCTGAGGCGACCACCCCTGCCCTCCAGCAGTGGGCCCCAACAGCAGTGACGTTGCCCCCTGCCCTGCAGGGGACATCTGGCAACATCTGCAGACGCTTTTGGTTGTCGCACCTCCGGGGCAGTGCTGGCCTCTAGTGGGTAGAGGGCAGGGGTGTGGCCAGGCCTCCACAGCAGAGAGTTCTCCAGCCCCAAATGCAGCAGTGCAGAGGTTGAGAAGCCCTGCTGGAGAGCCGCCTGGCTGGGGGGATGTGCAAGCCCCCAGTCCCCTCAGGGCAGCGTAGGGCTGCGGGCAGGGGCCTCTGAACCAGCTCCCCCTGCAAAAGGCAGAGGTGGGACTCCTAGGAGGATGGCAGGAGACCGGCCCCAGCTCCCGGGAAGACAGCCCTTCTCCCGCAATGAAGCAGCCGTCTCAGGGAGGGAGCGCCCCGTCCTCAGGGCTGTGTAAGCCGGAGTTCCCAGCCCGGGCGAGCAGCTGGCCAAGAGCCCCTCTGACTCAGGCGGAGACCCCTGTGTGCTGAGAGGAGGCCTGGGCGCTGAGGGGGAGCTGAGGGGCCATCCCAGGTGAGGGCGGTGGGGACAGGGGGGCTCAGGGAGGTGCCCTGTGCTGCCCCAAGCTGGCTCTGACCAGAACTATGGGGACAGCATTTCCTGACAACCAGGGACACACCCCGGGCAGGGCACTGTACCCTCCTGAGCCTCCTGTGCAGTGTTTGCTCAGCGATGATGAAATCTCCCCAGCTCTGCTCAGACCTTCAGCACGAGGGGGCGGAAGCTCCTCTGACATAGAGCATTGCCTGTTCTCTGCACTAGCTCTTTGGTGGGCCTTCAGGGGGCTTCAGGTGGCTCCAGGCCAGAAGCCGTTTCCTGGTTGGACCTGAAGTACCACGTCAGGGCTGGTGCATAAAATCCCATAAGAGCTGGCGGGATGGGGGGTGGGCGGGGACTGCTCTCTTTTCACAGAGGCTCGTGAATGCTGGGGAGCTCGTGGCAGAGCCGGGGCTTGCTGTCTCCTGCTCACCCCAAGATCCCTGCAGGGCCCGGAGGGTCTCCTGGGAGGTCTGTGGGAAGGGAGTCTGCAGGTGGCAGTGCCGCCCAGCAGGGACATGCAAGGTCAATGTGAAGGGCATCTCGCCCTTTGCCGGCCGCTGGGTGCTACTGCCCACCCTCGGTGGGTGGGGATGCAAGGCGTTGAGGGACACAGCGAGCCCACACAACTGCACATGAGGAATTTGTGGAAACGGAGTCCCCACGCTGGAAAAGGCACCGAGCAGCACCAGTTCTGCCAGACCTGTAACTGGCAGTGGCTCTGGGTGCAAAGAGAACCCAGACGCTGTCCTTCGGAGGCCCCTGGCTACCCGAGAGGCTGTCCCCCTGCTCTCTGTCACCTGAGGAGTCCAGTTCTATGGCTTGGATGTCTTCTCCCTGCAAACCTCTCTCGGCCCATGCCCCGGAGCACCTTCTCCTCTAGTCACGTTGAACACCAGGCTACTGTCAAAACTCCACTGGGACCAGCACCCAGCCCTTTGCCTGGGCTGGGCCCTTCGCAGACCACCTTTCCATGCCCTGCTTTCTGGGTGAGCTCAGGATTCCGCTGGCAGGGGGAGGGGAGACCTAGGAGCTACAGACTCCTCCTGGAGGCCCCAACCTGCTTACGGTTTCCCTTGACTGGACGGGTGGGTTTTTCTCTCCCTGGGCCACAGCCACTCCCTCCCCAAGAAACTCTGACCTCCAGGCACTTCAGGCTGGGAAGGGAGTTCAGAATCTCAAAGCTCTCGGGTCCTGGGGGGGGGATCTGGGACTGTGCCCGTGACACACCCAGGGCCGTGCTTGTCTCTGCCTGTGAGACCTGGGAGGGGCCCCTGAGAGGAAGCAGATCCATGGGGCATGGAAGAGTGCCCCTGCCTGGACCCCCAGTTCAGCAACACCCCTGCCCACGGGCTCTGTCCCTCAGCATTTACCACCCCCAGGGCCGCGGCCGTCTCTGCCAGCCACCCTCCCGCCCTCGCCTGCACCCTGCCCTTGCCCTTTGCCCCGCAGGCCCTGCAGTTGTTGCTCAGCCTCTGCTGGTCCTTGTCGGGCCCCAGGCCTCTCAGCAGGCGGCCCAGCCAGAGCCCTGCCCCACTGAGTTTTCATGCCCTGGGCAGGTTTTAACCTTTACCAGCCGATTTCCTTCGCCCGCTCTCCCACTGCCAGTCCCAGATTTACCAGCCGGGCCCTGTCTCCTGGAGGGACAGGAGAGACTACTCAGGGGGGCAGGTCAGGGCAGCAGGGCTCCAGCCATCAGAGCCTCCCCGAGCCCCCAGCCACACCCCTGCCTCCTCGAGTCCCCACTGGCTCAGGAAAATAACCGAAGCTGCCAGTTCCTAGGAACCTTCCAGGTGCTTTACTTGCATTGTTGCCTGGAGCCCACACAACCCTATGAGGTATGTGGCATCACCCCCATTTACATGTGAGGAAACAAGCTCAGAGAGACTGTGCAACTCACCCAAGATCACACAGCTAGTATGCAGCAGACGTGGGATTAGCATCCAGTCTGTCTAACTTGAGACCACACCTTACAACTTTCCTTGCCCTGTTTCTGAGGAGGGGCAACCGCCCTTGCCAGGCACCTCTCTCTGTCCCCACTGCCTGCCCATCCTATCCTATCTGGTCAGTAAACCAGCCCTGCCCAGCTGCTTAGAGCCAAGAGCTTGGTCTGTTGGAGTCTGTGAAGGAGCTGAGGGATCGGCTCCCTCAGATTCAACGCTCTTCTCCACTCAGGTGACCCTCAAGTCCGGGACCAAGTGGCCATCATGGCCAGGAGGTGCCTCAAGCCAGAGAGCCGGAGACTCAAAGGCACTCAGAGCAGTGGGGGTCCAGGTTGCTTACTGGCTACGTGGGGAAACTGAGGCTCAGAATGGGGCACGCAGCATACCAGAGTCAGGGCTCTTTTCTCTGCCCCTTCACCCACAGTCAATGCACAAACTTTAAAACCAGTAAAAGAACTTGCTGTGTGCTGTTGCTCACAATCTTGTCCCTCTCTGGTCATTGGTCTCCTCATCTGATGGATATGCGTGGGGCTAGATGGTCTCTTAAGACCTGTGAGTTTATTACCTTCACCTTCCCAACCTGGGCCCTGAGGTTTGCATCTGTAACACACATACGTGCGTCACGTTCCACGCGTCACAGAGTGCCTTCGCATCCTGGACGGCCGTCAATCTCACACTGGCCCCACGTGCCCGAGAAGCTGCCCCTCTTCCCAGCCCCACGGCGGTGGAAGTCCAGGCTCCTGCCTGCCAGGCCAGGATTCCCATGGAGATGTGGGGCCCTTGGGCCCTGCCACCCCTCTCCCCACCCGGACCAGCCTCTGCACTCACCACGGTGGGGAAATAATCCCTCATGTACTTCCACAGGACGCAGCGCCTTATGGCCTCCACGCGCCTGCCCCCCTGCCGCGGCGTGTCTTGGTCCAGGCACCACCAGGCCGCATACAGCACAGCGCAGAGCCAGAACCTCGTGCACAGGAGGCCTATGAAGGTGGCGACGCAGAGGTGGGCTGGGGAGGGAAGCAGGCGGTCAGCGGTCGGAGGTCCCAGAGAGGCAAGTACGGCTGCCCAGGCCGCGCCGTCCCCACTCGCCCCACGCTAGCAGCTCCGTCTGTCCAGCCTGTGGCCCCCGAGGGATGAGAGCAGCTTCCCTTGCCTTCAGGGAGATGGAGGCTCGAGCGGAACCAGCCCTCCTTGTTCCTGGAGCAGGGACTGGAGCCCGGGGAAGCCCAGCTCCAAAGCTTATCCCCCCACCACACCAGGCTGCCTCGTTCACTCCAGTCTTCCCCTTTCCTCCCCCTGCCTCCCTGCAAAAGATTCTGCAATACTTGAAATACTAACACTGCTTTCGCAGGCGGGAAATGCCTATTCATACAGCAGGTGCTCGATAAATGGATGGGGAGTGACTGGCTGGATGAGCTGTTCTACTTTCCATCTTTTGGGACCTCAGACACACAGGAGAGCGGCTTTCTCCCTAACCCTCTGCCCTGTCAACATACAGAGATTCCTGACCTCATGGAGATGACTGTCCAGTAACTAAAAGTGTCAAAAGAATGGTGAAAATAAAACATGACAGATAAAACTTAAATAGTCAGGAATAACGTTAACCAACAATGTAAAGCACTTGTATTCAGAAAACTGCAACTCAGTGTTAAAAGAAATCCAAAAAGGCCTAAATAACTGGAAGAACATTCCATGCTCATGGATTGGAAGACTGAATATCATTAATGCCAGTTCTACTCAAGTTGATATACAGATTCAGTGCAACCCCAATAAAAATTCCACCAACATTTTTTTAAAAAATTGAAAACATGGTCATCAAATTTATTTGGAAGGGTAAGGGGTCCTGAATAGCCAGAAACATCATAAAAAGGAAAAGTTAACCCTCATCTCCGGACTTTAAATCATCTTACCTAGCTATAGTGGTAAAAATAGCATAGTACTGGCATAAAGACAGACATATAGACCAATGGAACCAAATTGATGTTTCAGAAACAGACCTCACATGTATGGCCAAGTGATTTCAGATTAGCCTGTCAAACCCACACAGCTCAGGCAGAACAGTCCATTCAGCAAAATGGTGCTGAAAGAACTGGATGTCCATAGCTGAAAGAAGGAAAGAGGACCCCTGTCTCACACCTTATCCAAAAATTAACTCAAACTGGATAAAAAACCTAAAAATAAAAGCAAGACCCATAAAACTCCTAGAAGAATATGTAGGAAAATATCTCCAAGACCTGGTGGTAGGTGGTGGGCTCTTAATGGAGATAAGAGGAGGAGTGAGATGGACTACTGATGTTTAATATATGTAGAAGTTTTAAGTAGCTTTACTGTAAAAGGAGTGGAAATGTTTAGAGTGGATGATAACACATAGTAACAGCTAGTTTATAAATGGGGATGTGGCTGAAAATGGTAGTCTAGGGATGTAAATGCCAATTGACAGAATGCTAGGGAATTATCTAGGACCTGAATAGCACGGTAAACAAAGAGGTGGATGAGAATTGTGGTTGATGCTACAGATGCAAGAGTGTCCATTGTGAGCTAGAACAAATGTACATCAGTACTGCAGGGTGTTGGGAACACATGGGAAAAATTCAACTGGAGAGACCTATGGACTATGGTTAACAGTAATAATATAATATTCTTGCATCTATGCCAAAGATGTACTGTGTTTATAATGAGGCAGTATGGAAAATGTGAGCCAAATGTACACTATGGATGTGGTTAACAATCAGATATTATCTTATCTGTAACAAATGCTCCACCACAGTGAGTTGTGTTAATAGGGGGGTGTTGTTTGGGAATTCTGCACATGTGCATGACTGTTTTACAAGTTTACAAATTCTGTCATAAAAAATATATTTAAAAAATAATAGTGTGGGTTGGGAAAAAAAAACACCAAATGTAAATTAAGGACTATAATTAGTAGTAAGATATTGACAATATTCTTTCATAATTTGTAACAAACGTCTCATGACAATGCAAGGTGTTGGTGGAGGGCTGATGTTTGGGACCCCTGTATGATGTTACGCATGTTTGCTTTGTAAGTTCACAACTTCTACTATACACTTAATTGTTTAGGTATGTTCATATAAAAATGATATAAAGATAATAATAATTGGATTGGTTAGGGGAAAAATACTTTGGTTAGTAGATATATTTTGGCAATGCTCTTTAATCATTAGTTTAAAAGGTTTAACAACAGTGTAAGGTGGTGGTAGGGAGAGTTATGAGAGTGCTGTATGATGTTATATATGTTTGTTTTATAAATTCACTATTACTATACACTTATTGTTTATGTATGTTTGTGTGTGGGTGATACATTTCAATAAATTGATTTAAAAGAAAAAAGAAAAAAAGAGTCTGTGCAGGTGGCTCCCACTTTAAGAAAACCAGTTCGAGAGAATGAAAAACGGTTAGTAGTGGTTACCTGGAAGTGGGAGTCTTTTACTTTTAGGATACATGTTTTGTTTAAATATGTTATGAAAAAATATACAAAATTTTGGGGGAAAAACCCCACAAGGCATTTGCGCTTGCCCAGAGGAGACCTCTTCCCAATTCCCTCCCCATTCCTCACTCCTGGCTCACCCCTTAACCCCTTTTAACATACCACAGTCTGACTGTGCATCTTCACAGTAATTTAAGAAGGGAGATACCTTCTTTCCCTGAGGGAAAAATGGAAAACCCCGCTTTAAGGGAGGCCCAGAGAGGTGTGAAAATTGGCCGGTCACACAGCAGACTGGTAAGGTGGAACTTGGGTCCAGTCCCACTCGTTTGGCCACTTGGTGCTCCCACTTCCATCCATTCATTCAAGCTGCATTCACCGGCTCCAACCCTTCTAGGATCGGGAGACGCAGCTACGAGTGAGACAAACTGAATGGATAAATCCCTTCCTGTGAAAGAGTGTGAGATGCAAAGGAAAGAAGCAGGCAGCAGCAGGCAACCCGTTTGGAAAGCACCAGCTTGCAGGATCCGGGACCTTCGTGGTGACGGTGACTGGTCTAGCTGTCTTCTCCAGCCTCATCTTTGTCACTCCCCAAAATGCATCCAGTAACTCCAGTGTGAACCAACTGCTCGGAAATGTGCCGAGGCCCTTCCTCTCCGGGCTCTGCATGGGCAGGTCCCCGCCGGGAGGCTGCCCTTGCGTCTTTACCGGATTCTTAAAAGCCCCTCAAACGCTGCCTCCCGCTGCCTTTCTCTGCGCATGCGCCTCCCTCCCGGCCCCGCGCTTCCTGCGGGCTCACTTCTGTTATACTGCTGGTAGCTGCCTAGTGGCTTCTCCCCGTCTAAGTCCTGCCAGACCCTCAAAATCAACCACGGCGTGTGTCCCCCTAACTCCCCAAGCCTTCTCCTCCCCAGCGCCTGAATTTGGTGGGGACAGCCGGCCGCGCAGGGGCTGAGACCGCAGCCTGTCCTCCTGCCTCCCTCGCCATCCACCTGCGGTCCCCGGGTCTGGGGGCCTGGGGACGGGATCTTCTGACTGTCTCTTGGACCGGGACACTCCTCCCACCCCACGCCAGCCTCTCCAGACCCAGGTGGGCAAACTTTCTCTTAAAGGGCCAGATAGTAAATATTTTAGACTGCAGCCCAAGAAGGAAATTCGAGGCTATTATTTAGGTACACAAATAGTCACTTAAAATGTAACTATTTAAAAATGTAAGAAAAACTGTTGTTTGACCTGGATTTGATCTCTGGTCTGTAATTTGCTGACCCCTGAGCTGGACTGGGACTGCCCCCCCACACCCCAAACACGGTGGAGAGCTCGCCAGCAGCCACGGGGGCCTTGAACACACAGATTGGACCTTGTCACTCCCCTCCCTAAAGGCCTACCCAGGTTTCTCTTTGCCCTCGGAATAAAGGGTGAGGTACAACCCCACACCTGGCACGAGTGGACCCACAACCCTTTCTTCAGCAGTCATTCTTCTGGTTCCCAGGCCCAAGGCTGATCTGATCACTCCATGCCACTCCTGGGATTCCAGGCTCCTGGGGTAGCAGGGCTAGGCACGTGCCAAGGGCCTGCGGTAGGGTGGTGGGGGGCAGTGAGCATGCAGACACACTCCTGTTCTCAACAAGGCACAAGCCCAGCTGAGCACGAGGTTCCTTGTCGCTGGTGATCCCAGCAGAGCCTCGGGGCTCTGGTCCCCGGTGCCCTTGCAGGCTGCCCTGGGCGTGGCCCTTGCCCTGCTCTCTCCTCCCACCTCCACACCCACCTTCTCCCAAGCCCCTCGGCCCCTCTCCCCTTTCCCTGCCTCCTTTGCTTTCCTTTCTTTGGCAGTAGGAGGAGCCCAGGGCTCCAGACGGGCAAGCCAGGGCATTTAAGACATTTCAGTTCCCTGCGCACCTTGCAATGGGGATAACGGACTGAGGGGTATTAAAAATGTTTACTGGGGAGCAGGAATAGCTCAGCAGTTTGAGCACCTGCTCCCCATGTACAAAGTCCCGGGTTCACTACCCAGTACCTCCTTTAAAAAGAAAAAAATCCTTAAAAAAAAAAAAAAGAGAAGAGTTTATCAACCCCTGGGGCAGTGAAATCCACCAATCAGAAGGGATTCCAGCCTGGCCCGGGCAGGGTTCCGCAGGGCCGCTTTGCCAAGGGGAATCCCTTAGCGGCAGGGCGGGGAGGGGGCGGTCAGGGCCAAACCGCAGGGACTGTGTCGGTATCCTGCCTACAGACTGAACACCAGTCCTGGGCGGCGGCCCCGTCACCTGCCGCGGGGGACACCGCATCCCGCGTTCCCGGGCCTGCCTCTTCCCAACGCTCACTGCAGCAGCGCAGGAGTTTGGCGAATGCCGCCCTCCGCCGTCACACTCGGTGTGTTTATCGCGGGTGGGGTGCAGGGGGCGCGCCCCTTCCCTCCTGGGTCACGACCCAGGGTCCTGGCCAGGTCTGCGCTGCGCCAAAGCGCGCGTTTCCTTTCGCCTGCCCCGCAGCCCGTGAGGCCGCGACTGCGCCCCCTTCTGCAGGTGACCGAGGGGGGCCTGGGCAGGTCAGGCAGGGGGCCGGCCAGGCCACAGCGGGCGCATTGCCCAGCCCGAGGCTGCCCCAGTCCCCCCTCCCAGCCCCCCCTTTCCTCCCTGTGCTGTTCTTTCCCCCTTCCTCCCTCTTTCCCACCCCGCCTCCAGCCCTAGTTCCCTCCTCTGTGTGGGAGGAAGGAAGCCTGTCCCCCCTCTTCCTGCCCCCCCTTAGCCCCCTGAGGCTCCTGGATCTTTTCCACTATCAGCTCTATCCTCCCTCACACCAGCCCGCGGCCCGGGTCTCTGCCCAAGAATCAAGGGACAATCGGCAGCCCAGGGAAGTTAAGTGACCTGCCCAAAGCCAGGGCAGCGGCCTCAGTGCCTACCCGCCCGGCTCTCCAGGGCCGCTGGGCAGGGGCTGTGGGCGCAGCCAAGTCCCTTCGGGGCGAGCATCTTCCAGTGGCACCCTGCGCCCCCGCCTCTGGTCTGCTCCCCCTCCCACTCCCCCCGCCACGGCCACGGTCTCCCACCACTGCACCCCCACCCCCACCCCACCCAGCTGCCTTACGCAAGACCAGGAAGGAGAAGACCCACTGCAAGACGGCGAACGTCTGCAGCCTGCGCTCCCACGGCACGGCAAGGGGCGCGAACTCCACCATCCTGGCCCTCTGCCTGGCTCTGGGGCTTCTCGAAGTGCTGCTGGGGCCAGAGCACCCACGGGCTCTGGGTGCTGTCCAAGGATGTGCAAGCCAGGGCGCCGCAATGAGCCCAGCCCCAAGGCTCCCTGCCTCTGCCCTGGGAGGGAACTGTTTCTTAGAAGAAACCTTTGAATCCCGCCTCTCCTGGGGCCCGGCTGGAGGTGGCAGGAAGCAGAGGTTGTGCAGCCTTTATCAGCGGCAGGGCCACCTCCGCAGCGCTTTATCTCCAGGTCCCCAGGCTCTGGGCGCTCCCATCATGCCCTTTCTTCCACCTGGACTGCTTGGTTCTGGACCTCGTCCCCGTCCAACCTGCTCAGTGACCTGGTTCCAGCGATGGTCTGAGGGCCTCCTCCCTCTCCTCATGTCCATGGCTCCTCCCTCCACTGGGCCCTGCTCAGTGGTCCACAATGGCCACAGGAGCTCCGCTCTGGAATCCCACCTCACCGCGTCCGCCGCCTTCCGCCCCAGTTCTCGGTTCCCAGGCACAGCAAACCTCTGGGAAGTGCCGTCTCTATTTGACATCGTCCCGTCTTGGCCTCCCATTCCATCCTCCCTGCTCCACACTTTCACATCCACGGTTCTGAGAACCTGCCCTTGACAAGTCCACGAGGATCGCCACATCGCCAAATCCATGCTCAGTTCTCCGATCTGGCCTTGCCCTCTCAGCAGCCTTAGGCAGGTTTGCTCAGGCCTTCCGTGGCACCACTGGGCCTGTGGCTGCCACACCCTCCTGGCTTCCTTCTACCCGGCCAGTGCTCTGCTTGGGCTCCCTTGGAGCCTTTCCTGAATGCGAGGCCCCTCCTCTCCCTCCGTCCTTGGGCCTCCTCCCCTCCCCTCCCACCCAGTCTAGAGCCCTGTCATCTGCATGGTGAGGACTCCCAAATCAGCACCTCCCGTCGGTGGTGACTTGAGCACCTGGGTAACTGTGGGACATCCTCACGTGGCTGCCTGCTGGGGCCCCCATCCTAGCGTGTCTAAACCTGGACGTGATCTTTGCACAGCTCCAGTCACCGCTGACGCTTGATTCCTCTCCCCGCATCCGCCCCCGCCCCGCCCAGGCTTGCTCTTCCCTGCTCGTCCCCATCTCGGTAAAGGGCATCGCCAGTTTACCTGCTTATTCAGACCAAAAATTGGGAGTCGCTAACTGTTTTCTGTGCCTCTCCTGCTGCTTCTTTTTTGGGGAAAGAAAATAACATCACAGATAATAACATCAGAGCCACTGGTTGAAGGAGGCCCCACAAACTTGGGTCCAGTTACAAAATCTCCGCCACGCCAGTGGACTTCCGTGCCATGAGACCCCCTCTTCCATTGTGATTCTGAAGCAAGGAAGCGATTCCTGAGAGAGGAGAGGTTTACCTAGTGGTTTCACCCTTTATGCTTTCACTCCCAATTACAGTGACGCTACATTAGCTTGGTCCTAAGAGCAGATTTTCCATTTCTTCATTTTCACCTTCTTGATTAGGCTAATCCATTTGCAAATCTGCACCACCACAGCACCTTGCTGAAACCCTCACCTGAAGGTCACCCCAAAAACTGTTTCATCCCCTGATGCCAAGGGCCAGGCTGCTGCTGGTTCACAGGTGGGGCCCCTGAGGCTCCGGTGAGAGAGGTCAGACCTCAGGGCTCAGCCCTGCTCCGTACCCTGGAGCCCCCGTGAAGGCAGGGCCCAGCAGTGCCGACAGGAGGGCCACAGCCCGCAGCCTGCAGAGGCTGCCCTCTGGGCCAGCAGGGGCACAGCGCAGGTGAGCCAAGTGCAGGTGGGGGGCTGCTGCTGGAGGCTGAGCCGCTGGCACTGGGGGGGGTGCTCTCCTGGGGGGCACCCTGCTGGCTGGGGGTGCCGTGTGTGATGTCCTGCTCCAGCTTCCACACTACGGCAGGGCAGCTCAGCTTCTAGAAGGGGAAAGTCTCTCTCCCACGACTTCTAACGGGTCATCATGTCCAATTGGTTCTTTCTCCTAAATCTCCTTTTGAATGCAGACTTGATTGAAGTACATCCTGTGTACAGAAAACTGCACAACTTGTAAGTGCAGAGTGATGCATTTTCATTAAGTGAGTCGACTCAGGTACCGGCACCCTGACCGGTAGACCCATCACCAGCCTCCCACAGGCCCCGCCTCTGCAGGGAGCCACCAACACTTCTGCTTCCCAACTTTGCAAAATTCAAGCCATATTGTATCGACTCTCTTGAGACCGGCTTCTTTGGCTTGAGATGTACGTGTTGTGTGTTTCTGTAGAGTGTCTCTTCTCATTGATGTATGGGATTTCACTGGGTGAACATACCACAATTTATTGCCCCATTTTACTGCTGAGCATTTAGGTTGCCACCAGCTTTGGGGTATTTTCCACTGTGCTGCTATGAAAAATCTTGTCCATGTCTTTTTTTAAAAAAGATTTATTTTTTATTTATATCTCTCCCCTTCCCCGCCCCCCAGTTGTCTGCTCTGTGTGTTGATTTGCTGTGTGTTCCTCTGCGTCTGCCTGGATTCTTGTCAGTGGCACAGGGAATCTGTGTTTCTTTCTGTTGCGTCATTTTGCTGTGTCAGTTCTCCATGTGGGTGGCGCCATTCCTGGGCAGGCTGCACTTTTTTCATGCTGGGCGGCTCTCCTTACGGGGTGCACTCCTTGCACGTGGGGTTCCCCTAAACGGGGACACCCCTGCATGGCATGGCACTCCTGGCGTGCATCAGCACTGCACTTGGGCCAGCTCCACACAGGTCAAGGAGGCCTGGGGTTTGAACCATGGACCTCTCATGTGGTAGACGGACGCCCTAGTCACTGGGCTAAGTCCACTTCCCCCTCCCAATGTTTTTTGTTTTTGTTTTTGTCTTTATTTATTTTTTTAAGGTTACATTTAAAAAATATGAGGTCCCCATGTGCCCCCCACCCCCTCACCCCATTCCTCCCCCCATAACAACAACCTTCTCCATCATCATGAGACATTCATTGCATTTGGTGAATACATCTCTGAGAACCGCTGCACCTCATGGTCAATGGTCCACATCATAGCCCACACTCTCCCACAGTCCACCCAGTGGGCCATGGGAAGTCATACAATGTCCAGTAATTGTCCCCGCAGCACCACCCAGGACAACTCCAAGTCCTGAAAATGCCCCCACATCACATCTCTTCCTCCCACTCCCTACCCGCAGCAGCCACCATGGACACTTTCTCCACACCAATGCCACATTTTCTTCCATTACTAATCACCTTAGTTCATGAATAGAATATCAGTAAGTCCACTCTAATCCATACTCGATTCCTCCATCCTGTGGACCTTAGAATGGTTGTGTCCACTCCACATCCGTATCAAGAGGGGGCTTAGATTCCACATGTTTTAACCATTTTAGTGAATGTTTAGTGGCACTTCACTGTGGTTCTAATATTTTCCTGGTGACTAATTGGGTTGAGCACATTTTACTGTTTATTGGCCATCTTCATACCATTTGTGTGTATGTGTGAAATTCTTCTTTGCTGATTTAAATATTTCACGAGGTGGCAAGGTGCTGTCCATCCCACAGCCAGCCTCTTCTAGAGCAGCTTCATTACTGTTCTCTCATGCTAGTCCTGATCCTCCTTCCCATAATCGCCATGTGGCCTGAGGCCCTCCCTCCCTCCCTCCCTCCCTCCCTCCCTCCCTCCCTCCCTCCCTCCCTTTCTATATGGACCTCAGATGAGATGAACAAATTTGGATTAACTGGAATCCTTAGTTTGTGCCACACTTTAATAATTGTCCATGAACGACCTGCTTTTTCTAATTTTTCATTTAGACAGTTAGTTTTGTCAGTATAATAAGCCCCTGCGAACAAACCACTCAACACAAAGACCAGATCCTTGATAAGGTTCTCTCCCTACCAATGCCCTACCTCCCCCACAAAGGAAACAGTGTTCTGAATCCTGAATTGAGTATTCTTTTGTTTCCTTTGGTTTTTTAAAAACTTTTTATTTTGAAATACTTTCAGACTTACAGGAGTTCCCATATATACCCCTGTATCCGCAATGTACCCCATTTCCCCAGATAACCAGATCCACCAATTTGAATATTTTGCCACATTTGCCACTTCTTTCTTTCTTTTTCTTTCTTTCTTTTTCTTTCTATTTATCTATCTACCCATCTATCTAGCTGTATCAACCTATCCATTTTCTGAACACTTCCGTGTACATTGCCTACATCATGTTCCTTGAACACTTAATAATGCCATACACATGGTCTAAGAACAAGGATATTCACTTATGTAACCTTTCTTTTTTCCATGACTCTGGCCAACTATTTTTGGCTCCAGGTCAGGTCTCCCCAATGGCTTCTCAGCCCATCACTTCCAGGAGCTTCCTGAAGAGTCAGCATCAAGCAGACCTCTTCCTCGGAGGCCTGTCATCCCCCCAATCCTTGACCTCTTCTGGTATCACCCTCTCCTGGCATCTGGGTGCCAGTTCCCATTCAGTAGCCCCCATCAGGAGCTCAAAGCAAAGCTACCAATTTGAAGGGTCCTCAGGCCTGGCGGGAACCACGTAGACAGAAGCCTTGTAGAACTCAGCACCCTTGGGAACCACGTGGACAGTAGCCTTGTAGAACTCAGCACCCTTGGGAACCACGTGGACAGAAGCCTTACAGACACAACACCCTTGGGAACCATGTAGACAGAAGCCTTGTAGAATGCAGCACCTTTGGGAACCACATGGACAGAAGCCTTGTAGAACTCAGCACCCTTGGGAACCATGTGAACAGAAGCCTTGTAGAACTCAGCACCCTTGGAAACCATGTGGACAGAAGCCTTGTAGAACTCAGCACCCTTGGGAACCATGTGGACAGAAGCCTTGTAGAACTCAGCACCCTTGGGAACCACGTGGACAGAAGCCTTGTAGACACAACACCCTTGGGAACCACGTGGACAGAAGCCTTGTAGAACTCAGCACCCTTGGGAACCACGTGGACAGATGTCTTGTAGAACACAGCACCCTTGGGCACCTTGGCGACCAGATCCACAGCCTGGCAGCTGGAGGGATTGGCAGGCAAACTTCCTTAGCGTAGCAGACCACCCCCCCCTCCAGGGCACAAGGGCACTTCCTCTTCCCCAGTCCAACATGGGCTCCTGGGGGCCAGCCGGCCTGGCGCTGAGTCCCGAGGACGTTGCCAGCATGAACGCAGTGACCCTCCCCTTTGCTGATGCCACAGTGTTTGCTGGCGACTTTCCACTGAGGTTTCTGGAGCTGCCACCCGTCTTCTTGGATGTGTATCTGACAGCAAGACCTGCAGCCTGAGGGACATTCAGTAGGTTGTCACAGCTGTCTGGATCCTCAGCGCTGGTGCCACCAATGCCACCTCCTGCCCCACTGCCCCTGGAACCTGAACTCTGATATTTGTCTCTATAAACTTGTATGTTCTTGGATATTTTCTTGGTAGTTTCCGCTGGGGCTTAAATTGAACATTCTAAATCTGTAACACTCTCGCTTGCTGAGATACTAACTTCACTTCAGTAGCATACACAAACTACATTCCTACAACCCTCTGTCCCCACACCTTTACATACTTCTTGTCACAAATTATGTGTTTATACATTATGAATCCCAAACCACTGATTTACCATTGCATTTTATGCATTTGCCTTTTAGATCCTCTAGAGAGCACAAAGTGGAATTACAAATCCAAACTACAAAAGTGCTGGCCCTTATATTTATTTACCCATGTTATTACATTTACCAGAGATCTTTATTCTTTTCGGGTGGTTTTGATCTGTTGTCTAGTGTCCTTTCCTTTTAAACTGAAGAACTCTTTTTAAGAGAGTTAAGTTTTGATGAAAGAGACTAAAGAGGGTAAGGGGGAGGGGGAGGGGAGGGTGTCAGGTGGGGAAGGGAGAAGAGACTGGAGAGAAGGGCCGGGAGGAGAGAGCCAGCAAGCCCCAGCTGTGGGGAGGTGCTGTTTCTGGTGGTCACTCTGAGAAACTGCGGGCAAGGTAGACTGTCTCAGGGCCATGCTGGTGAGGGCCCGGGAGAAGGCTGGGTAATGGGCAGAGCTCTGAAGGTCACCCAGAGAGAGAACCAAAGGATCTGTTTCTGCTGGCATTGGCTGGAGAAGAGCTAAGCCTTCTCCTCACCTGGCCATCCCAGGATGGAAAAATCTGAGCCTTTCTAGGACTGTATCACCTATGGAGCCTCTACCTGTGTGCCAGGTGCTTAGCTGAGTGCTTCGGCCTAGGGTCCTATGAGGAGGAGTTATCTTACTCCACAGTGGGGGAAACAAACTCAGCTGTTCAATTGCTCAAGCTCACCACAGTAATAGACCATTCTGAACCCACCTAAGACCTGGCCCTCTTCTCTCTTCACACCCTCTCCTTGGATGATCTTGCTCATGACGTGGTTTTAAATACTGTCTGTGGGGAAGCAGATGTGGCTCAAGTGACTGAGCTCCCACCTACCACATGGGAGGTCCTGGGTTCAGTTCCCGGTGCCTCCTGGAGAAGACGAGCAAGACAGTGAGCTGGCATGTCAGGCAGGTGCAGCGAGCTGACGCAACAAGGAGACACAAAGAGGAAAGACAATGAGAGATAACAAAGCAGGGAGCTGAGGTGGCTCAATCTCACATGGGAGGTCCCAGGTACAGTTCCCCATGCCTCCTAAAGAGAAGACAAGTGGACAGAGAGCACATAACAAATGGACACAGAGAGCAGACAGGAAATGCAAACAAAAGGTGGGGGTGGTGGAATAAAGAAATAAAATAAATCTAAAAAATAAATTTAAAAAGCTATCTTTGTACATGACTCCCAAGTTTGTGCTCCCAACCTTTATCCCCCCTCTGGGCTTCAGGGTGCCATCTTGACATCTGCATTTGCATATCTTGAAGGCATCTCAAACCTAACAGCCACATCCCCAACACCATGTTCTTTAACCTCTCCCCAATATTCCCCTTCTTGGAAAGTGCCGCTATCATCCTCCCACTTGATTGAGGCAGAAACCCCGGAGACACTCGAGATTCCTCCCATGCCTAAATCTTCCCCCATCAGCAAGTCCTGTCACTTCTAGTTCCAAAATCTGTCTTGAATGCACCCTCTTCTTCCCTTCCTCTGCGGGGACCAATGTGATCATCTCTATACTAGTGTTCCTACTTCTCCTGCTGATTTATTTATCCAACAAACTCTGTGGAATGTGCGCACACTGTTTACCAGGCCCGGCTGTGGACACTGGGGCCACAGGAGGAACAAGACTTGCCCTGTGGCTTCTTACAGCCTACTCTCCAAACAAGGCCCTTTTGCTTTTTGTTATTTCTTAAAATCATTCAATTTCTCCACTTAACCTGTGCATGAGGACTTCCAAACTCTTTACCACAGCCCAGAGGGGCGTGAGGGCCTGCACTCCCCAGCAGCCTCACCCACCCCTGCCCACTCCTCCACCTTCTCTGCGCTGTGGCCACTCTGCCCTCTCAGTTCCTCATGCACACACCTCGCCTCCCACTTCCGGTCTGGCTCCTGCTCTCCCCGCCCCCTGGAGAGCTCTCTCACTAGCCTTCACACCACTGACTCCTCCCCTTCTAGGTCTTGAGTCCAAAGACACCTCTGCTAAAAAGCTTCTCTGATCACTCTTCTCCCTCTCCATTCAGTCCGACCCTTCCCTTAATGTGCAAGTGTTGACATCAACACTTTTTTACCTACATCAATTACAGTAGATGGTAAGCTCCCTACAGCAGGATGCATGATGATCTAATGCCCCGATTATCAGCCCCCAGCTCCCTGGAAGTGTGCTTGTTGAATAAAGGAATGTGGGTTAAGGCTTTCTCTTCCCCAGAGCTGAAGGAAGCGCCTGCTCCTCTGAGGCTTCCTTTCTTCAGGCTAAAACCCCCTGCAGGCACCTGATCAATGCAGCCTAAACTGCTTTCCCTGGGACACTGCTACCTCAGAGGGGTCCATCGTGAATTAAGTGTGGGGAGTCACAGTAAACAGCATAGTAAAGGCTCTGAGGAGTCCTGCTGTGAAAAGCCCAGCCTTTCCCAGCTTTGCCTAATTACTGAAATACAATTTAATGGGAAATGAGACAACCTCTAAGCTTAGGGACGGTGGCTGGATTCCACCCAGAAGTCCCTGAAGAGTCAGCCTGGAGTAGTGATTGAAAGTCTGGGCCTTGGACCAAACAGGGCGCAGTGGCTGCATGTGGCTTCTGACACCCTGGTGTGTCCTGGGCCTCCGTGGTAGCTGAAAGCGGTCCCCAAGTATGCCCGTGTCCAGTCCCCAGAATCTGGGAAGGTTCCCCTCTATGGCAAAGGGACTGTGCGGGTGTGGTTAAGTTAAGGGTCCTGAGATGGTGGCCCCAAGGTCATCACAGCTGTCCTTCCAAGGAGAAGCAGGGTCACAGGAGGGGACATGGTGATGGAAGCGGGGATTTGAGGGACAGGCTTTGAAGATGCGGGAGGGTTGCTGGGAACACAGGAGCTGCTGAAAAGGGCGAGGAAATGGATTCACCCCTCAGGGCCACAGCAGAGGGCGGCCACCCAGGGCGCGCGGCAGGGGCTCGGTGGACGGAATAAATGAATGGCCCGTGAGGCTAAAGCCCAAAGTGGACAACTCTGCCCACGGGCCTCCCGTGGCACAGACACTGCCATGGCCACGCCGGGTGGGCCTCACCCGGGCCTTCTCCTCGGGCCACCCTGTAAAGCCAGCTCGCTGGCTGGGGCCCGCGCAGTTCCTTTGGACATCCCACAGGCCCTTCAAGCCACCGTGTCCCACACCGACATCCTCGGGCGCCCACACTGGCTCCCATTGGCCCCGCCCAGCCCCTGCCCTCCCAGGGCCCTGGAATCGGGGCTCTTCCCCCTCGTTCACCCTCCACATCCGGGTGTTTAGAAAGTCGTCGTTTTACCTTGGGTGCACCTCTGAACCCACCTGCTTTCCTCTGTCTCCACGGGCCCTGCTCGGGGGGAGCCCACCTTCGCCTCTCACCCAGGCCCTGCTTCAGCCTCGCCCCCCCTGCTGCCCCCTCCACACAACAGCAGCTGGGGGCAATTTCTAAGCCAGGGTCTGAGGGTGGTGCTCTCCCTGCTCAGGCAGGGGCGACGACAGGTGGCTGTCTGGTCCCTGTGTGTAGCCGGGGCAGGGGGCCGCCTTGCCCCTCACTCTTCCCCAGTCTCTCCTGAGAGCACACGGCGATGGATGCAAGTGGCCGCCCAGCCACGTCCCAGTTGCATGGGGACACCAGCTGCAGCGTCCTTCCTCGGCTAGGACTGGGGGCGCTGCCCTGCAAGGGGGGGGCCCCCAAGGCCTGCCCAGGCCCAGGCTCGCCCTGGTCACCACAGCCTCCTAAGCTGCTCCTGCGTTAAATAGCACTTACCACAGCACAGGTTTTGAAAGGCTTTTTCTAAGTTAGAGTTTTGTGAGCAGAACTTTACATTCCCTCTAATGAAATCAGAATTGATCTGGGTTGCCCTTGACTCACTGACATTATATTGCATTGGCAGGCCTTTAATTAGACATGCATTAGTTTTGATGCCATTTCTCCACTCACATTTTGGAGTCAACGCATGTTTCTTCTCAGGGCTTAACTATTTGTGTGAGCTCTTGAGAATCTCATCAGTCCTGTGCCACAAAATGACTCAAATATCCCTGGGTCTCTACAAAAAGGCTTGCCCCCCTAAAGAGTTCAGGGCTGAGTTCCCACCAGAGCTGAGTGCCTGGGGGGCGTGGGGCATGGTGCCCGGCTCCTGGTGTCCGCAGGCATCAAGGCCACACCTGCTGGGTCATGGGGGGAAGCAGGCTTCCGGGGGGAGACCCCTGTTCTGAGTGTACCCCCACTCCCCCCACCGCTGCCTCTCCTACCTACCCCTCCCTACGCCACGTGCTGCTGACTCAGGCCTACCTCGCTTAAGATTCGGTTTCTCAAAGAACGAACAGCCCAGACCTGCCTCAGTGGAGAGAGATCAGAGCCGTCCGCTCTCCCACATCGGGGTCCCTTTCAGCAGCCCATTTTCCCAGCACTGCAACCGCCCGGGGATGCAGAATGGAAAGAGTGGAGCTTTGGGTCAGAGAGGCTTAGATTCTTATGCCGGCTTGACCAGCAATTAGTTCCATAATTTGGGGCAAGGCACTTCCCCTTTCTGAACCTCAATTGCCTCACCTGCAGAATGAGGTAAATCACAGTGATTCATGGGTTACTGCAAGCATCAAGTATGAAGCCACCAGCACAACGCGCGGCCGTCAGGAGGCCCTTGAGAAAGAGTGGGTTCCTTCCTCCAGCCATTTCTTTTTTTTTTTTTTTTATTTAATTTCCCCCCCTCCCCTGGTTGTCTTTTCTTGGTGTCTATTTGCTGCGTCTTGTTTCTTTGTCCGCTTCTGTTGTCGTCAGCGGCACGGGAAGTGTGGGCGGCGCCATTCCTGGGCAGGCTGCTCTTTCTTTTCACGCTGGGCGGCTCTCCTCACGGGCGCACTCCTTGCGCGTGGGGCTCCCCTACGCGGGGGACACCCTTGCGTGGCACGGCACTCCTTGCGCGCATCAGCGCTGCGCATGGCCAGCTGCACACGGGTCAAGGAGGCCCGGGGTTTGAACCGCGGACCTCCCATATGGTAGACGGACACCCTAACCACTGGGCCAAAGTCCGTTTCCCCTTCCAGCCATTTCTGACCCACAGCCCCATCAGTTACTGAGTTTGGCCAACCCCCACTTGGCTCCCTCCCCCCACCCCCCTTTTTTCATTTGTTTCTTATGGTCCTTGTCAGCAGAGCTCCAAGACCCCCTCTTACCAATCCTACACAAGAAAGCCCCTGCGAGGTGCATATGCCTGGCAGCTGATGTGTGCGGGCACCGTGCAGGGTGCTTGAGAAGGTGACACTCCTTAAGGACTGCTTGACAGAAACATCTAGCTTTTCCCACAGACTCTGCTCCCACTTCCTGCCTAGGATCCCCAGTGCTCTGCCACTCCACAGAGGTGCAGAAGGAAGAAAGTGGAATCTGGCGGCGAACTTGGCCCAGTGGTTAGGGTGTCCGTCTACCACATGGGAGGTCCACGGTTCAAACCCTGGGCCTCCTTGACCCGTGTACAGCTGTCCACGTGCAGTGCTGATGCATGCAAGGAGTGCCCTGTCATGCAGGGGTGTCCCCCATGTAGGGGAGCCCCATGTGCAAGGAGTGCACCCCCTAAGGAGAGCTGCCAGCATGAAAGAAAGTGCAGCCTGCCCAGGAATGGCACTGCACACACGGAGAGCTGACACAAGATGACTCAACAGAAAGAAACACAGATTCCCATGCCACTGACAATAACAGAAGCGGACAAAGAAGACACAGCAAATAGACACAGAGAACAGATAACCGGGGTTGGGGGTGGGGAAGGGGAGAGAAATAAATAAATAAATCTTTTAAAAAAAAAAAGGAAGTGGAATCTCTTGGCCAAGTTCCAAGCCATAGTCCCCGTATTCATCAAAAGCTAATTGCGTCTAATTGAAAACTACTCCTGACCCCTGCATTTGACCCAGTAGGAAGGCATGTATTTAAAAAAATTTAAAAAAAGCAATTACTTAATTTCAGCACTCATCATAAAAGATTCTGCATCAGCAAACCAGTACCATGGATGGCAGCTAATGCCTTTCCCTGTAGAAAGCGGACGGCTGTTGGCCAGCTTCCCTCCAAACCACAGTCAGACTGCAGGCAGCTGTGGCACAAACCTCGCCCACACTTCTCTTCTCCACCCAAACTCCGTGTGCTCTTATTAGATTTATTTGTTTATTATTATTTTTTGCTTTGTTTTAGGGGAGGTTTTGAATCACAGGAGGGACACAGTGGTGGCAGGGGAGGACCGCTGGTGGGGGTGTCGGTGATGAGGGGTGTGCAGGGAGGGGTACACCTGGGGCACACCTCTGTGGTACATGAATATGCTCAGGTGGCTGTGGGGTATTGTCCTGGTAGGTGGAGACCCACACAATAACCAAAAGAACACTGAGTTTCCACCCTGGGGAGTCTGCCACATTCTTTAACAGGACAGCAAGGATCCCTAGAGCACATGGGCAGTGCCTAGAGAAGGAGGGCAGACCACTATGCCAGGCCCTTGGTATCGATGATAACGCTATGAAACTTTCTTTTGAAATTGAAACTTTGCTTAGTATTATATTTTGCCTAAGACTTACCTCCTGAAAATCTCCCTGTTGCTCAAATGTGGCTTCTCTCTACACCGAACTCAGCATATAAACTCACTCCCTTCTCCCTGGTGTGGGGTGTGACTCCCAGGAATGAGTCTCCCTGGCACAGAGGTATTATTACCAAGTGCCAACTAGTGATGCACTTAGAAAAAGACCTTGATCAAAAGGGGGAAATAGTAAATACAAATGAATTTCTATGGCTAAGAGATTTCAAAGTGAGTCGGGACATCATTCCAGAGGTTACCTTTACACACCTCTCAGCAGGATCTCGTTGACTGCCACAGTAGACAGGGCCTCAGACAGCGGAGCTCCCGAGGGCTCTAGACACATCGGGACACAATAAGCAGGGCAGACAGTCTCAGGAACCGGGCACCTGACAGGGGGCCTTACTTTGGAGTATGTGCTTCCAAGGGTAACAGAGTTAGCTCAGTGTAATTCCCCTCCACATGGCTCTTCCGTCCCTTTTATCTGAACATATAATTAGCACTATACTTACTAAATATATATCCCAGAGACTTAAATTTTCCATCTATTCTTACACCAGTTAAACCCTGAATCTTAGCAGAGTTGCTACACCTCTTCTCTAGGTCACTGGACTTGCTCAAGACAATTAACAAAAGGATGATGATGGACAATGCACATCCTCAAAAAAACAGAGAGCATCTACAAGTGCAACAAGACAGTTCTATCCCTCTGCCTCACGGGATCTAAGCCTCCTCTCAGTCAGAAGAAGAGTGGGTATCACCATCCCCAAATCCTCAAGATGGAGGAATAAACAAACATAAGGGGAGAATGCAACTATGGACTAAAATAAACATTATTATTCCAGCAATGAAAGAACTTGTGTCAGTGATACAAAGGCAGTGGTCACCAGACACTCTGAGGGGAGGGAGGGAGAAGAACAAGTATGACATGGGGTATTTTTAGGACATTGGACTTGCCCTGCATGACATTGCAATGATGGATACAGGCTATCATAACTTTTGTCAAAACCTATAAAATTATGCAGTGCAAAATGTAAACTCTAGCCCGTAGTTAGCAGCAATGCTTCAATATGTGCTCATGAATTGTAACTAATGTGCTTACTACACTAATGCAGGATGTTGTTAATGGAGAGTGTGGGGGGAGGAGGGGTATACAGGAATCCTCTATATTTTTGAAGTAACATTTATGTAATACAAAGTTTATTTTTTAAAAAAGATTAAGAAAAACAAAACAGGGAAGCAGACTTGGCCCAGTGGTTAGGGCGTCCGCCTACCACATGGGAGGTCCACTGTTCAAACCCCTGGCCTCCTTGACCCATGTGGAGCTGGCCCATGTGTAGTGCTGATGCACGCAAGGAGTGCTGTGCTGGGTAGGGGATCCCCATGTGCAAGGAGTGTGCCCCATAAGGAGAGCTGCCCAGCGCGAAAGAAAGTGGAGCCTGCCCAGGAATGGCGCCACACACATGGAGAGCTGACAGAACAAGATGATGCAACTAAAACAAACACAGATTCCTGGTGCTGCTGATAAGGATAGAAGCGGTCACAGAAGAACACAAGGCAAGTGGGCACAGAGAGGAGACAACTGTGGGGCAGGGAGGGGAGAGGGAAAAAAATCTTAAAAAACAAAATAAAACAAAACAAAAAGCTCCATGAGGTATTCTCACATCAAGGGGAAATACCTCAGGAAATCCCAGCAGTGAACGCTGCTCAGCAATGGGAAGCAGTCTCTAAAGTGCCCTCCCGTCACCACCGTCATCGCCACCAACCGCCATCTACAGGCACCTGCTCTGCATCAGGCAGGACCTAACTCACAGCATCGCTATGAGGGTATCTCTATTTCCCCAGGGAGGAAACTGAGGCCCACCCTCATCTTTTCAACTATGATCTATATAATGCCTTTGTGGCTCCCTCATAGCAGTAGTTACCCTGCTCTGTTGTGACTTTTGTCCTCTCCTTTCCTATCTCCTCCCGACTTAGACTCCTTGGGGACAGAGCCTGTGCCCATTGGCCAATATTTCCCCAGGTGCATCACAGGGCTTGGCTCACGGTTTGCTCACGCATGCATGGATGACTGGATGAAGCGAGAGGCAGGCAGATGGATGGATGGATTGGTAGATGGACGAGTGGGTGGGCGCATTAGTAGGTGGTTAAGGATGACTCTGGAATCTACGTTCCTACCTCTGACCTCTTCACTTCCCTTCATGCTTCCATCCCCAAATGCCAACGCAAACTTGACACGTGGCCCCTCTGCTGTCATCTGAAATTAAACCTGTACACCCTGAGCTCCACCCTCACCGATTCCTTCTGACCAGAATGTAAACTACAATAGAGATTATAATCCCCGGTTGGTGGCAACGCTTTAATAAGTGCTCATCAACTGTAATGAATGGACCACGCTAACGGGGGATGTTGGTAATGGGGAAAGTGTGGGAGGGGGAGGGAGGGGGACATATGGACATCCCCTAAGTTTTTTATGTAGCGTGTATGTAATCTAAAGTTTTTTTAAATAAATAAATTTTTAAAGGGGGGTGCTCAGTGCGGTTGGAGAGCAGTGAACCGTGCGGCCTGTGTGAGAGGAGGGGTGGGCAGCCCCCAGCCAGGCCTCGGGGGCCCTGAGCACGGGAAGCAGCGGCCTTTCTTCCCAGAGCAGCGGGAAGCCCTGAGGAGTTTCAAGCAGGGGCACCGCCGGCCCCTCTGGCAGGGAGGCAAGGAGCCCCCTCCCAAAGAGCCAGGAGCAGCGACTCGCACGACTTCAGGGAAGGCAGAAGTCCCGTTCCAGTTAAGCCTTGCAAAGCACAGAGAAGGAGAGCTTCCGTTTCTTTTTGTAAAGTCACTGTTACACATTGGCCAGCCTGCCAAAAAGGAGCGGCACAGAGGAAACTGCAGTTCAACCGTATGTATGAATATCAATGTAAAAAAGTCTTAAAATTTTAAGAAGTAGAATTGAGAGGGACTTTAAAAGAACTATACACCACAGCCAAAATAGTATTATACCAAAAGAAGGCAAGAATGGTTTACTAGTAATAGCCTATTAATATAATTAACTATGTTGACAGATCAAAGTGGAAAAGACAAGATCATCTTTGAAAAGACTGAAAAGACATTTGATAAGTTCTCCATCTATTCCTGATCTTTAAAAATTTATTAGTAAAATGGGAAGAGAAGGATAATTTCTAAATAATTTATATAAAGTCAGTGGTGAAATACTGGGAACATTCCTGTTTAAGTTAGGAACAAATAATTCTAGAAGTACAGTAGGAGCAATTGGAGAAGAGAAAGAAATGAGAGATATAAAAATAAAGAAGGCCAAACTGTCATTTTTGTGAACCATAAATTCAAGATAATCTATAAACTATTAAAACTAATTAGAGAGTTTAGTATGGTTGTTGAATAGGGGTCAGTACATGCAAAACTCCAACAATCCTCTTGTTTATCATTATAATTAAAAATGCAAATTTTACAATATGTTATTTCAAAGAAGCATATGAAAAGATGTACAACATCACTCACCGTTAGGAAAAAGCAAATTAAAACCATGATGAGATAGCACTACACACCTACAATCATGGCTAAAATAAAAAATATGAGAATTGCAAGCAGGGACTTGAACAGAATCTTGTACACCAATGTTCATAGCAGTATTATTGAGAATAGCCAGGGAAGCGTACATGGCTCAACTGATAGAGCATCTGCCTACCATATGGGGGGTCCAGGGCTCAATACCCAGGGCCCACATGCTGTGCTGCCTTGCACAAGGAGTGCCGTGCCACACAGGGATGTCCCCCCACGTAGGGATGCCCCATGCACAGGAGTGTGCCCTGTAGGGAGAGCTACCCTGCATGAAAAAATCACAGCCCACCCAGGAATGGCACTGCACACACAGAGAACTGACGCAGCAAGATGACACAACAAAAAAGAGACGCAGTTTCCTGGTGCTGCCTGATAATGCAAGCAGATGCAGAAGAACAGGTAGTGAATGGACACAGAGAACAGACAGTGCGGGGGGGGAAGGAGAGAGAAATAAAATCTTTAAAAAAAAAAGAGGAAGTGGACGTGGCTCAGCTGATAGAGCGTCAGCCTACCATATGGAGGGTCCTCACGACACAGTTTCCAGGTGCTGCATGACAAGAATGCCAGCAGACACAGAAGAACTCATAGCAAGTCGACACAGAGAACAGACAATGGGGGGGGGGGAAGGGGAGAGAAATAAAATAAATCTTTAAAAAAATGAAATAAACAAGAACCTGTCCACAGCCATAGAGGAGGTAGCAGCACTGGATTTGAGCTCAGTTCTTTTTTCTTTTAGGAGGTACCTGGGATTGAACCCAGGACCTCATATATGGGAAGCAGGTGCTCAACCACTTGAGCTACATCCACTCCCCTGAGCTGAGTCCTCGAGTGCAGCAATTCCTGGCTCTTTTCCCTCCTCCTCCCCACTTTTCAACCCCCAGGATGCAAGCCATGTCCAGTCACTAGGGAAGAGCCCTGGAATGCTGCTGGACCCTCTTCTTAAACTCTGCTTTTCTTCCCCTTGGCCCGATTCTGGGCAAATGGAGCATCTCGCTGGGCAGGGGACAGAGGCTCAGGAGAGCAGAGGGCTGCCAGGGCTCCTCCCAGGTGAGAACGTGCTGTGCTGATATCGTGGAGAGCCGCCTTTCCTCTCTGAGCTCAATTTCCCATCCATCAGTCCACAGAGTGGAGGAATAGAGTATGGATTAGAGTGGACTTACTGATATTCTATTCTGGAACTACTGTAATTAGTAATGGAAGTACAGGTAGCATTGAGATGGAGAAAGTGGCCATGGTAGCTGCTGAGGGTGGGGAGTGGGAAGAAGAGATGTGATGTGGGGGCATTTTTGGGACTTGGAGCTTTCCTGGGTGGTGCTGCAGGGACAGTTACTGGTGCTGCAGGGACAGTTATGTCCTCCCATGGCCCACTGGGTGGACTGGGGGAGAGTATAAACTATAATGGGGACCACTGACCATGTGGTGCAGCAGTGCTCAGAGATGTGCTCACCAAGTGCAATGAATGTCTCATAATGATGGAGGAGGTTGTTGTTATGGTAGGAGTGGGGTGAGGGGAGTGCGGGGTATATGGGGACCTCATATTTTTTGAACGTAACATTAAAAAATAAAGACAAAAAATTATAAAAAATAAAATAAATTTCCCATCCATCAAATGAGGGCACTGGGCCACCTCAGAGTTTCACAAGTTTTTCGCTGAGCACTTGCTGTGAGGCATATGTATCAGGGTGAAGTACCCAGACTCAGGAGCCAGGCTGCCGGGGTATGAATCCTGCTCTGCCCCTCACTGGCAAGTTACTTACCTTCCTGTGCCTCAGTGTCCTCATCTGTAAAGTGGAGATGCTCGTTTTCCTTACGTCTTAGGGATGTTGTGTGGATTCAAGGCATCAACTACATGTAAAGGGCTTGGAACAGAGGGTGGGACAGTGGGTGCCACAAAGACATTTGCTGTTACTATTTTTACACTTACAGGCAGAAGAGAGAGAACTAATGTCCTGCCCCCCAGGGTCCCAGGAATATAACTTTCAAGTCCAAAATGTATTTGAAAACTTCTCTTCCACTAAGTTTTTGTACAACTTTTATATGGATAGATCCATATTTGCATAATCTAAATCAATCCTTTTAAGCACATATTAATTTACACAGACACTCCAGCAAGATCCCCTGTTTCCCTGTGGCTCTGGGGTGCAATGGCGCCCCCAGGTGTGTCCTCCTGCCAGCTTGGGGAAGACGGAAGTAGATGCTTCCAGGGTCCTCCTGGCGCTGAGGGCTTGAGGTTCTGGGAATCCCCACTAGCAGGCTCCAGGCAGCTGCTCTGCTGCAGACTGAGGGGACGCCCCCGCGGTAGCACCCAGGCCATCCACCAGAGATGGCACAGGGATGTGACGGCCGAGGGGCCGCCTGAGCCCCGTGAGCGCTAGGCCTGGCAGTGCAGGCGGAAGCCCTGCTCCAGCTGTTCCTGCACCAGCCACCCACGCCATTATTAGTGTCATTTTTCAGATGAGAAAACTTAAGCCCATAAATTGAAATGACTTATCCAAGTGACAAAGCCACTAGGTGCTTAATCAGCACCTCGGAGCCTCCTGGCAGAGTTGCCCTGCAGGCCCTGAGGAGACCGTAACCCCACATTCAAACCGGCCTTACAGTGAGTGTGGGCTTTGGAAGGCAGAATCCAGCAGCCACCCCACCCCAGCCCCGTTCTGAGACGAAGAAGCGGGTTGAGCCAGATGGACAGGGCGGCCGGCTCCCTGCTGCTTCCCTGGCTGATTTTAACTCGAGTTTACCTTGCCTTTCTAGCACATGGTGAGCAAGTACAATCTTCTGTGTTTGGAAAACAGGATAATGGGAGTCAGGAGCGGGTGGGAAAGGACTGTGCTTTGGGCTGAGAAGAAACCGCCTAGTTCTATCCCTAGAACTTTATTTTTTTCATTTGCTTTGGCTCCCTGCAGTGTTCTGGTGTTTAGATTTGGTTGCCACAAGTGGACTGTTCTTAGCTGCCTAGTTCTTCCCCTCCCTTTTAGTTTCCCCCCTTCCTTTTGCACAAGCCCCAGCATGGAGTCTGCACTTCTTACCTCTCCCAGGCAAAACCCACGCAGGCTGAAGCGCACGTGGATGCCCCAGGCAGCGCTCCCTGGTAAAACCTCAGAGATACTCAATCTCTGCTTAACCCTTCTTCACTCGGGATTAACCCCTGAAGTAACTCTGGCCCGGGCTCCCTTCTAAGGCAGGGCAGGCATCTTTGCTTATGTGTGGAGAAGCATCCTTGCCCCTCCTGTGCAGGACGGGATGGCCTGTGTGTGTGATGAGTGCACTCGGCCACCGGTGGCATTTAATCAATCGGTGCGAAACGAGGACGCCCAGGACCAGGCTATCAAGCCTCCCTGCACGTGGCGGAGAGCTTGCGGTGGGGTGGGTGAGTTTTCCCTTCGGCTGCTCTTTCTCAGTTTCTCTACAATTCAGCAGGCATTTTGCTGATCTCCTGGGAACCGGGCGGAGGGGGGTGGAGGGGAGGTGGGGGTAGGGAGGCAGCCAGGTGGAGGTTTTGTTTTCCTTGGATAAGAGTTTCATTCACATGGCAATGCACTTCTCTGTCACTTTTTCAGTAGGAGAGGCAGAGGAAGCCGGGCTCAGACTTCCCTGGGCGCTTGGCAGCATTTCTGTCCAGGTGTAACCTGGAGAGTCTAAGCAAGCATTATTAGACGGTAGTAAAAAAATAACCAACAGTGTGTGGCCAACTTCTCCCGCGGTAATCGCCCTTGTTTCGCATTGTTTAGTGAACCCGGGTCTGTTTGTGTTCTCTGCCTCCTAAACTGAACTCCCCGTAAGGACGGGCCAAACCCCCAACAGCCCCGGCTTGGGTGCGTTGCTGGAATCATAGTTGAAAACGTGATCTGGTTAAAGAGCTCTGCAGGCGTTTGGCAGGATGAAGTAAGCTCCCACGGGACTCCCCACCTCCCTGCTGCACTCCACAGTGGCGCTCTGTAGCCCAGGGTAGGTTGGTCTAGTAAGGAGAGAATCCCAGCTGACTTCCACTGGGATGTACACACGCCCTTCCATCTGATCTCGCCCGGCCTTTCTCGGGGTTGCGCGCACACGCCCGGGGTTCACCTGCCCGCGCATTGCGGGAGGCGGGGAGCTGGGGGGTGCGGGGGTGTGGGCGGAGGATGCGGCGGGGAGAGCTGTTACCCGGACGAAGAGTCCAGCAAACACACCCGCCTTATGCTTCCCGCGCGACGCGGCTGGATACCGGGTCAGCACCAGGGCAGATTCTCCGGAGTTCCCGCGTGGAACCTCAGGGCTGCGGGACGCGCCGGCGGCGGGGCCGGGAGTCCCCCAAGGCCACCCTCCGCGGGGTCTCCGGCCCGACGACGCTCTGGGGAAGTGGGGGACTTGGGGCGAGGCTCGCGTGTGGAGACGAGGAACCCGGGTGCGGGCGATCCGGTTTTATCTAGGGGGTCTCTGCGCCGGGCCGCTCCGCAGTCAGCGGGCCTGGGAAGAGGGGCGCTGATTCCCGGTGCGGGGGGACATGTGTGCGTGCGTGCGGGTGTGTGCGTGGGTGACATGCCGGGCCCTCGTGCCCCCCAACGCGGGAATCCAGGGTCCGCGACGACCTTAACGGCCAAGGCTGTGCAGGCCGGGTGCGGTGCGGCTGCGGCGAGCCCCGGCTCCCAGACCTCTCGAGTTCTTACCCCAAACTACCAAGCTCCACCCGCGGCCGCCTCCCCCCGGGGGCAGGTGCAGGCAGGTGTCGCTGTCCTCCGCTGCGCCCCCACCCCGCCCGACTGGCTCGGTCTCCCTGCAGGGCCTGCTCGCAAAGTCCGGGCCCGCGCAGGTCCACATCTGGTGGTCCTGAAGGTCGAGAAGGTCCCTGGTCCTTCCGCGCTCGCATCCGAGAAGGCCGGGCTGGGGAATCGGAACCCGGAAGCTGTTTCAAGGTTCAGACCCAGTTCTGCCCAGGCCTCGGCCCGAGTCGCGGCGGGATCCCGGGCCCACTCTGACTGCGGCCAGTGCTTCCAGGCGGGTCCCTTCCGGAGCCGCCCTGGGCGCAGAACCCCCTAGAAAGGTGGCGGTGAGTTTTCCCTAATCGCTGGCCGCTTGCGGGGTGAACCCCGGCCCCGCGCGGCCCGGCCTGCGAGGACCCCTCTTTCTTCCCTCTGCCCGGTTCCTCATCTTTCCACCCTCCTGTGCTTTTCACCAGGAATCCCCCTGTCGGGTTCAATCGTTTTGCGGTTAAAATATAAAAATCCTAACCGACCCCGTCCTACCGCTCGCCATCACCTCGGAATCGGGTTCCCAGTGAGCCCCGAGGCGTTTCTGCGTGTGAACTTGAGTGGCGTGAGCGGGGCCTGGCGACGCCCAAGCCGGGGAGCTGCCTTCAGTGTTTGCGTGAACGGGCTGCTTCCCGCGGTCCCCGTCACCAGGTCCCGCCAGGCGGGTAACGGTGGAGCGTCACGGCGTGTGACTTCGGGCACCTGTCCCACCGGGAGTCTGGCCGCTCCTGTCCCCGCCCCACCCCGCGCCCTGCTTGAGAAGGAGAGGGCGGGCGCCGGAGGGTCGTTTCCTTGAAGCTCCAGAAGGCCAGCCCGCGTTGGAGAGAAAGGCTGCGCGTCTTCCCGGCTCCCCTCGGCCGGGCGGCTGCCGGGACCCGACCCCCCGCCGCCCCGCCGCCCCGCCGCGCCGACCCCGGGGTCCTAGCGGAGGGAGAGGTGCCCGCGCGGTGGAGTCACGTCGCTGCTTGGCACCATTGGCTCATGCTGGAACACGCAGCGGCTAGTGTTCACCTCCGGCCGCGGGCCCGGGCGGCTGCGGGCCTGATACGGAAAGGGCGGGCGGGCGGGTGCGTGGGAGCCCGGGGCGAGCCCGCCCCGCCCCTCCTCCAGGCCGCCCTCCTGGGTTGGGCAGCTTTGGGCTGGTTGGGGGGACGGGGGGGACTGTTAATAACATGACGTCAGCCGGGGCCTGGTAACCCAGAGTAAGGGGCGCCTGCCAGGCCCGGGCTATAAAAGGGGTGATGCCCCGCGCTCCGAGCCGCAGCCCCACGCAGCCAGGGCGCGCAGCACCGCACTCTTCCCGCGCCGCCGCCGGAGCGCACCAGGCGGGCAGCGCGGGCCGTGCTTCCACGGCATCGCCGGCGGGACAGACAGCCGCCCGCCCCGCGCTCCCGCCCCGCGCGCCCGCGGAGCCCAGCCGCCCCGAGCGGAGCCGCAGGTGAGCGCCCGCAGCCAGCGCCGAGAGCCCGGCGCGCCCCTGCCTCCGCGCGCCCTGGGAACCTGTGCCCACCCCGCCGCCTACCCCTGCCCCGAGGCCCCAGCCTCGGCTTGGGAAGACGCTGGCGGGACTTTTCCCAGCCACGGCCGCTTCTCGGAGCTTCCGAAAGTTTCTGGAAAAGTGACAGAACTTTCTCTTTGGACTTGAGGGGCGAGAGGTTCCTGGCGACGGGGAGGGCGCGCGCCCGCGCCGCAGCCGACCTCGGGGCGCCGCGGCTCTCGGGCCTCGGGGTTCACCTCCCCGGCTGGCTGCTGGCGAGGGCAGGTGGGTGCGCGGGGGAGCCGAGGCTCCTCGGGTCCCCGGCGGCTCCATCCCTCGCTGCGTGCCGGGCCCCGCCGCTGCGGGCTGACCTTTCCGGGCTCGGGCGACGCGCGCGGGCGCCAGGGCTTCGCGGGAGCGCGTCCGCAGGCGCCGAGCGGATGAACGGGAAGGGCGAGCCGGCCGGGCCCGGGCGCAGCCGCTGGGGGTGGCCCTGAGCACCCCGGGGCGCTGGGTGGCAGGACCGCGCGCGGAGCGGGAAAGCAAAGTTAGTCGGGATGCGTTAGGAGGTGGCGCGCGCCCGTGTCGCTGTCCGGGGAGGAAGGCGGAGCGGGCTCCCGGGACAGGCTCGGGTCGGGCTCCCGGGCCTGGGACTTCCTGTCCCAAGTCTCTCGCACGCGCTTCCCTCGTACCGGTGCCCTCGCTCTGGGTTTTCCTCTGGGGTCCGCGTATTTCTTGGCCGTGTTCCCATGGAGCCCACCGCGGGGAAGCGACTGTGTGGGCCGGCTGTTCAGATAATTGAGGGAAGGGCTTTATGGTCCAGTGGCCACGACCCTGCGAGCTTGTACTGCATTTGCTGTCCTCGAAGCCCCGTATCTCCAGCTGGGAAAGGTGGGTAGTAACACTCTGCCGCCCCCTCTGCCTGTCGCCAGTACGAAGTGCTGTTGGAGCGATAGCCACTCAGGTCCTTTCTACCCCAAGATGCTCAGGTTCCAGAGGGGTGTCAGGGAAGGAAAGGGGGCCGGTGAGGGGACTAGAACTGGGGGTCTCTATCTGACGGCACTGGCCAGCCTCAGGCAGGGGGGAAAGGGGACGTCTCTGTAGGGCATCTCTTCCCTTCTCCCTTTCCTTCCACTGGACTGGTTCTGCACTCATCTGCTCCTTCTCTCCTTCCCCACCTCTCTCCATTTCCATCCCCCATCTACTCAATTCCCTCCCCCTTAACCGGTTTCTTTTCCCTAATTTCATTGCCTAAATCACATATGCTTCCTTACGAATAAAGAAGTGCTAAATCCCTGATGGAGCCAAAGAAACAAAGCATAACTGGGAGCTAGGAAATCTGGCTAGTGTCCCGACGCAGCGTATTTCAGTGTGGGTGAAAGGCGCCTCACCTGTTTGGGGCTTCTGTCTCCCCAACTTGAAATGAAGGAGAAATTGGAATTACTGTCTCCCTTGTTTTGCATTTATCACTTGTTGTAGAGTAATGCTACACCTTATAGGGTCTTACTTTGATGCTGTCCTAGACCGAGGGGGGCTGAGGGAGTGGGGGTGTATCTGGGGGGCTTGCACTTGTTACCTGGATGGTTTCAGAGACAGCATGGAAGGTGGCACAGGCCCCCAGCGGCACAAGATACAGCCAGGGCCAAGTGTGGCTGAGGGAGCCTTCGACCCTTCCCGTCCTGCGTCTGCCCTCCCCCCTCCCTCTCAGCCTCTGTTAAGCTCCGTGGCTTTCCATGGTCCTTGTGCTGCCCGAGTCTCCCCTGTGGTGGGCACAGGTGACGAGGTTGTGGCCCCTCACCTACCTGGCCAGGGGCTCTGTTCCCCGGTTGCCTCGTTGGTGGATCCTCACCATGTCGGTCCCTGTTATGGGTGAAAGGAAAGCCTGTAGTTAGCCGGTCAGCCTGGGCTGGGCCACTCACCAGCTTTACGGCCTCAGGCCTCAGTTTTCGGATCTGGCCTAGGATCTGACCTAGACGACTGTAGGATAGACACCGGGATTCCTTCCTTTTACAAGGGGCTGAGCTCGCTACAGAGTCACTGGCTTCAAGCGCTGCCTGGGCGGGGGAGGAGGGCAGGGGAGGAAGGATGTAGCGGGGCCACCGCAGAAACTTGTCAAGGGAGAACTGGTTTACTGGGTGAGAAAGGGGTTCTCTCTCAAGTAGGAAACACGAGGGAAACGTGTGGGTGGTGGGGGTGGGGTGGGATTAACCTGGTGTGCCAGGAACCCGGAGGACAATCGAAGAGCAAAAGAGGCTGTGAATTGACCAGGATTTCTTGAAGGTTCCAATTAATTCTTGACTAATGGGACTAAATTGCATTGATACCAAAGGAATGTGTTCCCCTAAGTGGGGAAAGTAGAACCCCAGTAATAACAGCTGTCAGTGTGCGGGTGTGAATCCACCTTCACAGATCTCACATGAGCCTCACGCCGGCCTGGAGGGAGCTGGGCCAGGTGGTACTGGTCTGTTTTACACTTGAGGAGACTGAGGCCCAGGAGGGGGAGCCCCTGTGGGTGGGCACTGGGTTTGTGTGGCGGTGAGAGGCTGCCAGCATCTCTGGAGCTGACGCCTTACTCCTCCAGCCTTGGAGGGGCCTGGGAGAAGGGCCAGGCTACGGGGCGTGTGCAGGCCCAGCCTCGGCTTCCCAGAACTGTTAGAGGTTTCATGTGGCGCTTAGTGGAAAGGGATGGGCATTGACAGTGAACATTCAATGTAGCTGTAGCCACTAGGAAATAAAATTTGGGAGCTGGATTTCCAGTTAAAGAAATGCAGGAGTAAGTGTCACTTTCTTAAAAATGATGAAACTGCCAATGATATGACAGCATTTCTGATTGGTGATAATGAAGTGGAAGTAAAATGCAGGTTCTTGGCAGCCGGTCTGAGTAACTTTAAGATCAATGTAGAAAGTCAGCATAATTGAAATTCTTGAACAGCTAATTTCAGTGTGAAGTGGGATAGTGTTTTGATATATTAGCTGATTTTCTTTTTCATTCCCTGCAATTCCTAAAAAAAAAAGTCAATTCAGAAAATCTAAGATTCCCAAACATTGCTTTTTTTCTTCAATGTGGGGGATGTTGGAGGGCCTCAATTTTCTGAAAAACTGTCTGGATATTTAACTTTGCTTTCCATGTGAAGATATAATCTGAGTTTGGGCTGATTCATATTTTAAGAGAAAAGAAGTAACTAGAAAGTATCCCAAGAGGCCACACTTTGGCCTAGTGCAGAGAAAGCCCAAATCTTAGATAAAAGTGCTTTATTTTCTGACAGGCTTTTTAACAGTTTTACAATCCATTTCCATCTCTAAGCAATCATACCCGATGCTTCTCACAAAAACATTGCATATGTGGATATTCTTCAGTTTCTTTCATCAGGACTACAGACTACACTGAGAAGGGGGGAAACTATCCTAAACAGTAAACCCCAAGCCCAGATAGCATTTCAGTACTCTTAGCTGGGAGAAATGGAACTGTACTCGACTGCAGGGGAGCTCAAGCTACGCATGTGGAAGGCAGCCAGCCAGGCCTCCAAGCACAGGCCAGCCCCGTGGTAGCTTGAATTCCATGTCGCACTATTTGGTTTTTCATAAAGTGGGGATGGGAAGGAACACATGAAAGCAGAGAAGAGTCATAAGACCCTGGCTTTAGAAGGCTAGTTTCTTGGAGGAATTTACCACCTAGCAGGGAGGGGTGTCCCCCAGCATCCTAAGATTATAGGATTAAACTGGTAGAAGAACTTCAGCTGACTCAACAAGAGGCTTGGGGAGAGAACTGCAGGTATTTTCTGGGTTACCTGAATGGTCACTGGCATTCACTGGCCTGGGATTCTTGCCTCCCTCAGTGTACCTCAGATCTTAAGGGGAGTTCGAGGTCAGACGTTCCCTTTGGAAGCTCTGGAGATCACAGAGGGTGACCGGCCACCCTCCCGCCTGGAGCCACCAGCCTGTGTCAGGGAGGCGGCGCTACCTGGAGAGATCCCTGGGAGCGCCAGTGACAACACTCCTCCTGTTGGCAGAGGCTTTCCAGAGCACACTCACGTGCTAGTTCAGCTCCTCCCCACCTCTCTGGGAAAATCGGATGGCTGCTCTTAGCCCTCGTTAGCAGAGGAAAAAGAGAAGCCAGTGAAGGGCAGGATCCTGGGTGCCTGGACACATAGTGAGGAAAATTAAATCATGAGCTCAACTGGTTCAAATGTGTCCCCTCACCTTGCATTCCTACAGCCTTGTTTAGTTGCTGAATCTTTTGAATTTGGGAGGGAGAAAGAAAGCACCGCACAAAATTTCCCCATTTTATTTTGGCACCAACCTGCACATATCCCGGCAGGGTGGGCCTGTCCCCTGTGGAGGCAATGGGGTGTCTGGAGGGGGGTGGGGAGGACGGTGGCCCTGCCCTGAGGGGGCAGCTGGGGAAGGAGGACACAGGGGTTTGTGACTCTGACAGCTCACAAAGGGCTGCAGAGGATAAATACGTTGCGTAGGGGGTGTGGGCTGAGAGCGGTTACTGCTCCCGCCAGGACTGCTGAGAGCCTGTCAGGAGCTCAACCTACAACTTGGAAGAGGTCTGGTCTGGGGTGCAGACTCCCCAGGCGTACCCCCCGCGGGCCCAGACCCTCCTCTCTGGGGGCTCTGAGGCAGACGGGGCTTGTGGAGCGAGCAGTGCTGACCCGCTGGGGAGCCACCGCGGTGACCCAGCGCTGCTGCCCCCGCACGTGCCAGCTGACCAGGGCAGCTCCAGCGACCCGCCTGGCCAGCGCTGCCATTGTCCCAGCCTCAGCTCACCCTGGCAGTGGCTCCTGTTACCGTATTTCACGGCGCAGAGCGGCTCTGCCACGGGCATGTTCAACACGGGGAAGCTCAGCGCCACCTGCGCAAGGGAGAATACGACATCTTCAAGGACGCGCCCATCTGAGAGCGGCTTTATCCAGATCCCCAAAAGGGGGGGGCGGTGATTGACGTGCACACCCGCGTGCGGATGGCGACCGTGGGCATCGCCGCACCAGCCCCTCCTCCCGCTCCCCGACTCATGCTGCTGGCCCGCCTGGCCACCAGCTGCCAGGACCACGTCGGACGGGGCCAGGCCACCCAGGGAAGAGGCCACAAGGCTGCTGAGAACTTGGAGCTTACCAGGCTCCTGCCCTTGGCGTTTGTAAGGATCTCCGTTCACGACTGGCAGAAACAGCAGCTGCGTCTGAAGTTTGCCCCCGGCCGATCTTGCTTCCTGCAGCTGTGTCCTCCCTTCCATGCCAGGGAGACCTCTTTTCCCACTGGGAAGAGCTCATCCATCGCCTGTGCCCGCCATGGGACAGTCACTGCACAGGAGCCAGCTCACCACACAGGTCAGGAGGCCCTGGGGATAGAACCCCCGACCCTCCATGTGGTCGACAGACGCTCTATCAGCTGAGCCACGTCTGCTTCCCAACCAATGGCCTTTATATAATAAGTGTTGTGCAGTCATCACAAAAAATTTTAGAACAATTTCATTACTCCAAAAAGAAAGCTCCATACCCCACTAACAGTCACCTCTCAATACTTCTACATTTCCAGCCCTACATCACCACTAATCTAATTCCATCTTTGAAAATTGATTTTTATTTACATTTTACATAAGTGGAATCAAACAATATGTAATACTTTCTGTCTGGTTTCTTTCACTTAGCAGTTATTTTTTTTCTTCTGCCTGATAGTAACATCTCGTAACAACATACATTTGTTGTTTCAGAGAAAATGCCTTATATATGCAAATCACCCATATTCATATTTCACATGAGGCTTCAATATGCTATACGGTCCCACGTTAAATTTTCTAGCTTTCCTCCTAGTAACATACATAACTTTAGACTTTCCCTTTCAACCACTGTAATACCCATACAATAGCACTGCTCATTACAAAAGCTGTGATGTGCTTTCACCTTTTCTACTCATTTCCAAAGATTAACAGCCTTTTTTCTAATGCTTCACAGGTTGACCCTCAACTTTCCATCCTCTAAACTCCTTCTATTTTCTGGTTACCCATATTCTAGTTATTACCTTTATGAGTTTACACAATGTATTTAGTTCATAGTAGCACAACCATTCAGTATTTGTCCTTTTGCGTCTGGCTTGCTTCACTTAACTTCATGTCCTCCAGGTTCATCCCTGTTGTCATATACTTCACAACTTCATTTCTTCTTTCCACTGCATAATATTCCATCGTGTGAACACACCACAGTTTGTTTATCCATTCATCTATTGATGGGCACCTGGGTTGTTTCCATCTTTTGCCCCTGGTGAATAACGCCGCTGTGAACACTGGTGACCAGATGTCTGTTCGTGTCACGCTCTCGGTTCTTCTGGGTATATACCCAGTAGTGGTACTGCAGGGTCACGTGCAAGTCTCTACTCAACTCCTTTAGGAACTGCCAACCAGTCCTCCACAGTGGCTCTGCCAAGAAATGAATGGATCTTATATTATGCAACAAGAACTGAATCCCTGTAATTTCATCATGTTGCACATTTGAGTCTTTGTTTTGCTCCACCTCCATTTATCTGTGGCCTACATCCACCAAAAACTTGGAAGTTAGACTCCAAAGGCAGAGCAAAGACAGCTAAGAACCGTCTCACACCCCTGTAAGGGAAACTCTTGTTTCTTTATACTTAGGCAACCACTTTTCCTTACACTTTGATATCATCTTCACAAATGAACAAAACATAAACTAGACTGTGACACCAATACTGATTTGCTTGTGTTTAAGATAGAGGGGCAGGGAGGGGGGATTTGAGAAGTGAAATGGCTCGACTCTATTTGGTTGGAAAAGCTGGGAATGAGTGATTGGGCCAACACTATAGCGCTGAAGAATAAGCTCTTTTGCCCCAAAGAGACAAGCTCGTGCTCCTCCTACACAAATGACCATCTAAGGGAGCAGCCGAGAAGGAGGTCAGGCATCCATCAAAGGGCCAGGGAAGCACGGGGCTCTGGCTCCCATGGGAGGAGTGGAAACCCTGAGAAACTGTCATTTATCTCATAAAGGAATTTGCTCATAAATTATCTCATAAAGGCAAGATAGAGTGGGGGAAAAAAGTGGCTCAATGCTGAAATGTAGGAAATTCAATATTGTTACCCAAGTCATTCCAAGCATTGACCCACAGGCTGGGAGGAGTTGCAAAGGCCAGTGAGCCCCGCCTTTACCGAGGAGGAGCAGGGCCCGAGGGAGGCAGGAGACTTAGCCCAGGGCTCGCAGAGGAGACCAGTATGAGGACCCACCTCTCCCCAGCAGTACGGGGGAGTGGCCGCTGTCCCCCAAGTACTCCTGACCCAAGGCTCTGGGGGGGGAGCAGGCGGTGTGGAAAGGCAGCAGCACACTGAAACACATCACACCCATGCACACTCACACACACACCCCGAGCATACAGATGTCAGCTCATGCCTCTTCAAAAGAAGGATGGGAAGTGGGAAGAGAAAGTAAGAGAGGAGAGCCTTATCTGGTGCAGTTCAAAATTTTGGAGATAATAGCTTTGTAGCTCTTCACTAGTCATTCACATTCACTCAACAGAAATGTCCTGGGTGCTTTCCGTGTTTCCTAAGGACTAAGGATTCAAATACGGAAGGACAATCCCTCACTTGAGCACACAGTGAAGGGAGGAGAGGAGTAGGTAGAGGGCGAGCAGGTTTGGTGCCACATGCCAATATTACAGTTAATTGGATAGTTGATGTTTAGAAAGCAAAGATTTAAAAATCGTACTGAACAGGATCTTCAATTTTCCAGTTTCTAAAACACTTATGAATGTTATATTTCTGTGCCATCTCCCAATGAATCTAACATTAAGAAACTTAACTTAGTTGAAAAAGGAATATAATTAGTTCTCTGCATAATGAGATAACATAAATAAGTACGAGAAAGCTTTTCACTAGTTCAGCTGAAGTATTAGCTTATGCTTCTGAATACTGATGGAGCGCGGAAAGGAATGAGTCACAGTTGTTAGCTATTAAGATCAAGTGGCTATCAATTTACTCTTAGATACAAGTTGACAAGTGAACTATCTTTATTGTTTTATGTGATTTTTAAAATATGGCACAGAAACTAAGAACTTCTCATGCAGAAAATACAAGCTTCAAACAACTGACAATTCCATTCTTAATGTACAGATTTTTCTAAGTTTGCTAAATTTGAAAAAACTTTAAAAAAGAAAAACCCAAACATCTACGATGTAGTCTCACAAAAATTATTTCTAAATGTGTGACAGCTCTATTTACAGGAATTCATCATTCATTACTTCAGCTATCATTGCTTATACATCATATCAAGTTTGAGAAAAACATTTTTCCCTTTTTAAAAAGAGTTAACAATTAGCATTAGTCATGAAAAATAAAGAGCTGGTTAGATATCTTTTTATAGCAGTGCTAACTGTAGATTTACTTGTGAAGTCGTATTTTTTCACTGAATCTTCATTTCATATACAGCAATCTATTTTGGGCTGGAATAAAAATGTTAGCATGGATGCTATTAAGCTACCATGGCATGTTCTAGACTTTGATTCCAAGAATTTCTAGACTTTATTAAAGATAGCGGAAATCCTAATATAGTAATAACTAGCCTATAAGAGGCAGACAGGCAGTTTATTACTTTGAAAAATTACTCAATTGCGGGGGCTTGCTCAGTCGGTGGCGGTGGGGGTGCTCTGCCCCACGTTGGGCGCCAGCTGCGGCGGCTTGCTCAGTCGGTAGAGGTGGGGTCTGGCTGCGGACGAGGGGTCGGTCCAGCTCTGGACGAGGGGTCGGTCCCGCTTGGGACGAGGGGTCAGTCCCACTTGGGACGAGGGGTCGGTCCGGCAGCAGACGAGGGATCGGTCTCACAAGGGGTTGCGCGGTTCGGCTGACGGGGTCGCCCGGCGAAGCCGGCGACGAAGGGGTCGCCCGGAGAAGCAGGCGACGAACTGGGGACAAGGGAGGCCAGGCCCTTGTCGGGGGCTCTCAGGACTGGAGGGCGCACGGCAGAAGAACTACCGCGGAGACAAGGTAAACACGCAAGTCCACTTTATTGAGGGAGAGGCAACAGTTTTATAGGGACTGGGGAAGGCTGATTGGTCGAAGCCATGCCCTATTCTGATTGGTTGCCTGCGAAAGGTCAGTGGGCGGTACTGGACGGGGGAGGGGTGGTGGTTAGGGATTGGCTGTCGCTGTTGCTGGGGGAAGGGGCAGGGTTTAGGGATTGGTGGCTGCTGTTGCTGGGGTGGAGGGCAGACTGGATTTTTCCGCCCACGCCTGGCTGTTGCTGCTGTCGGGGGAAGGGAAAAGGGCAGACTGGATTTTTCCGCCCACGCCTGGCTGTTGCTGCTGTCGGGGGAGGGGAAAAGGGCAGACTGGAATTTTCCGCCCTGCGCTTGCGCAGGGAGAAAAAAGAAGAAGGGTGCCGCCCCACAAGGCATCGGGTGGCGCCATCTGGGAGGAGGGGCGGCCGCGGAAGCATGGCTGCCGAGAAGGGGAGACCCGAGGGCACTCTGCGCCCATGCCGAGCTTCCTTCAGGGGTGGCGGTGGGCCCGACCAACCACCCTATTATGGGGGCAGCGGCTTGGCCTGCCACGGCTGCTCCCCCGCCAGGCCAGCAAACCACACTTCAGCCCGAGGGGTGACCGCATTTCCCCCTTCTTTTCAAATAAGGACCAGGATGGCAGCAGCAACAAGTAGCCGAGGCCCAAGAGGCAGTAAGCAATGAGGGAAGCAGGGCTGAAGAGGGAGGTGAGTATGACGGGGATATAAATGTACAATTTAGGGGGCGGTATCTTGCCGTTGCAAGCAAGGGTGGCCAATGTCCAATTCTCATTTATCTTGGTGGCTATAAGGTCCATGTACGTTAAAAGTCCGGATGATAGCGCGTTACAGGTGGTTGATCTCTTCTTGGTGGCGAAGAGTGGCAGAGGCAGACTGTGTGATGATCTGGAGGATCGCGGCGGTGAGGACAAGTTGCATCAGGGCACCAGCGACGGTGGTGGCGGCAGCGTCGGGAGTGGTGGAGACGTAGGCGAGGACAACAAGAAGGCCAAAGTCTTCACGGGCGCGAGAGAGGCCGATGTTAATGGGGCGGGCCGACATGGGGCGGCCCAATCTGCAACGCAGTGGGGGTTCAGGCAAAAAAAAGGAGGGGGGCAGGGGACGAGAAAGGACGCTTTGGATGGCTGAGAAGAGGAGTGAGGGCGAGACAGGAGGAAGCTCCGCAGAAGTATGGGGAGCTGTTAAAAGCAGAAACGTTATTGGATGCTAGAAAGCAGGCCGTGGGCCGGGGAAAGCGGGTTGCGGGCCGTTTAGCGGGGCTGGAGCTGCTTGAGAGCGATGGCGGCATGGGGGGCCGTGGTTACAATCTTCTGGGGTGGTAGTGGCTAGACAGATGGCGGAAAATATTATCAAGAAAGCAAAGGTTATGAGAAAGAAATAGAGTATTAAAGGCTGTGGGGGAAGTGAGAAGATCATTTAGAGGATAGGGTTGAGAATGGTATGTTTAAGACAGAAGCTTTGTGGTTTGTAGGAGACTGCTTTATAAACGAAGGAGAATGAGGGCAGTAAATATAGTAACGATAGATAGATAGATAGATAGATAGATAGATAGATAGATAGGAAGATGACAGTGAGGAGGAGTCTTTGTTTAAGGTTCCAATCGTCCGGCGCAACAGTGGCTAGGCCGATAGCGAGGGGTGTTGCTAAATAAACAATGGCTGCAAAGACAAAATCATCTTCTGTTTCCTTAAGAATAACTTTTCTTTAAATACTTAGTAGCATGCAATATTAGAAACTGTTTCCTAAAAGCAAGTTGGCAGGGGAGCTTGGTTGCTGTTAATCTTTCCTGTTATAAAATTACCTTTTATTATTATTATCATCAATTCAGTTTTATATATATATATTTAAGAATGACCTTTTGGAATTAGCCATTTAATACCTTAATGTAAACTATTGAAGATAAATTTTATTTTTACAGAATATATTCCCTTATGTAAAGTTATCACAATACCTTTTACACTTGCTGCATGCAAATTAAGTTTCAAGAGTTTATGAAAAATTAGCCATCTTACTTTAGGACAAAATACGTCTTTTTGCAAAACTTATTACATTTCCGTTAGCATTTTTACAAAATTTTAACCTTTTTAATATTCATATAAGTTTTACATTCTTTATATTATCCTGTGAAGAAAAATAAGTTATTCATTTTAATCTAGGCAAGAACAACTTTTTATGAAGACGTACAGCTAATTTTGTTAATTAAGACTTACAATTTTTTTAAATTGTAGATATCTTATTAACATTTAAACTTATGTATTAATATAATAAACTTAAGTATTAATATAAGTGCTTATTTAATTTTTGGCCATTTGAATAGAGCTCTTTTAAAGATTTCTAGTAATTTATATTTACCATCCGGAGGTATCACAATATATGTTGACATTGAACGAACAGACAGACAAACACAGAACAATTACAACACATTAACAGAAATATATAATTTATTTACAGTTGACTCATAATTCTTACTTTCTTGGTATAGCTGCTTTTAAATCCTTTTTTATATAGCATATCATAGATTATACCCTTCAAGATTTCTTCTGGACTTCATGTTGCCTGTAATAAGCCAGGAGGGAATCTTTTACCTTCCTGCTCCACAGCAAAAGTGACCCTATCTATAAGGCGAGTATAGGTGTCCGGGTCCCAAAGCTGACAAGTGGTAAGCCACGGATTAAAGGGGAGAAGAAGGTCCCGATATACTTGAAGCTGTTTGAAAGAGATCTTACACCGGTGAGTGTCTAGGAGACTGGCGAGAGCCCGAACTTGTGGGGCTTGCTTAGCAGATAGGATGTTACCCATTGCTAATGGCCTTTTGGAGCCGATAAGAAAAGGGGCCCTTACCTTGAGAGCGCGGCGATGGGAGCCGAGGTGCGTGGTGAGACGAGGGGTCGGAGCCGGTGGGGCTCCGACGGTGGTCGCGGGCCAAGAGAAGGCCCCGACGAGGGGAGGGCGGGACGACGAGCAGTGGAGCAAGGCAAAGGGGAGCAAGCACAGAGGGGAGGAGGCAGAGGTGAAGGCAGGAGAGGAGGTGCTCAGGCACGCGCTCCTGAGAGTTTTATTGGTGCCTCTTAATCATAGCGGGTCGGTATAAGCCCCCGACATGGAAGGAGAAAGCCATCCAGCGATTCTCCCAGACCGCCGTGGATCATATGAGGTCACCAAGGTTCAGGAGCAGCAATGCAGAGCGAAAAGATAGGGGTGAGAAGAGAGGAGAGCGTAGGGCTATGGTAGGGTTACTTCAGACGTGGAAGCGCGTGCTCCCGAGAAATCCAAGGCTCCTCTTAATCATAGCGGGTCAGTATAAGCCCCTGACATGGAAGGAGAAAGCCATCCAGCGATTCTCTCAGACCGCCGTGGATCGTATGAGGTAGCCAAGGCTCAGGTAGCAGCAATGTTGCACGAGAGAAGTCCCAAGGTGAGAAGAGAGGAGGGGGTAGGGCTGTGGTAAGATTACTTCAGACGTGCAAGCGCGCGCTCCCGAGAAATCCAAGGCTCCTCTTAATCATAGCGGGTCGGTATAAGCCCCCGACATGGAAGGAGAAAGCCATCCAGCGATTCTCCCAGACCGCCGTGGATCATATGAGGTAGCCAAGGCTCAGGTAGCAGCAATGTTGCACGAGAGAAGTCCCACGGTGAGAAGAGAGGAGGGGGGGGCGCCAGGTTATGGAGTGAGGCTGTGGTGGAGTTGCCTTGCCCCACGTTGTGCTGTGGTGGGGTTGCTTTGCCCCACGTTGGGCGCCAGCTGCGGCGGCTTGCTCAGTCGGTGGCGGTAGGGGTGCTCTGCCCCACGTTGGGCGCCAGCTGCGGCGGCTTGCTCAGTAGGTGGCGGTGGGGGTGCTCTGCCCCACGTTGGGCGCCAGCTGCGGCGGCTTGCTCAGTCGGTAGAGGTGGGGTCTGGCTGCGGATGAGGGGTCAGTCCAGCTCTGGACGAGGGGTCGGTCCCGCTTGGGACGAGGGGTCAGTCCCACTTGGGACGAGGGGTCGGTCCGGCAGCAGACGAGGGATCGGTCTCACAAGGGGTTGCGCGGTTCGGCTGACGGGGTCGCCCGGCGAAGCCGGCGACGAAGGGGTCGCCCGGAGAAGCAGGCGACGAACTGGGGACAAGGGAGGCCAGGCCCTTGTCGGGGGCTCTCAGGACTGGAGGGCGCACGGCAGAAGAACTACCGCGGAGACAAGGTAAACACGCAAGTCCACTTTAATGAGGGAGAGGCAACAGTTTTATAGGGACTGGGGAAGGCTGATTGGTCGAAGCCACGCCCTATTCTGATTGGTTGCCTGCGAAAGGTCAGTGGGCGGTACTGGATGGGGGAGGGGTGGTGGTTAGGGATTGGCTGTCGCTGTTGCTGGGGGAAGGGGCAGGGTTTAGGGATTGGTGGCTGCTGTTGCTGGGGTGGAGGGCAGACTGGATTTTTCCGCCCACGCCTGGCTGTTGCTGCTGTCGGGGGAAGGGAAAAGGGCAGACTGGATTTTTCCGCCCACGCCTGGCTGTTGCTGCTGTCGGGGGAGGGGAAAAGGGCAGACTGGAATTTTCCGCCCTGCGCTTGCGCAGGGAGAAAAAAGAAGAAGGGTGCCGCCCCACAAGGCATCGGGTGGCGCCATCTGGGAGGAGGGGCGGCCGCGGAAGCATGGCTGCCGAGAAGGGGAGACCCGAGGGCACTCTGCGCCCATGCCGAGCTTCCTTCAGGGGTGGCGGTGGGCCCGACCAACCACCCTATTATGGGGGCAGCGGCTTGGCCTGCCACGGCTGCTCCCCCGCCAGGCCAGCAAACCACACTTCAGTCCGAGGGGTGACCGCACTCAATAAGTTTTCTGGAAAAGAGCAGTTAATACTGTATAAACAGAAGTCTACTTTTAAAGTTTTAAATTTGAGGGTGCCAGAGGGACTTAGCTATATTTGTGTGAATAAACATATCCTAGTAGGTACAAAAGAATCACACAAAAATTTATCTTCCTAAAGGTTAGTTCAAAAGCTGTTTAAAAATGTATCTCTTTCCAATGCTTATTCAGTGAGTGAGCATTAGGTTGAACAATGCAGATACTCAAAGGGTTAGAAAAATTATACTTTATTTTCCATTAAGAACTATCATCAATGGAAAGTATAGCAAATAAAAGGAGAGGGGGTGACTTTGTCAAAATTGAGAACTATGCAGGTGATATGGTAAATTCTTAACCATGGCTGAGGGTGATATGGGATGTATAACTAAAGTCCTGGTAGTTGTCCAATCTTACTAGTTGTTAATTGTATGCAATCTCAGTTATTACTATAAGTCTTGTTGTAGGAAATAAATGCTTATGGAAGATTGCCTGAAGGATGAGATATGCTGAATTTTACCTGTAGAATACAGGGCCATCAGAAAGTTTTCTCTCTAGATTATATTCAGAGCAAGATTAATGGGTGGGCCAGAAGACCCAATATATAGGCGCTAAAACATTAATGGAAATGTAATGCATTAGAGAAAAAAATGCATTTACTGATATTCTTCTTAAGAATGGGATGAGGCATGAGACCCCAAATGGACACACTCCAGTGACAACAGTTGCTAAATAGTCTCCTAAGGAGGCAAGCCCAGTTAGGGCAATTTTATTTTGCTCAAGGGAGCAAGTGTGGGTGCAAGAGCCTTTCTCCTTCTCACTTCCTGTGCAGTCCAAAAGGGAGCAAAGAATTAATAACCCGCCCAGCCATTCACATGCCCTTGGGCCACCTCTTGCAGTGATAGATAAGTAGTCCTTGCAGAATTGCCTTTTCTTAAAAATGTTTTAGTGTCATAAGTCACACTACAAGAAACAGTTGCATGAAGCACAATATTCTACTGTAAGAATGAAGTGAAGAGCAAAGGATCCTTTTCATAAGGTCCATGGGTCTTTTGCAAAAAAAAATGGCTTCATTTCTATCTTAAGGACATTACACAACTTGTAACTGAGCCTATTTTCCTCTTTGCTTTGGATGCTAGGAAGCTTAAGAGCCAGACTCACAATCCAGTTCTTGAAACTATATGGGCAGAGAGTATGCATTCTTCTCCTCTTACCTCTAATTTTTATTTTCTTACTCAGTTTTTCTCTTTTACTGTACTACTTCAACTTTTTACTTCAATCTTCTCTATTATAAATATTTTTGAAAGTTAGCATGATTTCTTTGTAGCACAAGTTGAAGCTCCCATTTTTGGTAATGCATGCCTTCCTCTTTTTTTAATTTATTCCCTTGATTTGTAGAGCACCCCCCCCCCCTTCATAGCTTCCTGGGAAAGAGCAAGTGAGAAGTAATTTTTCTGAGATCTTGCTTGTTTGAAATCGTCTTTATTCTAGCCTCATGCTTGATAGTTTGGTTGGGCATAGAAGTCCTTTTCTATATTCATTAGGCAAGAAATTGTCAACTTTTGTTTCATTATTTATGTTCATAGTTTAGCTGCTCTAATACTATGGTGCTGGTCAAAGTACTTAACAATTTTAGAAAATCAGAGCAGTCAACTTTGAATCACAGTTTTCTGAACCTTATTACTATATAATACATACAAATTAACACTATGAAAATAAGCTTTAGCATTATTTATTTTTCTAAAACATTCAGACCCTAATTTAATTTTATGCTGTTTGCATAACTTCCTCACTCTTTTCCCTTTTATAGTGTAGTTTTCATATGATGAAATGGCTTATACTCTAGTTTGTAGGGCAATATTGCTAACTTTTTATGATGCTTCCCCCTTCGGTTTATTCATTCATTCAATAAACCTGTCTCCCTTTCTCAGTTTTCCCATCCTGTTTCTCCCTCTTGCCACTGTTTCTTCCTTCTTTCCTCCCTCTGGGAAAATCCAGTATGAAAACCTGTACTTACCCAAAAGACAAATCAGGAGCATAATTATTGCGTTTGAGCCTACATGCCAAAAGACTAGCCCCTCCTCTACTGTGGACAGCTGTGGTATCCTATTTAAAAGTAACTTTCCACGGCAGACTTGGCCCAGTGGTTAGGGCATCCGCCTACCACATGGGAGGTCCGGGGTTCAAACCCCGGGCCTCCTTGACCCATGTGGAGCTGGCCCATGTGCAGTGCTGATACGCACACACGGAGAGCTGACACAGCAAGATGATGCAACAAAATTAAACACAGACACAGCAAATAGACACAGAGAACAGACACAGCAAGATGACGCAATAAAACAAAACACAGATGCAGCAAATAGACACAGAGAACAGACAATCGGGGTGGGGGGCAGGAAGGGGAGAAAAATAAATAAATAAATCTTTAAAAGAACATAAAATAAAAATTAATAGTAACTTCTGACAATTTTAAGGGTAAAAAGTAGGGAAAACTACGAAGAGTAGTTAATCAGCTAAACAGCATTTCAAAGGGTGGTGAGAACAGGGTGTAGTAAGAGACATTTAATTATCCTCTCAAAACCTAGAGTACCTCCCTGTCATTAGGGTTTCCCCCTCCCTTTTCCTCTCCCTTTACCTCATGTAAATGCCACTTTCTCTACTTCTTTCTCTTTTTGCTTTGTCTCCTTTCTCTCTTCCTCACTTATATGGTCACAACACAGACTTGAAATATTCTGTATTTTCGTATTTGCAACATTTTCTTTAGCCTTTACTTTTAGCTTTCTAATATGGGTGTATGGATCCATTTATCAGTCTCTCTTTTTTAAAGGGCTATTTACTGCCACGTGGTCCCCACTTTAAGTTTTCCCGTGGAACAGCAGGCGTGGAGGAACAGCAGACGCGGATGGAAAGTTCCTGCGGCCCAGCTCCTCATGCAGCTCCTCGCGTGTCACTTAGTCTGGCTGGTGTGGGAGGAGCTGAGCCCCGCGGCAGTGAGGGAGAAGCGCCGGGGCGGCTGGGGCGGGAGGGCTGCGCTCCCCAGCCTGGAGGAGCTCTTGTGCGAGCCCGAGGGGGGGCCGCGTGGAGGAGCCGAGGTGGGGGGCCTGGGCGCTGCCCGCCGCGGCCCAGCAGGGGAGCTGCGCGATGCACGCCGCGCTCCCCTCGCCCCATCCTCTGCTCTCCTGCTAGAGCCTCCGGTGGGCGAGCTCAACCAGAAACCGGGGGGAAGTGAGCCCGGGGCTGCGTCCTCAGAGCTCAGCCTCCCGGGCCCAGCCGGGACGAGAGGGGAGGAGGTTCCCAGAGCAGCCAGCAGGGGGCGCTAGGGAAAAGCGCTGGAGTCAGGGAGCGGCTGTGCCACCTGCAGGGCCAGCGCCGCCCGCTCCCAGACAGGCTTGTCTGCGCGCTGGGAAGGGGCAGCCAGCGTGGGAGGGTGGACCGACCCTCATCATCCGTCTTCGGGGTCTCCCATAGCCAATCTAGCCTATTAATTCCAAATTCATTTTCTGAAACATGGCTTTCAGCACTCCTCTTCAACCACAAAAACATTTCTGTGACTTCCCATACCTAAAATTCAGCCTAGTGGGATATTAAAGGTCTTTTAGAATCTGATCCCAAGTCTCTCCCTAACATTGCTTACTTAATTAAAATTACATTTACGGGGAGAGGATGTGACTCAAGGATTGAGCTCCTGGTTCCCACACAGGTGGTCTCAGGACAGGTCCCTGGTGCCTTAAAAAACAAAACTAAACTAAACAAAACCAGAATGGATGTGGCTCAGGCAGTTGGGCACCTGCCTTCAACATGGGAGGTCCTGGGTTTCAGCTTCTGGTGCCTCCTAAAGAAGACAAACTATGAGCAAGCATTGAGCAAAAACAATGAGCAGACAATGAGAAAAAATAACAAGCAGACAATGAGCAAGACAATAAGCAAGCAATGAGCAGACAGTGAGCAAAAACAACTGAACAAGCAGGGAACAGATGTGGCTCAAGTAGTTGGGTGCCCCCTCCCACATGGGAGGTCCTGGGTTCAGTTCTTGGTGCCTTCTAAAGAAGAAACAAACAGACAATGAGCAGAAACAACAAGCAGACAACAAGCTATGAGCAAACAGACAAGGGAGCCATCTGGGGTTGCGGTGGGAACAAAAAACAAAACAAAAACAAACAACAAGCAAACTAAAAAACCAACTCAGGGGAGCCTATGTGGCTCGTAGTTGAGTACCAGCTTCCCACATATGAGGTAGGGGATTCAATCCCCCACCCAGTCCCTCAAAAAGACAAAAACAACAACAACAAAAAAGTTTATGAACTATGGCATTTTTCTATGCATCGGAGATATGGCAGTGTATGACACAAAGACTGTGCCCTCATGGTGCTTTTATACTGGTGGAAGAATACAAAAAAAAACACACAAAATATGTAATGTCAGGTAGTAACACATGTATGGAGGAAAAGAAAGCAGGTAAAGGCATGAGAATGATGGGAAGTGCTGTTTAATGTAGACAGGGCAGGCTTCTCTGAGAATATATTAAAGCTAAGTCTTGAATAATATGCGAGTGCCAACCATACCATTTCTGTGGGAAGAACATTCTAGGCAGAGGAAATGCAGGACAAAGTCCCTGAGATGCAAAGAAGACTTATGTGTTCTAGGAGCAATGAGGATAGTTTAGTTAGAACACAGTAACTGAAGAGGAAAGTCATAAGGGATTAAGTCAGAGGAAGAGGTCAGAACATATAGGACTTTGTGGAGCAGGGTAAGGACTTTGGGTTTTATCTTGAACATGATGGGAAACCACCAGAGAGTTTTGAACAAGAAGTGACATGATTTACGTACTTTTAAAAATCTCTCTAGATGCTGCATGAAGAACTAACAGTAGCAAAGCAAGACTGGAAGAAGGTTATGCAGAAATCTAGACCTGAGAGGATGGTGTCTTTGTGACTAGGATGGAAGCAGTGGAGATGGAGAGAAAAGGCAGGATTCTGGGTATATCTTGCAGGGAGAGTAAAGAAGGCTGGCTGGATGCTCTGTGGAGTGTGAGGCAGAGGAGCTGAGGACGACTGACTCCTGGAGTTTCAGTCTGAGCAGCTAGTGACTGTTGGTGTCAGTTACTAAGGTTGAGTAGACTGGGGGATGGCAGGTTTGGGGAAAAGGGCCAAGAGTTTTTTTTTGGACATTGTAGGAGATTGAATCATGTATCCAACAAAAGACTTATTTAAGTCTTCACATTTCTGTGGCTATGACCATTTAAAAATAAGCCCTTCAAAGATCTTATTAGTTAGGGTGTGGACTTCTTTGTGACTAGGACCTGCAGTGATGAGGCCAAATTGAATGAATCCCTATGACTCGAGTCCTTACAAGGCAGAGGATACCCAGACAGTCAGAGAAGCCAGAAGTAGGAGAAGCCAGAGAGAGATCGCCATGTACAGAGGGTGGCCAGAAAGCTACCACCAGGCTACAGCAGACTTCAGAGAAAGTATGGTGTTAACCGCATTTTGATTTTGGACTTCTAGCATTAAAATTCATGAGCCAATAAATTCTTGCTGTCTAAGCTAATCAGTGTTTGGTATTTGTCACAGCAGCCCTGGAAAACTAAGACAGTATTTGGTACCGAGAAGTAGGGTGCAGCTATTACAAATACATAAAAATGTGGAAGTGGTTTTGGAATTGGGGAATGGCAGAGCCTGGAGGAATTTTGAGGCACCTGATAGAAAAAAGTTAGGTTGCTGTGAATAGAGCTGTAGAGGAAGTTTTAAAAAATCATTTTAGAGCATGCAGATATATTATCATGGATAGAACCTTGGTAGAAATACGGATGTCAGCAGTGCTTCTGGTGGGGCCTTAGGAGGCGGTCAATGTGTTATTGGAAACTGGAGGAAAGGCAATCCTTGTTATAAAGCAGCAGAGAACTTGGATGAATTATGCCCTAGTGTTGGACTGAAAATGGAACTTGTAAGCAATGAATTTGCATATTTAGCTGAGGAGATTTCCAAGTAAAGTGTAGGAGGCAGAATGAGAGAGGAAAGGGATAAACTGAAGATTGAACTGTTAAGCACAAGGAACTCAGCAAGTGATGATTTGGTAAATTCTAGCCTATCCAGATAGTGCGCCCTGAGACGAGGACCAGAAGCAGTTTTAATAGGTTCCCCCAGAGTTTCTGGCAGGTGTGTCTGCAGAGAACAGAGCTCATGTAACGGTTTGGTGGAACAGCCCTTAACTAAGGAGATCAGGTGGATGACTCATGGCCCCATCACCCATCTCAGAGGAAATAGAGTTGGAAATGCAGTTTTCCAGGAAGGGTATGTGGAAGATCCTTTTGTCTGACAGCTTGGACCCACTTAAACTGCACAGGAAACTGAGAGTTTTTGAGAATTTTGTATGAGCAGACACGCTGCTGAAAGGGACAGAGATGGGATGAATTGAAAGAAGAATGACTTCAAGGGCAGAATTGTGGAGACAGGTCCAGGCAGAAGAGATTTCCTCAGGTAAGGCACTCTGTCCTCACATACCTTATCACAGTTCATACAACAATTCTATTAGGTAGGTACTATTATCATCCTTATTTTAGTTGGGAAAAGTGAGGCAAGGAGTAGGGGTTGGGGATGGAATTATATGCCTCACAAATGACATGTTCAAGTCTTAATCCATGTTCCTTTGGGTCTAGGCCATTTGTAAATAGGACCCTTTAAGATACTGTTATTAGTTAAGGTGTGTCTTATTCGTGCATAGGATCTTCAAAGATCCTATTTAGAGGAAGCCAAATTGAGTCAGCTTGGCCTTAATCCATATGACTGGCATCCTTATAAGGCAGAGGAAACTTGGACACAGAGAAGCCAGATAGAAATCACCAAGGGACAGATGGTTGCCAGGAAGCTATCCCAAGAATGTGAAAGTCTTTGGAGAAAACATGGCCTTGCCAACACCTTGATTTTGGACTTCTAGCCTCCAAAGCCATGAGTCAGTCAATTCCTGTTGCTTAATCCAATTAATGTGGGGTATTTGTCAGACCAGTCCTGGAAAACTAAGACATGTTAACTGTGAGATGCTTATTAGCTATCTAAGTGGGAATGCCAAGTTGGCAGAGTCTGGATTCACAGAATAAAAGACTAGTGATGTGAAGTTCGGAATTGTCAATGTGAATCATGTGAGTAGAATAAATAACCTAAGAAACAAAGACAGAGGAGAGGTCAGAAGAATCAGTCTTGGGCACGTCAACATTTAGAGACCAGGAGAGTATTAGCAAAGAGAATGACTAAGGAGCGTAACGTGGTAAGGGGAAAACCAAGACAGTATGGTGTCCAGGATGCCTGGTGAAGAAAATGTCTCAAAAAGGAGGGAGTAATCAACAGTGTCAAATGCTGTCGAGACATTCAAAATGATGAAGACTAAGAATAGTTTTCTCAATTTGGCAACGCGGAAGTTATTAGTGACCTTATCAAGTGCAATTTCAGTGGAGAGATGGGGACAGAAGCCCATTTGGAGAGGTTTGAGGAGGTAAAAGAGGCAAGGATGAGAAGACAAGGAGCATCCTTTGACACTCCTCCTGAGAATTGTTCCTATAAAGGGATGCTGAGAAACGGGAGGGTAGCTGGGGAGGACCTGAAATCTAGGGAGAGTTTTGCTTTAACTAAGGTGGTTGATAATTGTTTTTGTTTCCTAGGCTGCTGTCTTAGTCAGGATTCTCTAAGGAAACAGAATTGACAGGAGATACCTGTAAATAGTTTGAGATTTTATAAAATTGTCTCATGAGACCATGAGGATGCACAAGTCCCAATTCTGTAGGGCAGGCTGCAAGCCAGGGACTCTGCTAAGGTCCTCGATGAGCTCCCCAGGAGATGCTGGCTGTCTCAAGTCGTGATGGGAATTCTCTCCCTGAATGCTAAAATCATTTCTGCTTTTAAGGCTCCAACTGATTGGATGAGACAGCATTCGTTGTGGAAGGCAATCTCCTCAGTGGATTGTAGATGTAATCAGTCATAGATGCCATCAACTCACTGATGATTAAAGTCTATGATAAACCCTTGTATTACAATTAGCCCAGGGTTTCCTTGACCAGACAACTGGGCACCATTACCTGGTCAAGTTGACATATTAACCTGATCATCATAGTCCACCCCTTGTCAACTTGGCAGCCATACACATCATCTTAAACCATACTTAGAGATACTTAATTTATAATAAAAACAAGAACAGATACTTACACACACACACATATACATTAATATTTCTGCCTAACGTTACTCAACTGTCCTGCATACAATTGAAAGTGCACTAAATCCCTGTAGAATAGGGTACAAGTCCTTGGTAATATTCACTCTTAAATGTGATATCCTTTAATACTAAGATGTGAAACTAATACAACTTATGTCATATGATAAGGGGGAAAGATAGGGAATAAAATAAATATATTCATTTTATGTATATTTAAAAACATTCATAATAAGATAAGGATGACATTTTTTAAAAAGTAGAAACTGATTCATTTCCTGGAACCTTATTTCCACTTTCTGTTGGAGCCTGTGAAGATCAGCTTCTGCCCCCTCGGGCTGTTCCTGCCCACTGGGGGCCTGAGCAGCGGGGGCTGCAGGCCAGGCTTCAGGCGCAGGGGGAGCAGCCAGGCTGCAGCGGGGAACCACGGAGCAGGCACGGAGGGCACCTGCTCGCCTTCAGACCAGTCTGCGGCCTTGGGCTGAGGGGCAGGGACTTCAGGAGCAGGAGTGGCCCATTCACCCAGAAGCTCCTCAGCCTTTTCAGCACAGCCTGCTCTTTCTTTTCAATCTCTTCAGGATCTCTGTTGATGTAGAGATCAGACATCATCACCCGTGGGTGCTCATGGGAGATGGGGCCACGCATGCACAGAACTTGCCGGGCCAGCATCCACCACCTCACACTCTCGGGTAAGTGCCTTTGGTGTTGCATGTGGTGATGGCATCCAACTAGGGCAGAGGAGAATCTACGTCACACTGAGCAATGGTGGGCAGGTGAGCATAGGACACCTCCGTGAGAGGCTGGTGGTCAGCCTGGCATTGGTCACCACCAGAAGATGTGGCTCCTGGAAGGCTGCCTGAATCTGGCTGGTGAAGGTTCCAGGAGTGAAGCGCCCAGCAATGGGGGTAGCTCCAGTGGTGGCAGCAACCTTCAGCACGGCCCACTGGGCAGTATTCCTGGAAGATATGACACTGACACCAGCAGGGTTTTCAATGGCAGCAATGACATGAACCACCAGCTGAAGCTTCTCCCAGGCCGTCTTCAGATTTACGATGCAGATGCCATCACTTTTCCTTGTGAGATACACTCTTCCATTTGGAAGTCAAGGTTGGTGCCCCCTAAGTGGATTCTGCCCCAAGGAATTTGAGGACATCCTCATCCATCATCTGTAGGACATCAAGGACTCCAAACATTGTTTAAGTTTCCCTTTGAGTTAAGGCAAAGGGGCAACAGCCATATAGATCCCTCTCTGGGTAGTGCAGAAAGGCAAGGGTGAAATATTTATGGCCATTACTGTCCTTGATTCTGTAACTGGTAATGTGGTTGAAGTTTGTATTTATCAGTACCTTCTTCCACTACTCATTCCAAGTTCCCTCTACCCTCAGCAAGCACTTCAGCTGGCCGTGGTTCTTTGCCTGGTGGGGTGACCTAACCCTTCATTCCTGAAGATTCTGGGACTTTTTCAGTCCTGCCTGGATTGGGTTGTTGCAGTTTTCCATTGACTTTAATCACAGGGCATGGTAGTATTAAGAGATGTCCTAGGGGGTCTCCTGTATTCCAGGCAAATTCTTCTTTGTCTCCATTGTGTCATTGCAGTCTAATTTCCCCTGGATAGGACCAATCACCCCAGGCAGTACAGTAATTCCCTTCTTTGCCTGTTGGTTCAGAGGCATGAGGAGCCCATAGTGGCCAGGTGGTAGTCTTAACTTCCACTTCAATGGAATTGTATTTCCTGGTGGAAGCATTCCTTCTTTTGGAACTAAGACCTGTAGACCAGCTGAGCTGAAGTTTGCAGGGACAGGAAGCAAAAATTTTCCTAGTTATATTAGTCAGCCAAAGGGATGCTGATGCAAAGTACCAGAAATTTGTTGGCTTTTATAAAGCGTATTTATTTGGGGTAAAAGCCTAGAGTTGGCCCTTAAGAATCCAACTCAAGGATACTTTCTCACCAAGGTGTTTTGCCACATGTTGAAGCAAGATGGCGAGTGATCTCTGCCTGGTCTTTCCTTCCTTTTTCCTCTTAAGGATTCATGGGCCCAGCTTCTTCTGATCCAAGCTGTAGGCTGGCATAGGAGTCATCTCTCAGGGCTTCCTGTATCAGTCTAGCAAAGGGCTCATTTCCTTCCCAGCCTTACCAGCTGCTCTGCTGCTCTGGACTTTTCAGCTACAAACAATCAGGGAACAGCTCATCTCTCCCCAGGCTTTAGCTGTTTGAGCCTTCTCTCCTCTGGTATCTATGAAGCTCTCTCTCTTCCTGTTGTGTCTTCTTGAGTGAGTGTCTGTTTCTGTCAGCCCACCAAGGGGGCAGGGACTAACCTGAGTCATGCCTTACTGACATGGTTGAATCAAAGCCCTAAGGTGATTTAATCAAGTAAACTTAAAACCTTTGAATTTAATATAATCAAAGGGTATCACACCCAGAGGAACAGACCAGTTTACAAACATAATCCTTCTCTTTTGGGGGGTTCATCAATAATGGCAAACTGCCACACTAGTTAAGCACTACAGGTAATAGTGAATGGCACTACTCCCATTCCCTATTACCATTCACTATTACCCATTCACCCCTTGATTCCTGGACCCATGAATCCTGGCTATGGAAGAAAGAGCGTCATAGAATGGACACTGGTTTAGAGCATACACAGCCTCCTGGAGAACATTGCCCCAGTCCTGCAAGGTACTGCAGCCCAGCTGGTATAGTAATCGAGTCTTCAAAAGGCCATTCCACTGTTCTATCAATCCAGCTGCTTCAGGATGATGGGGAACATGGTAAGACCAGTGAATTCCATGAGAATGTGCCCATTCCCGCACATCCTTTGCTGTGCAGTGGGTTCATTGTTCAGAAGCAATGCTGGGTGGAATGCCATGGCTGTAGATAAGACATTTGGTGAGTCCACAGATGGTAATTTTGGAAGAAACATTGCATGAAGGGAAGGCAAACCCATATCCAGAGTATGAATCTATTCCAGTAGAACAAATCACTGCCCAGTCCATGAAGCAAATGGTCCAATGAAATCAACCTGCCACCAGGTAGCAGGCCGATCACCTTGAGGAATGGTGCCATATCAGGGGCTGAATGTGGGTCTCTGCTGCTGGCTGACTGGGCACTCAGCAGCAGCTGTAGCCAGGTGGACCTTGGTGAGGGTAAGTCCATGTTGCTGAGCCCATGCATAATCTCCATCCCTACCACCATGGCCACCTTGCACATGAGCCCATTGGGCAATGACAGGAGTGGCTGGGGAAAGAGGCTGAGTGCTAGCCACAGAGCAGGTCATCTTATCCCTTGATTATTAAAATCTTCCTCTGCTGAAGTCACCCTCTGATGAGTATTCACGTGGGACACATATCTTCATATTTTTGCCCACTCAGAAAGGTCTATCCACATACCTCTTCCCCAGTCCTCTTTGTCACCAGTTTTCCAATCCTGTTCCTTCCAAGCCCCTGACCATCCAGCCAAACCATTGGCAAAAGCCCATGAATCCACGTACAAATGCACCTCAGGCCATTTCCTTCCAAGCAAAATGAATGACCCAGTGCACTGCCCTAAGTTCTGCCCACTGGGAGGATTTCCTCTCACCACTGTTCTTCAGGGATGTTCCAGAAAGGGGCTGCTGTGTTGCTTTTATCCACTTCCAGGTGATACCTGCATATTGTGCAGAACCATCTGGACACCAGGCCCAAGTTTTCTCTTTTTCAGTCAATTGATTTTAAGGAACTCAGATACTTGATGAGGGTGGACTGGAGAGGACTGCTGCTGGCAAGCCCTTGGAAGGGGTGGGCCCCCACAGAACCCTGAGGAGAAGACATCAGTCTAGAGATGATGTTCAGACTTTGAAATCTAGGGGAGTATGACCTGCAGGTTTTCAGAACTGTTTGGGACCCATGAAGCCTGTTCTCCTGCCAGTTTCTCCAAATAGTAATGCAAATGTTTATCCTGTAACTGTCCGACCTTTGTATATTAGAATCAGATAACCTGTTTTCTAAGTTTCACAGGTTTACAGCCAGAGTGGAACTTTGCCCCAAGAAAAATTGTATGCCTCTAACTGATTTTTATGAGATTTTGTACTTAGCATTGCTACTGAAATGATTAAGGTGTTTGAAATATTGTGATATAATGAATGTATTTTGCACATGTAAAGAACATGCCTTTTGGGATCCAGAGGGTGGAGGATGGCTGTTTGAAGTTCTTTTATGAATCCCCAAGAGAAAAAGATTATGTTCTTGAACTAATCCATTCCTGTGGGTGTGAGACCCTTTTGATTGGACACCGTCAGGGAGGCGTGACTCTGCCCTCTACTGGAGTTGATACGAATGGAGAAAAAGACACAGGGAAAGGGAGCCCTGCCATTTTTGACCCTGCAGTGAGCAAGGAGGACTCGAGGATTACTAGCAGACAAAGCTTAAGCACAAAGTCCCCAAGAGGCTGGACCCATGGAGCAGCTCAAGCTTTGCCCACAGCTGAGCTCTGGGAGATGGTAGATACTGGAGGGGAAGGCAGGGACTTTAGCAGTGCTTGGTGGCCATCTTCACCGTGTGGCAGGACCCCAAATTACCAGTCACTGACTTTGTTGAGGAAGCATCCCTGCTGATGCCTTGATTTAGACATTTCAGAGTCTCAGAACTGAAAGCCTTTACCCCTAATAAATTTCCTGTTATAAAAACCAATCCATTTCTGGTACTTTCCTTTGGCAGCCCTGTAGCAAACTAAGACAATTGCTGAAAGCAAATACCATGAAGTGAGTTGGCTTACACAATGGAAATTTATTCACTCATGGTGTTGCGGCCAGGAAAATGCCCAAATCAAGACAACATCAAGGCAATGCTTTCTTCTAGAAGACTGGTTGCTGGCAATCCTTGCCTCCTCTGGCACTTGGCAAGGCACATGGCAACATCTGCTGGTCTCTCCCTTCTCTTGCAGGTTTTGTTGATGTCAGCTTCTTGCTTCCATGGCTTTCTCTCTCAGGTCTGAATTCATTCTTTATAAAGGAGTCCAGTAATAGGGTCAAGACCCATCCTGAATGATGTGGGCCAAACCTAAACAGAACTAGCCTCATAAAGGACCTACCTATCATGGATGCACACCCCAGGAATGAATTAACTTTAAGAACGTGTTTTTTCTGGGTTACAAACAGCTTCAAACCACAATGTTAGAGTGTCTGTGGCAGTGATAGAGAAAAAAAATTACTAAAGCAGGAGAGGAGAAAAACACAGGAGCAAAGACTTGGAATAAGCAAGAGTGGATGAGATTCAGTGAGGAAGTGAAAGGATTGTCTTAGAAGGAGCACAGAAGGTCTATTAGAAAATAAAGAAGGGGTATTAGATTTGCTGGTGGGAAGATTATGTCCTATTGTGTCTCCTTCGATTATTGGTTACATTTTGTTTTCATTTCTTTCTTTTAGAGCATTCTAAATCTCTCAGGTAAAAGAAATGAGGCAAACAGAACTTTTTGTTTTTTTGGCAAATGTACTTGGCTTGGATTGAGATTTGAGTTATAAAGAATTTTAAATTGGGCATTACATCTCCCTGCAAGCAAAATCCAGAGTCCTGAAAGACAGGTACAAAGTTCTGTAAACTCTAATAATTTAACAGCAGAAGCTACTGCTTCTTGAGTGTTTACTATGAGCAAGAAACGGTGGCCAATGCTTTCAACTCAAATTCCTCCTCACAGCAGTTCTAATGAGGCAGCGTTTTGTGTGTTTTTATAGATAAGAAAACTGATGTTCAGAGAAATGAACTTACTAAATGACAAACGCCAGTTTTCAAATTTACATACAACAATGAAATCTAGGTTTTTGACCTTGTGTTAATAACACTCATTGTTTTCATGAGAAAACCCAAGTCATTCTCAGAGCACTCTCTGCTCAGCTTGAAACCATTCCAAAAAAATTCATTCATTTCACAAATGTTTACGTTTCTTTGATATGGAAGACAGGGTGATACTCTAAGTAGATGAATGTGACATGGTCCTTGCCCTTAAGTTGCCTATTTCAGGAGGGCAGAAGCAACATTCTACTTTAATATTCACTGGAAAGACTAAGATACGTGCTAGCGAGAGGAAATGTCTTAAGGATGGATATGACCTAGTCATGCCAAAATATGTGAGAAGATGGAATGTAGAGTTCAGAGGGTAAATGAACATGAGGAGAGGAAACAAAACAATAAAATCAATTCTTCACTTTAGGTTTGGTTTGTAACATTTCAGCTTAATCATTTTGGAGTAATATATACAAAAGCTTTAAGTTTGCCTCAATTACATTTTCTTCCTCACTAATCAAAGTTATGATCCAGCTTAAGTTTTTATTTTACTTAAGCTTTTATATTCAAGGAAGTATTTGACTGCAAAGGGATAAAAGACTTTTCTGGGCTGGATGAAATGTTCTCTGTCTTGATTTTAGGGGTGATAACATGACTGTACAAGTTTGTCAGAATTCATAGAACTTTATACCTAAAAAGTGTGAATTTTACAGCATGTAAATTATGCCTCCCTAAACCTGACTGAAAAAAGAGCCTGTTATCTTAACTACCCATTAAAAATAAAATAAAATTCAATTTAGGTACAAGGGGAGCAGACGTGGTTCAAGCAGTTGGTGCCTGCCTCCCACATGGGAAGACCCAGGTTCAGTTCCTGGTGCCTCCTAGGAAGAAGAGATGACACAACGAGCAGACACAGTGAGAACACAAGCAGACACAGAAAGCAGATACAGCAAGCAGACACAGCGAGAACCTAACAAGCAGAAACAGCGAACAATGTTTCCTTCAGTCCAGAAAATTCTCTTTCACCCCTTGGCAGTCAATTACTTCCTTGAATATAAAAGTTTAAGTAAAATAAAAAATTTTTAAAACATGCCTTGTACATTGGCCTTCTTTTAAACTGGATCTTAACTTTGATTAGTGAGAAGGAAAATGTAATAGGGGCTTGTTTTAAGCTGGATCTTAATTTTGATTAGTGAGAAGGAAAATGTTATAGGGGCTTGTGACTGTGAGCTTTTACCCCCCAAAATACCTTTTATGAAAGTCAACAGATTTCTGGTACTTTGCATGAGCACCTCTTTGGCTGATTAATACAGGACCAAAGTCACGTGCCTGCCTGGGAACCTGGCTTGTGAAAATAGTACCAAATGTATACATGAAACTCCTCAACTTAGATTTTTATGCACCCCTTCTTTACTACTCTCCGCTTTTGTTCCTCCAGCTATATCAAAGCCAACCAAGACAATTTAAATTAGAAGAGGTAATAGAAAATTTCAAGGCCTGAAATCCTGGAGCAAATCATACTGTACAATCAGGAAGAACTCTCTCAGCCTTGATTTAAGCAATGATTGTGGCAGATATCGCTTGCCAATGAAAATATACAGACCTGATTTTTTTTCTAATATGGAAGTGTATTTTTATTGTGGCTTTAATAAAAATACCCTTCAAGTGTTGTGCTTGGTAAATTAACTTTTAGAAGAATGAAAAATACCTTAAATGAGCCATCTGTAACAATTGCCCTCCCCCACTGAAGCCCACCTTCCAAAATCCATCTAAAAATTTCATTTATAAAATTAGACAGGCTCACCCATGCCTTTCAAACATCAGTAAAATCTGATTTTTTCCCATGTGAATTTTCAAATAGTCTCTAATGTCTTTATCTTTAATATACAGCAATGAAAAACAACATAAATAATATGAAGGGAGGGAAAAAAACCATTCAAAGCACCACTTTGTTGGGAATGACCATGTTCTGGGTACTAACTGGGAAATGCAGTGAGGCTGTATGTGAAAAAATGCTGAAGTGCTATTATGGCATCCCAGGCATCAATGCAAGTCATCCTAGGATGTAACAGAACAGTGCCAACTAAGAAGCTTCACTCTTTTCAAAATGGTCATAAGTAAATACATTTAATAAATAATATTTAGTAAAAGTAAAGAGATCATGGAAGTCATTTTGAATAAGCAATCTCTGGGATGTAGGGTCACACCTCTGAACTCAAGCTAGTGAAGTCCCTGCAATGACAGTTGCTTCTGTGAGGGGAGGGGTTGAGGCCTTCGAGTTCTAAACAGACAGTGACAGTGATGGCAGCAGGGGCGAGTCAAGAGTTAAGCTCTAAGAAAGGTTGGTCCTAAGGTGGCAGGTGGGAGAAGGGACTCCCAGGGCTCACTGGACTGGACACCATGAGGGCTTGTTGTCCTTGAGAGGCTGGTGAGGAGGAGCAAACAAGGAGGCAGGTGAGACTTGCTAGTGTGGAGGGAATTAGTTAAAGGGGATACGTGAATAGAAAATAGGAACTCTTGGAGTCTAATTAGAGAGCTGGGGCATTTCTAAGGGAGGGAATGGCTATGTTGTATATGCTGTTGGGGAAGGGAAACCAGAGTTGGCTACATTCCAATAGCTGCACTAATTAGCTGTGCTCCACAAGTATGGGTGGGTGTGTAGTGTCCTTTGAGAAGACCTTTCAGATGAGGGGAATGAAAATTCCTTTGTACTTCCTAAGGTGGGAGGGAGACATTGTGACATAATTTTAAGAGCATGAGCTTTGGAAATCAGACCTGGGCTCAGATGATGTCTCTGTTTCTTAACTGTGTGACCTTAAGCGAGGCCCTTAACCTGCACCTGTAAAATGAAAACGGTCCTTAGAGCCTAGGACTGCAGCAGGGAATAATGGAAATAAGTATATGAAACGCTGAGCATGGGGCCTGGTACATAGGCTCAATACATGCAAGTTGTCATCACTACTCTTATTTTCACAGAAATCTGTGAAACAGGACCTAGAGATAAACTATTTGTGAGACCACCTGAGTAGGAATTGTCGAAGCTCACACTAGCTGACAGCTTACTGTTCCTTGTTTCTTTTCTTCCGGTCTTTCATCTCTCCTATATTCGAGAATGCAGCTTTCCCAGTGTTTCATCACCCTCATGCAACTCTGTGTGTGGGAAAATTCAGCTGAAATGCTTTCTAAAACCCTACTTCAAATTTTGTTTATCTTTCAGATGCACATTAGTATTTTTTGCCTTAATTAAACATAGTGATTGTAAAATCATCTCTGCAACTTGGAAGAGATCTGTTCTGGGGTGCAGACTCCCCAGGCATACCCCACGCTAGCCCAGACCCTCCTCTCTGGGGGATCTGAGGCAGACGGGGCTTGTGGAGTGAGCAGTGCTGACCCACTGGGGAGCCACCGCGGTGACCCAGCGCTGCTGCCCCCGTACCTGCCAGCTGACCAGGGCAGCTCCAGCGACCCGCCTGGCCAGTGCTGCCATCCTCGCTGCCCTGGGCAGCAGCTCCTGTTACCGTATTTCATGGCACAGAGCGGCTGTGCCGTGGGCCTGTTCAACACAGGGAAGCTGCAGCGCCACCTGTGCAAGGGAGAATATGACCGACATCTTCAAGTACGCCCCGATCTTTGAGAGTGACTGTTGGAGATTTTGGGCCTGAAGGGTATTGGGAATGAAACAAAGAGAAAGAGAGAATGAAACAAAGAGAAAGAAAGAGAGGGAGTGGGGATCAGGGGTCTATGAGTAGAGACTCCTCAGACAACTTTATTGTTTACAAGCGGCTCTCTCTGTACCCCAGTCTACGTGAGAACAAGCAGCAACATGCACTTAACTATTAGCATTACTCAGGATCGAAGGAACTAAAAAAATCTTATCTCAAGGTGTTGGAGTATTAGCCAGCATAAAGCATGCTGGGATACTTGACATGACTGTTTTAATCAGAAACGTTTGCAGTTGGCATGGAAATACAGGGCTCGGAAAGAAGTCTGAAAGGAGACGGTGACTTCTTGTTCCACACTGTAGGTACACGTTAAGATCAATGTGCGTAGTGTTTGCCAAGTTTATTTAAAATTTATTTTTAATTTTTTTATTTATTTTTCTCCCCCCCCCCTTGTTGTCTGCTTTCTGTGTCCATTTGCTGTGTGTTCTTCTGTGTCTGCTTGTATTCTTGTCAGCAGCACCTGGAATCTGTTTCTCTTTTTGTTGCGTTGTCTTGCTGTGTCAGCTCTCCGTGTGTGCGGTGCCAATAGGACGTGGGCAGGCTGCACATTTTTCACACTGAGCGGTGCACTCCTTGTGCGTGGGGCTCCCCTATGGAGGGGGCACCCCTGTATAGCAGGGCACTCTGCGTGCATCAGAACTGTACGTGGGCCAGCTCATCACATGGGTCAGGAGGCCCTGGGTTTGAATCTTGGATCTCCCATGTGGTAGGTGGATGCTCTGTCCATTGAGCCAAATCTGCTTCCCCAAGTTTTTTTTTTTCTTACCATGTTTTATTTTTTAAAGATTTATTTATTTATTTATTTATTTCTCTCCCCTTCCCCCCCCCACCCCACCCCTGTTGTCTGTTCTCTGTGTCTATTTGCTGTGTCTTCTTCTTTGTCTGCTTCTGTTGTTGTCAGCAGCACGGGAATCTGTGTTTCTTTTTCTTGCATCATCTTGTTGTGTCAGCTCTCCGTGTGTGCGGCACCATTCCTGGGCAGGCTGCACTTTCTTTCACTCTGGGCAGCTCTCCTTATGGGGCGCACTCCTTGCACATCCCGTGTAGGGATGCCCCTGTGTGGCAGGGCACTCCTTGTGTGCATCAGCACTATGCATGGGCCACCTGCACACGGGTCAAGGAGGCCCGGGGTTTGAACCGTGGACCTCCCATGTGGTAGATGGACGCCCTAACCACTGGGCCAAGTCTGCCACCATGCCCCCAAGTTTTTAATTATAGCATTGGTAGGGCCTTTTTGCTGAACAGAGCATTGTTTGGAATTGTACAAATACTACGACTTTGTACAATAAACTTGTCATTGGCATTTAATCTGATCCCCTGAACCCTGGTCTGCATGATTTTTTCTTTTCTTCTTGAGCCGCTGTTGACAAGTGGTACCCAACATGGGAATCAAAGAAAACGAGATTGGTAAGTATATTACCGAGTGAAGACAAACTTCTCTCGGGATTTAAGGAACATTCAGGGGAACATGGGAAATTCACATAGTAAATGGGAAGAATATCAAGCAACTTTGAAGGCTTTATTGAAATACTCAGGATATCCAAAGAGTCGACTCTTAAGAAATTATTTATATTAGTAGAAAAGGTTTGTTCATGGTTTCAGCCTGAAGAAAAAAAATTAAGTTATCCTCAATGGCTGAAGGTCTCACAACAATTAAAATTACATTACAGAGAAGGTAATCCTATTTCTATTAAGATATGGACATTATCTAGCGCTTTGTCTATTGTTCTTAAGCCATTGCATAATTCTGATTCCTCATCAGACAGTTCAGATTCTAGTTCTAGCTCCACTTCTGACTCTGACTCATCTACTGATGAATCTCAGGCGTCAACACCTTTACCTTCAAAACAAAAGAAGTATGGTACATTTCCTGTGCAGTCATCAGCACCTGAAATAAAAAATTCTAGAGAAACTCCTGCTTCATTTCCACCTGGTTATTCTGTAATTTGGCCTCTAGGATGTTATAATCCTCATGATTTTCATCATTCATTAGATCCAGTTTGTGACAGTACAGAAGGTGCTAGGCAGGGTAAGGAGACTTTGTTACAACAGTCTTCTCCTCTGGTAGACCTAGAGAATGAAGGAAAGGTGAGGAGAACAACTGCGAGTCTCCCCCTATAGCTATCCAGCAGCAGCTGTCACAGTTGTCTTTATGGATGAAAAAGTGTTGCAGAAAGCCGCCTCTGTGGATAAACAGTGCCTTCCCCCTAACGTGGGTTCTCCTTCCCTAGTGTTTCCTGCAGCTGTATCCCTTCCTGTCCTATCTCCTTTGCAAGCCAGTCTCCTGTCTACCCAGGTGGAGGGTGAGGCTATTTCTGAATTTACTCTTTTTCCAATCAAAGAGCACCCTCATCCCAATAATCCTGGCCAATATGTACATCTGCTTGAACCCATTCCTTTTAAGTTATTAAAAGAATTGAAATTTGCTTGTAGCACATATGGGGCCACTGCCCCATTCACTTTCTCCTTAATAGAATCGGTAAGTCAAAATCCTCTTTGTCCCAAAGATTGGATGGTCTTAGCTAAACCTTGCTTTATGGGAGGCTACTATTTGTTATGGAAAAGTAATTTGTTTAAAGAATGCAGGGAAGCGGACTTGGCCCAATGGATAGAACATCTGCCTACCACACAGGAGGTCCATGGTTCAAACCCCGGGCCACCTTGACCCATGTGCAGCTGGCCCATGTGCAGTGCTGATGTGTGCATGGAGTGCTGTGCCACGCAGGGATGTCCCCCACATAGGGGAGCCCCACGCACAAGGAGTGTGCCCCATAAGGAGAGCTGCGCAGTGCGAATGAAAGTGCAGCCTGCCCAAAATGGCACCACACACATGGAAAGCTGACACAACAAGATGATGCAACAAAAAGAAACATGGATTCCCGGTGCCGCTGATAAGGATAGAAGAGGTCACAGAAGAATACACAGCGAATGGACACAGAAAGCAGACAACTGAGGGGGCGGGGGAGGGATAAGGGGAGAGAAATAATTTTTTTTTAATCTTTAAAAAAAAAAGAATGCAGTGCTCTGGCTAAATGTAATCAGGCTCACAATATCGCTATTACCTTGGGCGTGCTTATGGGCACTGGAGCCTATGAGCCTTTGAAGAAAGTACAACATCCTGCACAAGCAAAAGTGCTAAATAAGGCCCTGGTTAGTGAAAACAGGCTTGTAAGAAAATTCTCTGTTAAAATGTTAACTAAGATAAGGAAATTATTCTGGCAGCAACTCTGCAAACCCACTGATGTCTACATGATAATGTAGCTCTGGGCTAGTGGATTAATAGAATTAAGCCACAGGAAAAGGAGCAAAACATTGCAACATTGGTGTTCTGCTTTGTTTCCATGCTAATTCTGATTGGGCCTATTTTACCAAAATAATAAAATTAGTACGAAAATTTTTTATCAAGGTGTTGAAAGGAATTTTTGGTTTTAAATCAATAGTTTACTCCTGAATTTCAAGTCTTAGTGTAGTCTTAAAAAGTAGTAATCTAAAAAATTTGTGTTAAGGTCTGTGTAAACTGCTAAATAAAAGGCTTAACTACATTTATGCTGCTCAAGTTATCTTAACTGGTTGCTGATAACTAATAAGAGTGTTTCCAAGCACAAGCTTGCATGTTACAGGCAACATGGATTCCAGAAAAAATCTTTTTTTTTTAATTCATTTTTTTAAAAAAATTACATTAAAAAAATATGAGGTCCCCATTCACTCCCGCCGCCCCCACCCCACCATTCCCTCACAGCAACACTCTCCCCCATCATCATGACACATCTATTGCATTTGGTGAGTACATCTCTGGGCATCGCTGCACCTCATGGTCAATGGTCCACATCACAGCCCATACTATCCCACATTCCATCCAGTGGGCCATGGGAGGATCTAGAATGTCTGGTACTTGTCCCTGCAGCACCACCCAGGACACCTCCAAGTCCCAAGAATGCCTCCACATCTCATCTCTTCCTCCCATTCCCTGCACCCAGCAGCCACCATGGCCACTTTTTCCACACCAATGCCACATTTTCTCAATTATTAAGCACAATAGTTCATGAATAGAATATCATTAAGTCCACTCTAATCCTTACTGTATTCCTTTGAAGAAATCTTAAAAACAGTAAAATATAAGATGTGAAATGATGGAGAACTTCCAGGATTTGTAAAGTTCGGGGCAGCAATTGCCACAGGTCTCAGTGAAGTATTTTAACCTCTGGCCATATCTCCACATTGTATTTATTAGAAATTACAAAGCAGTAGTTATCTATGTTAATTTTCAAGGCTGCTTGTTATTAAAGCTGTAGCACCAGCAATGCTAGGGATCAGGCCGTACCAAAGTTCAAATGTCTCCACATGCAAACAATTTTCATGCTGACCAGACAGCGTTCCATCTAGTCAAGGCTGTATAGGACAGTATTTGATAAAAAATGACCTCAGTTTTCCCCATTTTGTACAGTTTGAGGCATAGGCAGTGACAAATTATTGTTATTCTTGCTGTAGAAGACGAGAGAGGTTCAATTATTTGTGTATAGAAAGGAAAGGACTCAGGAATGATTTTGAGAAGGAAAAAATGATCTACTGAGGGCCAGTTGGACTAGGGAGCTTTCTGTTTCAAACCCAAGACCCGAACAAGAATTTTGAGTTCCTTTTATACAGAGAGGAAGGGCCAAACCATTCTCTTGTTTCAGTGCTCAATAGGCTTGAATTAGCATATGTCCTCCATATCCTCAGTAAGCTTTTAACATGGACTTCATACATTCTAGATAAGCTTTAGCACATTTGGTTTGCATTTCCCTGAATATTTAAAGTATATAGTTTGCATTGATAAACGGTTTCCCAGGACTGGAGTCATTGCCATGGTCACCAAGGGCAGGACTGCAGCCTCTTACTGTCCCACACCCACAAGCCAGGACACAGACTGCTTAGGTGATCTACAAAGAGACAGCAGCCTCCCACCCAGAGCCCCCATCATTAGTATTTGCAATACGCCCCTGGGTAGGGATGGCAGTCTTCAGAGTACCAGACACTATAGGGTTAAAGCTTTCACTTTTAGCAGGGCCTCCCAGCTGCACACAATTGCTTTTTTATATTTTGCTTTTGGCATCCTTCCAGAATTGTGATTACAATCCAAGGGCTACTTCTTTAGAATTTTGCCTTTGCCACAAACTCCACCCAAAGCCAATATTGGTGCTTGCCACATCCAATTCACAGACTAAGTTAATGTCCACAATTTCCCTTCCTTTTATTATCATTTAAGGCAGCTTGCTGGAGGTTTTCCTACTTCCATGAAGGACCTTTCCCAATTAACACATGCAATGGTTTTAATATTTGAGCTAAATGAAGGATGAAAGATTTTTAGTATTTTAACAATATTACAAACTCTATTAACAGGAGAAAGCATTGTACTTTATTAATTATAACAGAGGGTATAGTTTGTTTTACCCAATCAAACAACATTTAAGAATTTGATAGAGCAGTAGGGATCTTTACAATCTGTTTTAATTGTTTGCCTATTTTAGGCTTTTAAGATAAGATACTATTATTTCTGATGTTTCTTTTAATTCTGAAAAATGGATTACTGGTTAACGTAATGTCATCAGTAGGGTTTTAGCCATAGATTTCTTCTACACAGCCAGATTCAAGGCCAGGGCACATGGCTGGGTTATGCACGCAGCCTTGGGGAAGCACGCAAAAGTCTATTGTTGACTTTTCTATAGGTAGGAGAATGCAGGCTGGCTTAACTTGCCTAAGGAAATGCTGAAGAAAGTATTAGCATATTTTAAAACAAAGTGAGAGGGACATAGTTGGATATTAATTTTTTGCAACAAACTAGCAATATTTGGGACTGCTGCATACTATAATGGTGTTGCTTTAATTGATGATAAGAGGTTGTTTCTGTGACACACACCTCTTTATAATGATTAAAACCATAATTAATGATATTGTACTTTTGTTTAATATTATGTTGAAATATTGGTAAATTTATACACTGTTAAGCATTCATATGAACCTTTTACTCATACAACTTTAATTAAGGGTTAGAAAAGACCTATTAATTTTATAACACTTTTAAACACCTCCCATTCAACCTATAACATATTAAATGAACTCAACTATTATTTTAACTTTTCTTTCAAGGCAAAAGAACAAATCTTTTGTAATTAGTTTGAAATAAAAGGCTACTCTTCAGGATTTGATTTTGAGAAAGCAGGTTTGAATGTTATGTTCCTTTAAAAGAGATAAGACCTTTTCTTCTTGGAACACCAAGGAAATGATGAGGTTAAAGCACAAGAAACTATTTTGATAAAACACACTTTCTTTGTATACTGATTATTCAGGATAAAAACTTTTCATAAACTTTTACTAAAATAGACCAATGATTTGAGAGACTTTGAGAAAGAACAAAATTTTAACTTTGCATCAATATACTATTTGATACTAAAGCTTTTAAAACTTTATCGACAGACCCATCAAATCTTACTCAACTTTAACCATAAAAATTTCTTTTCCACAAACCTTCTACACTTTCAGTATTCATTCAGGTTTTGTCCCACATTTTACTCTTTCTTAATAATCATTTTGTCTTAGGACAAAATTATTTTCTGTTTCCTTAATAATAAAAACACATTCTATACATCCCACATGCATAAGTTACCAGGCAAACTTCTTACAACATGTAATTACCATCAACACTAAACGAGCTTTTTAAAATAATGAACTTTTCTTACTTTAAATACTTAGTAGCACGCAATACCAGAAACAGTCTTTCAGAAGCAAGTTGACAGGGGAGGCTGGCCACCAACAAGTTTTCCTGTTATAAAATTACCTTTTATTATTATTATCAATTCAGGTTTTGTTTAATAATGACATTTTGGGATTAGTCATTTAAATACCTTAATTTAAATGATGCTTTGTTAAACTTCCTATAATTATTTGTAACTAGATAGACTATAATTATATGAAGACAAATTTTACCTTCACAGAACACATTTCCTTACTTAAAGTTACCACAATACCTTCTACAACTTGCCACATGCATTTAAATCCCATGAGTTTATGAAAATTAGCCATCCTATTTTAGGACAAAACATACCTTTTTGAAAAAACTTACTAAATTTCAGTCAGCATTCCCACAAACTTTTAACCTTTTTAAATATTCCTTTAAGTTTTACATCCTTCATTTTATCCTGTGAAGAAAAATAAACTATTCATTTCAATCTAGGCAAGAACTATTTTTTATGAAAAGACTAATAGTAATTTTGTTAATCAAGACCTATAGTTTTTTTATCATTGTAGAGATCTTAACATTTAAACTTTTGCATTAATGTAAGCACTTATTTAATTTTTGGCCATTTGAATAGAGCTCTTTTAAAAAATTTTTATTTATTAATTTGTATCACCTTCCGGAAGTATCAAAATATACACTGATATTGAACAAACACACAAACACAAAACAATTACAGCACATCAATAGAAACATACAGTTTACAATTCACTCATAATTCTTACTTTCTTACTTTTTTGGTATAGCTGTTTAAGTTCTCCATTATTTCACATCTTAGATTTTGCTGTTTTTAAGATGTCTTCTGGAATCCATGTTGCCTGTAACATGCAAGTTTGTACTTGATAACACTTTTATTATCAGCAATCAGTTAAGATAACTTGAGCCACAGAAATGTAGTTAAGCTTTTTTTAAAAAAGATTTATTTATTTCTCTCCCCTTCCACCCCCCACCCCAGTTGTCTGTTCTCTGTGTCTATTTGCTGCGTCTTCTTTGTCCACTTCTGTTGTTGTCAGTGGCATGGGAATCTGTGTTTCTTTTTGTTGCATCATCTTGTTGTGTTATTTCTCAGTGTGGTGGCACCATTCCTGGGCAGGCTGCACTTTCTTTCATGCTGGGTGGCTCTCCTTAGGGGGTGCACTCCTTGTGCATGGGGCTCCCCTACATGGGGGACACCCCTACGTGGCAGGGCACTCCTTGCGCACATCAGCACTGTGCATGGGCCAGCTGCACATGGGTCAAGGATGCCCAGGGTTTGAACCGCAGACCTCCCATGTGGTAGACAGATGCCCTAACCACTGGGCCAAGTCTGCCGCCCCCAGTTAAGCTTTTATTTAGCAGTTTTATACAGTCAGTTAATACAGTTTTTGGATTATTACTCTTTAAGACTACACTGAAACTTGAAGATTAAGAGTAAGCTATTGATTTAAAACCAAAAATACCTTTTAACACCTTGATAAAAATGTTGGACTAATTTTATTATTTTGGCTAAATAGGCCCAAGCAGAATGAGCCTGGAAATGAAACAGAACACCAGTGTTACCATGTTTTTCTCCTTTTCCAGGGGTTTAATTCTATTAACCCCCACTAGCCCACAGCTACATTATTATGTAGACAGCAGGGGGTTACAGAGTTGCTGCCAAAATAATTTCCTTATCTTAGTTAGCACTTTAACAGAGTTTTCTTACAAGCCTGATTTCACTAACAAGGGCCTTGTTTAGCACTTCTGCCTGTTTTAAATATCTCAATAGTTTAAAAGGTATTGGTTCATGATGAAACTCGACACCCCCTTGCGGATTATTTATATCTGGTGGTATCCCATGTGATGTTACCAGGAAAGCAGATAATGTATTGCATAGCTTTGGGGTCCCCCTGTCTAGATACCTGCAATAAACATCGCCTCAAGGGTGTTTGTGGAATTGGACTACAAACAACAATCTTATTAACATAAGGCAAAGCATTGGCAACATCTGAAAACATTTCTAACTTAGGCTGAGTAACAGCCTAAGGTAATTCAGCAGGTGCAGAGGGTTGTACTGGATACATAGGAGATCTTTCATTAGGACACTTCATTGAGCTTTTGTTGATGAAAGGGTTAGTATCAGGATGAAGGAAAAAACCAGATGGTTGCCCATTTGCCTCAAGTTCCTGTTCTTGTTCCAATTTACTTTATTTCAAATTTACTTATGGGTTTAGAAAAGACAGTAATTTCATCTTTCTCTCCTTCTTCAGATTGTAAAGGATCTAAAGCTGCTATCTGCTGGCATAAGGCCCATACTGATAATGGAATGGATTCCCTTTTTTGATATGCTCTTCCTAAAGCTTTCATTACATGTCTCCACTGTTTCAAATTTAAAACATTACGCCCCTGAGGCTGAAACCAACAACAATGCTTTTGTATTAAAGCAAACAATTCTAGTAACTCTAGTGGGTTTTACAGGAACCCCAGTAGCTTTCAGCAAAGCTTTTAACACTTGTGAATATTCTTCCACACGGCCCATTTGATTACCCATTACCCTGATGATCAGCGGAAATGTTATTAACCAAAAAGACTCGAGTCAAACTTCTTTGGACGTCACTCATGACCCGCACAGGAGTCCTTTCCGCAGTTCCTGATACTGTTTTGGAAGACACTTCTTTGGGCCCACGTTGGGTGCCAGATGTTGGAGATTCGGGCCCGAAGGGTATCAGGAAAGAAACAAAGAGAAAGAGAGAATGAAACAATGAGAAAGAAAGAGAGCTGGGTTCAGGGCGTCAGGGAGTAGAGACTCCTCAGACAACTGTATTGTTTACAAGCGGCCCTCTCTGTACCCCAGTCTATGTGAGAACAAGCAGCAACATGCGGTTAACTATTAGCATTACTCATGATGCAAGGAACTCAAAAAATCGTATCTCAAGGTACAAAGTCTAAGTGTTCTAACTACAAAGTGTATGTGCTCATCTTTTCTTTCAGCCTGTAACAGCTTCGTCCTGCTTGTTTGAAACTCTTAATTGCCACATTCCTTAGGCTGCAAGCATAGTCATCGAAACAGCACGTCTCTCCTTGCGAGACCACTTTGCCTTAGTTTCCAACAGTGACTTTATGCAGATCTCCAAAGGGGGGGGGCGTGATTGACGTGCACAACCACCCACGGATGGCCACCGTGGGCATCGCCAGCACCAGCCCCTCCTCCTGCTCGCCCGCCCGGCCACCAGCTGCGAGGACCGCGTCGGACAGGGCCAGGCCACCCAGGGAAGAGGCCGCAAGGCTGCCGAGACCTTGGAGCTCACAGGCTCCTGCCCTTGACGTTGTAAGGATCTCCGTTCACGACCGGCAGAAACAGCAGCTGCGTCTGAAGTTTGCCCCGGGCCGATCTTGCTTCCTGCAGCTGTGTCCTACCCTCCATGCCAGGGAGACCTCTTTCCCACTGGGAAAAGCTCATTCATCTCCGGTGCCCGCCGGGGGACAGTCGCAGCAGCACCCACGCTGTTCCGCTGGGGACATGACACGCGCGCCCGGGTTGGAGGAAGAGGCGGGGCCAGCCCAGCGCTGCCACTGCAGGGCCAGGGGGGCCAGGACCAGGTGAGCCTCAGGAGCCTCCTCACAGCCTCGGGGTGTCGGGGGCCTCCTCTCCGCTTATGCCGGGGGGAGGGGATCAAATATGCCCCCCAAACCCACGACCAAGCCCGACACCGCCAAACCCACACGTCCTGCCACAGGGGCTGCAGCTGGGGCCGGGGCGGGGGCGGCGGCAAGGGCGCCGGGGCGGGCGCCGTGCGCGTGGCAGACACCGAGCACAGCACGGCCGTGGCGGGAGCGACCGCCAAGGGCCCAGGGGACAGCAACAGCAGCCTGGCGGTCGCGGGTGTCGCCGACGTGCCCTGGAAGAACATCAAGGTGGCCGTGGCAGGCGCTGCCAGCCAGGCCCCGGAGCGCACTGCCAGCGCCGCGGGCTCCACCGCTCTCTGCAGAGCGCAGCTGAGCGTGGCGCTCGGGCGCAGCAGCGGCCACCAGCCTGGGGCAGGGACCGCTCAGGACTCGGCGGCGGGGCCGCCCGAGGACCGCAAGACCCAGCAGGAGGCCCGGAAGGAGAGGAGGGAGAGGCGGGAGCGGCGGGACAAGGACCGCGCTCCCAGCCGGACGGGCTCGCGCCGCCACAGCGCAGGGGACAGTCGGAGCAAGTCAGGGTCCCGCAAGGGCGCGGAAGGTCCTCGGGCTGCTCCTTAAGCAGCCGCAGATCCCCAAGAGAGGAGCGAAAGGAAAGAGGCCGCGGGAGCCCAGGGCGCAGCAGGCGCAGCTCCGCGCACGAGGGCGTCACCGCACGCGGTCACCAAGGGCCCCTGACGGCTCCAGGTCGGGGAGGAGCCCGTCCAGGGTCAGGGCCAGCTGCACCTGCGAGCGGCTCGGCAGGAGCAGCTCTTCCCTGAGGAGAGGCAAAGCACCGCTAGGACCAAGTCCTCCGCCCAGCTCTGTCCAGAAACGTGGACCTCCTGCCCAAGAGGGTGGAGGGGAGCAGCGTGGAGGCCATCCTGGAGGCGGCGAGTGTGACCAGCACGTCTTAGTGGAGCCGTGACGACGGTGGGGTCGGTGACTTTGAAGCCCGTCAACTAGGAGCCAGAAGCTGTAAAGACTGGGGCTCCGGGGAGCAACCCCGAGAGCCTGTCCAGCTTTCCTTAGTGCCATTTAATAAAGAGGCACCCAATCTCAGAAGGGCACGCCGCGTGCTGTGTGAGTGATGGCCCGTGCCCGCGGCCCAGCAGCGACCTCACAGTGACCACTTCTATGACATCCCTATCATATGCAAATTCATAGAGACGGAAAGTAGATTACGGGTAACCAGGAACTGGGGGGTTGGGGAAACCGGGAATCATTGCTCCATGGGCACAGAGTTTCTGTTTCGGGTGATGAATAAGTTTTGACAAAGGACAGTGGTAATGGTAGTACAACATTGCAAATTCAATTAATGCCACCGAACGTGTACTTAAAATAGTAAAATTGGCTCGTTTTATGATATATTTATATTACTGCAACTTTTAAAATAAATTTTAAAATTTAGTTGCAAATAGGCAGAGTCCTATTCCTTTTGCCACCACTTCCTCCAATAATTTAAAAAGATGTATGTGTGTGTGTGTGTTTGGAGAGGCAGAATTATTCATATCCTGAATTGAACTTAAAATTTATGTGACACTGAGCACGTTCTTTAACTTCCTTGAGCCTCACATTTCTCACCTATAAAATGGGAATAATAACAGTACCCACCTTTTGGGGTTGTGGGAAAAATTAAATACATATAAAACATATAGAACATGCTCGATAAACATTACCATTATTATTTCTTCTCCTCTGTGGAAAAACCTAACAGTTAGTGTGTGCACCAGCCATTTGGCATTCAACACAGGCAGCCTTGTCTCTTGGCTGACTTCTCACAAAGGATGACCGACAGCCCAAGGTCTGTGTCTTACATGTTTCTGTGCTCAGAAGCGCCAGCACAGGCCATCACCTGGAGCAGAGCACCTGGACTGGGCCAGAGGGGCCACTGCGAACCACAGCCTCTGACCACAGTCCTGCCTCCAGCTTCTCTTCTCTCAGGTGGTGGGTTCCCCCAGAGAACTGCCAGTGTAATTGCTGAGGGACCCCTCCCTTCTCTCCACAGCTTTGAGGGGTCTTTTATTCTCCTCTAGGCTGGGGGGCCCTTATCCCCCTGCCCCATGCAGGGGCAGAGTTCTCTTTTGCACTAGAATTCTCTCCCCCAACGTTAGGTGAGGTTTACCTGTATGATTCCAGCATGCAGATGGTTCGCGTCCCTGCTGTAGCATTCTATGGTTTGAATATACACACCTTAAGTATCCGTTATTTGGTTGATGGACATCAGTGGGTTCAATTTGGGGCTATTGTGAATAAAGCTGCTCAGAACCAGCCATTGCAGCGTTTTTCACAATAGCCCCAAAGTGGAGACAATCCAAGTGTGTCCATCAGTGGATGAATGGATAAACAAAATGTGGTACATCTTTAAAAAGGACTCATTTTCATATGCCATGAAAAAGGAATGAAGTTCTGATACATTGTCTTCTAGGGACACAAATGCACACGTTCCTGTTGGGAATGTAGCTAACAATGGCATGTGTCGTGTTTGCCATGCTCAGCGGTCAGTTTTGCACAGTGGTTACGCCAATTTACACAACCACTTGGCATCTCCGTCTTTTTTGTTGTGGCCAGTCTGGTGAGCCTGTGGTGGTAGCTTGCTGCAGTTTTATTTTGCTTTGCCTTGGCAGCCTTTTGCGTGCCATGTGAACACCCTCTTTGCAAGGAGTGTCTTCAATAGTTTCTCCCGTGGTTCTACAGGACCGTCCATGTTTTTCTTAGAGAGATATGTAGGAATCTTCCGACAGCTGAATGAATTTTTTTTTTTTTTAAGGTACCGAGGCCAGAGATTGAAGCCAGGACCTTGTATGTGGGAAGCCGGTGCTCAACCACTGAGTTACACTGGCTCCCCTGAGTTGGTTTTATCATTTGTTTGTTTGTCTGGTTTTGTTTTAGAAGGTACCAGAGATCGAACTCGGCACCTTGTTCATGGGAATCAGGCACTCAGCCACTTGAGCTACATCTGCTCCCCGAACCCTTCTCTGGATATGTGTGTGTAAATATCTTTTCCTGGTCAGCTTGCCTTTTTACTTTCTTATTCTGGCTTCTTGTGGATAGAAGGACTAAAGTTTAATATAGTATAATTTAGCATAAATTAATACGGTATAATTTATAATTTAAAATAAAATTTTAAAATTTTTATTTTAATAATAAATACACAATTCCCCCTTGAACATCTGCTCTGACTCTTCCCTCTCCAAGAGCCGGGTTTTCCCTCAACAGCCCCACTGTGTTGCACTACCCGCCCCTGGCTGAAAGCCTTGCTCACAGCACACGTCACTGCACGTGTGTTGACCAAAGGCCTGGCACGTTGGCTTCGGGGTTGTACCAAGATAGACCTCAATCAGGTCCTTAAAGAAACCATGGTCTAACTCATGAGATTAGCGTAAAAGACCCTGCAAAAGCTGTTCACGCATCACTAGGACAGCATTCAACCCTGCCACGGGCGCAAATGAGCGCGACGGAGGAGGGAAGGGCGTGGGCGGAAGGTGCTTCTGGCTCATCTAAGGCTTCCTGGCTGGAGCGGGGGTGGGAGGTGGAGCTGTCTTTGAAACGGGCGTGTTTGAAAAAGTGAAGGGGGGTGTGGTCTGAGGCCATAACCCACCCTTTCCGGGCTCAGGTCTTCATTTGAGTCATTCCGGAGTCCTGCTGCCGCCACCTGGAACTTTCTACGTGTGTCGTCTCTCAGGAAGCAAGCCAAGTTCCTGGAAAACACCATCCAGAGAGCGAGTCTGCCACCAGCTCTTTCTTAGAAACCCCACTTGTCTGCAGCTGGGAATGGAAGGGAGACGGAGAATTTAGCAATCCCCGGGGAGCAGATGTGGCTCGAGCAGCTGAGCACACTCCTCCAGGTTCAGTCCCCTGTGCCTCCTAAACAAACAAACAAGTAAACCAAACAAAAAACCAACTCAGGGGAGCCGGTGTGGCTCAGTGGTTGAGTACCAGCTTCCCACATACGTGGTCCCAGGTTCAAACCCCAGCCACAGAACCAAAAAAAAAGAATTTAGCACTAACTAAATATTTGGGTCTGGCTACTCTGATTTCCAGTCAGAACCCCCTTGATGGCATCTGCTCTGTGGGGGAGGACTTATGCAGATGACAGACGTGAATGGAGCCCAGGTAGAAGGAACAGGTAGGAGCTGCTAAAGGGCTCTGGGACAACCTAAACCCTCACTCGGCTGACGGGTGGCGCTGGCACAGTGGCTCAGCCTCTCTCAGGAGCCCCTCCAGCCTTCCTGTTTCTCTCTCCAGGAGCTTAGAGGGGAATCTAACCCAAAGGCCTCTGATTCCTTTACTGTGAACTCGTCAAGTTGGTGTTTGGCAAGAGTCCTCAGATGTCTCAGAAGAGAATTTGGTTTCATTTTGTTTGGTTTTTGTCATACCTTTCTTTTGAAGTAAGAAGTCTGTTTTTGCCCAGAATAAAGCAAAAAACTAGATTTGAGGGTGGATCTGAGCATGACCAGAAATTAAGTTTTTATCCTTTGTGTTTCCCTACTTTTAAATGAGCAATACAAAGCAGTAATGGTTAGCCTCTGATCCTGTGAGTTAGGCCCCTTTGACATCCCTGTTTTACAAAGAGGAAACCGGGAAGCGGACATGGCTCAAGCAACTGGGCTCCCGTCTACCATATAGGAGGCCCAGGGTTCGATACCCAGAGCCTCCTGGAGAAGGCAAGCTGGCCCGTGTGGGGAGCTGCCCACACGGAGAGCTGGTGCAACAAGATGATGCAACAAAAAGAGACACAGAGGAGAGACAATGAGAGATGCAGCAGGCCAGGGAGCTGAGGTGGCTCAGGAGAATGATTGTCTCTCTCCCACTCCAAAAGGTCCCAGGATCGGTTCCCGGAGCTGCCTATAAGAATACAAGCAGACAAAGAAGAACACACAGCAAATGGACACAAAGAGCAGACAACAGAGGAGGGGGGAGAAATAAATAAATAGAAGTCTTTAAAAAAAATAAAATAAAATGTAAAAAATAAAAGAGGAAACTAAACTGGGAGATGTTAAATTACTTTCCCAAGCCCACGTAGCTAGTAAGTGGCAGCCTTGTAGAAATGCACGGTGCCCAGGCCCACAATACTTGTAGGGGCTCACAAAAATGTTTTTACTTTTTCTAAAATCAGAAAAATGAACTTTGAGGCTGAAAGAAAATATCTTAACATATAATATCAATGCATTTGTCTTCACGCCGACACATCCATAAACTATGCACTTGGATGTTCTAAAGTTCACAGCGCGGCTGCGCTTACGGTGAGTGTGCTGGGTCAGGCCCGCAGCTTACCGTCTCCTATGAGCAAGGTGCACGGGAGAGCTGGGGAGCAGCATCAGCAGTTGTCGGGTGCCCGCTGCCCTGCTATGGGCCTGCAGCATGTGCAAAGTGACTCACCCATCACCCCCACCAAGGGGACCAGACCCACATCCAAGCAGACGACAGATGGCAGCTGCTAAGTGACACAGGGCACGGAGCCGCCAGACCACAGAGGCTTCACGGCGAGCCTGGGGTCTGAGGAGGTCCTTGGGGTTCAAGTTGGAGGAAGAGGACTAAGCCTGAAAGGAGGAGAGTGGGTGTGTCTCAAGCTGCTGGGCTCCTGCTTCCCATTCAGGAGGTCCTGGATTCAGGCCCCAGTGCCTCAAAAAAAGCAAAAAGCCAAAAAACAAACAACAAGCAAAACAAATGAAAAAACCAGTGGCTCAGTGGTTGAGTGCCAGCTTCCCACATGCACGGTCTCAGGTTCAATTTGTGGCCCTGGTACGTAAACAAAAAGTTAAAAAGAAAAGAGGAGGGAGATGGGGCAGGGGGCGCATTTTGGGGAATGCCGAGCTCGCTGGTCTCAGGATGATTGGGGTGACTGATGTAAAGACTGTTTTCTGATGACTGCCGTTCACCAAGGAACACAGTGTTGCTGGCCTGGAACTCACTAACTGGAGGGCAGAAAATGCTAAATAAAAACCAGCCTTTCTGTTTAAAATTGAGCATCAGCCATTCATTTATTCGATGGTGTGCTCCTCCAAACACAGGTGTTATGGCCTCTCTTTCTCCCAACTCCTCAAAAACAATACGAAAGGGATAAACAATGTATTAAGTTGTAAGGGCAGAGGCTGGGAGGTCACAACAGCAAAGAAGAGGTCAGCAGAACTGTGGAAGGTGGGCGTCCGAGCGAGGGGCTTGTGGCGGTGGTGGCCGCAGCAGAGAAGGGCAGCGCCCTCTGCAGACCCCGCGAGCCTCGCCATCCGGGGCACCAGCTACGAGTCGGAATCCAGGGGAGGGAGTGACCCAAGTACCTCCACACCTTTAGCCGAGTTCTCTTTCCACCTGGAGAACCTTCCTCTGAGGAGAGGTTGAAACTGGAGAGTCCTGGGAGTGGAGGATTCCAGGCAGGGCGAGGGCCGAGATGGAAGCAAGGGGGCCCAGGAGGGGCACCTCCTGAACTTCGGGGAGCTTGAGCTGTCTTCCCACCCTGCTCACAGCCAGCCCCCAGCCAGGCACCTGACCCCGGCCTCGCCTGGGGCAGGAAGAGAGAAAGGCCACCTGGAGAGGAAAGACAGGGCTGCTGGCCCCGGGGCCCCACCCATGAAGGCCCAGCTGGACATCTCATGCACTGCGCCAGCACCGCGCAGGGCCTTGTTGCCCACAGAGACAGCCTCGCCCTCTTTCAGCTCCTCGCTCTTAAATCAGACCCCGCCAGCAGGGATGGTCCTGTGGGGCAGGAAGAGAAGGGACGTCTACTCTCTTCTTAAAGTTCATTTTAATTTCCATCATTGTCATCTGTGTGCAGAGTTTTAAAAGTCAAACAGTACTAGCAAGCTCGTAATGAAAACATAGCCGTGTCCCAGCCCACGCAACCCCAGGTGGGAATCCCACTCCCTGGAGGCGTGTGCTTCCAATTCTTCCAGCTGCTCCTTCTCCATGTTAATAAAGAATGTGCTAATACTGCTCTTTCCTGATTTTTCCATTTTGGATATTGTCTATTGGCTTCTAGCTTTGGATATTTTGGATTAGGTCTCTTCTACTCTTCACATAATTCCTCTTTCAAAGGCTCAGAATGGTGCCATATTTTCAGCTGTCTTCATATTTGGGCATTAACTTTCTTTTAAAATATAAGTAGGGAGTGGATTTAGCTCTGTGGCTGAGCACCTGGTTCCCATGTATGAGGTCCTGGGTTTGATCCCCAGCACCTCCTAAAAGCAAATGAAAAAACCAACTCTCATTGGGGAGGGATGTACTCAGTGGTCGAGTGCCTGCTTCCCATGTACGAGGTCCTGGGTTCAATTCCCACTACCTCCCAATATGTATGCCTTTTTTTCTGTGAATATGCAGGTATATCTATATTTTTAATGCCACTAAGATGTGCATCATTTCAAGTATTTGAAGGAGTGTAATAAGAGAGAGACTCCGTTAGCTGATTTTGCTGGACATGTTCTCCTTCAGTGGCATAGACGTGGCCCTGGAGAGAAGGAAGTGTGGTCCCAGATACTCCTGGGCATCTAAGGATTTACAATTTTACAATTTTACAGCCATAATAATTTACAGCCATAATAATGCAAACTCTGAGTTTTCCACTCTTCATATTAACCTCCCCATGAGGCGAGGAAGCCTGGATTGTGGTGACAGAGCTGATGTGGATTTAACATTCTTGACTTGGTCTCATAAAAAGGAAAATAACAGATAGCGGGAAGTGGCGGCAGGGAGGCGGGAGGAAGTGGACTGTGCTAATATCCTCAAGTAATTTATTGGGAGTCAAAAGTACTGCGCAGCTGTATATTAGACAGGTGTCCAGAGGCAACCAACAGAATAAATTATACATCAAAGAGTAGGAGGGGTGGAGGAAAGTAGGGAGTTAAATCGCCATAAATTTTATGGAGTTGAGTCAATAGAGAATGTCTTAAACTGACTCTGACAGCTTGAAATTATTTTACGAATCCCCAAATGAGAAATATTAGGTTTTAAACTCATCCAATCCTGTAGGCATGAGGCCTGTTTGCCTGGATTACATCAGGGGGTGTGAGTCACACTGAGCCTCTGCCCTCTTGCTGGGTTTGATATAAAGGCAGACGCAGAGACTCAGCCAGTCTGAGGGAGAAGGGAGCCTGCGGGTTCGACCCCGCGGTGGGAGAGAGAGGATGGCCTGAGCGTGGCACTCCCACGGGGCTGGGCCCAGAGCAGCTCAGGAGACCAGCCCTGCTCTGTGCCCAACTGCCCACAGCTGAGCTGGGGAAGAGCCAGCAGCGAGGCTGCTGTGGGAGGCACAGAAAGAGACAGACCCACGCGGTGCTTAAACGCTGAGCTCCAGTCGGTGGACTCTGCGGGCAGGCAGGGGCTTCTGGGGGGTTGGCGGCCATCGTGCTTCGCCATGTGGCTGCAACCCCAGGACGACAGTAGCTGACTCTGGTGAGAAAGCACCTCTCACGGTGCCTGGAGGTGGACTTTCCACAGCCTTGGAACCATCAGCTTTTGCCCCAAGTAAATACCCTTTATAAAAGCCAACCCATTTCTGGTACTTTGCATCCTCAGTCTTTTGGCAAACTAAAACACTGACCAAGAAGTAAAAACAAAACAAAACAAAACTCATACAAGCATATGATTTAGAGTTAGGAAGGGCACTACCTGCATAATTTTTTGAAAAGACAGTTGGAAGTAGTGGTCACTGAAAAAAGAGATGACTGTGCATGAGCATTGATGGTTTCCATTACAAACACTTCCCTATTTGTATTTTTCACCTTGTGAATATATTATTTAAAATTTTTAAAAATGTAAAAGGGGAAGTGTGTTTAAAAAGCACACATTTTTAAAAGTTGAATTCAGTGAGAACAGGAGAGCCATAACTACAAAGGTTCAGTTAGCAATAACAATGTGCGTTATTATTCCTTCAAGAATTGCACATTTTTTCAGGTACTTCTTTAAATGGTAATATAAGCTTCATGAGTCTTTTGTGAAGAGACTTACAAAGTTAGCCTTGAATGTGGGCAACATAAGAGGAGTGGGATAATGGGATAATGTATTTTCACTGCACTTACTGTTGCTGCAAGGTAAGTGTGCCAACCACTTAGTAAAGAGGAGACACTGCACAGAAGTGAGAAGTGGTCCTTGATGATGTACCTGGTTTCGTGAACCAAGTCCTACTTTCAGTCTTTTTTATTGTCCAAGCAGATCTCTCTTTCTTATATAGGTGCTTTCCATGCCTACAAAGCTGGGCTTAGAGCAGAACTAGGGATTCAGGCTGTAACAAGTAGCACTGGCCGCTCAGACAGGTCTTCCACGGCGTGACGCTGGTGATGCTTTTCCTCTCTCAGCCCGACTCCTGGTCAGACTTCTTACTTGGGGGGAAAGAGACATTTTCCATCTTGGCAAAGAATAGGGCCCTGAGCAGGATCTCAATTTGTTGAAAGAATGAAACGTATGGCTAGACGTGTAAGACCACCCACAGTCTGACCCCAGCCAACGTTTCCAGCCGCATCTTCCCTCCTGCGTCCTACACCAGGGACATGTGGCTCCTCCCCATTTCTGGGGGAGGCAGGCTCCCTCGTGCCTCAGGCCCTTGCATGTCCTGACGGAAGCCTCCCACCTTTCCAAGGGGATGTTCTTTCAGACCCGTTTTCTCTAAAGAAGCCCCCCACTCCTGCCTGCCCAGGCTCCTTGGGCAGGTGGGACCCCAGCCCGTGTGTTCCCGGCCGCCTGCATCATCCTTTCTCTCAGGAGAAGTTCATTAGCTACAGACAGATGTTGCCTCCGGGCATCTATTCAAGGAAAATCTAAAGTGATACCTAACTTGATGCCTGTGGGGAAAATACAATCGAGAAATTTATCAAACTGATGGAAGAGGACACTTGGTGTTCCAGTATGGGCAAGGTCAGGAACACCCTGCCCCTGAGGATGCGGCTCTGGAAGGGAAAGGACTCCTCAGACGCTGCGGGGCTGGGGATCAGCCACGGGGAGTGCGTGGGAGGCGCTCGTCGCCCGCCCTGAGGCCGGTGCGTGCGCGGGTCCCACCAGCCGCCAGGCTGTGGGCAGATTCGCATTTCTTCATTTGTCTTTGATATCACGGCATTCTGTCGTCACGCTTAAAGTTTTTATTATGGAAATTTTCAAACATACGTGAAGTAAATGGGAATAGTATAATAACTGTTCATGTACCCCTAAGCCAGCTTCAACAATTATCAGCATCTGCCAATCTTTTCTCAACTATCCTTCTCAACACCTGCTCCTTCTTCTCTTCCTTCTTCTCCCTCTTCCTCCCCTCCCCCCTCCACCTTCTTCTTCTGTGGGAATATTTTTAAATCACAGACATCATGTAATTTTAACCACATCACAGGTTATGTCCCTAACAGATATATACTTTTAAAATAATAATCACAATATACCTTACAAATTTAACAGTAATTTCTTAATATCATCTAATTAGCCAGTATGTTTCTATTTCCAAAATTATCTCTTTAACTGTCATCGTACAATGAATTGATCAAATCAGGACCTAAACAAGTCTGGGTGTTTTGTTTGGTTGGTATGTTTACATTTCTTTTATAGTCTACGATAGTTGTAATCTGTCCTGTATAATTTCTTCCATTCTGAATTTGGCTGATTTTACTTTCATAGTGTGTTTAACCAGTTCTCTATCCCCTCAACTCTCTGAAAAGGGGTAGTTAGATTGAGAGGCTTGATGGCACTCAGGTTCACTGCCCTTGGTGGCTGTGTACTTCCTAGTGCATCGCAAGAGGCCTGTGGTGTCTGGAGGTCCCAATTGTAGGGCGTAAAATGGATCAGTGGGTTTCAGTGTTGTCAGCTGGATCATCCACTGATAATATGGCATTTTAAATGTAAATGTTTTTTTAAAAAATTTCTCTCACCCCCCCACCCACAGTTGTCTGCTCTCTGTGTCCATTTGCTGTGTGTTCTTCTGTGACCACTTCTATCCTTATCAGTAGCATGGGAATCTGTGTTTCTTTTTGCTGCGTCATCTTGCTGTGTCAGCTCTCCATGTGTGCAGTGCCATTCCTGGGCAGGCTGCACTTTCTTTTGCACTGGGCGGCTCTCCTTATGGGGGACACTCCTTGTGCATGGGGCTCCCCTACGCAGGGGACACCCCTATGTGGGGGACAGTGGGGGACACCCTATATGGGCGACACCCCTGCGTGGCAGGGCACTCCTTGCACACATCAGCACTGCGCATGGGCCAGCTCCACACGGGTCAAGGAGGCCCGGGGTTTGAACCATGTACCTCCCACGTGGTAGACAGATGCCCTAGCCACTGGGCCAAGTCTGCCACCTCATCTGTCTTTCTGTTAATCTGCCTGTCTGTTGGTCCATGTTCTGAACCCTTGAGTATAGGTTGTTTAAGTGAATATCCTTGTTCTTTCCTAAGAAAGAACCTTAGGCGTGGTTACCAAGTTCAAGAAATGTAATATTTATATAAAGCTTACAGTCTATATTCCCATTTTATCATATGTCCCAATAATATCTCTTGGAGCATTTTCTCCTCATTGGTCCCCGTCCAGCATCACTTAGTGCATTGGATTGTCACTGACTCTTTAATTGCTCTTTTTAGTTTTTTAAAATTGTGGGAACATTTTGACAATATAAACTTTCCCATCTCAACCATCGCAAGCATAAAATTCAATGGAATTATTCACATTCACAATGTTGTGTTTTCCATTATTAAAACTTGCCCATCCGCCACACAGAAACCCTACACCTATTATGCACTAACACCCCGTTCTCCTGTCCCCTGCACACTGCATGCTGAATTCCATCTGTAAGAGCTTGCGTGTTCTCTCGTGTTCTCTTTGTACTTACTGTGGGGCTTAAATTTAAGATTCTCCATCTGTAAGAATCACTTTTGTATTTTTTTAATGAATATTTTTGTTAGAGAAGTTGTAGGTTTACAGAATATCCTGCATAAAATATATAAAATACAGAGTTCTTCTATGCCACCCTATTATTAATAACTTACATAAGAGAAGTACATTTGTTATAATTCATGGAAGATCATCTTTATAATTGTATTTTTTATAATTATAGTCCATCATTTATAATAAGGTTCATTGTGTTGTACAGTCCAATGTTTTTCTTTTGATTTTTATTCTAGTAATATATATGCCACCTAAAATTTCCCCTTTTAACCACATTCAGATATATAATTCAGTGCTGTTAATTACACTCACAATGTTGTGCTGTCATCTTCACTATCCATTACCATAATTTACAATCTACCCCAATAAAAATTCTGTAACAATTTAAGCACTAACACCCCATTTCCTACCCCCAACATAGTCCCTGCTAGCGTATATTCTAGATTATAATTCTATGAGTTTTCTTATTCCAATTATTTCATATCAGTGAGATCATACAATATTTGTCCTTTTGTGTGTTGATTTGTCACTTAACATCATTTCTTCAAGTTTCAACCATACTGTCACATAAATCATAACTTCATTCCTTTTTAATACTGAGTAATATTTCATTGTATGCATATATCACATTTTGTTTATCCATTCCTCAGTTGTTGGGCACTTGGCTTGCTTCCATCTTTTCGCAATTGGAGGTAATGCCACTATGAACATTAGAGTGCAAATATCCGTTTGAGTCCCTGCTTACAGTTCTTTAGGCATATACTTAGTAGTGGGATTGCCAGGTCATATGGTAATTCTGAACTTCTCTTTCTGAGAAACCACCAAACTGTCTTCCACAGTGCCTATACCATTTTACATTCCCCCAGAAATGAATGACTCTTCCTATTTTTTCACATCCCATTTGCATATCCTCTTTGGAGAAATATTATTCACGCCTTTTGCCTATTTTTTATTAGGTTGTTTATCTTTTCATTGTTGAGTTGTAGGATTTCTTTATATGTTCTGATAATTAAACCCTTATCAGATATGTGGTTTCCAAATATTTTCTTCTATTGGGTAGGTTCTCTTTTTACTTTCTTGATAAATCCTTTGATGCAAAAAAGTTTTTAATTATGATGAGATCCTATTTATTTATTTTTTTCTTTTGTTGCTTGTGCTTTGGTGTAAAGTCTAAGAAAACATTGCCTAACACAAGATCCTGAAGGTGCTTCCCTAGTTTTCCTTCTAGCAGTTTTATAGTCATAGTTCTTCTTTTTAGGTCTTTGATCCATTTTGAGTAAATTTTTGGATATGGGGTGAATTATAAGGGTCCTCTTTCATTCTTTTACATATGATATCCAGTTTTCCCTGCACCAATTTTTGAAAGGACTATTCTTTCCCAATTGAGTGGACTTGGCAGCCTTGTCAAAAAGCAATTGGCCATAAGAAACATCTTAAAAAGGAAGAACAAAGTTGGTGGATGCTCACTTCAGGGCTTTATATTGTATCACCTAGCTACAGTGGTGCAAACAGCATGGTGCTGGCATAAAGATAAGCATATAGACCAATGGAACCAAACTGATGGTTCATAAACAGACTCTCACACCTATGGTCAAGTGATGATTGATAAGCCTGTCAAGCCTACCCAACTAGGACAGAACAGCCTATTCAACAAATGGTACTGGGTGAACTGGATATCTATGTACAAAAGAAAGAGGACCCCTATCCCACACATTATACAAAAATGAACTCAAAATGGTTCAAAGACCTAAATATAAAAGGTAGAACCATAAAACTCCTAGAAGAAAATGTAGGGAAGCATTTTCAAGACCTGGTGGTAGGTGGTGGTTTCTGAAACCTTACACTGAAAACACAAGCAATGAAAGAAAAATGATAAATGGGGCTTCCTCAAATGTAAACACTTTTGTGCCTCAAAGTAAACTTTGTTAAGAAGGTGAAAAGGCAGCCCACTTAATGGAAGAAAATATTTGGAAATCACATATTTGATAAGGGTTTGAATTCCATGCTATCTAAGAGATCATACAACTAAACAATAAAAGAGCAAGCAATTCAATTAAAAAATGGGCAAAAATCTTAAATAGATATTTCTGCAAAGAGGAAATACAAATAGCCAAAAAGAATATGATTGCTAGTAATCCCTTGGCACCAGGGAGTCTCATCCCCAGGAGTCATGTCCCATGCTGGGCGGAAGGTACAAATCACCAGCTGGTGATGCAACTAGAGAAAGACCTTGAATAAAAGGGGAAATGTAAAGACAAATGAGTTTATGTGGCTAAGAGACTTCAAAAAGAGTTGGAAGGTCATTAGAGGGGCTGCGCTTACGCACATCTCAGCAGGGTCCCAGAGACAGCCAAAGTAACTACAACCCCAGGTACTGGTGCTCCTGAGGACTACAGAGACACCCAGGTTCTATGGTTTTGGCAGAAGGCTCTGGAGTTTAATGTCTTGTCAGAGGGCGCTACTTTGAAATTGTGTTCCCGAGTGTGTTGGAGTTGGATTCAGATTAGAATTTTCTACACATGCCTCTTCTGTCACTTTTACTGAAACTCTGGTTGGCACTGGGGATGGTATATACTCAGGAGACTTGAATCTCTGGACTGGCCATGAGCCAGTTGGACTCTGAGCCTCAGCAAAGGTGCAACTCCTACTCTCCGGTTCATTGGACTTACCCAGGTCAGTTAACAGGGAGGTGAAGATGGTCAACCATCACACCAGGGAATTGAGAGTGCCTGCAACTGCAAGCAGGAGAATCGCATCCATCAGCCATGTGGAACCTAAGCCCCCAATCGATTTAGAGGTGTAGTGGGCATCATCATCACAAGGTCCACAGGGTGGAGAATTAAAATATGGATTAGAGTGGACTTACTGGTGTTCTACTATAGAACTATTGTGGCTAGCAATGGGAGAAATTTTATCACTGATGTGGAGAAAGTGGCCATGGTAGTTGCTGAGGGCAGGGAGAGGGAAGAAGAGATGTGATGTGGAGGTATTTTCGGGATGTGAAGTTGTCGTAAATGATGTTGCAGGGACAGATGCTGGACATTATATATCCTGCCATAACCCACTGACTGGACTGGGGGAGAGAGCGTAAACTACAATGAAAATTATAATCCGTGTGGTGCAGCAGTGCTCCAAAATGTGTCCACCAAATGCAATGAATGTGCCACAATGATGAAAGAGGTTGTTGATGTGGGAGAAGAGGGTGGGGTGTGGTATGGGGTATATGGGAACCTCTTATACTTTTTTTTGTCTTTATTTTTTTAATGTTACATTAAACATTACCCCACTCCTCCCCCCATAACAAAAACCTCCTCCAGCATCATGAGACATTCATTGCATTTGGTGAATACATCTCTGAGCACTGCTGCACCTCATGTTCAGTGGTCCACACCATAGCCCACACTCTCCCACAGTCCACCTAGTGGGCCATGGGAGGACATACAATGTCCAGTAACTGTCCCTGCAGCACCACCCAGGATAACTCCAACCCCCAAAAATGGCCCCACATCACATCTCTTCCTCCAACTTCCTACCCCCAGCAGCCACCATGGCCACTTTCTCCACACCAATGCCACACTTTCTTTGATTACTAATCACAATAGTTCATGAATAGAATATCAGTAAGTCCACTCTAATCCATATTCTATTCCTCCATCCTGTGGACCTTAGAGTGGTTGTGTCCACTCCACATCTATATCAAGAGGGGGCTTAGATTCCACATGGATGCTAGATGCAATTCTCCTGCTTTCCATTGTAGGCAACTTGGCTCCCTGGTGTGGTGGTTGACCTTCTTCACCTCCATGTTAGCTGAGTGGGGTAAGTCCAACAAACCAGAGTGTAGGAGCTGAAGTCTGTTGAGGCTCAGGGCCTGGCTATCATATGGTCAGTCCAGAGATTCAGATCCCCTGGGTACATATTAAACCCTAGCACCAACTACAGTTCTGGTAAAAGTAACAGGAGAGGCTTGTGAAAAAAGAAAACATCTGAGTCCAGCTCCATCATACAGAAACACAAACTCCAAAGAAGGGCCAACTGACATGGCACTGAACTCCTTCTGCCATGACCATAGAACCTGTGGGTCTCTGTAGCCCTCAGAAGAACCAATACCTGGGGTTGAATCTACTTTATCTGTCTCTGGGATTCTGCTGAGGTGTGCATAAGGGCAACCCCTCTGATAACCTCCTGACTCTTTTTGGAGACTCATGGCCATAATAAACTCATTTGTCCTTTCCAATTCCCCCTTGATTCAGGTCAAAAAGCATTTTTAACTACTGGTATTATATGTAGACTGAGAGAGTCTGCTGGTCCCAGTTGACCCTTTTTTTCAAGGTCATTTTCTAGTTACCTCATCAACTGGTACTTGGTAGTAATCCCTCAGCACCAGGGAGGCTCACCCCTGGGAGTCTTGTCCCACACTGGGGGGAAGGCAACACATTTATATGCTGAGTTTGGCTTCAAGATTGGCCACATTTGAGCAACACGGAGGCTCTCAGGAGGTAACTCTTAGGCACCCTGCAGCTCTGGGCCTTGTTCTTATTTCAGGTGCACAGGCTTACAAGCATAGTCATTAGTATCAAGGGCTCATTGTTGGACCTTCCTTCTTTTTTGGTCTTTGCCATTTGTACTTGGGGGATTGTTGCTGTTCCTGTAGGGACTGTGATAGAGCTCCCCTGGCTAGGAACTCAGCACTCCCTCAGTTGTTGTTTTTAATTGTAACCACTATGAGAATACCCAAACATTTTTATGTACCCTGGATATATGCCCTGGAGAACTCCCTGCCAACCATGTGTCCCCTGTCAATAACATCCCACACCAATATTTCTCCCCTGCCATTGCTGAACCTCTCTGTGATCCAAAACTTCTTCAGAAATGAAGGCCAATATATTGCCAGGTTCCATTAATAGTATAATGGAATATAATGATGAGTGTAAAGGTTAGATATAGAATGTATATTAATTTAGAAAAATTAAGGTAAAAATAAATTGGGATATCAAAAAATTTGAAAATGCAAAAGCTTTGTTTTTGATGTTTTGCCTTCCATCACTGCAATAAGTGTTGCCCTGTATGCAAATTGGCAAGGCAACTTCTTCCATCTTTTACTCATTGTCTACGTCCTTTCATTTTCCTAATTATTAACCTTATCTTCACAAAAGTTTTAGATCACTGTAATTCATATACAATATACAGTACTCCCACATATCCAACATAAAACCCTTTTCCCTTCCACAGCAATAATCTTTTTACATATTCATACTATATTTACTGAAACTGATGTACAAATACTGAGCCAATAGCTTTCAAACAAGGTAACATTTGTGTTTACATTGTGGTTTATATTTTAGACTATACAATTTTCTAAATATTTAGTTATCTTATGTTTTACATTATGATTTACTTTTTAGCCTATCAGCCCCTATGTATTTTTGGTGTAAGTTAACATGTCTTATATCCATCCTTGCATAATCTTGTGGAACACTTCTATTGCCCACACAGTTACATTGATTCCATCTATTCAATACCTCTTTCCCCCTCCCCTTAGGGCCCACAGTGACAGTCAATCTTCATTGCTTGAAGGGCCATGTTCAGAGATACTTGCAACAGTGTTGAGGGCTTGACATGCTCAACTGCCCTAATGCATTGGGAGCCACCATTCCTCTTGAGAGATACAGTTCCCTCTATTTGATGGCATCAGTCCTCCCCTGGATGTGGGTACACCTTCACTCTCATTATATGGGTCTCTATCCAATGATATAACCCACTTTGGCAAAATGAGCACTCACACACTCCCTAGGAGGCTGTCCTGCATCAGATTATCCCCTTTAAGCGTCTTAAACAGGTAACCTTCCTTATTATATTTTTGAAAAAGTTTTCTCAGCATTATACTCTCAACCAAATACCTGACAATCTCCTATGTTCATATGTTCCCTCCCCCTCCCCCCAATTTCTTGGGCAATATTACCCGTCCTTCCATCCCTTGCCCCCTTCAAGCCCACAAAGCCCCATCCAAAGGTAACCCTATGCCCCCATTTTATCCCTTCCTTGTACAAATACTTGCCTCCAGCTTATCATGGATTTCACCCATGTAGGTGTCAGCTTACATCCTTCCTCTATCCCCCATTTTCCTTTAAGCCTATCATCCAGTCTCTAGCTCTCTGAGGCAGCTTGGTTTACTTATATCATTGAGTTCATGTAGTATTTGTCCTTCAATGCCTGGCTTGCTTCACTCAACATAAGGTTCTCAAGATTCATCCATGTTATCACGTATGTTTGTAGTGTATTCATTCTTAAAGCTGAGTAGTATTCTATGTAAGTATATACCACATTTTATGTATCCATTCATCTGTTGATGGGCATTTGGGTTGATTCTAACTTTTGGCGATAGTGAACAATGCTGCTATGAACATTGGTGTGCATATATCGGTTTATGTCCTTGTTCTCAGTTCTACTGGGCATATACCGAGCAGTGGAATTGCTGGGTCATATGGCAAATCTAGAGGTAGTTTTTTAAGAAACCGCCAAACTGTCCTCCAGAATGGCTGGGTCCGTCTGCATTCCCACCAGCAGTGGATGAGTGCTCCCATTCCTCCACATCCTCTCCAGCATTTGTAGTCTGCTGTTTTTTTCATAGCTGCCAATTTTATGGGAGTAAGATGGTATCTCATTGTAGTTTTGATTTGCATTTCCCTAATAGCTAGAGATTTGGAGCATTTTTTCATGTGCTTTTCAGCCATTTGTATTTCTTCTTTGGAGAAGTGTCTGTTTAAATCTTTTCCCATTTTTTAAGTGGGTTGTTTGTCTTTTTATTTTTGAGATATAGGAGTTCTTTATATATGCAGGTTATAAGTCTCCTATCAGATATATGGTTACCAAATATTTTCTCCCATTGTGTAGGCTCTCTTTTCACTTTCTTGACAAACTCCTTTGAGGTGCAGAAGGCTTTAATTTTGAGGAAGTCCCATTTATCTATTTGTTCTTTTACTGCTCATGCTTTTGGTGTGAAATTCATGAAACCATTTCCCATTACAAGGTCCTGTAGATGCTTCCCTACACTGCTTTCCAAAGTCTTTATGGTCTTGGCTCTTATATTGAGGTCTTTGATCCATCTTGAGTTGATTTTTGTGTAAGGTGTGAGTTGGTAATCCTCTTTCATTCTTTTGCATATGGATATCCAGTTCTCCAGGCACCATTTGTTGACTGGGCCATTCTCTCCAAGTTGAGAGGGTTTGGTGGCTTTATTGAATATTATATGACTATATATATGGGGATCTATATCAGAACTCTCAATTCAGTTCCATTGGTCGGTGTGTCTCTCCTTGTGCCAACACCATGCTGTTGTCACTACTGTAGCTTTGTGTATGTTTTGAAGTCAGGTAGTGTGATTCCTCCAATTTCTCTTCTACTTTTTAAAGTAACTTTTTTTTGGTGAACTATCTTTTAAAAAAAGATAATAGCAATTTTTAAAATTAAAACATTTTTAAAAAGAATGTAATAAATGTTCAGTATCACTAGCTATGAGGGAAATGCAAATCAAAACTACAATTAGATATGTCACATCTCATAGAATGGCCATTATTTTTAAAAAACAGAAAACAATAAGTGCTTGAGAGGATGTGGAGAAATAGGAATACTCCTTCACTGTTGGTGGGAGTGTAGAATGGGACAGCTTCTATGGAAGACAGTATACTGGTGTAGCAGTTTGGTATTGTTTATGAATTAAAAAAATAGATATAAGATTATGTTTGTAAACTGGTCTATTCCTCTCAGCATATTGGATTTTATTAATATCAGAGGTTTCTCTTTTACTTGATTAAATTATGATTAGGGCTTTGATTGGGCCACATCAGTAGGCCAAGGGAGCAGGAACTCACAGAGAAAATGACATGGCAGAGGAGAGAGTTGGAGTTTTTGATGCTGGAGCCCTGGGAGGTAAATACACAGGAGAAGAACTCAGAGGAATAGAGATGGTTCCATAGACACAGCAGAGGTCCTGGGAAGAGAGAGAGCCTGATAGTTTACAACTGACCTTGTTGAAAGAGCAGAGCACTGATCCCAGAGAGAAACAAACCCCAGGAGGGAGATGAGACTTACCCCAGCCTACAGCTGCTATTGGAAGAAGCTGGGACCATGGAGCCTTAAGAGGAAGAGGAAGGCTGAACCCTCACAGACATCGGCTACCATCTTGCTTCAACATGTGGCAAATGACTTTGGGTGTGAAAGTACCTCTTATGGTACCTTCAACTGTAAGCTTCTACCCCAAATAAACACCCTTTAAAAAACAAACAGATTTCTGGTACTTTGCATCAGTACCCCTTTGACTAACTAATATAGATGGTTCCTCATGAAGCCAAATATAGAACTGCCATATGATCCTGCAGTCCCTCTACTAGGAATATATCCAGAAGAACTGACAACAGATGACCTGGACAGACATCCGCACACCAGTGTTCATAGCAGAATTATTCACAATTTGCCAAAAGATGGAAACAACCCAAGTGGTCATCCACTAATGAAAGGATATACAAAATATGGTATATACATACAATGAAATACTATGCTGCTGTAAGAAGAATTGAAATTGGGACACATAAATATGGATGAACCTTGGGAACATTATGGAATAAATCAACTGATGAATGGATAAACAAAACATGATGTATGCATACAATGGAATATTATGCAGTATTAAAAAGAAATGAAGTTCTGATTCATGTGAAATATGGTTGAAACTTGAAGAAATCATGTTGAGTGAAATAAACCAGACACAAAAGGACAAATACATTTGGTCTAACTCATATGAACTAAATATGAAGAATAACACATGGAGTTAATATTTAGAGTATCAGTTGCTAGGAGATAGGATGAGGGCTGAAAAGGGGTACTGATGCTTAATGTATGTAGAAATTTTAATTACCTTGACTCTAAAAGTGTAGAAGTGGATAGAATTGATGGTAACATTTTAGAGTGAGTGTAACTAACATGGCTGGTTTATAAATGGAATTTGGCTGAAAGGGGGTAGTCTAAGGATGTAAATGGTGATTGAAAGAAAGCTAGAGAATAATCTAGGGACTGAATGGCACAGTGAACCTGGAGGTAGTGAGAACTGTGGTTAATAGTACAAATATGAGAATGTTCTATGAACTAGAATAAATGTACATCACTCTTATAAGGTAGTAAGAATATGGTGATGTATGGGAAAATACAATTAATGTAACTGATGGACTATAGTTAACAGCAATATTATAACTGTCAAAGAAGGTACTATATCAGTGCTAAGGGTCAATAGTAGAAGGGTATGGGATATTTCCTTTTGGACGAAGGAAAACGTTCAAAAATTTACTGAGATGATGACTACAAGACTCTAATGAAAGTGAGAGCCCTGAGTGTACACTTTGGATGTATCGTACAAGGCATGGGACTGTATAAGACAGTGAGCCATGTGGTGGAAGACGGACTGTGGGTAACAACACAAATATGAGAGTGTTCCTTCATGAACTATAATAAAAGTACAATACTAATACATGGTGTTAATAATAGGAGTGTATGGAAAATATACTAAATGTACGCTGTGGACCATAGGTAGTGATCTGATGATGTTCCTTCATAATCTATAACAAATGTTCCACAACAACATAAGGTGTTGGTGTAGGAGTGATGTATGGGAAATCTGCACATTATACATGATTGTTTCATAAACTCACAGCTTCTGTTATAAAAATAAATATATTAAAAATCGATTAGCCATAGATGTGAGGCTCTATTTCTGAACTCTCAATTCAATTCCATTGGTATAGCTCTAACCTTAAGCAAGTACCATGCTGTTTGGACCTGTTTAGCCTTGTAGTAAGTTGAAAGTCAGCAAGTGTGAGTCCTCCAACTTCATTCTTCTTTTTCAAGATGGTTTTGCCTATTTGAGGTACCTTGCCCTTCCAGGTAAATTTGATGATTGACTTTTCTATTTCTTCAAAGTAGGCTGTTGAAATTTTGGTTGGGATTATGTTGAATATGTAAATAACTTTGTTCTTCAAAAAAGAAAGGCTTTTATTAATCACATGAATTTGACATCACAGCCTATTAGAATTGAACAAGGATAAATAATGCTGTTATAAAATATTACATGTTAGAGCTTTTACTGACCTTAAGGACTGTTTTAGTAAAACTTTTTTGTTTGTTTTGAAAAGTAAATGGCAACTAGCACATAACTGTGCCTAAGGAGTCAGAAAGGCAACTATAAAATCTACAATGATAACAACCGACAGGATTAGGACTGTTTTGTTCAACATTAACAAATGTTAAACTCTCTTTTAGCTGTTATATAAACGCACCTTTTTCACTGGTAAGACAATTGCATGCTGTGGGTGTCGCAATGATTAGCAAGTTTCTTCTTTTTTTTTTAGATTTATTTTTATTTATTTCTCTCCCCTCCCCCCCCCCCAGTTGTCTGCTCTCTGTGTCCATTCACTGTGTGTTCTTCTGTGTCTGCTTGTATTCTTGTCAGTGGCATCAGGAATCTGTGTCTCTTTTTGTTGCATCATCTTGCTGCATCAGCTCTCCGTGTGTGTGGCTGTCACTCCTGGGCAGGCTGAACTTTCTTTCACACTAGGCAGCTCTCCTTATGGGGCACACTCCTTGTGCGTGGGGCTCCCCTACATGTGGAACACCCCTGCATGGTGGGCACTTCTTGCGCATCAGCACTGCATGTGGGCCAGCTCCACATGGGTCAAGGAGGCACAGGGCTTGAACCGGGAACCTCCCATGTGGTAAGCCGATGCTTCATCTGTTGAGCCAAGTCTGCTTCCCCCAGCAAGTTTCTTCTTAAGTGACAGATATCTGATGATCAAGAATGGAGTTCTCTTTCCCAATTTTGTGTCTTTTGGAACAGAAGCAAATACCTTTGTATGTGAACATAGAGAGGCAAATATTGTGAAATGCAGCTGTTGTAATCTTCTGACAAACTAACCCCTAAATGGGTCAATGAATCATTTTTAGAAATAGTTCTTTGAAAAACTTTCAGGTTTGAAAATGAAAAGATTTCAGAATAACTTTCAAAAATAACTTTCCGTTTTGGTACGTGTCCTGATAAATAATACATTGACTCTGTAATGTGATTTGTATTTTAGTAATATATTCTGTTGACTACAATTTGCCTTTAATAAGGGTTAGAGTTATGGTTTCAAACAATTTCTACATAAACTTTTTTTTTTTTTGAGGTACCAGGGCCAAGGATTGAACCTGAGACCTCATATGGGGGAAACCGGCACTCAGCTACTGAGCCATACTGGCGACCCTGAGTTGTTTTTTTTTTTTTTTTTTCATTTATTTGCTTAGTTTTTTCTTTTGTATTGTTTTGTTTTATTTTAGGTGGCACTGGGAAGTGAACCCAGAACCTCCCATATTGGAAGCAGGTGCTCAACTGTTTGAGCCACGTCTGTTCCCTAATACATTTTAACATTTTTTGTCTTTATTTATTTTTTAATGTTACATTAAAAAAATATGAGGTCCCCTACCCCCCTCATTTTAACATTTTAAAATAAGCTTCCATTTCCAATGAACTAAGGAGTTTTGTTTTGTTTTGTTGCCTTATGTGCCTATAGAAGGTAATTTGAGCATACACATACATACACATGCACATATAGGTGTATATATTTATGGGTATTTGGAAGTTTTTGAGTTACTTTTACCTTTAGAATAAAGCTAGACTATAGGGACACCTCTGTGAGGAACAGCATGAGCAGCTGGAAATCCTTCTCTGAGTTGAGGATGGCAGATCCAGTTCACTGAAGGAAGTGATGAGGCTGTAGCACACCTTCCTGTCTGTTGCTTCTGCAGTGCCAGGTCTCACCACTACACCTGGACACATCTGCTTCCTCAGCAGCACTGGCCTCTAAAGCAATGTCTGTCAGAAACAGGATGCTGTTGGTTGAGCACCCAAGGCTGTTTATGATCTTTTGGTAACTGTCTTGGTATCAAAGGGACTATCAACAAGGTCAAGAACATCTCCCTCTGTAAAATGCCCAGAATAGTTTCTGTGCCTCTACACTCCCTGAACAATAGACATGTGCCTTCAATCCAGCCCCTCTCCATTTAGCTGCTATTGTAAATGGGTTTTATTTTTTTCTGGTTTTCCACCTCAGATCGCTCATTAGGAACGTATAGAAACACCATGGATTTTTGCATATTGATCTTGTAACCTGCCACGTTGCTGAATTCTTTATTAGTTCTAATAGTCTTGTAGATTTTTCAGGACTTTCTATATATAGGATCATGTCATCTGCAAATAGAGAAAAGTTTTACTTCTTCCTTTCCAATTTGGATGCCTTTTATTTGATTTTCTTGCCTAATTGCTCTGGCTAGAACTTCTAGGACAATGTTGAGTAGCAGAGGTGGCAGTGGGCATCCCTGTGTTGTTCCAGATTTTATTTATTTATTTTTAAAGATTTCTTTCTTTCTTTCTTTCTTTCTTTCTTTCTTTCTTTCTTTCTTTCTTTCTTTCTTTCTTTCTTTCTTTCTTTCTTTCTTTCTTTCTTTCTTTCTTTCTTTCTTTCTTTCTCTCCCCTTCCCCCCCCAACCCCACCCTGGTTATCTGTTCTCTGTGTCTATTTGCTGCATCGTCATCTGTCATCTTTGTCTGCTTCTGTTGTTGACAGCCGCATGGGAATCTGTGTTTTCTTTTTGTTGCATCATCTTGTGTCTGCTCTCCGTGTGTGCAGTGCCATTCCTGGGCAGGATGCACTTTCTTTCACACTGGGCGGCTCTCCTTATGGGTGCACTCCTTGCACGTGAGGCTCCCCTACATGGGGGACACCCTTGTGTGGCAGGGCACTCCTTGCGCGCATCAGCACTGTGCATGGGCCAGCTCCACACGGGTCAAGGAGGCCCGGGGTTTGAACCGCCGACCTCCTATGTGGTAGATGGATGCCCTAACCACTGGGCCAAGTCCGTTTCCCTGTTCCAGATTTTAGAGGGAAAGATTTCAGTCTTTCATCATTGAGTATGATGTTAACTGTGGGTTTTTCATATATGCCCTTCTATTCCTATTTTCCTAGGTGTTTTATCAAGAAAGGATGCTGGATTTTGTCAAATGCTTTTTTCTGTATCACTCAAAATGATTGTGCGGTTTTCCCCCTTTCCTTTTGTTAATTGATTTTCTTATGTTGAACCTCCCTTGTATACCAGGGATAAATCCCACTTTATCATTGGGTATAATTCTTTTAATGTCCTGTTGGATTCAGTTTATAAGTATTTTATTGAGCAGATTTGCATCTATATTCATAATATAAATTTGTCTGTGATTTTCTGTTCTTGTAATATCTTTATCTGACTTGGTATTATGGTGATGTTGACCTCATAGAATGAGTTAGGTAGTGTTCCCTTCTGTTCAGTTTTTTGGAAGTGTTTGAACAGGATTGGTATTAATTCTTCTTGGAATGTTCGGTGGGAGCCATCTGATCCTGTGCTTTTTTTATTGGGAAGTTTTTTTATGAACTGATTCAATCTCTACTTGTAATTGGTCTGTTGAGATCTTCTCCTTCTTCTAGAGTCAGTGTAGGCTCTTTGTGTATTTCTGGAAATTTGTCCATTTCATCTACACTGTGCAATTTGTTGGCATATAATTCATAGTATCCTTTTTATTTCTGTGGGGTCAATAGTAATACCCATCCTCTGATTTCTGATTTTATTTATTTGCATCATCTCTCTTTAACTTGTCAGTCTAGCTAAAGACTTGTCAATTTTATTGTTCTTTTCAAAGAACCAACTTTTAGTATTTGTTGTTCTCTATTAGTTTTTTATACTCTGTTTCATTTATTTATACTCTAATCTTTATTTCTTTCTGCTAGCTTTGGGTTTATTTTGATGTACTTTTTCTAGTTGCTTCAGCTGTGCAGTTAGGTCTTTGTTTTTAGTTCTTTCTTCCTTCTTAATGTAAGCATGTAGGGCTACAGATTTCCCTCTCAGCACTGCCTTTGCTGCATACCATAAGTTTTGATATGTTCTGTTCTCATTTTCATATATCTTCATATATTTACCAATTTCTTTTACAGTTTCTTCTATGATCCACTGATCATTTGAGTGTGTTGTTTAACTTCCAGATATTTGTGAATTTTATAGTTCTCTCCCTGTCATTGACTTCCAGTTTCATTCCATTGTGTTCAGAGAAGATGCTTTGTATAATGTTAATATTTTAAAGCTTATTGTTTTATGGCCCACCATGTGGGCTATCCTGGAGAACTATCCATATGTACTTGAAAAGAATATATATGCTGCTGTTTGGGGGTCCAATGTTCTGTATATGTCTGTTGGGTTTAGTTCATTTATCATATTATTCAAGTTATATTTCCTTATTGTGCTTCTGTTTAGATGTTCTATCTATAGATGAGAGGTGGTGTATTAAAGTCTCCAACAATAATTTTAGAGGTATCTCTCCCTTCAGTTTTGCCAGGGTTTGCCTCATATATTTTAGGTTACCATTCACTACATAAATATTTATGATAGTTATTTCTTCTTGATGGATTGGCCCTTTTATTAATATATAATATATAGGGAAGTGGACTTGGCCCAGGGGATAGGGTGTCCATCTACCACATGGGAGGTCCGCAGTTCAAACCCCAGGCCTCCTTGTCCAGTGTGGAGTTGGCTCACACATGCAAGGAGTGCCGTGCCATGCAGGGCTGTCCCTTGTGTAGGGGAGCCCCACACACAAGGAGTGCACCCTGGAAGGAGAGATGCCCAGCATGAAAGAAAGTGCAGCCAGCCCAGGAATGGTGCTGCACACATGGAGAGCTGACAACAAGATGACACAACAAAAAGAAACACAGATTCCCGTGCCACTGACAACAACAGAAGTGGACAAAGAACATGCAGTAATGGACACAGAGAATAGACAACTGGAGCAGGGGCGGGGAAGGGGAGAGAAATAAAATAAATCTTACAAAAAATATATATGTATATATATATATAATGTATAATGTCCCTATTTGTCTCTTATAGCAGCTTTTGACTTAAAGCTTAGTATTTTTTCTGATATTAATATATCTACCCCAGCTCTTTTTTGGTTATTTGCATGGATTATCTTTTCTAGTCTTTCACTTTCAACCTATTTTTTCTTTGGGTCTAAAGGGAGTCTCTTCTTTTTAAAAATTTTTTATATTATAATCTCTATTTTTAAAGAGGTTTTAGATTCCAGAAAAGTTACATTGAAAGTATAAAGGGGGGGCAGACTTGGCCCAGTGGTTAGGGCATCCGTCTACCACATGGGAGGTCTGCAGTTCAAACCCCGGGCCTCCTTGACCCGTGTGCAGCTGGCCTATGCACAGTGCTGATGCGCGCAAGGAGTGCTGTGCCAAGCAGGGGTGTCCCTCCCATGTAGGGGAGCCCCACGCGCAAGGAGTGCACCCCATAAGGAGAGTCACCCAGTGCGAAAGAAAGTGCAGCCTGCCTGAGAATGGTGCCGCCCGCATGGAGAGCTGACACAACAAGATGACACAACAAAGAGAAACACAGATTCCCGTGCCACTGACAACAACAGAAGCGGACAAAGAACACTCAGCAAATAGACACCGAGAACAGGCAACTGGGATGGGGGGGGGAAGGGGAGAGAAATAAATAAATAAATCTTTTTTAAAAAAGGAAGTATAAGGGATTCCCATATACACCATTGTCTACCCTCCCATTCTTCCCTATTAATAACATCTTACAATACTTTGGTACATTTGTTACAATTGAGCTGAAGAAAAGAAATAACAGAGATTAGAGCAGAGCTAAATGTAATTGAGAATTTTAAAAAAACACTAGAAAAAATTAACAGAACCAAAAGCTGGTTCTTTGAGAAGATTAATAAAATTGACAAACTCTTAGCTAGATAAACAAATAAAAAAGAGAGAAGATGGAAATAAATAAAATAAAAAATGACAGAGGGAATATCACCACTGATCCCACAGAAATAAGAAGTATCATAAGAGGTTCTTTGAAAAGTTGTATGCCAACAGGATGGATAACTTAGATGAAATGGACAAATTTCAGAAACACACAAGTAACCTACATTGATGAAAGAAGAAACAGAAGAACTCAAGAGACCATTCACAAGTAGTGAGATTGAAATAGTTGTAAAAAACCTCCCAACCAAGAAAAGCCCAGGACCAGGTGGCCTCACAGGTGAATTCTACCAATCATTCTGGAAAGAACCAATACCAATCCAATCCTGCTTAAACTCTTCCAAAAAATAGAAGGGGAGGGAACATTACCTAACTCATTCTATGATGCCAGTATCATCCTAATCCTAATCCTAATAATCCTAAACCACATAAAGATGCTACAAGAAAAGAAAACTAGGGAAACAGATGTGGCTCAAGCAATTGGGCTCCTGTCTACCTTATAGGAGGTGCAGGGTTCAATACCCAGGGCCTCCTGGTGAGTAAGCTGGCCCATGTGGTGAGCTGGCCCACGCAGAGTGCTGCCCTGTGCAAGGAGTGCCACCCCACATGGGAGTGCCAGCCCACGCATGGGGTGCTGGCCCACACAGAGAGCTGATGCAGCAAGATGATGCAACAAAAAGAGACACAGAGGAGAGACAATAAGAGATGCAACAGACTGAGCTGAGGTGGTGCAAGAGAATGATCACCTCTCTCCCATTCCAGAAGGTCCCAGGATCTGTTCCCTAGCCACCTAGTGAGAATACGAGCAGACACAGAGGAACACACAGTGAATGGACACAGAGAGCAGACAATGGAGGGGGGGAGAAATAAATTAAAAGTAAATAAATCTTCAAAAAAAAAATAAAGAAAAGAGAAAAAAACCATATACCAATATCTCTATGAATTTAGAAGCAAAAATCCCCAACAAAATACTTGCTAATTGTATCCAACAACACATCAAATGAATTGTGTACTATGATCGAGTGGGTTTTATCCCAGGTATGCAAAGATGGTTCAACATAAGAAATGTAATCAATGTAATGTACCACATTAACCAATCAAAAGAAAAAAAAATCACATGATCACCTCTATAGGTATAAATCTTCTAGAGGGATAAGCAAATTCAGTGAAGTGGCAGGATGTAAGATCAACACACAAAAATCAGTAGCATTTCTGTTTACTAATGAGCAATCTGAAGAGGAAATCAGGAAAAAATTTCATTTACAAAAGCAACTAAAAGAATCAAATATTTAGGAATAAACTTAGCTAAGGATGGAAAGGACTTATACACAGAAAGCTACACAATATTGTTAAAGGAAATCAAAGAAGACCTAAATAAATGGGATATTAATCCATGTTCATGGATTGAAAGACTAAATATCATTAAGATGTCTATCCTACCCAAATTGATTTACAGATTTAATGCAATCCCAATAAAATTTACAAGAACATTTTTTTGCTGAACTGGAAAAGCCAATTGTGAAATTTATTTGGAAGGGCAAGGGGCCCTGAATAACCAAAATCATACTGAAAAAGAAAAACAAAATTGGAGAATCATGCTACCTGACTTTAAAGCATACTACAAAACTACAATGGTCAAAACTGTAAGGTGTTGGCACAAGGATAGATATACTGACCAATGGAACCAAATTGAGGGTTCTGATATAGACCCATGTATATACAGCCAAACAGTATTCAACAAGGCCACCGAGGCCGTTCAACTGGGACACAATAGCCTCTTCAACAAATGGTGCTGGGACAACTGGATAGCCGTATGTGAGAGAATGAGAGGGGATCACCATCTCATGCCCTGTACAAAAATTAAGAGGGATCAAAGACCTAAATGTAAGAGCCAATACCATAAAACTCCTAGGAGACCATGTAGGTAAGCCTCTGTAGCAGTTTGCTATAGTTATGAATTCCAGAAATAGATACTGGATTATGTTTGTAATCTGGTCTTTTACTGGGCATGATTGAGTTATGCTTAGGGCTTTGATTGGGCCTCATCATTAGGGCATTGAGTCCCCACCCCTTGGTGGGTGTGAACTCACAGATAAAGGGCATGGCAAAGGACAGAGTTTGAGTCTTTTTTTTTCAAGATTTATTTTTTATTTGTTTCTTTCCCCTTACTCCCCAGTTCTCTGCTCTCTGTGTCCATTCACTGTACATTCTTCTGCATCCGCTTGCATTATTTGGTGGCACTGGGAAACTGCATCTCTTTTTGGTTGCGTCATCTTGCTGTATCAGCTCTCCATGTGTGCGGCACCACTCCTGGGTGGGCTGTGCTTTTTTCATGTGAGGCAGCTCTCCTTATGGGGTGCACTCCTTGCATGTGGGGCACCCCTATGCAGGGTGCACCCACGTGGCATGGCACTCCTTGTGCATGGCAGCACTGCCCATGGGCCAGCTCAACACGTGGGGATTGAACTCTGGACACTCCATATGGTAGATGGACACTCTATCAGTTGAGCCACATCGGCTTCCCAGAGTTGGGGCTTTTTGATGTAAGGATTTTTGATGTTGGAGTTTTGATGTTGGAGTTTGATTCTGTAGCCTCAAGCTGGAGCCCTGGGAAGTAAGCTCACAGAGGAAAGAGATGCAAGCCCCAGGAAGAGAGGAACCTTGAGCCCAGAGAGAAGCAAGACCCTGGAAGGTAGGAACCCAGGAAACCTTAACCCTGGCAGACGTTGGCAGCTATCTTGCTCCAACATGTGAAAATAGACTTTGGTGAGGGAAGTAACTTATGCCTTATGGCCTGGTATCTAAGCTCCTACCCCAAATAAATACCCTTTATATAAACCAACCAATCTCTGGTATTTTGCATCAGCACCTCTTTGGCTGACTAATACAGCATCTATGAGATTTTTTTTCTCTCTCTTCCCACCCTCTCTTGCCCTCCCCCACCCCCTGTTGTCTGCTGTGTCTATTTGCTATGTGTTCTTCTGTGTCTGCTTGTATTATTCTCATTAGATGGCTCTGGGAACCCATCCAGGGACCTTCTGGAGTGGAAGAGAGGCGATCGTTCTCTTGCGTCACCTAGGCTCCCTAGTTCGTTGTGCCTCATATTGTCTCTTCTCTGTGTCTCTTTGTTGTGTCATCTTGCATCCATTCTCTGTGTGGGTGGCACCACTCATGGGTGGGCTGCACTCCTGCGTGGAGCAGCACTCCTTGCATGGGGGGCATTCCTTGCATGGGTGGGGCACTCCTTGCATGCAGCAGCACTCCACATAGGCCAGCTCACCACACGGGCCAGGAGGCCCTGGGTATCGAACTCTGGACTTCCTATATTGTAGGTGGATGCTCTATCTGTTGAGCCACATCTGCTTCCCCATGTATGAGATCTTGTAGGAAATGGTTTCATGAACTTTATACCCAAAGCACGAGCAATGAAAAAAAATTTGATAAATGGAACCTCCTCAAAATTAAAACCTTTCGTGCTTCAAAGGAGTTTGTCAAGAAAGTGAAAAGGCAATCTACTCAATGGGAGAAAATATTTGGGAACCACTTATGTGATAAGGGTCTAATATCTAGTATATATAAAGAACTCTTTTATCTCAAAAATAAAAAGACAACCCACTTTAAAAAATGGGCAAGGGATTTGAATAGATTCTTTTCCAAAGAGGAAATACAAATGGCTAAAAAGCACATGAAAAGATGCTCAACATCACTAGCTATTAGGGACATGCAAATCAAAATTATAATGATATGTCATCTTAAACCAATAACACTGACTGCTATTAAAACACATAAAACTGCAGGGGTTGAAAAGGATGTGTGGGAATGTAGAATGGTGCAGCCGTGGTGGAGGACAGTCTGGTAGGTCCTCAGGAAGCTAACTAAAGAACTGCTGTAAGATCCAGCAGTCACACTGCTAGATAAAACCCAGAAGAATTGAAAACAGGAACATGAAGAGATACATGCACACCGATGTTCAGAGCCAATTTTCTGTAACTGTGGTCTTCAGTTGTTTGATAATTTTTCATAATTTCCACCTATATTGATATTCTCTTTGTGTTCATCTGTCGTTCTCCTGATTTCCTTTAGTTCCTTGTCCGTGTTTTCCTTTAGCACTTTGAGCATACTTAGGACAATTTTTAAAAAGTCATTTTCTGGTGTGTCCCTGGCTAGTCCTCCTTACTGATGGCTTCTAATGCTTTACACTTCTTTGGCTGGGCAGTGGCTTCTTATTTCTTCATATGTTTTGTGATCTTTTGTTGAGATATCTGTATTTTGATATTTTAATGTGTTTTGCTGGAATTTCGATTCTGAGGCCCCTGTTCCTTAAGCTTATATCCATCAAGTGTTATAACAGAGCTTTCCTTAAATACCAGGAGCTAACACTCACAACAAAAAGATGATGACGGGAAGCGGACTTGGCCCAGTGGTTAGGACGTCCATCTACCACATGAGAGGTCCACGGTTCAAACCCCGGGCCTCCTTGACCTGTGCGGAGCTGGCCCATGCGCAGTGCTGATGCGCGCAGGAAGTGCCGTGCCAAGCAGGGGTTTCCCCATGTTGGGGAGCCCCACACACAAGGAGTGCACCCCATAAGGAGAGCCACCCAGTGCAAAAGAAAGTGCAGCCTGCCCAGGAATGGTGCCACCCACACGGAGAGCTGACACAGCAAGATGACACAACAAAAAGAAACACAGATTCCCATGACACTGACAACAACAGAAGCAGACAAAGAAGATGCAGCAAATAGACACAGAGAACAGACAACCAGGGTGGGGTGGGGGTGAGGTGGGGGGACGGGAGAGAAATAAATAAATCTTAAAAAAAAGATGATGATGATGATAAATACGGCAATGATGAAGAAGAGGAGAAGGAGGAGAAGAAGTAGAAGAAGTAGTAGACCTCTCCCTCAGGATTTATCCCTACAATGAATTTAGGGAATAGCTCCAGGCCAGAACTTAGGGGACCCCCTCAGCCTTGCTGAGCTTGCATCTTGTCTTGGGCATGAGTATATGGCCCTAGGAATTCTGTTATGTGGATACAAATGTGTGCCTTTCCCTCGGGAACAGCTTCTTCACTGTCCTGGCAGCTGCATTTGTCTTGCAGCCTGTAATCCCTCCCCCGGCATCATGACTTGACTACTTTCCCATAACTCTGGGCACAGATGGCTGGAGGAGAGCTCTGTGAGCACCTTTTACATGCAGGCAAGTTCTGGTACGGTGAGTGCCTCAGACCTAGTCTGTGCATGAGGATTGCTCTGCTCCCCCCGGTTCCAGGACAGGGATGCACACCTGGAGCATGGGCCTGCCCCGTGCAGAGCTGCGGAGGGGTGGGGCAAGGTTTGGCCCTACCTTGTGCGGCAGGTCTGTCCAGCAGGAGGAAGAAGCACAGGGCTGAGTCCCTTGGGAACCAGCCAGCAGCGCAGTCCTGGCCCTGCTTCAGATGCTCTGGTGCGATATGTACAGAAAGCTCCCCTTGCATCATTCTGCCTGCGAGTCTCTAGCTCTCCCAAGGTCTCCCTCCTGTAGGAAAATGGGTGAGGAGCAGGAAGATTAAACCTTACATTACTCTTTTTTTTTTGAGGTACCGAGGCTGGGGATTGAACCCAGGACCTCATATGTGGGAAGCCAGTGCTCACCCAGTAAGCCACATCAGCTCCCCTGAGTGGCTTTTCCATTTGTTTGCTTGTTGTTTGTTTTTGTTTTTAAGCAGCACCAGGAATGGAACCCGGGTCCTCCCATGTGGGAAGCAGGCGCTCAACCGCTTGAGCCTCATCCATGCCCGAGAACTCATTTTTCCTCTGTCCTTCCATCTGGCTCACCTCTCCTGAGACCTTCCTAGCCCTGTGCTGGGTGCTAGGGATGCAGTCCCTGCTCTCTAGGAACCCACATGCTGAGGGAATGAAATGACCCATTAAAAAGGCAATTACTCTTCAGCAATTTCCCAAGATTTCTTTAGGAATGAAAACCTCTCTTCCAATGTGGCCTTCCCTGTTGGGATGTCCATTGATGATGAAGGGATGACTCTGATCACAGCAAGGGTGATCCCAGAGCTCCACATGCTCAGCCTCTCTCTTGTCCCATCCACCCATCTCACTCTCTAGGGCTCTGGGGGAACTGTTTGAAAATTCTCACAGGACAGAAAGTAAGTGCTGTGGCAAGGGAGGCGCTGAAGATGGTGAGGCAGATGTGCCCGATGTGAGCAAGGGCAGCCCCTGTTGCGCTGCCGCTTAGTGAGGAGGGGCTCAGGATGGTTTGTGGGATCACTTTTATAATCATAGTAAGTCTGCCTAGACAGGGCTCTTCTAATCCTTATGCACACAGGCTCTGCCTCCCGCCCCAGCTCTAACCTTGCATCAGGTCAACCTTGCTCACCATGTGTGAGCCTCCACTTCTCTATTCTCCAAATGGGAATAAGTAAAGTATCTCTTTCCTGGGGTTGTTGTAGGGACTACATGAATGATGTAAAGTGTCCATATCAGGACCTGGCATATAGTCAGCTACTTGATGAGTGTTGTCATCAGTAGAGGGACTATAATTGGAAATAAGAATTGGAGATGACAGTTTGCCTGGAGATGGGGCACCTTGTCCAGTGGGCTTTGAACAAACATAAAGGGGGAGGGAAGAGTAAAATGCTCCGAGAAACCTGTGAAACTGGAGGGCACTAGAAGTGACAGAGAGACAGGCATCCCAGTGTGGGGGATGACCACAACTCACAAAGGAAGATGAAATGTGGGGGAGCGTCCTGTGAGGAAGGGAGCCCAGTCTTAGAGGAAACTGGAACTGTTCTGACCTTGGCTCAGCAAATCCTCTTAAGCAGAGCCCCCTACTGTTGACCCAGGGTGCCTAGTGCAGGGGCAGAGATGGGCAAGACTCTTCTCTGCTCTTGGGGAGCTTGCCCTCTGGGGACGTACTTCCGGGCACAATGGCTGTAACACAAGAAGAAAGAGAAGGGATCAGGGCTGCAGCGACCTGAATAAATCACTATGCTGTGCTACACTGCAGGGGTTCTCAAACTTCAGTATGCATCAGAATCACCTTGTCAGAACACCACTTGCTGGGCCCACCTTCGAGTTTCTGTTTCAGTAAGTCTGGGGTGGGGCCCGAGAATTTGCATTTGTAACAAGTTCCCAGGAGATGCTGATGCCCTTGGTTTGAAGGCCACGCTCTGAGAATCACTGCTGTCCGGCTTTGTTGTGAGGCCCCTGCAAGTGAACGTGGGCATGCGTCTCAGAGAACCTGCAGGTGGATCTGTAACCTCTGGGGGATGGTGTTCAGTTGGAGAAAGTATCCCGTGGCTGCTCCTAGAGGGGGGCCAGTACAGTCCTGATTTCTCTGCGAGGAGACACTGCAGGTTTCCTATCCGCAGCAAGTAATAACAGTTGCTGAACTTTAGTGAGTAGTTACCACGTGCCGGTCATTATTCTAGATACTTTACACTTGTGGATTTATTTAAGCCTCTCAGCCCTATGAAGTAGATTTTATCATTAGTCCCATTGTACAGATGAAGAAATTGAGGCACACAGAGAGGTTACATAACTTGCCCAGGGTCACGCGTCTGCTAGTGGCTGACTCCAGAGCTCATGCTCTATAACAGCTGCAAAGTCCTGTCCAGATTCTGAGGTCTATGGTACACACTGTATACTCTGGAGGGTGTTCTGTGGCCCTCGAGAAAGGGAAGCATTGCTTATCAGAGCTGGGGTTGAGTCACCACGGAGTAGCCTCGGGGTGCCAGTTCCCTTTCTGACAGCATTGCTGGTTCCCAGGCTGAGCTCAGCGACTGAGCAGCTGGCCCAGGAGGAGCCCGGCAGGGGGAAGTACCTGCCTCAGGAGGGGGCTCATCCTAGAGTGGGGCTTTCCTGGCTGCTCCAGGCACCACCCCCAGCCTGGCCCTGGGAGTTTGTTGTTGTGTTGTGTTGTGTTTTTATCACTGGCCTGCAGCATATTGACTCAGGGCGTGCAGGAGCTACAAAGCAGGGAGGGAAAGTACATGTTCTGGAAGAGATAACCAGGATCAGAAGACCCTGGCAGCCTGAAGAGAGTGTTGGATCTGACAGGATAATATTAAGAAGTAACATAAAGTCAGGCTTTGGCTGAATGTCTTGGAGCCACCTCATCCTCACCCAGGCTTTTGGGTATGGTGGGTTGTGAAACCGAGGAGACCTGGTATTTCTGGCTAGGTGGACCTTTTGTGGAAGATTGTGTGTATGTACAGCCACACCAAGAAACACACCCACCGGCATCTCCCTCACTAACCAACCTGGAAACAGTCCTCTCCACTCCTGCTGCCCTAGGCATGCCACCTTCTTTTTTTTTTTTTAAAGATTGATTTATTTATCTCCTCTGCCCCCACCACCACCAATTGTCTGCTCTCTTTGTCCATTTGCTGTGTGTTCTTCTGTGACCGCTTCTATCCTTATCAGCAGGACTGGGAATCTGTGTTTCATATTGTTGCGTCATCTTGTCATGTCAGCTCTCCATGTGTGCGGCATCATTCCTGGGCAGGATGCAGTTTCTTTCGAGCTGTGCCACTCTCCTTATGGGGCACACTCCTTGCCTGTGGGGCTCCCTTATGCAGGGGACACCAGTATATCAGCACTGCACATGGGCCAGCTCCACATGGGTCAAGGAGGCCCGGGGTTTGAACCACTGGCCACGTCCACTTCCCGCACCTTCTCTTGTGTAGACAGATACACTAGCCTCTTCACTGACCCCATTTCCCACCTCGCGCTTCACACTGATCTCAGAATGATCCTTGTAACACAATCCAGCCACATCTCCCTCTTGGCTCCCCAGAGCTCTTAGGATGAGGCCCAAGCTCCTTAACTTGGCACCCAAGGCCTCCCATGATCTTGCCCTGCCACCCTCCCCTCCACTCCTTTCTCACCTCCTTCCTCCAGTCACATCAGGTCACTTGCTGTGGCCCTGAATGTGCTTGTCTACCTCTGGGTCTTTGCTCATGCTGTGCTCTTGCCTGGTCCTTACCTCCCCCTTTTCTATGCCCTGCCCATCCTTCCTAGCTCAGCCTATCTTCCTCCACACCGACTCTTTATTATTACTATTTATTTATTTTTAATTTCACTTAAGCATAAACACTTGGGCCTGGGCTGGGAATTTGGAGGTTTATAGGACAGGGTCCCTGCCTTCTGGAAGTTCACAGCTTGGAGAAGCAAACAATTTGTTCATGATTTATCTGTCTGCTTGCCTCTTTCCCACCTGACTGTGGGAAGGGACAAGGCTGATTCATCTCAGAGCTTCCAGTGCCCAGCTTGAGGCCTAACACAGGGAAGACAGAAATAAAACTTATGAATTCCTCAAGGAAGGACTGTCTCTTATTCCTCTCATTGCCACTTCCTACCCCATCCAATCATATGCAGACTAGGGACTTGGAAAATACAGTGTGGAATCCAGTGTTAAGTCTCATGGTACCTACAGTCAGTGTTGCCATTTATCACCATTTATTCATTCACTCATTTGACACATTTATCGTACATCCTCTGCCAAGGCTTGTGTAGGTCCTGGGAATACAACGGTGAGCAGAAAATAGATCTGCTTCAGAAGCTCCGAGAGCTTCTGAAGGTTAATTTGAGAAGAGGGTGTACCATCAACACCGCATTTTCTGGGAAGGTGCACTTTAGGGAAGAGATCAAGGACAGATAGGAGTTTAGTTCTGACCTTTTGCAAGACACTGTACATGTAACCCTTGAGTAGGAGTAGTCGCTATCTAGAGGCTAAGTAACTGAGAAAGAGCTGGGGCTTGAATCTTGGTTGGCATGTGGTGGGAGGGTAGACTTTGACTAAGTGGAGAGACAGGTGGGGCTGCCGTGCACTGGGCTGATCTCTGCTCAGGTCCTGGAGTGGGATGGTGCTCTGGAGGCGGCTTGGGCAGGAAGGCTTTTTTGGAGCCTCTCACCCTTCATGTGAATTTGATGATTGACTTTTCCATTTCTGCAGAAAAGGTTGTCATAATTTTGATTGGGATTGTGTTGAATCTGTAAATTGCCTTGGAAAGAACTGACATCTTTATATGAAGTATTCCAATCCCTGAACTTGGGATGTCTTTCCATTCAAGTCTTTTAAAATTCCTTTCAGCAAGGTTTTGTGGTTTTCTGTGTACAAGTTCTTCATATCCTTGGTTAAATTTATGCCTAGCTATTTTATTCTTTTAGTTGTTACTGTGAATGGAATTATTTTCTTGATACTCTTTTCAGATTGATCATTGTTGGTATATAGACATATTACTTGTTTTTGCATGTTGATCTTGTACCCATGACTTTGCTGAATTCATTTAGTAGATCTAATTGTTTCTTGCAATTCCTCAGACTTATCCATATATATATAGAATCAAGCCATCTGTGAATAGGGAGTTTTACTTATTCTTTTCCAATTTGGATGTCTTTTCTTTCTTTTTCTTGCCTAACTGTTCTGACTAGATCATCTAGTATTGTGTTAAATAGCAGTGGTGAAAGCATCTTAGCATGTTGATGATCTCAGGTAAGAGATTTTAATCTTTCACCACCGAGAAAGATTTAGGCATGGGTGTCTTTATCATGTGGAGGAAGTTCCCTTCTAGTCCTAGTTTTCAGAGTGTTTTTATCAAGAAAGAGTGCTGGATTTTATCAAAGCCTCTTCTACATTGACCAAGATGATCCCTTTTTTTCCCCTTTCCTTTGATTAATTTAGTATAGTACATTGATTTCTTATGTTGAACCATCCCTGCATTTCTTGGATAAATCCCTCTTGATAATGTTGGATAATTCTCTTAATGTGTTGTTGTTTTTGGTTCATCAGTTTTTGTTGAGGATTTTTGCAGCTATATTCAAAATGATATTGGTCTGTAATTTTCTCTTTTCATATCTTTATCTGGCTTTGTTGTTGGAGTGAGGCTGGCCTCATAGAATGGGTTAGGAAGAGCTTCCTCCCCTCAATTTTTATTTGAAAAGGATTGTATTAATTATTCTATTAATGTTTGCTAAAATTCACCAGTGAAGCCATCTGGTCCTAGACTTTTCTTTGATGGAAGATTTTTGATTAATGATTCTATCTCTTTACTTGTCATTCATCTGTTGAGATCTTCTATTGCTTGTGGCATTAGTTTAGGTAATTTGTGTGTTTCTATGCATTTGTCCATTTCATCTAGGTTATCTAATTTGTTGGCATACACTTGTTCATATTAGTATAATCCTCTTAATTTCTGTAAGATTGGTAGCAATGTTTCTTCTTTCATTTCTGATTTTAGTTATTTGTGTCCTCTCTCTTTTCTTTGCCACTCTTTAGCTAAAGGTTGTCAATTTCAATGATCTTTTCAAAGAATCAACTTTAGATATCATCAGTTATATTAGGGTTCTCCAGAGAAATAGAACCGACAGATATTTTTATAAGGAGATGTAGTAATCGGCTCATGTGACCATAAGACTGAGCAGTCTGAATTCCCTAGGGCAGGCTGCAAGCTGGAAACCACAAGAAGGTGAAATTGTCTTCTCCAGGAGAAGTTGGCTGGTTAAAGAAGAGGCAGAAATTCTTTCTGGCTGCTAAAATCCTCATTCTCACTTTAAGGTTTCCAACTGATTGGATGAGGAGACTCTCCTCAGGGCTAAAGTCAGTCTTCTTTGTTGATTGTGGATGTAATGAGCCAATATGCAATCAAATGACTAATGATTTACATCCATCTGTGTAACACACTCATATTAGCAACCTGGCATGTTCTCCAAACAATAGGAGACCATAACTTATCCAAGATGGTGCATAAAATTAACTATCACATTGATTTTCTCTATTATTTTTTTCTTTTCTATTTCATATAGCTCTGCTCTAATCTCTATTTCCTTTCTTCTGCTCACCTTGGGTTTAGTTAGTTCTTTTCCTAGTTCTTGCAGGTGTAATGATAAGCTACTGATTTTCCATCCTTCTTCATTTGTCTTTGCTGTATCCCATAAATTTTGGTATGTTGTGTTTTGTTTTCATTCATCTCAAGATATTTCCTAAAGTCCCTTGTGATTTCTTCTTTGATCCATTGGATATTTAAGGATATATTGTTTAATTTCCACATATTTGTGAATTTTCCATACTTCACTAGTATTGATTTCTAGCTTCTGTCTGTTATGTCTGTTATCATCAGAGAGGATTTGCATGATTTCAATATTTTTAAATTTTATTGAGACATGTTTTGTGACTCAACATATGGTGTATTCTAGAGAATGATTCATGTGTTCTTGGGAAGTATGTGTATTCTGCTGCTGCTGGGTCAAGTGTTCTATTTCATCTTTTAAGTCTAGTTGATTTACATTATAGTTAAGTCCTGTATTTCCTTATTGATCTTCTGTCTAGACGTCGTGTCCATCACTGATAGTGGTATACTGAAGTCTCATACTTAAGTAGAGCTGTCTGTTTCTCCCTTCAAATCTGTCAGTGTTTGCATCAGATATTTTGGGGCTCTGCTTTAGGCCTGTATATGTTTTAAATTGTAATATCATCTTGATGAATTTACCATTTTATCAATATATAGTGTCCTTTTTATCCCTTGTAGCAATTATTGACTTAAAGTCTATTTTATCTGATATTAGTATACCATTTTGGCTCTCTTTTGGTTATTTGCGTGGATATTTTTTTCCATCCTTTCACTTTTAACCTATTTGTGTCTTTGGTTTTAGGGTGAGTTCCTTGTAAACAGCATATAGTATGGCCATGCTTTTTTATCCAGTCTGCCAGTCTCTGCCTTTAGCAAGTTACCTAGCCTCTCTGTGCCTCAGTTACCAAATCTGTTCAATGTAGATAATAAAATCTACTACTAAATAAAACAATAACATCTACTACTATTAATAAAGTCCCTATATAAAGCCCTTATAATGCCTGGCACATAGCCTTAGCTGCTATCATCATCATCATCACCATCATTAGTAATAGTAATAGTAATAGTAGTAGTAGTAAAAGTACCACCATTACTACTACTATTAATACTGATGGTCTCTAAGAGTCCTTTCAGTCCTGACTATTTGGGATACTATGAAGTTTTTATTTATTTATGTGAGTGTATGTATGAAGACTGGGGTAGGATAATTAATGAAGTGATTCACCTGGGTAGGAGAGGGCAGGGCTCTTTCTGTGTGTTTTTGGCTCAGTCCTTGGCCAAGTCTGGACCTTAGTGTCTCTCTGTAGAGTGGGGTTTGGGGCTGTTGGGATGTATATGAGGGAGCAGAGTGGGGAGGGAATTGGAGGGTGGCTTTGGAGCTGTCAGCCCCCAAGGATTGGTACCTACTTATTTATCTCAATTATAAATCTCAAAATGTAGGTAATTGGGGACCTCAAGTTTAGAGTCAAAGGTTGTTCACACTCATGACCTAATTTAGCCATGACAAGGGCCTCTTAGGGTGTGCATGTCTGATATTGTCCATCCCCACTTGACATTAGCAGAGTGAGATCCAAAGAGGGGAAGAGCTTAGCTCAAGCTTACCTAGTAATAATGGGTAAAACTGGTGTAAACGCAGGATCCAGAATCTGTGCAGTGCTCTTCCCACAGCTCACGAGCCCCAGCCTGTAGGTGTACACAGCAGCGTACGCCTTCCTCTGTTAGAGGGCAGGCGGTAGTGGGCTACTCAGAGAGGCAGGGGGCAGGAAAGTCAGGGTGGCGGGTGGTCATGCCTGCTTCTTTCCCCTCCCAGCTCTCGTGCGTGGGGGTCCTCCATTGCTGTTTCCCGGCCCCCTGGGCCTGACAGGGTCTGGAAAGCTTTGTTGAATGAATAAATGAAGAATTTTCTCTTCCATTGGTGTCCAGGCTTTTTGAATCCTAAACCTTCAGAGTTGGTGTTGAGCCTTGCGTTCCCCCCGAGCTCCAGGCCAGCACAGGGCCAGGCACATAGGAAACTAGGAAACTACCAGGAAACAAGTACTAACCATCTCATACTTCACACCCAATTCTTACCCAGATTGAAAAATGAAAACAAAGCAAACAAACAAACAAACAAACACCTTTCTGAATGAAGGCTGGTGGGGAAAGATTAAGTTTGCCTTATTTCTCCCTGCTTTAGTAAATGGAAAGGAAACAGGGTTTGGCTGTGCTCTTCTGCTGATCTTGTCCCTCACACACACCTGCCCAGCCTAGCCCATCTGCCCGGAGGACCCACTGGCACCAGCCCTGTGCCTGGAGCCCCTGGGGACTCTGTGTCTTCTTTCTGAAGCTAGGGGAGGTGTTGGAGGCAGTGCAGGTGGGACAGGGAAAAGGGAAACCCCTGAAGCTCTCCCTCTGAATAGTCTCCTTTGTGCGATATTCTTTGATTTTTGCCAAGCATGGGAGTTGTGTCAAGTGGATGAGGCCTCAGGGTCAAGCTAGTTATTACAACACTGGGACGGAGTGTAGCAAGGACAAGAGCCACCCACTTCCAAAGCTCAGGGTATGCTGAGGACCTGCCAAGTGCCTTGAGCACCTTATCCCATTTACCCCTGGGAACATCCCATGAGCTGAGTCCTGTGGGCACCTGCAGTTGACAGATGAGGAAACTAAGGTGCAGAGCGGTGGAGTAACTGGCTCGTTCATTCAGAGCGCCATGCCTGTGAGAGCAGCTCTGAGGCTTGACGCTTGTGCTCTGAAATGCTGTCCTCACTGGGCTCCTTGCCGGCATCTCATAAATGGGGAAACTGAGTCATTCAAAAGCTCCACTGTCTCCCAGGGCTTGAGGGTCCAGCATCGGGCATGGGGGCTTCTAAGCCCATCCTCCCTGCCTTGCTTGGGCTCCCTGGAAGCAGACGCTGAGATGAGGCTTCACTGGGCCCATGTTTGTTAAGGAAAGGCTCCCAGGAAAAAGAGCTGCGGGAGTGGGGAGGCCGCGCGGGGAGAGCAGCAGCCAGGTGCAGCCTCCGCCTGACCCTGAAGGGGTGTTCTGCGGTGCCAGGTAGATGCCAGAGCTTGTTCCATCCACAGCAAGGCAGCTGCCCTCGCGCCGGGCAGCCTTGGCTCAGGCTCACCTGGAGGGGTGGGAGGAGGGGGAGCGCTCTGCACAGGAGGAACAGCGCCTTCAGCAGCCCGAGAGTCGCCGATGCAGTCGGGGGCTGGAGGGGGGGCACAGAAATGGTAAAAGGGGGTCTGGCGGGGCCCTGGGTATCCCTGTAACTCCCTCAGGAGTCAGCCGATTATTTCGGGATTCCGGGTCTCCCAGAAGCGCTGAGTTGATGAGAGAAGGGCTGAGGGCACGTATACACCGGGAGTCTAGAACATGTGGCCTGAGCAGGAGCGTCGGTGTAAGCATGGCAGGTACACGGCCAGGGAGCCCCGGGGAAACGGGTGTCACAGCTGGGCAGGGCCAAGGCAGCTTGACTCTCCTCCGCCCTCTCAAGTCCTGCCAGCACGCACGCAGGGAGTCACGCACAGTCAGGACACACGGGGACAAGAATGCACTTGTGTGAACATGCATGTGGAAGCATGCACCTGGGTGCGCGCGGGCGCACTGACCAGGGCACAGGGGTACGCGCCCGTCCCAAGCCCGTACACCGCACAGGTACTCTCCTGAGAGAGAGCCTCAGACACGCACACTCGCGCGTCCAGCACAGCCAGCCATGGTCCTTTTGTCTGGCTTTTGGGGGAGGGGAGGGGATGGGGGAGGCAGGGCAGGGGCCAGGGCCAGGCCCGCTGCAGCTGGGCACTGAGGACTGACCTTTGGCTGGGACGGCCCAGATGACGCCGGTCCCAGAGCCCAGGCTCGAGCCTGTCTGGGGTGGGACTGATAAAGGCGTCTAGAAGCTCCTCCACCACACACCCAGCCCCGGGGTCCACGCCCACCTTTGGCCAGGCCGAAGACAGTCGGGGCCAGGGGCCCTGCTCCCTTCACCAGGGGAGGCTCTGCGGGCCAGGGAAGAGAAGGACTGACACTCGGGGCTTCTGGCCCCCAGCCCCAGCCTTGGCCTGCTTCTCCCCAAGTGGCAGGAGCCAGCAGGAACACAGCCAGTGGCCAGCAGGGCTCCCAGCCTGGTGGAGGTCATGGGCACTGAAACAGTGTGACCAGTGCTAGGGCAGAAGGAAAGGGGCCCGGGAAGCCCAGAGGAAGCACATACCAGCCTGGAGAGAGGTGGATCAGGGAAGACTTCCTGGGGGAGGTGATTTCTGAAATGACTTTTTGAAGACAAATAGGAATTAGGCTTGGGTGACAGCGAGTAGGGTAAAAGGCATTTCAGGCAGAGGGAACACTTGTGCAAAACTCTGGAGGCCACGGAAGCAAGGGGCACTGAGAAGCTGGAAGCTGGAGGAATTTCAGGGCGGCTGGGGAGTAGGGAGCGCCTGCCGGGAAGGCAGGAGGCAGGTGGAGGAGGGTCAGGAGCCATCCAGGAGCCTGAGAGGCCACTGGGAAGTTCTAATCAGGGATGACAGGGTCAGCTTCCACGTCTGGAAAGTGCCTCTGGCTGCAAAGTGGAGAGTGGGTTTGGGAATGGTTTAAGCAGGATTTGAGATTGTGACTGATTAAACGGGGGCAGGAAGAGGCTTTGCAGGCCAGGAGGCAAAATCAAGCTGCTTATTAACAAGAGAGGGAACAAATTTCTACAAAATTTGAATGGACGAATTTCAAAATAAATAATGATCAAATGCAGTTTTTTTTGGTAATACATGGCTACTGATGTGAAGAATGAAATTCTCTTGGGGGGTAAAAGCATTTCATTGCAGATCAGAGTTACTGTTGCTTATCAACAAATCAGTTGCCGATGTTCTTCTGTAGAAACCATTCTTAGCTCACAGGTCACACAAGCACAGGCTGTAGTTTGCTGACCCCTGGTCTAGACTAATGAGGCTCGACCAAGGGAGAGAGAAACAAAGGAGGCTCCCTGCCACCCCACCCCTGCAGCAGCCACAGCCCTCCAGGGGGCTCCAGTTAAAATGCATCTTTGTTACTGGGAGTGACTGAGGTACTTTAGCCACATCCTGTAATCTCAGCTTCTCAGGGGAGAAGGACCTGGGAGCTCCCACTCCAGCCCCCTCCCAGGGCAAGGCCACCACGCACATGCCAGGGCAGGGCCAGCACACATGTCCCAGGGCAGGGCCAGCACGCACATCCCAGGGCAGGGCCTGCATACACGCACGTCTTGCAATCACACTGTATCTGGGACAGGGCAGGTGATGTGCTCGAGGTTACAGGGCAATTTGGTAACAGTTGGGATTTTCACACGCAGACCTCCAGATCCCCGGTCCTCTGTGCCTTTCTCTTTACCACCACGTGGTCACTGTGGACCCAGCCCACCTGGAGGGGAGGCATATGCGGACAAAGAGGTGGTGTCAGGACTCATCTGCCCAGACAAGGAGCTCTTCAGGCTCCTCCCTTCCCTCCTGGAGGCACAGGGGCAGATCATCCCACCTGATTTACATACCTTTGCAGAAGTAAACTTCCAGATGAGGAATCTGAGGTTCAGGAGGATGCCTAACTTTTTTGGCATCTGTGATAGGCTGGAAAATGGCCCTGTAAGAGGTATCTGTGCCCTAATCCCTGGAACCTGTGAACATTACCTTATCATGGAGAAAGAAAGAAAAAAGTCCTTGCAGATGTAATTAAGTTAAAGATCTTGAGATAGGGAGATTGTCCTGGATTAACTACATGGACCCTTAATGCCATAGCATGTATCTTTATTAGAAGGAGGCAGAGAGAGATTTTTACTAGATGAGAAGGTGATGTGATGATGAAAGCAGAGAGAGAAATCTGAAGATGCTGTGCTGCTGGCTTTGAGGATGGAGGAAGGTGCCACGAGCCAAGGGATGTAGATCTAGAGGCTAGAAAAGTCAGGGAAATGGATTTACCTTAGAACAGCAGTTCTTAACCTTTTTTTGTTCCACAGAGCCCTTTGCCAGTCAGGTGAAAACCACAGACCCCTTCCTAGGTCCACACTGCACCGTGTGTTATTTAATAAATAGACCACACCTGCACCAACACGTCCCCACAGGAATAATGCTTTTTAGAATTTCAATTCAAGCTCACGAACTCCTTGCTAAGAGCACCTGCCTTAGAGCCTCTGGGAAAATGTGGCCCTGCACACTGGGCTCTGGCCCAGTGAGACTAACTCTGGGCATCTAGCCCCAGAACTGCGGGAGGCTCGACCGCTGCTGCTTTAAGTGGCCACGTTGAGGCGATTACAGCAGCCGCAGGAAACTGACACAACATCCCACGGCAATTTTTTCCTTTAAATGAACTTCTAATTTTAGAATACTTTTGGATTTTAGAAAAGTGCAAAGATGGAACAAAAGGACCTATGTACCTCTCCCCCCATCCCCGATGGCAAACATCTTCCGTTATTGCTGTGAGTCACGCCTGAGGGGCGGGGAGCAGCTCATGACTCTTTACTAATCCCCCCCTTTATTCAGATTTCACTCATTTTTCCCTAATGACCTTTTCTGTTCCAGGATCCCATCCAGTACTCCACACTGCATGTAATTATCGTGTCTCCTCATCTCCTCTAGTCTGATAGTGTTTCTAAGACATTTGTTGTTGTTTTTCTCAGGTACCAGGGGCCAGGGATTGAACCTGGGGTCTCATATGTGGGAAGCTGGTGCTCAACCACCATTTTTGTTTTTTAAAGATTTATTTTATTGCAATTTAAACAAAATAAAAATAAAAAGACTTATTTTATTTGTCCATTTTCCCCCACCCCCTCGTTGTTTGCATTTGCTCTGTCTGTTCTGTGCTGGTCTTCTTTTTCCTTTTTAGGAGGCACCAGAAGCGAGCCCAGGACCTCCCATGTGGGAGGTCCAATTGCCTGAGCCACCTCTGCTCCCTGCTTTGTTTTGTCTCATTATGTTTTCCTCCATGTGTCTCTTGTGGCATCATCTTGTTGTGTCAGCTCGCGGTCTTGCTTTAGGAGGCACCAGGAACCAAACCTGGAACTCCCATGTGGCAGTCGGGAGCTCAGTTGCTTGAGCCACATCCGCTTCCCTCCCCTGAGTTGGTTTTTACATTTGTTTTTGCTTGTGGTTTGTTTCCATTTCCTTAGGAGGCACCAGAAACTGAGCCCAGGACCTTCCATGTGGGAAACAGGGGCTCAACCACTTGAGCCACATCCTCTCCCCTCCTTGTTTCTTTTTTTAAAAAAAAGATTTAGTTTATTTATTTCTCTCCTCCCACCACTCTCCCCCCATTGTCTGCTCTCTGTGTCATTCGCTGTGTGTTCTTCTGCATCCACTTGTGTTGTCAGGTGGTGCTAGGAAACTGCACCTCTTTTTTTGTTGCATCAACTTGCTGTGTCCCCTCTCCGTGTCTGCAGCACCACTCGTGGGTGGGCTGTGCTTTTTTCACTCAGGATGGCTTTCCTTGTGGGGTCACTCCTTGCGTGTGGGGCACACCTATGCAGGGGCGCCCCTGCATGGCACAGCACTCCTTGTGTGCAGCAGCACTGCACGTGGGCCAGCTCATCACACGGTGAGCTGATATAAATAAATGACCTCCTCAGTCACTTATTTATATCAGTATGTACTTGTGGATGTTTATTTTATACTTTGGATTATAATCCAATACTGTATGATCCGTTTTGTTGCTCAAATTGTTCTAGCCATGACCTTTGTGGACTCTTTCAGATTGACTCCCAGGTCCCTTTGGCACATCCCCATCTTTTTGTTTTTTGAGTACTTTCTTTCTGGCATTGCAGGGTGCTTTAGGCTCATCTTGTACTTTCCCTTCCCCAGCCCTAGAATCAGCCATTTCACAAAAGATCCTGAATCTTTTCTAGTAGAGCATGGTATTAGACACCAGGATCTGGGCTTTAGATGCCCTTGTTACTGAGGGACATTGCTTCCAGGTCTCTGAGTAGACAGAGCTAGGAAAGAGATGTGTGTGTACTAATCCTGTGTACACACAACTTGTAATGACTTCCATAGCTTTACGAAGCCAAAGAGTTCACACTGCTTCTCCGACTCTAATGTCTTACCTACCGCATGTTCTTCTCTGCATTCTTTACTTTACCATTCTCTCCAACAGTGAAAAAACTGGCTCCCACCACCCACCACCTCTCTGCTTATTCGTTCAGTCTCAGGATACATTACAGCAGTTTCAGACTTGTTACCTGTACCCCCACGAGAAAAAACATTTCCAACCAGAGTGCAGTGTTAATGCATCGTTCACTTTGTCGTTAGTCTTACAGTTTCCGGTCACAGCCCATTTCCCAGGTTTCCTGGGCCAGCACCTTTTCTCCTGGCTCCCTTCAGTCATGCTTTCTCTGTGACACAGTTAGACTCTTCTGTCACAGTCTGTATCTATTCTGGAAACCCCCAAACTTCTGGGTGATTTTTAAATTTAATTTGTATAAATAAGGTTCACCCTTTGTGCTGTGAAGTTCTGTGGGTTTTGACGAATTCATGGCATCATATCTCCACCACCACAGTACTGTACAAGTTAGTTCCACCACGCTAAACAATTCCCTGTGCTGCCGCTGGCCAAATAACCCTCCCTCCCCAATCCCTGATCACCACTGACCTGTTTTCCATTCCTATTATTTGTCATTTTCAGTGTGTCATATTAATGGAATCATACAGTATGTAGGCTTTTTTGTCTGGCTTCTTTCACTTAGGAAAAATGCATTTAATATAGCAGTGAAATAAGCAAGGCAGGTAGGGACAAATGTATGGTGTCACTTATATCAAATATATAGAATTAGTGAATTCTAGTTTCAGAGACAGAAAGTAGATTAGTGGTTACCAGAGATTAAGGGGGAAGAGGGGAAGATTTGGATTGGTAGGTATAGAGTGTTTATGAATAAAAACTTATTTTAAAAAGATTCATCCATGTTGTGTGGCTTAGTGGCTTGCTGCTTTTTATTTCTGAATAATATTCCATTAGATGAATTACCACGGTTTATCCATCCACCTCCTGAAGGACATCCTGGTAGCATCCACTTTTGATGATTATGAATAATGCTGGTATAAACATTCATGTGCGGGTTTTTTGTGTGGATATACATTTTCAAGTCATTTGGGTAAATACCTTGGAGTGTGATTGCTTGGTCATTTGGCAAGTTTAGATTATTTTTTTATATGAAACTGCCAAACTGTCTTCCAAAGAGGTTGTGCCATTTTGAATGAGTGAGAGTTATTTTAAGTTACAGAGCTTAAATCCAACTTTTCTGATCTTTCCTTTGTTTCCCAAGCTGGTAGTCAGGAGGCCACACCTTACAGGACAGCGGGCTTTGCAGTCAGGCAGATCTGAGTTTGAATCCTGACTCCACCACTTAAAAACCACGTGACTTGGGACAGGTTAATCTCTCTGAGCCTCACACTGGAGTTTAATTCTTCATATACGCATGAGGTCATGGGTTGGATTCTTCAAGAAGCAGATTTTGAGGTGGGATTCAGCCTGCTGGATGTTTACTCTGGATGGCCTTGGGGACACCACCTGTGGAAGGAAGGGAAGGCGGGGGCATCGAGCAGAGGGAGAAGTCGAGCTGACGTGGCCCAGCAGGGTTGCTCTGAAATGTCCCAGCCTTTATAGTCCATCCTCCTGGGACCAGGCATCGTAGGTGGCCGCTTAGGGATGGGGGTGCCCTCGGGTGAGGGGCAGCTGAGGTGACCCCAGAAGGGGCTGATAGCCTCTCCTGACAGCACCAAGTCCTTCCATGAAGGAGCATGTGGGTGGCACAGCCCAGCATCCCCACGTAAAGCAGAGTGGACGGAGTCCTGGCTGAGAGCTGGAAGCAGTGGAGCCCCAGTTACAAGCTGCCGCTCCCCAGCTGTGCCTGCAGGTGAGGCCTCCCTGCTCCCAGCCGCCTCAGCTCACCCAGATGTAAGGGGACAAAACAGCAGCCCCAACCAAGCCCGTGCAGTGCTTGGCAGTTTACCAAGTCATTTCCTGTGCATTAGCTCACGACGACCTTATTAATTTTTTATTTTTTTAGATTTATTTATTTAATTTCCCCCCCTCCCCTGGTTGTTTGTTCTTGGTGTCTGTTTGCTGCATCTTGTTTCTTTGTCCACTTCTGTTGTCGTCAGCGGCACGGGAAGTGTGGGCGGCACCATTCCTGGGCAGGCTGCACTTTCTTTTCGCGCTGGGTGGCTTTCCTCACGGGCGCACTCCTTGCGCGTGGGGCTCCCCCACGCGGGGGACACCCTTGCATGGCACGGCACTCCTTGCACGCATCAGTGCTGTGCATGGCCAGCTCCACACGGGTCAAGGAGGCCCGGGGTTTGTACCGCGGACCTCCCATATGGTAGATGGATGCCCTAACCACTGGGCCAAAGTCCGTTTCCCCATAACGACCTTATGATGATGATAGTAGCCACAAGTTCCAGAGCAGAGCTACTCAAGTGGGCTCCGAGGGCAGGCACTGGTGCACGCACTGCTTGTTAATGATGTCTCATGAAATTAGTACAGAAATTGGGAGTAACTTGATAAACGCCTACAGCAATGCAATAGGGTAATTTGTTGTCTGTTGACTCTAATAAAAAATTGGGACCTGTGCTATGATTCTCTTTGTTTTCTCCACTTTCTTATAGTTCATTTAGTTGGTATTTTACAAATATATATGTCCACGACAAATTAGGGGAAAAACCATGCCTGGTTCTTTGCCACTTCTCAACTGGTTGAAGAGAGAAACACTCAGACCAGTTTTCTCGCAGACAGGGAGAGAAAGACACGCCTAAGCCTCATTTGAGATGGGCACAAGTCCTCCAGGTCATTTCCTGGCCCTTAGCAAGGGGAAGGGAAGAAGAACTAGCATTTGTTGAATATTCGGCTGTGGATGAACCGATGGCAGGGGAAGACACCAAGACGCGGGGAGGGGACATGGCTTGCACAGCGCCACACAGCCATGCAGGGAGCAGGTCGGGACAGGAGCTGGCTCTGTGGCTCTCAGGCCCCTGCCATTTCCACTGCCCATGCCACCCTCATCTAAGCCAGAACCCAGCAGGGTGGGAGCGGGCGTGTCACAGCTGTCTGGGAAGGCAGCCTTCATGTTAGGGCCAGGATTCTAGAATGTCCTTAAAACTCTCTGACATGTGACCCTCATCTGTGAAAAAGGGGTCACGGTGTCCTTGAGGGATGTACGCAGAGTCTCCTACCCACTGCCTAGCACCTAGCAGGGACTCTGTATATAGCTGAGGGTGCAGCTCTGCCCTTCCATGGGGTCACTGAGACAAATGCCCAGGTCAGCCCAAGACATCGTCTCCCCTCTGGCCTGGCCCATGGCGCACTCCACCTCAGAGACCTTCCAGAGCCCTCCACACCTGGGGATAAATTCCTGGCTCGTTGGCTGGACATTGAGTTCTATCAGACAATAAGCAAAACCCAGTCAGGACCCTGTCTCCTTGCTCACCCTTCTCTCCAGCACCTGGCCCACAGCACGCGTTCAGAAGTGTTGGCCGAATTCAGGCCTAAGCCTCCAGGAGCCTTTCCCCTGAGCCTCGCCCTTGGACCTGAGTCATAAGCACCACCCCAGCACTGCCCCCCAGCTTTGCGCCACAGCAGCTTCTGGGTGGATGCCCTCCTGGCCTCTTTGCCTCCTTCAGGCCTAGCAAAGGGCAGGCCCTGTAGGAGGGCAGCCTTGCCCCCTGCCACGTGGCTGCTGCAGCGCTGAGCTGGCTGACCCTGTCCCACCCTGCACTCCCGACCCAGTCAACCATCAGGTGCCTGTCAGGTGGCCGGGGCCCTGCAGCCCTTTGCTCCCTCTGGGTGATATCTGAGAACATCTCCCTAGGTCGAAGGGCAGCCTGATTTCCAGGGCGATGCTAGCTTCCCATCGCTTGGGGCCTCTGACCCTCTCTAGTCACGTAGAACATACCCTGTCCTCCTCTGGCCACCTGCATCTGTGTGTGTGCTGGGGCCAGGGGAACCGTCTTCCCACCCACTGCTGAGGTGGGCTCTGGGGCCAGAGCAGGTGCAGATGGTGCCGCTTACTGCCTGCACCTTCATCTGTCAGCTCCTAGCACTTGGCCTTAATCGAGCAGGCCAACTGCTGTAACGAACACTCCCCAGACTCAGGGGCTTGGCACAAGAAAAGGACGTTTGTCGCTTGCATGAAGTCCTATGTGATTGGCTGGCTGGCTCTCTTGGGCAGCCTTCCCGAGACAGGGCCCTGACCTTCTATCTTGGGTGGCCAGTGTTTTCAACAGGGGGCATCCAAAGTTGCTGCAAAAGAGAGGCCTCTTGTCCCCACCCCCTCAAGTTCCTCCACTTGCCTCCCTCCATCTCCCTTCCTGGCATCCTCAAGTCTAATGGCCCTCACAGGCCGTCACAGCAGCCCGGTGGGTCATGCTTAACATGCCTCCCTCTACCCCTTTGCTCTGCTGCTGCTGCCCCCCACCCGTGTGTGTACCCCCCTCGTGGCCTGTTCGGCTTCTGTCCCTTGGGCAAGTGATCTTATGCAGCAGAACAAGGATTGGAGTAGCCCTGCTGGCCTCTGAGTGTTAGTCCTCTGTCCCCACAATAACCAGCCTCCAGGCTGTCCCTCAATTAGCCTTGCCTCCTGGTATCCACACCCTTGTGCCATCATCCCCTCCCCCAGGCTGCGGGAGTAAGCCTGGAGGCATGTCCTCCAGCCCCCGCCAACACCCGGCTGCAGCCTCCGGGGAAACCCTGAGCCAGAACCCCTCAACCAAGCCACACCCAGGTTCCAGACCCTCGGAAACTACGTGCGATATTACTGTTCAAAGCTGCAGAGTTTTGGGGTAATTTGCTTCACAGCAATAGGTAGCCCACATTTAGGTACCTGGAAATAGGGTGCTGCCATAACAGAAACCTAAAATGAGGGAACGGCTTTGGAAGCAGGCATCAGGCTTGAGGGGAGTATTAGTGCCTCAAAGAAACTGTAAATAGGGAACGGATGAGGCTCAGGCGGTTGAGTCCCTGTTCCCACGTGGAAGGTCCTGGGTTCAGTTCCTGATGCCTCCTCAAGCAAAACAAACAAACCAACAAGCAAAACATGAAAAAGCCAACTCAGGGGAGCCAATGTCAGCTTTCCACATGTGGGGTCCCAGGTTCAATCTCTGGCCCTGGAACCCTCAAACAAAATGAAAAACTGTTAATAGAAGCCACATGGCTTTGATAAAGCTGCAAGTGAGGGTGAGTAGAAGAAAGTGAGAGAAACGTTACTGGAAATTAGAGGAAAGGAGATGCTTGTTACTAGTCTCAGACGGTTTAGCCGCATTGTCATGTGCAGTAATGTGGGGTAGGAGAGTCCTGAACAGTCTAGAAAAGGAGATCTCCAGGCAGAGTGCTGAAGGCGCTGTCTGGTTTATTCTTGTGGCTTATCATAAAATGGATTATAGTAGAACGAAGCAAAAAGGAACAAGGACTAACTGGTTTTGAAGATTCCCAGCTTCTCCAGATGGCAAACAAGGCTAAAATGAAGAAATGACTTCCAAACAAAGATCAAATCTAAGGCACTCCCAGGAAAACACAGTACAAAAATTAACCCTTTGTTAAAAACACAGCAGGATCAAAAGCAGGGCCTCAGAACACCGTTCAGTTAGACAAAAGGCCCTGTAAACAGTGTAAGGGCATGCCTTCCACATCTTCTCAATCCAAGGGCAGAAGGATAAAGGGCCTTGCCTGCCAGCCTGAGCAGGGGTTTTGGCATTACGGTGTGGCCTGGGGGACCGTTTTATTTTAGATTTCTTGGGTGATGCACATGGGAAGGCTGGAGGCGGGAACCTCAGTGCATATTTACTCATGCGGTGACCACCCAGGGTGCTGCGGAAGGGGCAGTCTGGGGGACCTGGAGGGACCCCTGTCTCAGGAGGATGGGGGAAGGCTTTCCTGAGTGGGTGAAACTCGCGAAGGCTGAGTGGGATTTGTCCAGACCAAGGGTGGGGTGGGGGTGGGAGCAGGTGTCCCCAGCAGAGAGAGACCACGGGGGATATAAAGGGCTGCAGGTGGCTCAGTGTGACAGGAGCAGAGCGGCGAGGGAGGCAGGGAGCTGAGGCTGGGGGCACTGGGGCTGGCGGAGAGCAGTGGGCCTTGTGGCGGATGTCTGTCCTCCTCCACCTCTGCGCGTCCGCTCTCCATGGCCTCCACTGAGCTCTTTCCAGGGAGACCTCCCCGTGCAGAAGGTGGCGCAGACCTGGCACCCTCTCGCTTCCGACTGGGCACAGGCAGGGGAGCCTTGGCAGGAGATGGAGCAGAGGGAGGAGAGGGAGGTGGGAATGTTCACCCCTGGGGGTCCCCCCACCCCCTGCATCCCTTGGCAGACCATGGTTCCTCCCTGTGGGTTCCGGTCCCCGCGGCCTGCACTTGCCCCTCCAGCTTCAGGGGGACAGCAGTGCCTCGCCCACTGCCACAGCCCCGGGTTACTGCCCCCACCCTTTGCCCTGCACACACCCCAGAAAAGCGCTCCTTCATTAAACCTAATGGCATCTGGTGCCTGCTGGGACCAGATCAACACAAACTCTGTCCGGGGAGCGATGGAGGGCCATAGTGTGGTGGAAGTCCAGAGCTTCAGTTATTTCCATATAGAAAGGTCAGGACTCAGGAATAATTTTTGGGAAGGAAAAATGATTTATTTAAGACTGGCCGGGTTTGGAGCTTCTCATTCCAAAATCTGAGCCCCCAACAAGATCTTTGAGTTCCTTTTATACAGAGAGGAAGGGCCAAAGGGTTCTCTGTTTCAGTGCTCAATAGGCTTGAACTAGCATATGTCTTCCACATCCTCGGTAAGCTTTTAGCATGGACTTCATACGGTCTAGATAAGCTTTAGCACATTTGGTTTGCATTTTCCCTGAATATTTAAAGTGGATAGAGTTTGCATTGATAGACTGTTTTCTGGGACTGGAGCCGTTGCCATGGTCACCAAGGGCAGGAGGGCAGCCTCTCACTGTCCCACACCCACAGGTCAGGACACAGACAGCTTAGGTGACCTATGAAGAGACAGCAGCCTCCCACCCATAGCCCCCATCAATAGTAGTTATGAGCTGGGGAGTGAGATTTGTGTTTCAGGTGCTGGCTCTGGCTGCCGCGTGAAGGGTGTCCTGGGCAGAGAGAGACGGGGCCCTTGGGATAAACTCTGGCTTTTGTCACGTCCACACAGGAATTCCAGGGCGAGTGTGTGCGGGGCGGGGGGGCTCTGCGGTGAGCTTTCCTGTACAATTTGGTAGATTGTCTGTGAACATGGCCACGAGGACCCTTCCGTGTGCCCACGTCCTTCTGAACTATGACTTTGCTGCCCCTCCCCTCTGGAGGGGGTGTCTGTCCCTCACACCTTGAATCTGGGCTGCCATTGACTTTGCTTTGGCCGAGGGAGGGACGCAGGGCAGGCCGTGCAGCCTCGGACTCGGGAGGCCTGGCAGCCTCAGCTCTCGGCTTTGCCACCCACTCAGCGTCATGTCGAAGGCCGTCAGTCTAGAGGGGCCCAGGGCCCATGTGGAGAGGCCCGGCTGTTCCGGCTCCTCCGCTGGTCCCAGCCACAGAGCACCCACCAGCCGAATGCAAGCCCCAGGAGAACCACCCGCCAACCGCAGAACGGCGGAAATAACCCTGGTGGGTTCACCCCTCACTTTGGAGGGGCCTGTTACACGGCAGGAGGTAACTGATGGGAGTGGGGCGGGCAGGGCGCTTTTTCACCTCCCTGCTTCCTTCAAGGCCCTGCCCTCATGTCCCTTGCCCCGTCTCTCCGCTGGCTAGGAATCTCTGCTCCCTCCTCTGGACCCCTACTGCCCGTCACCCCTGCTTCTCCTGTGGCACTTACGCCATGCTGCCTATAGGATGACAGGCACCTTCTGGAGACACTGTGCCCATTTGCCATCTGACTGCTACCTTACATCATCCCCTAAAGGAGGCAGTGGCTGACGTTCTCAGGACACGCTCCCCAAACCAGGGGTCAGTTACTATAATCGTTCTCAGATGATGAGCTTGAGGTTTGGAGGTAGCGTGGCTTAGCCCAGGGTCGCTGGAAGGGGTGGAGCCAGGATTCAAACCCTAACGGAAACATCTCCAAATGCCACCCGTGGTGTAGCTCCTCGCGAGCTCTGCCCTGGAGGGCAAGGCCTCTGCTTCGCTGCTGGGGTTTGAGGGGGATTCGCAAGCGCCAGGCTGCCCAGCCACGCCCTGCCCCTCACTGACCGCTGCCAAAGAGAAGGCCCTGGAAGGTGGAGAGGGGGGCAGGGGCTACAGGGACGCATGTCCCAAACCCAGGAATCCAGACTTCTCGTCAGGGCACTTGTGCCCTCTCACCCACCCTGGGGACACTTGCGAGCACACAGACCTCGCATGTGGCTCCATTCCCTGGGCTAGTCTGGCCTGCCTCCTACCAGATGCTTTCCTTCTGCCCCTGAAGGAGAGAGCCAGAGGCATCAGCTCGGGGCTGAGGACCATGAAGTCACCAGTGTGGGCTCCCCTGGCCCAGCCTGGCCCACCTTCAGGAGGAGTAAGACACAGCCTGGGGCCAGGAGGAGAGGCGGCCCAACCCATTTATTACAGTCACATTTGCTGAGGTCCCTTCTAGTGCTGAGGTCAGGGGCTGAGGTTACCAAGGGTGAGTCAGGGGTGAACCTATGGAGTCAGGGCTGAGAATCAGAGGTCATCTTAGCCAGTCAGGTAAACTGAGGCTCAGGGGAGGGTCATGCAGAAACAATCAGTGATGGAGCTCAGTTCTCCTTACCCACCTTCTGGAACCCTCTGGCTGCCACTCCATCGCCCAAAGGACTCAGAAACTTGAAGATGCCTTGGGAGAGTGCAGGGGACGTAGTGGCCACCCCCTCCTGTCTAGCTTGGGGGAGGAGGACAGTTGCAGGATGGAGGGAATTGTAGGAGAGGGATTTGAGGGCTGGTGGGTTCTTTGTGCTGTCACTCAGTGGTAAAGGAAGAAAAACCCAGTCACTGCTCTTTTTCCTCTACCCACTGAGTGACATCACAAGAGAGGACAGAGACCTAAGAAATCATTCTCGTCCAGCGCTCTCTCCCATTGCACAGGTGAGCAGATGGAGGCCAAGAAGAGAAAGACTTGCAGAGGTTTCAGAGCAGGCATGCGGATCACAGATGCCAGAGTCTGGCCTGCTCTCCCACATTGCGGGTCTGACTTGGGACCTGGTGTGGGTGGAATTTGCAGGAGTCTGGAGGTGGGGGTGGGAGTGTCTCTGGAGATGGTGTGTTCAACAAATGCCACCAGGAAGCCCTCTCAGATGGCAGCAGCTCCAGCTGGGCTCCCTAATGCTCTCCACGGCTGCCGGCCCTGCCTCTGGGGACAGCCCGCCTCTGGCTGGAGGCGCTCAGCAGAACTCCAGGTGCTGATCAGTGGGGACGTTGTACTTGAGCTTGTGGGTCTCAAAGAGGTTGCACAGCTCCTTGAGGTAGTGCTGGTGCAGCTGATCCACTTCCTCCTTCGAGGGATGCAGCGTCTTCTGCACCTCGATGGGCTTGCCCACTGCAAGGCACAAAAGTGGGCAGCGGCTCAGAGTGGAAACCACCTGGGGTCACATGGGCCCTTGGTGCAGGCGCGCACCCCATGGGCATCGCCCCAGGAAAGTGCTCGTACCAAACCCCTTCCACACTGTAGTTTCAGGTGATCAGTTCTAAGAGGTTAGGGCATGACGGCACAGTACTGATAGAACAAGAACAGCAGCTGACAGTGCCATGTGCTTTACCTGCATTATCTCCTTTAAGCCTTGTGGATGGGGGGATGGAATCTGTTATCATTCCTATTTGTCATGTAAGGCCATGAGGCTCAGAGAGATTAAGTAACTTGCTCAAGGCCACGCAGCTAGGAAAAGCACAGGGAAGGCAGGGCTTAGAGGCTCACCAAGTCTGCTGAACTAACAGGGGTGGAAGGAGACCAAGGGGCCTCTCTCTACAGTGTTGGGCAGAGGAGCCTGATATGAATCCTAGAAGCAGAGGTCTCCTGACAGGTCAGAGAGGACGCACTAAAGTCCATGCCCACTGCTCACAGGAAATCCCGCAGGCTCGAATTCAGAGCCTACTGACTGCTAGGGGACACACAATGTACCCAGACCTGGACCATCCCTCCTTCCACCCACCTTCTCCAATAAGCCCTTTCAGATCTTTTGGGTCAGAATCAAAAACCCTCCTTCTCTGGCATAATAAATCCTGATTCAAATCTCAATTTTGCTTTTTCAGAGGCAGTGTTATCTTTTGGTTCTCTGGGCCTCAGTTTGCTATCAATGATATAATAATCCCTGCCATGCAGGTGGTTAGGAGAAACTGAGACACTGAATGTAAGTCAGCCAGTGATGAGCCTGGCACACAGCAGCTCGGTAACCAGCAGGGACTATTGGTCTTTGTGTTACGGTCTTATCCCAGGCTGCCTTGCATTAGGGTTATCTGCCCATGTGTGTGTTTCCCAGGCTAGAAATATACGCTCTTTGAGGACAGAGAGGTACCTGCCCATCCCCACATCCCCTTGCAGTGCCCAGCCCAAGCCCCTGTCCCTGCAGCCTACCTCCTCCCAGCTTGGGTCTTAACTCACCCACGGTGGTGATGGGCCGACGGTAGGGCACGAAGCCAAAGCTGTACTGGAAGACTCCACGGCCGTGGAAGAGTGGGAGGGAGATGCCCATGACCTGTTGCAGCCATTTCTGGATGCAGCGCAACCAGGAGCCGGGGGGATTCTTTACCTGGTCATATAGTTCATTCTCCCCAAATGAGAAGATGGGCACCAGAGCTGCCCTGGAGAGAGACAGAAGAGTCAGGGCACGCACGAATCTCCCAAGAAGCACCTTGCTTCCGTCAGGGACACAGCACCCAGGATCTGGGGTGGAGGACAGAACCCTGGGCTGGAAATGGGAGGTCTGGGTTCTCTCCCCGATCGGCCATAGCCTCGCTCGCTGACCTTTGGCAGGTTTCTGCCCCTCTCAGGACCACAACCTCTCACTGGCACCATGACAGGTAGATCAGAATACCTCAGGTGATGTTTTCCATCTTCCCAAACTTTCTAGAAAAATCTCCCCTACCCCAGCTGGCTCCTATTCCTCAATGAGGCTTACCCCAAGGAAGAACAGCTTCGGAATGGGCCGCACACCTCATTCTCCCTGATCCCAAATGTCTCAGATCTAGTGTCAGCTTTGGGGAACACGTTCCTTCCCACCCAGTCCCTCTGACCGCCGAGTCTCCTCTAGTGGAAACTTCTCTGGGCATTTGAAAACGGGCCGGTGCATCTCCCACCAAAACAGAATCTGTGCAGTCGCCCCTCCTCCTCAAGGCGGGTACCCGTGCTCCAGCGCGAGCCTGACGAAGCCCTTGCGGTGCCGCAGCAGCAGCGTGTAGGCGCCGGGCCTGGCGTCCAGCGCCTCCTGGGCACCCCCCACCACGATGGCCAGGAGGCTCCCGCCCTCCTTCCTGCTCAGCACGTGCGCGCCGCTCTCCTTGTCTGACGTGACCAGCCCTGGGGGGAGAGGAAGGTGCGGCAGCCTCGGGGTGCAGTTCACCAGCAGTGCCCACGGGCCCCCTGAGGACAGGCCCGAGCCCTGTCCCTCTTCCCAGCTCTCCCCGAGCTCGCGGCCCCGCGCCGCTTTGGGCGCTGCTCCCCAGGCGCCTCCTTCCCCCTGCGCATGCGCGGGGAGCGCGCGGCCCCGCGGGCAGCCGGCCCTGCAGCGCCCCTGCCGGGCCCCAGGCTCACCTAAGCTCATGAAGTAGTCCCTCAGGAAGGGGACGCGGAACCACAAGGGCAGAGTCATCGGGTATGGGCGGATGCCCGGGAAGAGCGCCGAGAAGCCCGTGCTCTCCGTGCACAGGTTGAGGAAGGCGCCTGCGACCATGATCCCGTGGGGGTGGAAGCCCGCGACGTAGTTCCGGGAGGGGTCCAGCTCCGCGGTCTTGACCAGCTGCAGGGACAAGGCCTGGTGAGCCCGCGCTGGCCCCGGGTGGCCGTCCCTGCCCACCACTGCCCGGCTGTGTGGCCTTAGGCCCGTCATCTGTAAAGGTGCGGTATTTGGAACCAGCATGCCGGCCGCTCCTGGAATTACCAAAGCTAAGGCACAGAATATAGTTTGAAGGCACCAAAGGGCCACACCGGGCGCCACCATGCCCAGCGAGGCCCATGGCAACAAAACAACGTAAGCAAACCTGGCATATACGACCTGTGAGGGAAAGGGATGTGGCTCAACCAGGAGGGCTCCAGTCCACCATATAGGAGGTCCAGGGTTCCATGTCCAGGTGAGAGCAAGCTGACCCGCGTGGCAAGCTGGCCCATGCGGAGTGCCGCCCCGTGTGGGAATGCCGCCCCGTGTGGGAGTGCTGCCCTGTGTAGGAGTGCTGCCCCGTGCAGGAGTGCTGCCCCGTGCAGGAGTGCCAGCTGACGCAGCAAGATGAAGCAACAAAAGACACAGAGGAGAGAAAATAAGACACAGCAGAAGAGGGAGGTGAGGTGGCGCAAGAGAGTAATCACCTCTCACCCACTCCAGAAGGTCCCAGAATCAGTTCCTGGTGCCACTTAAAGAGAAGACAAGGCAATGGACTTGGCCCAGTGGTTAGGGCGTCCGTCTACCACATGGGAGGTCTGTGGTTCAAACCCCAGTCCCCCTTGACCCGTGTGGAACTGGCCAATGTGCAGTGCTGATGCGTGCAAGGAGTGCCCTGCCACACAGGGGTTTCCCCTGTGTAGGGGAGCCCCACGTGCAAGGAGTGTGTCTTGTAAGGACATCCGCCCAGCACGAAAGAAAGTGCAACCTGTCCAGGAATGGTGCTGCAAACACGGAGAGCTGACGCAACAAAAAGAAACACAGATTCCTATGCCACAGACAACAATAGAAGCAGACAAAGAAGATGCAGCAAATAGATACAGAGAACAGACAACCGGAGTGGAGGGGGAAGGGGAGAGAAATAGATAAATAAATAAATAAATAAATCTTTAAAAAAAATAAAGAGAAGACAAGCAGACACAGAACACACAGCGAATGGACACAGAGAGCAGATGGGGGGGGAGGAGATAAGTATATAAATCTTAAAAAAAAAAAAAAAAGACCTGTGAGTGGGAAGAGGATCTGGTTAAGTGATTGAGTTCCCACCTACCACAGACGGGAGGTCCCGGTTGGGTTCCCAGTGCCTCCTAAAGAAGAGGAGCAAGACAGTGAGCTGATGTGCGGGGCTGACAGGGAGCGCTGGCACAACAAGAGAAACAAGGAGGAAAGCATAATGAGAGACAACAAAAAGGGAGCAGAAGTGTCTCAAGTGATTTAGGCACCTCCCTGCCACATGGGAGGTCATGGTTGGGGTCCTGGTGCCTCCTAAAAGAGAAGTCCAGCACACAACAAAGAGACACAGCAAATGCAAACAACAAGGGGGTGGGGAGAAATAAACATTTTAAAAAAACACCTGTGAGAATATTTAGAGGCTATATCAGGAGTGGATTCCTGTTGAAAGAGCAGGCGGCCCAGGAGGCTGGCTCCAGTCCTGCTTCCTCCTACTCACAATGCAAGTCTCTCACCCTGTGGCCCTCTGCTTCCCCCCAGCCAGGCCTGCTGCCCTGCCTCCACTCCCTTCCCTGGCCAAGGGGGCTCCAGCACAGCGACGTGCCTGGGTCTGCTCAGGCCTGCAGCATGGAGGGGGTGTGGGGTCCCTGCAGGTGTCGTATTGTAGATTGAGTGGGGGAGGAGACCTGCCTGTGGTTAGCAGCTTCTAGTTGAAGGGGATGGGGTGGGGACGGGCTGAGTTAACAAACGCTCCTCTTGGCAGGTGACCTGACAGGTGGCAGTGTAGCCGAGTCTGCTATGGCCAGTGGTTGTTCGGGGGACCGTCCCATCCCCACTCAGCCAGGAACTGCTGAGCCCACCCCTCAGAGTGCCCTCTGTTCTGGGAGCCACAGCCGTTGGACTTGAAAGGGTCCCCAGGGCTCCTGGCCCAACCCCCACCCCTGGGCAGGAAGCACCCTGATGGCCCGGGCCCTGCAATCTGCTGTCCTTCCCATGATGACTCAGCTTCGCCCATGTGAAAGTTCACTCTGCCTTCAAGCTGCAACTTTCAGCAGGTGATTCCTGGAGGGGCCTGGAGGGGCCTGGAGGGGCCTGGGAGGTAGCAACGGGGCCTGGGTGCCCCACCTAGGCTTCCCAGCCCAAGGCCCACCTGTCCTTGACTGGACTTGGCCTCTGCCCCACTCCCGCAGACCCACTGACGCTTCACAGAAGGGCTGCAGGGCCCAATGCCTCCCCAGATGAGGACAAGCCTCCTCCCCTCATGCACTGGGGGATTTGCTGGGTGTGAAAACATAGACAGAGCAGAACAATCGCTGGGGATGCTCCCTGGGACAAGTGCTGCCTCAGGAATCTACCTGGTGTGGTTTCTGTAAAAACATAACTTGCTCAGTGCATTGAAACACTTGCTTTTAAGTTCTCATTTTCTGCTAGTGGAAGGGTAATTTTGTACAACTCCCATTTAAGGGAAATTTGTCAATACTCATCAAAATTTGTAAAAAAAAACACAATTGGCCCTTTTAACCCAGCAACCCTGCTGCAGAGGAATGAGCTTACAGAATTTTTCACCCTTGTTCAAAATGACATTTATGCAAGTTATTCACTGACGTATCCTTTGTTAATATCAAAAACATGGGGAGGGGAGCAGATGTGGCTCAACCAGTTGGGTGCCCACCTACCACAGGAGAGGTCCCGGGCTCGGGTCCCAGTGCCTCCTAAAGAAATGAGCAGACGCCGTACCCGCTGCAGTGAGCAGACACCTGAATGCGCAGATGCCACAAGCCAGCCCCGCTGCGGCCTGCGGGGAGCGGATGTGGCTCAGGCCGTTGGGCACGCGCCTTTCATATGGGAGGTCCCGGCTTCGGTTCCCTGTGCCTCCTGGAGAAGGCAAGCAAACAATGAGCAGACAGAGGAGAGCGCCATCTGGGGAGAGAGGATAAATAAAACAAAAACCTGGGGAGAGCGGATGTGAGCACCTGCTTCCCAATGGGAGTTCCTAGCTTCAGTTCCCGGTGCCTCCTAAAAACAAAAAAAGCAAGGAAACAAACAAAAAAACCAACTCAGGGGAGCCAATGTGGCTCAGTGGTTGCGCACCAGCTTCCCACATACAAGGTCTCAGGTTCAATTCCCAGGCTCAGTACCTCAAAAACACACACACACACACAAACAAAATAAAAAAACCACACTTGGCATCAAATGTCCATCAACAGGACTTTTTTTGACAAATTATGAAACACACGGTGGATCACTGTGTGTAGGGAAGTGTGAACAGCTCTTCCTGTCCTGATACGAGATGAGGAACACAACAGATCAGCAGGTGAAAGAGCAGGGGGCAGGATAGTGTGTGCAGAATGCCACCAACTGGGCACAGGAGGGAAAAATACATCGTCTGCATTTGGACACTCCAAACGCTGCTAGTAGACGTCACCCCTAGAAAAGGGACCTGGAGAGATGGGACATGACGTGGGGGGGAGACTTTGACTGTATATCCTTTTGTCTCTTGTGCATCTTGAACAAGATCGTATTACCAGGTTGAAATAAATGAACAATGAAAGAACGAGTGAATGCATGAATGAATGATTACTTCCTTCATAAAGACAAATTTGTGTAGAGAAAAATGCTGGTGATGTGAGGGCCTGTGTCCAGGCATGGGTGCCAGCGTTTGTACACGCATCTGCTCGCGTCCAGGAGTGGGCCCTGGTGGGCCCATGACTGCCCCCCGAGGCCCAGTCTGCACCTCCCTGGACGTGTTCTCTGCTGGTGTCTTCTGCACTACCACCTTCTATCTGTCCCCTGTGCCCCAGTCTATCATCCCAGCACTGTGAGGGCTCAAGATTAGAGCCCATGTACCAGAAGCACCCATGCAGGCCTGGAACAAGGCAGATGCTCTGGAAAGCTGTGAAATGAAGGAATGAGCCTGTGGGTGCATGAGGCCAAGGCAGCCTCCTTGGAAGGAGGTGCCTGCTCCCATCCTGCTCCGACGTGTCACCTGGGCTGAAGGTGAAAGGGCCCTGCTCCGGAGAGGCAGCAGGCCTGGCTCTGCCACTGGGTCACGATGTGGCCTTTGCCAGGCTGCTGCCCCCTCTGTGCCTCAGTTTTCCCTCTGTCCCACCAGGACAGTGATAATGCCTCCCTGGCAGGGTGGCAGTTGAATTCAAGGGGGATACACAGAGAGGAGGGGAGAGGTTTACAAACTGTAAAGTGTAGTGTTCTCTGTCTTGCCCCCTCGGTTCCATTAGGATAGGGGAGTGTGACTAAGCAAAGATGGGCTGATGTCTGCGGCACACTCTGGCCAAGTGCCTGTGCTGTCAAGCTGGTTTGGCATCAGGTGAGGGGGCTGAGCCAAGTTACTAGGCTCCGGATGTTGCTAATTTTTTTTACTAATATATTTTGTATACCATATTTTAATTGTGCAATTCAGTGATTTCAGAACATCCAAAAGGTTGTGCAACCTACACTGCTGTGTAATTGCAGAATGCTTTCAACACCTCAAAAAGAAACCCTGTCCCATTAGCAATCACTCCCTGTTCTCCCCTTCTCCCCCAGCCCTGGCAACAACTAATCTAATTTAGGCCACCACAGATTTGCCTCTTCTGGATATTTCCCATAAATGGAATCCTTTGTGATTTTTTGTGCCTGACTTCTTTCACACAGCATAATGTGTTCAGGGGTTGTCCATGAATCAGCATTTCATTTCTTTTGATGGCTGAATACTATTCCATTGTCTACCTGGACCGCAGTTTGTCTGTCTTTTCATCAGTTGACGGACATTTCAGCTATTTCCACTCTTCGGCCACTGTGTGATGCTGCTCAGGTTAATAAGAGCGATTCTCTCGGGGGCTGCAGTTTTTAGGATGGGTCCTTCCCTGCACCCATGCATGATGGCCCGATGGCTGGAGAGGCCTGGAGTCTCCCTGGCACAGGCAGCGACTCCCTGTGTGGCTCTGGGCCCGTGTCTGACCTCCTCGGCCTCTGGGGGTGAGGTGTTGGCCCTGCCCTCTCCTCCTTCCTCAGGCCTGCCCTCATCTCACAGACACTCTTCCATCAGCTCTGAGATGCACATGTTTTCATATTTAACATTGTGAAATCAAGAGGCGCTGGCTATTCTAACTGGAAGAATTTTTTCTCTCTGGTACATAAAATACTGGTATGTCTTAGCATTGAAGACATACAGTGCATGCCAGGCCCGGAGATCTGGAAAGCGCAGCAGAGGTGGCGGGCACCACGGCACCTACTATGTGCCAGGCACCTTGCACACAGTGTCATCCTCCGTCAAGCCTGTGAGGAAGTACGGACGTCGCTGCCCCCATTGCACAGATGAGGAATCCGAGACCCAAGGGTAATGACCTTGCTCACCCGCTGACCTAGTAAAGAGGCAGGGCTAGGAGGTGGGCCCAGGCAGCCTGGCCCCGTGGGCACAGCCAGCCGGCCCAGCCTTGTGGGAGTCCCCAGGTGAAAGGCAGCGGGGCTTAAAGGCACTTCAAGTAAGGGCACAGTGCCAGGGACGTGACTCATATCAGGAAAACTAAGGTGGCAAAGGGGCAAGGGAGGTGGGTGAGGGCTGGGTGGGCAGAGGCCCAGGTGCAGGGCCCTCAGGCTGCCGTGGAGATTAGCTTTCATTCCAGGTGTGCTGGGAGTCACTGCTGGGCTGGTCCTGCGCCGCGTGGAGGAGGGACTGGGGGTGTCGGCAGAAGAGGAGCCAGTGGAAGAGCTGATGGGGCCAGGGAGGAGGAGCTGAGGAGACCACCCCGCCCTCCAGCAGTGGGCCTCAACAGGGACAACGTTGGCCCCCTGCCCCGCAGGGGACATCTGGCAACGTCTGCAGGTGCTTTTGGTTGTCGCACCTCAGGGGCAGTGCTGCTGGCCTCTAGTGGGTAGAGGGCAGGGGTGAGGCCAGGCCTCCACAGCAGAGAGTTTTCCAGCCCTAAATGGCAACAGTGCAGAGGTTGAGAAGCCATGCTGGAGGGCCGCCTGGCTGGGGGGGACGTGGAAGCCCCCCAGTCCCCTCAGGGCAGCCTAGGGCTGCGGGCAGGGGCCTGTGAACCAGCTCCCCCTGCAAAAGGCAGAGGTGGGACTCCTAGGAGGATGGCAGGAGACCGGCCCCAGCTCCCGGGAAGACAGCCCTTCTCCCGCAATGAAGCAGCCATCTCAGGGAGGGAGCGCCCCGTCCTCAGGGCTGTGTAAGCCGGAGTTCCCAGCCCAGGTGAGCAGCTGGCCAAGAGCCCCTCTGACTCAGGCGGAGACCCCTGTGTGCTGAGAGGAGGACTGGGCGCTGAGGGGGAGCTGAGGGGCTGTCCCAGGTGAGGGTGGTGGGGACAGGGGGGCTCAGGGATGTGCCCTGTGCTGCCCCAAGCCGGCTCTGACCAGAACTCTGGGGACAGCATTTCCTGACAACCAGGGACACACCCCGGGCAGGGCACTGCACCCTCCTGAGCCTCCTGTGCAGTGTTTGCTCCGCGATGATGAAATCTCCCCAGCTCTGCTCAGACCTTCAGCATGAGGGGGCGGAAGCTCCTCTGACATGGAGCATTGCCCGTTCTCTGCACTAGCTCTTTGGTGGGCCTTCGGGGGACTTCAGGTGGCTCCAGCCCAGAAGCCGTTTCCTGGTTGGGCCTGAAGTACCATGTCAGGGCTGGTGCATAAATCCCATAAGAGCTGGAGGGACGCGGGCTGGGCGGGGGCTGCTCTCTTTTCACAGGGGACGCCAAGGCTCGTGAATGCTGGGGAGCTCGTGGCAGAGCCGGGGCTCGCTGTCTCCTGCTCACCCCAAGATCCCTGCAGGGCCCAGAGTGTCTCCTGGGAGGTGTGCGGGAAGGGTGTCTGCAGGTGGCAGGGCCGCCCCGCAGGCGCCCAGCAGGGACATGCAAGGTCAATGTGAAGGGCATCTTGCCCTTTGCCGGCCGCTGGGTGCTATCCCACCCTCAGTGGGTGGGGATGCAAGGCGTTGAGGGACACAGCGCACCCACACAACTGCACATGAGGAATTTGTGCAAACGGAGTCCCCACGCTGGAAAAGGCACCGAGCAGCACCAGTTCTGCCAGACCTGTAACTGGCAGTGGCTCCGGGTGCAAAGAGAGCCCAGACACTGTCCTTCAGAGGCCACTGGGCTGCACAAGAGGCTGTCCCCTTGCTCTCTGTCACCTGAGGAGTCCAGTTCTATGGCTTGGGTGTCTTGTCCCTGCAAACCTCTCTCAGCCCATGCCCCGGAGCTCCTTCTCCTCTAGTCACGTTGAACACCAGGCTACTGTCAAAACTCCACTGGGACCAGCACCCAGCCCTTTGCCTGGGCTGGGCCCTTCGCAGACCACCTTTCCATGCCCTGCTTTCCGGGTGAGCTCAGGATTTGGCTGGCAGAGGGAGGGGAGACCTAGGAGCTACAGAGTCCTCCTGGAGGCCCCAACCTGCTTACGGTTTCCCTTGACTGGATGGGTGGGTTTTTCTCTCCCTGGGCCACAGCCACTCCCTCCCCAAGAAACTCTGACCTCCAGGCACTTCAGGCTGGGAAGGGAGTTCAGAATCTCAAAGCTCTAGGGTCTTGCGGCGGGAACCAGGGACTGTGCCCGTGACACACCCAGGGCCCTGCTTGTCTCTGCTGGTGAGACCTGGGAGGGGCCCCTGAGAGGAAGCAGATCCAGGGGGCAGGGAAGACTGCCCCACCCAGACCCCCAGTTCAGCAACGCCCCTGCCCACGGGCTCTGCCCGTCAGCATTTACCACCCCCAGGGCCGCGGCCGTCTCTGCCAGCCACCCCCCCGCCCTCCGCCTGTGCCCTGCCCTTGCCCTTTGCCCCGCAGGCCCTGCAGTTGTTGCTCAGCCTCTGCTGGTCCTTGTCGGGCCCCAGGCCTCTCAGCAGGCGGCCCAGCCAGAGCCCTGCCCCGCTGAGTTTTCATGTCCTGGGCAGGTTTTAACCTTTACCAGCCGATTTCCTTCGCCCGCTCTCCCACTGGCAGTCCCAGCTTTACCAGCTGGGCCCTGACTCCTGGAGGGACAGGAGAGGCTACTCAGGGGGGCAGGTCAGGGCAGCAGGGCTCCAGCCATCAGAGCCTCCCCGACCCCCAGCCACACCCCTGCCTCCTCGAGTCCCCACTGGCTCAGGAAAATAACCGAAGCTGCCAGTTCCTAGGAACATTCCAGGTGTTTTACTTGCATTGTCGCCTGGAGCCCACACAACCCTATGAGGTATGTGGCATCACCCCCATTTACATGTGAGGAAACAAGCTCAGAGAGATGGTGCAACTCACCCAAGGTCACACAGCTAGTATGCAGCAGACGTGGGATTAGCATCCAGTCTGTCTAACTTGAGACCACACCTTACACCTTTCCTTGCCCTGTTTCTGAGGAGGGGCAACCGCCCTTGCCAGGCACCTCTCTCTGTCCCCACTGCCTGCCCATCCTAACCTCTCTGGTCAGTAAACCAGCCCTGCCCAGCTGCTTAGAGCCAAGAGCTTGGTCTGTTGGAGTCTGTGAAGGAGCTGAGGGATCGGCTCCCTCAGATTCAACACTCTCCTCCCCTCAGGTGACCCTCAAGCCCGGGGCCAAGTGGCCATCACGGCCAGGAGGAGCCTCGAGCCAGAGAGCCGGAGACTCAAAGGCACTCAGAGCAGTGGGGGTCCAGGCTGCTTACTGGCTACATGGGGAAACTGAGGCTCAGAATGGTACACGCAGCATACCAGAGTCAGGGCTCTTTTCTCTGCCCCTTCACCCACAGTCAATGCACAAACTTTAAAACCAGTAAAAGAACTTGCTGTGTGCCGTTGCTCACACCCTTGTCCCTCTCTGGGCATCGGTCTCCTCCTCTGATGGATATGCATGGGGCTAGATGGTCTCTTAAGACCTGTGAGTTTATTACATTCATGTTCCCAACCTGGGCCCTGAGGTTTACATCTGTATAACACACATGTGCGTCACGTTCCACGCGTCACAGAGTGCCTTCGCATCCTGGACAGCCGTCAATCTCACACTGGCCCCGCGTTCCCAAGAAGGTGCCCCTCTTCCCTGCCCCACGGCGGTGGAAGTCCAGGCTCCTGCCTGCCAGGCCAGGATTGCCGAGGAGATGTGGGGCCCTTGGGCCCTGCCACCCCTCTCCCCACCCGGACCAGCCTCAGCACTCACCGCGGTGGGGAAATAGTCCCTCATGTACTTCCACAGGACGCAGCGCCTCAGGGCCTCCACGCGCCTGCCCCCCTGCCGCGGCGTGTCTTGGTCCAGGCACCACCAGGCCGCGTACAGCACAGCGCAGAGCCAGAACCTCGTGCACAGGAGGCCTATGAAGGCGGCGACGCAGAGCTGAGCTGGGGAGGGAAGCAGGCGGTCAGCGGTCGGAGGTCCCAGAGAGGCAAGTACGGCTGCCCAGGCCACGCCGTCCCCACTTGCCCCACGCTAGCAGATTCATCTGTCCAGCCCGTGGCCCCAGAGGGATGAGAGCAGCTTCCCTTGCCTTCAGGGAGATGGAGGCTTGAGCGGAACCAGCCCTCCTTGTTCCTGGAGCAGGGACTGGAGCCCCGGGGAAGCCCAGCTCCAAAGCTCATCCCCCCACCACACCAGGCTGCCTCGTTCACTCCAGTCTTCCCCTTTCCCTCCCCCTGTCTCCCTGCAAAAGATTCTGCAATACTTGAAATACTAACACTGCTTTCGCAGGTGGGAAATGCCTATTCATACAGCAGGTGCTCGATAAATGGATGGGGAGTGACTGGCTGGATGAGCTGTTCTACTTTCCATTTTTTGGGACCTCAGACACACAGGAGAGCGGCTTTCTCCCTAGCCCTCTGCCCTGTCAACATACAGAGATTCCTGACCTCATGGAGATGACTATCCAGTAACTAAAAGTGTCAAAAGAGTGGTGAAAATAAAACATGACAGATAAAACTTAAATAGTCAGGAATAACGTTAACCAACAATGTAAAGCACTTGTATTCAGAAAACTGCAACTCAGTGTTAAAAGAAATCCAAAAAGGCCTAAATAACTGGAAGAACATTCCATGCTCATGGATTGGAAGACTGAATATCATTAATGCCAGTTCTACTCAGGTTGATATACAGATTCAATGCAACCCCAATAAAAATTCCACCAACATTTTTTTAAAAAATTAAAAACATGATCATCAAATTTATTTGGAAGGGTAAGGGGTCCTGAATAGCCAGAAACATCATAAAAAGGAAAAGTTAACCCTCATCTCTGGACTTTAAATCATCTTACCTAGCTATAGTGGTAAAAATAGCATAGTACTGGCATAAAGACAGACATATAGACCAATGGAACCAAATTGATGTTTCAGAAACAGACCTCACATGTATGGCCAAGTGATTTCAGATTAGCCTGTCAAACCCACACAGCTCAGGCAGAACAGTCCATTCAGCAAAATGGTGCTGAAAGAACTGGATATCCATGGCCAAAAGAAGGAAAGAGGACCCCTGTCTCACACCTTATCCAAAAATTAACTCAAACTGGATAAAAAACCTAAAGATAAAAGCAAGAACCATAAAACTCCTAGAAGAAAATGTAGGAAAATATCTCCAAGACCTGGTGGTAGGTGGTGGATTCTTAAAGGAGATAAGAGAAGGACTGAGATGGACTACTGATGTTTAACGTATGTAGCAGTTTTAATTAGCTTTTCTGTAAAAGTGTTGAAATGTATAGAGTGGATGGTAACACATACTGAGCAACAGTTAGTTTATAAATAGTGATGTGGCTGAAAATGGTAGTCTAGGGATATAAATGCCAATTGACAGAATGCTAGAGAATAATCTAGGACCTGAATAGCACGGTAAACAAAGAGGTGGATGAGAATTGTGGTTGATGGTACAGATGCAAGAGTGTCCTTTGTGAGCTAGAGCAAATGTACATCACTACTGCAGGGTGTTGGGAACACATGGGAAAAATTCAACTGGAGAGACCTATGGACTAGGGTTAGCAGTAATAATATAATATTCTTGCATCTATGCCAAAGATGTACTGTGTTTATAATGAGGCAGTATGGAAAATGTGAGCCAAATGTACACTATGGATGTGGTTAACAATCAGATAATATCTTATCTGTAACAAATGCTCCACCACAGTGAGTTGTGTTAATAGGGGGGTGTTGTTTGGGAATTCTGCACATGTGCATGACTGTTTCACAAGTTTACAAATTCTGTCATAAAAAATATATTTAAAAAATAATAGGGTGGGTTGGGGAAAAAAACACCAAATGTAAATTAAGAACTATAATTAGTAGTAAGATTTTGACAATATTCTTTCATAATTTGTAACAAACATCTCATGACAATGCAAGGTGTTGGTGGAGGGCTGATGTTTGGGACCCCTGTATGATGTTATGCATGTTTGCTTTGTAAGTTCACAACTTCTACTATACACTTAATTGTTTAGGTATGTTCATATAAAAATGATATAAAGATAATAATAATTGGATTGGTTAGGGGAAAAATACTTTGGTTAGTAGATAGTATTTTGGCAATGCTCTTTAATCATTAGTTTAAAAGGTTTAACAACAGTGTAAGGTGGTGGTAGAGAGAGTTATGAGAGTGCTGTATGATGTTATATATGTTTGTTTTGTAAATTCACAACTATTACTATACACTTATTGTTCATGTATGTTTGTGTGTGGGTGATACATTTCAATAAAGTGATTTAAAAGAAAAAAGAAAAAAAGAGTCTGTGCAGGTGGCTCCCACTTTAAGAAAACCAGTTCGAGAGAATGAAAAACGGTTAGTAGTGGTTACCTGGAAGTGGGAGTCTTTTACTTTTAGGATACATGTTTTGTTTAAATATGTTATGAAAAAATATACAAAATTTTGGGGGAAAAACCCCACAAGGCATTTGCGCTTGCCCAGAGGAGACCTCTTCCCAATTCCCTCCCCATTCCTCACTCCTGGCTCACCCCTTAACCCCTTTTAACATACCACAGTCAGACTGTGCATCTTCACAGTAATTTAAGAAGGGAGATACCTTCTTTCCCTGAGGGAGAAATGGAAAACCCCACTTTAAGGGAGGCCCGGAGAGGTGTGAAAATTGGCCGGTCACACAGCAGACTGGTAAGGTGGAACTTGGGTCCAGTCCCACTCGTTTGGCCACTTGGTGCTCCCATTTCCATCCATTCATTCAAGCTGCATTCACCGGCTCCAACCCTTCTAGGATCAGGAGACGCAGCTGCGAGTGAGACAAACTGAATGGATAAATCCCTTCCTGTGAAAGAGTGTGAGATGCAAAGGAGAGGAAAGAAACAGGCAGCAGCAAGCAACCCATTTGGAAAGCACCAGCTTGCAGGATCTGTGACCTTCGTGGTGACGGTGACTGGTCTAGTCGTCTTCTCCAGCCTCATCTTTGTCACTCCCCAAAATGCATCCAGTAACTCCAGTGTGAACCAACTGCTCGGAAATGTGCCGAGGCCCTTCCTCTCCGGGCTCTGCATGGGCAGGTCCCCGCCGGGAGGCTGCCCTTGTGTCTTTACCAGATTCTTAAAAGCCCCTCAAACGCTGCCTCCCTCCCTTCCCCACACTTCCTGCGGGCTCACTTCTGTTATACTGCTGGTAGCTGCCTAGTGGCTTCTCCCCGTCTAAGTCCTGCCAGACCCTCAAAATCAACCACGGCGTGTGTCCCCCTAACTCCCCAAGCCTTCTCCTCCCCAGTGCCTGAATTTGGTGGGGACAGCCAGCCGTGCAGGGGCCGAGACTGCATCCTGTCCTCCTGCCTCCCTTGCCATCCACCTGCGGTCCCCGGGTCTGGGGGCCTGGGGACGGGATCTTCTGACTGTCTCTTGGACCAGGACACTCTTCCCACCCCACGCCAGCCTCTCCAGACCCAGGTGGGCAAACTTCCTCTTAAAGGGCCAGATAGTAAATATTTTAGACTGCAGCCCAAGAGGGAAATTCGAGGCTATTATTTAGGTACATAAGTAGTCACTTAAAATGTAAGTATTTAAAAATATAAGAAACACTGTTGTTTGATCTGGATTTGACCTCTGCTCTGTAATTTGCTGACCCCTGAGCTGGACTGGGACTGCCCCCCCCACCCCAAACACGGTGGAGAGCGCCAGCAGCCACGGGGGCCTTGAACACACAGATTGGGCCTTGTCACTCCCCTGCCTAAAGGCCTACCCAGGCTTCCCTTTGCCCTCGGAAAAAAGGGTGAGGTACAACCCCACACCTGGCACGAGTGGACCCACAACCCTTTCTTCAGCAGTCGTTCTTCTGGTTCCCAGGCCCAAGGCTGATTTCATCCCTCCATGCCACTCCTGGGAGTCCAGGCTCCTGGGGTAGCAGGGCTAGGCACGTGCCAAGGGCCTGCGGTAGGGTGGTGGGGGAGTGAGCATGCAGACACACTCCTGTTCTCAACAAGGGCACAAGCCCAGCTGAGCACGAGGTTCCTCATCGCCGGTGATCCCAGCAGAGCCACTGGACTCTGGTCCCCAGTGCCCTTTGTCCTGAGGTGCTCAGGAGCCAGCAGAATTTGCAGGCTGCCCTGGGCGTGGCCCTTGCCCTGCTCTCTCCTCCCACCTCCACGCCCACCTTCTCCCAAGCCCCTCGGCCCCTCTCTCCTTTCCCCACCTCCTTTGCTTTCCTGTCATTGGCAGTAGGAGGAGCCCAGGGCTCCAGACGGGCAAGCCAGGGCATTTAAGACATTTCAGTTCCCTGCACACCTTGCAATGGGGATAACGGACTGAGGGGTATGAAAAATGTTTACTGGGGAGCGGTTTGAGCACCTGCTTCCCATGTACAAAGTCCCAGGTTCACTACCCAGTACCTCCTTTAAAAAGAAAAAAATCCTTAAAAAAAAAAAAGGAGAGAGAAGAGTTTACCAACCCCTGGGGCAGTGAAACCGACCAATCAGAAGGGATTCCGGCCTGGCCAGGGCAGGGTTCACAGGGCCGCTTTGCCAAGGGGAATCCCTTAGAGGCAGGGCCAAACCGCAGGGACTGCATCGGTATCCTGCCTACAGACCGAATACCAGCCCTGGGCGGCGGCCCCGTCACCTGTCACCTGCCGCGGGGGACACCGCATCCCGCGTTCCCGGGGCCTGCCTCTTCCCAACGCTCACTGCAGCAGCGCAGGAGTTTGGGAATGCCGCCCTACGCGGTCACACTCGGTGTGTTTATCGCGGGTGGGGTGCAGGGGGCGCCCCTCCCCTCCTGGGTCACGGCCCAGGGTCCCGGCCAGGTCTGCGCTGCGCCAAAGCCCGCGTTTCCTTTCGCCTGCCCCGCAGCCCGTGAGGCCGCGACTGCGCCCCCTTCTGCAGGTGACCGAGGGGGGCCTGGGCAGGTCAGGCAGGGGGCTGGCCAGGCCACAGCGGGCGCGTTGCCCAGCCCGAGGCTGCCCCAGTCCCCCCTCCCAGCCCCCCCTTTCCTCCCTGTCCTGTTCTTTCCCCCTTCCTCCCTCTTTCCCACCCCACCTCCAGCCCTAGTTCCCTCCTCTGTGCGGGAGGAAGGAAGCCTGTCCCCCCTCTTCCTGCCCCCCCTTAGCCCCCTGAGGCTCCTGGATCTTTTCCACTATCAGCTCTATCCTCCCTCACACCAGCCCGCGGCCCGGGTCTCTGCCCAAGAATCAAGGGACAATCGGCAGCCCAGGGAAGTTAAGTGACCTGCCCAAAGCCATGGCAGCGGCCTCAGTGCCTACCCGCCCGGCTCTCCAGGGCCGCTGGGCAGGGGCTGTGGGCGCAGCCAAGTCCCTTCGGGGCGAGCATCTTCCGGTGGCACCCTGCGCCCCTGTCTCTGGTCTCCCCCCCCCCCCGGCCACAGCCACGGTCTCCCACCACCGCACCCCCAACCCCACCCCGCCCAGCTGCCTTACGCAAGACCAGGAAGGAGAAGACCCACAGCAGGACGCCGAACGTCTGCAGCCTGCGCTCCCACGGCACGGCAAGGGGCGCGAACTCCACCATCCTGGCGCTCTGCCTGGCTCTGGGGCTTCTCAGAGCACTGTTGGGGCCAGAGCACCCACGGGCTCTGGGTGCTGCCCAAGGATGTGCAAGCCCAGGGTGCTGCGCCGAGCCCAGCCCCAAGGCTCCCTGCCTCTGCCCTGGGAGGGATCTGTTTCTTAGAAGAAACCTTTGAATCCCGCCTCCCCTGGGGCCCGGCTGGAGGTGGCAGGAAGCAGAGGTTGTGCAGCCTTTATCAGCGGCAGGGCCACCTCCGCAGCGCTTTATGTGCCAGGTCCCCAGGCTCTGGGCGCTCGGATCGTGCCCTTTCTTCCACCGGGACTGCTTGGCTCTGGATCTCATCCCCATCCAACCTGCTCAGTGACCTGGTTCCAGCGATGGTCCGAGGGCCTCGTCCCTCTCCTCATGTCCATGGCTTCTCCCTCCACCAGGCCCTGCTCAGTGGTCCACAATGGCCACAGGAGCTCCGCTCTGGAATCCCACCTCACTGTGTCTGCCGCCTTCTGCCCCAGTTCTCGGTTCCCGGGCACAGCAAACCTCTGGGAAGTGCCGTCTCTATTTGACATCGTCCCGTCTTAGCCTCCCATTCTGTCCTCCCTGCTCCACACTTTCAAATCCATGGTTCTGAGAACCTGCCCTTGACAAGTCCACAAGGACCGCCACATCGCCAAATCCACGCTCAGTTCTCCGATCTCGCCTTGCCCTCTCAGCAGCCTTAGGCAGGTTTGCTCAGGCCTTCCTTGACACGACTGGGCCCGTGGCTGCCACCCCCTCCTGGCTTCCTTCTACCCGGCCTAGCGTGTCTAAACCTGGACGTGATCTTTGCACAGCTCCAGTCACCGCTGATGCTTGATTCCTCTCCCCCCATCCGCCCCCGCCCCGCCCAGGCCTGCTCTTCCCTGCTCGTCCCCATCTCAGCAAAGGGCATCGCCAGTTTACCTGCTTATTCAGACCAAAAATTGGGAGTCGCTAACTGTTTTCTGTGCCTCTCCTGCTGCTTCTTTTCTGGGGGAAGAAAATAACATCACAGATAATAACATCAGAGCCACTGGTTGAAGGAGGACCCACAAACTTGTGTCCAGTTCCAAAATCTCCGCCACGCCAGTGGACTTCTGTGCCATGAGGCCCCCTCTTCCATTGTGATTCTGAAGCAAGGAAGCGATTCCTGAGAGAGGAGAGGTTTACCTAGTGGTTTCACCCTTTATGCTTTCACTCCCAATTACAGCGATGCTACATTAGCTTGGTCCTAAGAGCAGATTTTCCATTTCTTCATTTTCACCTTCTTGATTAGGCGAATCCATTTGCAAATCTGCACCGCCACAGCACCTCGCTGAAACCCTCACCTGAAGGTCACCCCAAAAACTGATTCATCCCCTGGTGCCAAGGGCCAGGCTGCTGCTTGTTCGCAGTGGGGCCCCTGAGGCTCCGGTGAGAGAGGTCAGGCCTCAGGGCTCAGCCCTGCTCTGTACCCTGGAGCCCCCGTGAAGGCAGGGCCCGACAGTGCCGACAGCAGGGCCACAGCCCCCCGGCTGCAGAGGCTGCCCTCTGGGCCAGCAGGGGCACAGCGCAGGTGAGCCAAGCGCAGGTCGGGGGCTGCTGCTGGCGGCTGAGCCGCTGGCGCTGGGTGGGGCAGCTCTCCTTGGGGGCGCCTGCTGGCCGGGGTGGTGGGGTCGTGCGTGATGTCCCGCTCCAGCTTCCACACTATGGCAGGGCAGCTCAGCTTCTAGAAGGGGAAAGTCTCTCTCCCACGACTTCTAATGGGTCATCACGTCCAATTGCTTCTTTCTCCTGAATCTCCTTTTGAATGCAGACTTGATTGAAGTACATCCTGTGTACAGAAAACTGCACAACTTGTAAGCACAGAGGGATGCATGTTCACTAAGTGAGCAGACTCAGGTGCCGCCACCCTGACAGGTAGACCCATCACCAGCCTCCCACAGGCCCCGCCTCTGCAGGGAGCCACCAACCCTTCTGCTTCCCAACTTTGCAAAATTCAAGCCATATTGTATCTACTCTCTTGAGACCAGCTTCTTTGGCTTGAGATTATATTTTTGAGATGTATGTGTTGTGTGTTTCTGTAGAGTGTCTGTTCTCATTGATGTATGGGATTTCACTGGGTGAACATACCACAATTTATTGCCCCATTTTACTGCTGAGCATTTATGTTGCCACCAGCTTTGGGGTATTTTCCACTGTGCTGCTATGAAAAATCTTTTCCACGTCTTTTTTTTAGAAAGATTTATTTTTTATTTATTTCTCTCCCCTTCCCCCCCCCGCCCGCCAATAGTCTGCTCTGTATGTCGATTTGCTGTGTGTTCCTCTGCGTCCGCCTGGATTCTTGTCAGTGGCACAGGGAATCTGTGTTTCTTTCTGTTGCATCATTTTGCTGTGTCAGTTCTCCATGTGGGTAGCACCATTCCTGGGCAGGCTGCACTTTTTTCACACTGGGTGGCTCTCCTTACGGGGCGCACTCCTTGGGCATGGGGTTCCCCTACACGGGGACACCCTGCATGGCATGGCACTCCTGGCGCGCATCAGCACTGCACTTGGGCCAGCTCCACACGGGTCAAGGAGGCCCGGGTTTTGAACCATGGACCTCTCATGTGGTAGATGGATGCCCTAACTACTGGGCCAAGTCCTCTTCCCCCTCCCAATGTTTTTTGTTTTTGTTTTTGTCTTTATTTATTTTTTAAGGTTACGTTTAAAAAATATGAGGTCCCCATATGCCCCCCACCCCCTCACCCCATTCCTCCCCCCATAACAACAACCTCCTCCATCATCATGAGACATTCATTGCATTTGGTGAATACATCTCTGAGAACCGCTGCACCTCATGGTCAATGGTCCACATCATAGCCCACACTCTCCCACAGTCCACCCAGTGGGCCATGGGAAGTCATACAATATCCAGTAATTGTCCCCGCAGCACCACCCAGGACAACTCCAAGTCCTGAAAATGCCCCCACATCACATCTCTTCCTTCCACTCCCTACCCCCAGCAGCCACCACGGACACTTTCTCCACACCAATGCCACATTTTCTTCCATTACTAATCACCTTAGTTCATGAATAGAATATCAGTAAGTCCACTCTAATCCATATTGTATTCCTCCATCCTGTGGACCTTAGAATGGTTGTGTCCACTCCACATCCATATCAAGAGGGGCTTAGATTCCACATGTTTTAACCATTTTAGTGAATGTTTAGTGGCACTTCACTGTGGTTCTAATATTTTCCTGGTGACTAATCGGGTTGAGCACATTTTACTGTTTATTGGCCATCTGGATACCATTTGTGTGTGTGTGTGTGAAATTCTTCTTTGCTGATTTAAATATTTCACGAGGTGACAAGGTGCTGTCCATCCCACAGCCAGCCTCTTCTAGAGCAGCTTCATTACTGTTCTCTCATTCTAGTCCCAATCCTCCTTCCCATAATTGCCATGTGGCCTGAGACCCTCCCTCCCCTCTCTCCCTCCCTCCCTTTCTACATGGACTCAGATGAGATGAACAAAATTGGATTAAGTGGAATCCTTAGTTTGGGGCACACTTTAATCATTGTCCATGAATGACCTGCTTTTTCTAATTTTTCATTTAGACAGTTTTGTCAATATAATAAGCCCCTGCGAACAAACCACTCAACAGAAAGACCAGATCCTTGATAAGGTTCTCTCCCTACCAATGCCCTACCTCCCCCACAAAGGAAAGAGTGTTCTGAATCCTGAATTCATTATTCTTTTGTTTCCTTTGGTTTTTTAAAAACTTTTTATTTTGAAATATTTTCAGACTTACAGGAGTTCCCATATATACCCTTATCTCTGCAGTGTACCCCATTTCCCCAGATAACCAGATCCGCCAATTTGAATATTTTGCCACTTCTTTCTTTCTTTCTTTCTTTCTTTCTTTCTTTCTTTCTTTCTTTCTTTCTTTCTTTCTTTCTTTCTTTCTTTCTTTCTTTCTTTCTTTCTTTCTTTTCTTTCTTTCTTGTCTATCAATCTACCCATCTATCTAGCCATATCAACCTATCCATTTTCTGAACACTTCAGTGTACGTTGCCTACATCATGTTCCTTGAACACTTAATAATGCCATACACATGGCCTAAGAACAAGGATATTCACTTATGTAACCTTTTTTTTTCCCCATGACTCTGGCCAACTCTATTTTTGGCCCCAGGTCAGGTCTCCCCAATGGCTTCTCAGCCCATCACTTCCAGGAGCTTCCTGAAGAGTCAGCATCAAGCAGACCTCTTCCTCGGAGGTCTGTCATCCCCCCAGTCCTTGGCCTCTTCTGGTATCACCCTCTCCTGGCATCTGGGCACCAGTTCCTGTTCAGTGGCCCCCATCAGGAGCTCAAAACAAAGCTACCAATTTGAAGGGCCCTCAGGCCTGGTGGGAACCATGTAGACAGAAGCCTTGTAGAACACAGCACCTTTGGGAACCACGTGGACAGAAGCCTTGTAGAACTCAGCACCCTTGGGAACCACATGGACAGAAGCCTTGCAGAACTCAGCACTTTTGGGAACCACGTGGACAGAAGCCTTGTAGAACTCAGCATTCTTGGGAACCACATGGACAGAAGTCTTGTAGAACTCAGCACCCTTGGGAACCACGTGGACAGAAGCCTTGTAGAACACAGCACCCTTGGGAACCACGTGGTCAGAAGCCTTGTAGAACTCAGCACCCTTGGGAACCACGTGGACAGATGTCTTGTAGAACACAGCACCCTTGGGCAGCTTGGCGACCAGATCCACAGCCTGGCAGCTGGTGGTATTGGCGGGCAGACTTTCTTTGCGTAGCGGACCACCCCCCCTCCAGGGCACAAGGGCATCTCCTCTCCCCCAGTCCAACGTGGGCTCCTGGGGGCCAGCCAGCCTGGCGCTGAGTCCCGAGGACGTTGCCAGCATGAACGCAGTGACCCTCCCCTTTGTTGATGCCACAGTGTTTGCTGGCGACTTTCCACTGAGGTTTCTGGAGCTGCCACCCGCCTTCTTGGATGTGTATCTGACAGCAAGACCTGCAGCCTGAGGGACATTCAGCAGGGTTGTCACAGCTGTCTGCATCCTCAGCGCTGGTGCCACCAATGCCACCCCCTGCCCCACTGCCCCTGGAACCTGAACTCTGATATCTGTCTCTATAAACTTGCGTGTTCTCAGATATTTTCTTGGTAGTTTCCACTGGGGCTTAAACTGAATATTCTAAATCTGTAACACTCTTGCTTGCTGAGACACTAACTTCACTTCAGTAGTATATACAAACTATATTCCTGCAACCCTCTGTCCCCCACCTTTATGTAGTTCTTGTCACAAATTGCGTGTTTATACATTATGAGTACCAAACCACAGATTTACCATTGCATTTTATGCATTTGCCTTTTAGATCCTCTAGAGAGCACAAAGTGGAATTACAAATCCAAACTACAAAAGTGTTGGCCCTTATATTTATTTACCTATGTTATTACATTTACCAGAGATCTTTATTTTTCTCGTGTGGTTTCGATCTGTTGTCTAGTATCCTTTCCTTTTAAACTGAAGAACTCTTTTTGGGAGAGTTAAGTTTTGATGAAAGAGACAAAAGAGGGTAAGGGAGAGGGGAGGGCGTGGGGTGGGGAAGGGAGAAGAGACTGGAGAGAAGGGCAGGGAGGAGAGAGCCAGCAAGCCCCAGCTGTGGGGAGGTGCCCCCTCTGGTGGTCACTCTGAGAAACTGCGGGCAAGGTAGACTGTCTCAGGGCCTTGCTGGTGAGGGCCCAGGAGAAGGCTGGGTAATGGGCAGAGCTCTGAAGGGCACCCAGAGATAGGACCAAAGGATCTGTTTCTGCTGGCCTTGGCTGGAGAAGAGCTAAGCCTGCCCCTCCCCTGGCCATCCCAGGATGGAAAAATCTGAGCCTTTCTAGGACTGTATCACCTATGGAGCCTCTACCTGTGTGCCAGGTGCTTAGCTGAGTGCTTTGGAGTAGGGTCCTATGAGGAGGAGTTATCTTACTCCACAGTGGGGGAAACAAACTCAGCTGATCAATTGCTCAAGCTCACCACAGTAATGGACCATTCCGAACCCACCTAAGACCTGGCCCTCTTCTCTCTTCACACCCTCTCCTTGGATGATCTTGCTCATGATGTGCTTTTAAAAACTGTCTGTGGGGAAGCAGATGTGGCTCAAGTGATTGAGCTCCCACCTACCACATGGGAGGTCCTGGGTTCAGTTCCCAGTGCCTCCTGGAGAAGACAAGCAAGACAGTGAGCTGGCATGACAGGCAGGTGCAGTGAGCTGATGCAACAAGGAGACACAAAGAGGAAAGACAATAAGAGATAACAAAGCAGGGAGCTGAGGTGGCTCAAGCTCATATGGGAGGTCCCAGGTACAGTTCCCCATGCCTCCTAAAGAGAAGACAAGCGGACATAGAGAGCACATAGCAAATGGACACAGAGAGCAGACAGGAAATGTAAACAAAAGGTGGGGGCGGTGGAATAAAGAAATAAAATAAATCTAAAAAGTAAATTGAAAAAGCTATCTTTGTACATGATTCCCAAGTTTGTGCTCCAAACCTTTATCCCCCCTCTGGGCTTCAGGCTGCCATCTTGACATCTGCATTTGGATATCTTGAAGGCATCTCACACCTAACACCCACATCCCCAGCACCATGTTCGTTAACCTCTCCCCAATATTCCCCTTCTTGGAAAGTGCCGCTATCATCCTCCCACTTGACGGAGGCAGAAACCCCAGAGACACTAGAGATTCCTCCCATGCCTAAATCTTCCCCCATCAGCAAGTCCTGTCACTTCTAGTTCCAAAATCTATCTTGAATGCACCCTCTTCTTCCCTTCCTCTGCGGTGACCAATGCGATCGTCTCTATACCAGTGTTCCTACTTCTCCTGCTGATTTATTTATCCAACAAACTCTGTGGAATGTGCGCACACTGTTTACCAGGCCCGGCTGTGGACACTGGGGCCACAGGAGGAACAAGACTTGCCCTGTGGCTTCTTACAGCCTACTCTCCAAACAAGGCCCTTTTGCTTTTTGTTATTTCTTAAAATCATTCAACTTCTCCACTTAACCTGTGCATGAGGACTTCCAAACTCTTCACCCAGGCCCAGAGGGGCCTGAGGGCCTGCACTCCCCAGCAGCCTCACCCACCCCTGCCCGCTCCTCCATGATCTCTGTGCTGTGGCCACTCTGCCCTCTCAGCTCCTCACACACACCCCCCACTTCCGGCCTGACTCCCACTCTCCCTGCCCCCTGCAGAGCTCTCTCCCCAGCCTTCACACTGCTGACTCCCCCCCCTCTAGGTCTTGAGTCCAAAGACACCTCTGCTGAGGAGCTTCTCTGATCACTCTTCTCCCTCTCCATTCAGCCCGACCCTTCCCTTAATGTGCAAGTGTTGACATCAAGACTCTTTCACCTACATCAAATACAGTAGATGGTAAGCTCCCTACAGCAGGACGCATGATGATCTAATGCCCTGATTATCAGCCCCTAGCTTGCTGGAAGTGTGCTTGTTGAATAAAGGAAGGAAGCGCCTGCTCCTCTGAGGCTTCCTTTCTTCAGGCTAAAACCCCACGCGGGCACCTGATCGCTGCAGCCTAAACTGCATTCCCTGGAACACTGCTACCTCAGAGAGGTCCATCGTGAATTAAGTGTGGAGAGTCACAGTACACAGCATAGTAAAGGCTCTGAGGAGTCCTGCTGTGGAAAGCCCTTTCGCTGTTTAGCCCAGCCATTGCCAGCTTTGCCTAATTCCTGAAATACAATTTAATGGGAAGTGAGACAATCTCTAAGCTTAGGGACGGTGGCTGGATTCCACTCAGAAGTCCCTGGAGAGTCAGCCTGGAGTAGTGATTGAAAGTCTGGGCCTTGGACCAAACAGGGCGCAGTGGCTGCGTGTGGCTTCCAACACCCTGGTGTGTGCTGGGCCTCCGTGGTAGCTGAAAGTGGTCCCCAAGTATGCCCGTGTCCAGTCCCCAGAATCTGGGAAGGTTCCCCTCTATGGCAAAGGGACTGTGCAGGTGTGGTTAAGCTAAGGGTCCTGAGATGGTGGCCCCAAGGTCATCACAGCCATCCTTCCAAGGAGAAGCAGGGTCACAGGAGGGGACGTGGTGATGAAAGCAGGGATTCGAGGGACGGGCTTTGAAGATGCGGGAGGGCTGCTGGGAACACAGGAGCTGCTGAAAAGGGTGAGGCAATGGATCCACCCCTCAGAGCCACAGCAGAGGGCGGCCACCCAGGGCGCGCGGCAGGGGCTCGGTGGACGGAATAAATGAATGCCCCGTGAGGCTAAAGCCCAAAGTGGATGACTCTGCCCACGGGCCTCCCGTGGCACAGACCCTGCCATGGCCACGCTGGGTGGGCCTCACCCAGGCCTTCTCCTCGGGCCACCCTGTAAAGCCAGCTCGCTGGCTGGGGCCCGCGCAGTTCCTTTGGACATCCCACAGGCCCTTCGAGCCACCGTGTCCCAGACCGACATCCTCGGGCACCCACACTGTCTCCCGTTGGCCCCGCCCAGCCCCTGCCCACCCAGGCCCAGAAGTCACCCGGGGCTCTTCCCCCTCGTTCACCCTCCATATCCGGGTGCTTAGAAAGTCGTCGTTTTACCTTGGGCGCACCTCTCAACTCACCTGCTTTCCTCTGTCTCCACGGGCCCTGCTCGGGTCAGCCCACCTTCGCCTCTCACCCAGGCCCTGCTTCAGCCTCACCCCCCCACCCCCCTCCACATAATAGCAGCTGGGGGGCAGTTTCTAAGCCAGGGTCTGAGGGTGGTGCTCTCCCTGCTCAGGCAGGGGCGATGACAGGTGGCTGTCTGGTCCCTGTGTGTAGCCGGGGCAGGGGGCCGCCTTGCCCTTCACTCTTCCCCAGTCTCTCCTGAGAGCCCACGGGGACGGATGCAAGCGGCCGCCCAGCCACGTCCCAGTTGCACGGGGACACCAGCTGCAGCCTCCTTCCTCGGCTAGGACTGGGGGCACTGCCCTGCAAGGGGGGCCCCCAAGGCCTGCCCAGGCCCAGGCTCGCCCTGGTCACCACAGCCTCCTAAACTGCTCCTGCGTTAAATAGCACTTACCGCAGCACAGGTTTTGAAAGGCTTTTTCTAAGTTTGAGTTTTGTGAGCGGAACTTTACATTCCCTCTAATGAAATCAGAATTGATCTGGGTTGCCCGTGACTCATTGACATCATATTGCATTGGCAGGCCTTTAATTAGACATGCATTAGTTTTGATGCCATTTCTCCACTCACATTTTGGAGTCAACGCATGTTTCTTCTCAGGGCTTAACTATTTGTGTGAGCTCTTGAGAATCTCATCGGTCCTGTGCCACAAAATGACTCAAATGTCCCTGGGTCTCTACAAAAAGGCTTGCCCCCCTAAAGAGTTCAGGGCTGAGTTCCCACCAGAGCTGAGTGCCTGGGGGGCGTGGGGCATGGTGCCCGGCTCCTGGTGTCCGCAGGCATCAAGGCCACACCTGCTGGGTCATGGGGGGAAGCAGGCTTCTGGGGGGAGACCCCTGTCCTGAGTGTACCCCCGCTCCCCCCCCACTGCCTCTCCTACCTACCCCTCCCTACGCCACGTGCTGCTGACTCAGGCCTACCTCGCTTAAGATTCGGTTTCTCAAAGAACGAACAGCCCAGACCTGCCTCAGTGGAGAGAGATCAGAGCCGTCAGCTCTCCTGCATCGGGCTCCCTTTCAGCAGCCCGTTTCCCCAGCACTGCAACCTCCCGGGCATGCACAATGGAAAGAGCGGAGCTTTGGGTCAGAGAGGCTTAGATTCTTATGCCGGCTTGACCAGCAATTAGTTCCATAATTTGGGGCAAGGCACTTCCCCTTACTGAACCTCAATTTCCTCACCTGCAGAATGAGGTAAATCACAGCGATTCATGGGTTACTGTGAGCATCAAGTATGAAGCCACCAGCACAACGCGCGGCCGTCAGGAGGCCCTTGAGAAAGAGCGGGTTCCTTCCTCCAGCCATTTCTGACCCACAGCCCCATCAGTTACTGAGTTTGGCCAACCCCCACTTGGCTCCCTCCCCCACTCCCCTTTTTTCATTTCTTTGTTTCTTATGGTCCTTGTCAGCAGAGCTCCAGGAACCCCTCTTACCAATCCTACACAAGAAAGCCCTTGTGAGGTGCATTTGCCTGGCAGCTGATGTGTGCAGGCACCGTGCGGGGTGCTCTGAGCAGGCGACACTCCTTAAGGACTGCTTGACAGAAATGTATAGCTTTTCCCACAGACTCTGCTCCCATTTCCCGCCCAATATCCCCAGTGCTCTGCCACTCCACAGAGGTGCAGAAGGAAGAAAGTGGAATCTGGCGGCAGACTTGGCCCAGTGGTTAGGGCGTCCATCTACCACATGGGAGGTCCACGGTTCAAACCTTGGGCCTCCTTGACCCATGTACAACTGGCCATGCGCAGTGCTGATGCACGCAAGGAGTGCCCTGTCATGCAGGGTTATCCCCCATGTAGGGGAGCCCCATGTGCAAGGAGTGCACCCCGTAAGGAGAGCCGCCCAGCATGAAAGAAAGTGTAGCCTGCCCAGGAATGGCGCTGCACACATGGAGAGGTGACACAAGATGACTCAACAAAAAGAAACACAGATTCCCGTGCCGCTGACAACAACAGAAGCAGACGAAGAAGACACAGCAAATACGACACAGAGAACAGACAACTGGGGTTGGGGGGGGGGAAGGGGAGAGAAATAAATAAATAAATAAATCTTTTTTTTAAAAAAAAGGAAGGTGGTATCTCTTGGCCAAGTTCCAAGCCATAGTCCCCATATTCATCAAAAGCAAATTGCGTCTAACTGAAAACTACTCCTGACCCCGGCACTTGACCCAGTAGGAAAGCATGTATTTAAAAAAAAAAAAGCAATTACTTAATTTCAGCACTCATCACAAAGATTCCGCGTCAGCAATTCAGTACCATGGATGGCAGCTAACGCCTTTCCCTGAAGAAAGCAGATGGCTATCAGCCAGCTTCCCTCCGAACCACAGTCAGACCGCAGGCAGCTGGTGGCACAGACCTGGCCCACCCTTCTCTTCTCCACCCAAACTCCATGTGCTTTCTTATTAGTTTTATTTGTTTATTATTATTTTTTGCTTTGTTTTGGAGGAGGTTTTGAATCACAGGAGGGACACAGCGGTGGCAGGGGAGGACCGCTGGTGGGGGTGTCGGTGGTGAGGGGTGTGCAGGGAGGGGTACACCTGGGGCACACCTCTGTGGTACATGAATATGCTCAGGTGGCCGTGGGGCATTGTCCTGGTGGGTGGAGACTCACACAATAACCAAAAGAACACTGAGTTTCCACCCAGGGGAGTCTGCCACATTCTTTAACAGGACAGCAAGGAGCCCTAGAGCACATGGGCAGTGCCTAGAGAAGGGCAGACCAATATGCCAGGCCCTTGGTATCAATGATTATGCAATGAAACTTTTCTTTTGAAATTGAAACTTTACTTGGTATTATATTTTTCCTAAGTGTTACCTTCCAAAAATCTCCTTGTTGCTCAAATGTGGCTTCTCTCTACACCAAACTCAGCATATAAACTCACTCCCTTCTCCCTGGTGTGGGGTGTGACTCCCAGGAACGAGTCACCCTGGCACAGAGGTATTATTACCAAGTGCCAACTAGTGATGCACTTAGAAAAAGACCTTGGTCAAAAGGGGGAAATAGTAAATACAAATGAATTTCTATGGTTAAGAGATTTCAAAGTGAGTCAGGACATCATTACAGAGGTTACATTTACACACCTCTCAGCAGGATCTCATTGACTGCCACAGTAGACAGGGCCTCAGACAGCAGAGCTCCCGAGGGCTCTAGACACATCGGGACACGATAAGCAGGGCAGACAGTCTCAGGAACCGGGCACCCGACAGGGGGCCTTACTTTGGAGTATGTGCTTCCCAGGGTAACAGAGTTAGCTCAGTGTAATTCCCCTCCACACGGCTCTTCCGTCCCTTTTATTTGAATATATAGTTAGCACTATACTTACCAAATATATATCCCAGAGACTTAAATTTTCCATCTATTCTTACACCAGTTGAGCCCTGAATCTTAGCAGAGTTGCTACACCTCTTCTCTAGGTCACTGGACTTGCTCAAGACAATTAACAAAAGGATGATGATGGACAATGCACATCCTCAAAAAAACAGAGAGTATCTACAAGTGCAACAAGACAGTTCTATCCCTCTGCCTCACGGGATCTAAGCGTCCTCTCAGTCAGAAGAAGAGTGGGTATCACCATCCCCAAATCCTCAAGATGGAGGAATAAACAAACATAAGGGGAGAATGCAACTATGGACTAAAGTAAACATGATTATTCTAGCAATGAAAGAACTTGTATCAGTGATACAAAGGCAGTGGACACCAGACATTCTGAGGGGAGGGAGGGAGAAGAACAAGTATGACATGGGTATTTTTAGGACATTGGACTTGACCTGCATGACATTGCAATGATGGATACAGGCTATCATAACTTTTGTCAAAACCTATAAAATTATCAGTGCAAAATGTAAACTCTAGCCCGTAGTTAGCAGCAATGCTTCAATATGTGCTCATGCATTGTAACTAATGTACTTACTACACTAATGCAGGATGTTGTTCATGGAGAGTGTAGGGGGAGGAGGGGTATACAGGAATCCTCTATATTTTTGAAGTAACATTTATGTAATACAAAGCTTATTTTTTAAAAAAGATTAAGAAAAACAAAACAGGGAAGTGGACTTGGCCCAGTGGTTAGGTCGTCCGCCTACCACATGGGAGGTCCGTGGTTCAAACCCGTGGCCTCCTTGACCCGTGTGGAGCTGGCCCATGTGTAGTGCTGATGCATGCAAGGAGTGCTGTGCTGGGTAGGGGAGCCCCACGCACAAGGAGTGTGCCCCATAAAGAGAGCCGCCCAGTGGGAAAGAAAGTGCAGCCTGCCCAGGAATGGCGCCACACACATGGAGAGCTGACAGAACAAGATGATGCAACAAAAAGAAACACGGATTCCTGGTGCTGCTGATAAGGATAGAAGTGGTCACAGAAGAACACACGGCACATGGGCACAGAGAGCAGACAACTGTGGGGCAGGGAGGGGAGGGGACAGGGAAAAAAATCTTAAAAAAAAAAGAAAAAGAAAACAAAAAACATCATGAGGCATTCTCACATCAAGGGGAAATACCTCAGGAAATCCCAGCAGTGAACGCTGCTCAGCAATGGGAAGCAGTCTCTAAAGTGCCCTCCCGTCACCACCGTCATCACCACCAGCCGCCATCTACAGGCACCTGCTCTGCATCAGGCAGCACCTAACTCACAGCATCGCTATGAGGGTATCTCTATTTCCCCAGGGAGGAAACTGAGGCCCACCCTCATCTTTTCAGCTATGATCTATATAACGCCTTTGTGGCTCCCTCATAGCAGTAGTTACCCTGCTCTGTTGTGACTTTTGTCCACTCCTTTCCTATCTCCTCCCGACTTAGACTCCTTGGGGACAGAGACTGTGCCCATTGGCCAGTATTTCCCCAGGTGCATCACAGGGCTTGGCTCATGGTTTGCTCACGCATGCATGGATGACTGGATGAAGCGAGAGGCAGGCAGATGGATGGATGGATTGGTAGATGGACGAGTGGGTGGGCGCATTAGTAGGGGGTTCAGGATGACTCTGGAATCTACGTTCCTACCTCTGACCTCTCCACTTCCCTTCATACTTCCATCCCCAAATGCCAATGCAAACTTGACACGTGGCCCCTCTGCTGTCATCTGAAATTAAACCTGTACACCCTGAGCTCCACCCTCACCGATTCCTTCTGATCTTCTTCCCGACAGTGGCTTAGCCATTCCTCCCAGTGTCCCCTCCACGGGTGCTCTGATTCTCTCAGTTCAGCACTGGGTTTTACTGCTTCCTGTGTGTTAATGCAGTCTCAGGGAAAGGAAACGGAGTACAGAAGACAGCCGGGTCCTGGAGCCCTCGAAGGGGTTTACCATCAACAGCAGAGCTGAGGAAGGAACAAAACAACAAGCAAAAAATTAAGACAAGTACAGAGCACAGTAAGTGACTCATTAAGGAAATAAACAGAATGAAGGACGGAACTCAGGGGCCTTGATGGTCAGGGAGGGCTTGTGGGAAGATATAATATTAAACAAGGCCTGAAGGGTGAGAAGAGTCCCGTTGGGAGCTGAAGGAAGAACATTCTCGGCAGAGAGAGAGCAAGTGCAGGGTCCCCCGGGCAGAAAGTGCCTGTGTGCTTCAGAACAGAAAGGGGGCCAGGGACCGCGACCAGCAGAGCGGGCAGAGCGTTCCCTGGGGGAGGGGCTTCTGGCACAGGGTGGAGAGTGTTTTCTTTTTGGCGTATGTCCAAGACGCTTAAATCTTTGGGCTGTCCATGTGCCAGCTGGGCCTTGAATCTCAATAGAGCTGCAACACCTACTCTCCAGTTCATCGCACTCACCCAGGACAGCTAGCAAGGTGGTGATGATGGAGAACGACCATTCCAAAGAACAGAGGGACTCTGCAGCTGCAAGCAAGATCGTCCCATTCAGGGGCCTGTGGGATCAAAGCCTCCCCTGAGTTAGAGGCAGAGAGGGCGTCACAGTACTAGAATCCTCAGGAGTGGGGAAGGAACAAGGGACTAGAGTAGACTCACTCTTATTCTACTACAGACTCCCTGTTATTCCAGCAATGGAAGAACTTTTTTCATTGATATGAAAGCAGTGGCCACTGGAGGTTCTGAAGGGAGGGAAAGGGTAAAATACCTGTAATATGGGGACATGTTCGGGACACTGGAGTTGTCCTGCATGACGTTGCAATGATGGATCAGGCCATTACACATTTTGTCATAACTTACAAAATTGCGTGGGACAGAGTGTAAACTATAATATAAATTAAAATCCCCGGTTGGTGGCAACGCTTTAATAAGTGCTCATCAACTGTAATGAATGGACCACACTAACGGGGGATGTTGGTAATGGGGAAAGTGTGGGAGGGGGAGGGAGGGGGACATATGGACATCCCCTAAGTTTTTTATGTAGCGTGTATGTAATATGAAGTTTTTTTAAAATAAATAAATTTTTAAAGAGCTGTGCTCAGTGCAGTTGGAGAGCAGTGAACCGTGGGGCCTGTGTGAGAGGAGGGGTGGGCAGCCCCCAGCCAGGCCTCGGGGGCCCTGAGCACGGGAAGCAGCGGCCTTTCTTCCCAGAGCAGCGGGAAGCCCTGAGGAGTTTCAAGCAGGGGCACCGCCGGCCCCTCTGGCAGGGAGGCAAGGAGCCCCCTCCCAAAGAGCCAGGAGCAGCGACTCGCACGACTTCAGGGAAGGCAGAAGTCCCGTTCCAGTTAAGCCTTGCAAAGCACATAGAAGGAGAGCTTCCATTTCTTTTTGTAAAGTCACTGTTACACATTGGCCAGCGTGCCAAAAAGGAGCGGCACAGAGGAAACCGCAGTTCAAGCTTACGTGTGAATATCAATGTAAAAAAGTCTTAAAATTGTAAGAAGTAGAATTGAGAGGGACTTTAAGAGAACAATACACCACAACCAAAATAGTATTATACCAAAAGAAGGCAAGAATGGTTTACTATTAATAGCCTATTAATATAATTAACTATGTTGACAGATCAAAGTGGAAAAGACAAGATCATCTTTGAAAAGACTGAAAAGACATTAGATAAGTTCTCCATCTATCCCTGATCTTTAAAAATTTATTAGTAAAATAGGAAGAGATGGATAATTTCTACATAATTTATATAAAGTCAGTGGTGAAATACTGGGAACATTCCTCTTAAAATTAGGAACAAATAAGTCTAGAAGTACAGTAGGAGCAATTGGAGAAGAGAAATAAATGAGAGATATAAAAATAAAGAAGGCCAAACTGTCATTTTTGTGAACCATAAATTCAAGATAATCTATAAACTATTAAAACTAATTAGAGAGTTTAGTATGGTTGTTGAATAGGGGTCAGTATATGCAAAACTTCAGCAATCCTCTTGTTTATCATTATAATTAAAATGCAAATTTTACAATATGTTATTTCAAAGAAGCATATGAAAAGATGTACAACATCACTCACCATTAGGAAAAAGCAAATTAAAACCATGATGAGATAGCACTACACACCTACAATCATGGCTAAAATTAAAAATATGAGAATTGCAAGCAGGGACTGGGGCAGAATCTTGTACACCAATGTTCATAGCAGTATTATTGAGAATAGCCAGGGAAGCGGATGTGGCTCAACTGATAGAGCATCTGCCTACCATATGGGGGGTCCAGGGCTCAATACCCAGGGCCTCCTGACCTGTGTGGAGCTGGCCCATGCGCAGTCCTGATGCGCACAAGGAGTGTCGTGCCACACAGTGATGTCCCCCCACGTAGGGATGCCCCATGCACAGGAGTGTGCCCTGTAGGGAGAGCTACCCCGCATGAAAAAATCACAGCCCGCCCAGGAGTGGCACCGCACACCAAGAACTGATGCAACAAGATGACACAACAAAAAAGAGACGCAGTTTCCTGGTGCCGCCTGATAATGCAAGCAGATGCAGAAGAACAGGTAGTGAATGGACACAGAGAGCAGACAGTGGGGGCGGGGGAAGGAGAGAGAAATAAAATCTTTAAAAAAAAAAAAAAGAAGAAGTGGATGTGGCTCAGCTGATAGAGCATCAGCCTACCATATGGAGTGTCCCCATGACACAGTTTCCAGGTGCTGCATGACAAGAATGCCAGCAGACACAGAAGAACTCATAGCAAGTCGACACAGAGAACAGACAATGGGGGGGGAAGGGGAGATAAATAAATAAAATAAATCTTTAAAAAAATGAAATAAACAAGAACCTGTCCACAGCCATAGAGGAGGTAGCGGCACCGGATTTGAGCTCAGTTCTTTTTTCTTTTAGGAGGTACCTGGGATTGAACCAAGGACCTCATACATGGGAAGCAGGTGCTCAACCACTTGAGCCACATTCGCTCCCCTGAGCTGAGTCCTCGAGTGCAGCAATTCCTGGCTCTTTTCCCTCCTCCTCCCCACTTTTCAACCCCCAGGATGCAAGCCACGGCCAGTCACTAGGGAAGGGCCCTGGAATGCTGCTGGACCCTCTTCTTAAACTCTGCTTTTCTTCCCCTTGGCCCAATTCTGGGCAAATGGAGCATCTCGCTGGGCAGGGGACAGAGGCTCAGGAGAGGAGAGGGCTGCCAGAGCTCCTCCCAGGTGAGAACGTGCTGTGCTGATATCGTGGAGAGCTGCCTTTCCTCTCTGAGCTCAATTTCCCATCCATCAGTCCACAGAGTGGAGGAATAGAGTATGGATTAGAGTGGACTTACTGATACTCTATTCTCAACTATTGTAATTAGTAATGGAAGTAAAGGTAGCATTGAGATGGAGAAAGTGGCCATGGTAGCTGCTGAGGGTGGGGAGTGGGAGGAAGAGATGTGATGTGGGGGCATTTTCGGGACTTGGAGCTTTCCTGGGTGGTGCTGCAGGGACAGTTACTGGACATTGTATGTCCTCCCATGGCCCACTGGGTGGACTGGGGGAGAGTATAAACTATAATGGGGAACATTGACCTTGTGGTGCAGCAGTGCTCAGAGATGTGCTCACCAAGTGCAACGAATGTCTCATGATGATGGAGGAGGTTGTTGTTATGGTAGGAGTGGGGTGAGGGGAGTGGGGGGTATATGGGGACCTCATATGTTTTGAACGTAACATTAAAAAATAAATAAAGACAAAAAATTATAAAAAATAAAATAAACTTCCCATCCATCAAATGAGGGCACTGGGCCACCTCAGAGTTTCACAAGTTTTTCCCTGAGCACTTCCTGCGAGGCATATGTATCAGGGTGAAGTACCCAGACTCAGGAGCCAGGCTGCCGGGGCTTGAATCCTGCTCTGCCCCTCACTGGCAAGTTATTTACCTTCCTGTGCCTCAGTTTCCTCATCTGTAAAGTGGAGATGCTCGTTTTCCTTACCTCACAGGGATGTCATGAGGATTCAAGGCATCAACTACATGTAAAGGGCTTGGCACAGAGTGTGGGACAGTGGGTGCTACAAAGACATTTGCTGTTACTATTTTTACACTTACAGGCAGAAGAGAGAGGACTAATGTCCTGCCCCCCAGGGTCCCAGGAATATAACTTTCAAGTCCAAAATGTATCTGAAAACTTCTCTTCCACTAAGTTTTTGTACAACTTTTATATGGATAGATCCATATTTGCATAATCTAAATCAATCCTTTTAAGCACATATTAATTAACACAAACACTCCAGCAAGATCCCCTCTGTGTCCCTGTGACTCTGGGGTGCAATGGCGTCCCCAGGTATGTCATCCTGCCCAGCTTGGGGAAGACGGAAGTAGATGCTTCCGGGGTCCTCCTGGCGCTGAGGGCTTGAGGTTCTGGGAATCCTCCCCAGCAGGCTCCAGGCAGCTGCTCTGCTGCAGACTGAGGTGACGCCCCCGCGGTAGCACCCAGGCTGTCCACTAGAGACGGCACAGGGATGCGACGGCCGAGGGGCCGCCTGAGCCCCGTGAGCGCTTGGCCTGGCAGTGCAGGCGGAAGCCCTGCTCCAGCTCTTCTTGCACCAGCCACCCATGCCATTATTAGTGTCATTTTTCAGATGAGAAAACTTAAGCCCATAAAGTGAAATGACTTATCCAAGTGGCAAAGTGAAATGACTTATCCAAGTGACAAAGCCACTAGGTGCTTAATCAGCACCTCCGAGCCTACTGGCAGAGTTGCCCTGCAGGCCCTGAGGAGACCGTAACCCCACATTCAAACCGGCTTTACAGCGAGTGTGGGCTTTGGAAGGCAGAATCCAGCAGCCAACCCACCCCAGCCCGGTTCTGAGACGAAGTGGCTTGAGCCAGATGGGCAGGGCGGCCGGCTCCCTGCTGCTTCCCTGGATGATTTTAACTCGAGTTTTCCTTGCCTTTCTACCACATGGTGAGCAGATATAATCTTCTGTGTTTGGAAAACAGAATAATGGGAGTCGGGAGCAGGTGGGAAGGGACTGTGCCCTGGGCTGAGAAGAAACTGCTAAAACCTTTAAATATCCCTAGAACTTTATTTTTTTCATTTGCTTTTGGCTTCCTGCAGTGTTCTGGTGTTTAGATTTGGTTGCCACAAGTGGACTGTTCTTAGCTGCCTAGTTCTTCCCCTCCCTTTTAGTTTTCCCCCTTCCTTTTGCACAAGCCCCAGCATGGAGTCACCAGTTCTTACCTCTCCCAAGCAAAACCCACGCAGGCTGAAGTGCACGCGGATGCCCCAGGCGGCGCTCCCTGGTAAAACCTCAGCGATACTCAATCTCTGCTTAACCTTCCTTCACTCGGGATCAACCCCTGAAGTAACTCTGGCCGGGGCTCCCTTCTAAGGCAGGGCAGGCATCTTTGCTTATGTGTGGAGAAGCATCCTTGCCCCTCCTGTGCAGGACGGGATGGCCCGCGTGTGTGATGAGTGCACTCGGCCACCAGTGGCATTAAATCAATCAGTGCAAAACGAGGACGCCCAGGACCCGGCTATCAAGCCTCCCTCCCCGTGGCGGAGAGCTTGCGGTGGGGTGGGTGAGTTTTCCCTTCGGCTGCTCTTTCCCAGTTTCTCTACAACTCAGCAGGCATTTTGCTGATCTCCTGGGAACCGGCTGGGGGGGCGAGGAGGAAGGCAGCCAGGTGGAGGTTTTGTTTTCCTTGGCTAAGAGTTTCATTCACGTGGCAATGCACTTCTCTGTCAAGATTCTTACTGCTTTTTCAGTAGGAGAGGCAGAGAAGCCGGCTCAGGCTTCCGTGGGCGCTTGGCAGCATTTCTGTGCAGGTGTAACCTGGAGAGTCTAAAGCAAGAATTATTAGAAAGAAACAAGACGATAGTAAAAAATAACCAACAGTGTGTGGCCGTCTTCTGCCGTAATTGCTCTTGTTTCGCACTGTTTTGTGAACCCGGGTCTGTTTGTGTTCTCTGCCTCCTAAACTGAACTCCCCGTAAGGACAGGCCAAACCCCCAACAGCCCCGGCTTGGGTGCGTTGCTGGAATCATAGTTGAAAACGTGATCTGGTTAAAGAGCTCTGCAGGCGTTTGGCAGGATGAAGTAAGCTCCCACGGGACTCCCCACCTCCCTGCTGCACTCCACAGTGGTGCTCTATAGCCCAGGGTAGGTTGGTCTAGTAAGGAGAGAATCCCAGCTGACTTCCACTGGGATGTACACACGCCCTTCCATCTGATCTCGCCCGGCGTTCTCGGGGTTGCGCGCACAGGCCCGGGGTTCACCTGCCCGAGCATTGCGGGAGGCGGGGAGCTGGGGGGTGCGGGGGTGTGGGCGGAGGATGCGGCGGGGAGAGCTGTTACCCCGACGAAGAATCCAGCAAATACACCGCCTTATGCTTCCCGCGCGACACGGCTGGATACCGGGTCAGCACCAGGGCAGATTCTCCGGAGTTCCCGCGTGGAACCTCAGGGCTGCGGACGCGCCGGCGGCGGAGCCGGGAGTCCCCCAAGGCCACCCTCCGCGGAGTCTCCGGCCCGACGACGCTCTGGGGAAGTGGGGGGACTTGGGGTGAGGCTCGCGTGTGGAGGCGAGGAACCCGGGTGCGGGCGATCCGGTTTTATCTGCAGCTCTAGGGGGTCTCTGCGCCGGGCCGCTCCGCAGTCAGCGGGCCTGGGAAGAGGGGCGCTGATTCCCGGGGCGGGGGGACATGTGTGCGTGCGTGCGGGTGTGTGCGTGGGTGACATGCTGGTGCCTCGTGCCCCCCAACGCCGGAATCCCGGGTCCGCGACGACCTTAACGGCCAAGGCTGTGCAGGCCGGGTGGGGTGCGGCTGCTGCGAGCCCTGGCTCCGAGACCTCTCGAGTTCTTACTCCAAACTACCAAGCTCCACCCGCGACCGCCTCCCCCCGGGGACAGGAGCAGGCAGGTGTCACTGTCCTCCGCCGCGCCCCCAACCCTCCCGACTGGCTCGGTCTCCCTGCAGGGCACGCTCGCAAAGTCCGGGCCCGCGCAGGTCCACATCTGGTGGTCCTGAAGGTCGAGAAGGTCCCTGGTCCTTCCGCGCTCGCATCCGAGAAGGCCGGGCTGGGGAATCGGAACCAGGAAACCGTTTCAAGGTTCAGACCCAGTTCTGCCCAGGCCTCGGCCCGAGTCGCGGCGGGATCCCGCGGGCCCACTCTGACTGCGGCCAGTGCTTCCAGGCGGGTCCCTTCCCCAGCCGCCCTGGGCGCAGAACCCCCTAGAAAGGTGGCGGTGAGTTTTCCCTAATCGCTGGCCGCTTGCGGGGTGAACCCCGGCCCCGCGCGGCCCGGCCTGGGAGGACCCCTCTTTCTTCCCTCTTTCTTCCCTCTGCCCGGTTCCTCATCTTTCCACCCTCCTGTGCTTTTCACTAGGAATCTCCCTGTCGGTTTCAATCGCTTTGCGGTTAAAATATAAAAATCCTAACCGACCCCGTCCTACCGCTCGCCATCACCTCGGAATCGGGTTCCCAGTGAGCCCCGAGGCTTTTCTGCGTGTGAACTTGCGTGGCGTGTGCGGGGCCTGGCGACGCCCAAGCCGGCGAGCTGCCTTCAGTGTTTGCGTGGACGGGCTGGCTTCCCGCGGTCCCCGTCACCAGGTCCCGCCAGGCGGGTAACGGTGGAGCGTCACGGCGTGTGACTTCGGGCACCTGTCCCACCGGGAGTCTGGCCGCTCCTGTCCCCGCCCCACCCCGCGCCCTGCTTGAGAAGGAGAGGGCGGGCGCCCCGGAGGGTCGTTTCCTTGAAGCTCCAGAAGGCCAGCCCGCGTTGGAGAGAAAGGCTGCGCGTCTTCCCGGCTCCCCTCGGGCGGGCGGCTGCCGGGACCCGACCCCCGGCGCCCCGCCGCGCTGACCCCGGGGTCCTAGCGGAGGGAGAGACGCCCGCGCGGTGGAGTCACGTCGCTGCTTGGCACCATTGGCTCATGCTGGAACACGCAGCGGCTAGTGCTCACCTCCGGCCGCGGGTCGGGGCGGCTGCGGGCGTGACCTGGAGAGGGCGGGCGGGTGCTGGGAGCGCGGGGCGCGGGGCGGATCCTCCTTCCTCTGCATCGCCAGGCCTCCCCAGCCCCGAGGCCGCCACGCCCCTCCTCCAGGCCGCCCTCCTGGGTTCGGCAGCTTTGGGCTGGTTGGGGGGACGGGGGGGACTGTTAATAACATGACGTCAGCCGCGGCTTGGTAACCCAGAGTAAGGGGCGCCTGCCAGGCCCGGGCTATAAAAGGGGTGATGCCCCGCGCTCTGAGCCGCAGCCGCACGCAGCCAGGGCGCGCAGCACCGCGCTCTTCCCGCGCCGCCGCGGGAGCGCACCAGGTGGGCAGCACGGGCCGTGCCTCCTCGGCGACCGCCGGCGGGACAGACAGCCGCCCGCCCCGCGCTCCCGCCCCGCGCGCCCGCGGAGCCCCGCCGCCCCCAGCGGAGCCGCAGGTGAGCGCCCGCAGCCAGCGCCGAGAGCCCGGCGCGCCCCTGCCTCCGCGTCCCCTGGGAACCTGTGCCCACCCCGCCGCCCACCCCTGCCCCGCGCCCCAGCCTCGGCTTGGGAAGACGCTGGCGGGACTTTTCCCAGCCACGGCCGCTTCTCGGAGCTTCCGAAAGTTTCTGGAAAAGTGACAGAACTTTCTATTTGGACTTGAGGGGCGAGAGGTTCCTGGCGACGCGGAGGGCGCGCGCCCGCGCCGCAGCCGACCTCGGGGCGCCGCAGCCGACCTCGGGGCGCCGCGGCTCTCGGGCCTCGGGGTTCACCTCCCCGGCTGGCTGCTGGCGAGGGCAGGTGGGTGCGCGGGGGAGCCGAGGCTCCTCGGGTCCCCGGCGGCTCCATCCCTCGCTGCGTGCCGGGCCCCGCCGCTGCGGGCTGACCCTTTCCGGGCTCGGGAGACGCGCGCGGGCGCCAGGGCTTCGCGGGAGCGCGTCCGCAGGCACCGAGCGGATGAACGGGAAGGGCGAGCCGGCCGGGCCCGGGCGCAGCCGCTGGGGGTGGCCCTGAGCACCCCGGGGCGCTGGGTGGCAGGACCGCGCGGGGAGCGGGAAGGCAGAGTTAGTCGGGATGCGTTAGGAGGTGGCGCGCGCCCGTGTCGCTGTCCGGGGAGGAAGGCGGAGCGGGCTCCCGGGACAGGCTCGGGTCGGGCTCCCTGGGCCTGGGACTTCCTGTCCCAAGTCTCTCGCTCGCGCTTCCCTCGTACCGGTGCCCTCGCTCTGGGTTTTCCTCTGGGGTCCGCGTATTTCTCGGCCGTGTTCCCATGGAGCCCACCGCGGGGAAGCGACTGTGTGGGGCCGGCTGTTCAGATAATTGAGGGAAAGGCTTTATGGTCCAGTGGCCACGACCCTGCCAGCTTGTACTGCATTTGCTGTCCTCGAAGCCCCATATCTCCAGCTGGGAAAGGTGGGTAGTAACACTCTGCCGCCCCCTCTGCCTGTCGCCAGTACATGTGCTGTTGGACGATAGCCACTCAGGTCCTTTCTACCTGAAGATGCTCAGGTTCCAGAGGGGTGTCAGGGAAGGAAAGGGGGCCGGTGAGGGGACTAGAACTGGGGGTCTCTATCTGCTGGCACTGGCCAGTCTCAGGCAGGGGGGAAAGGGGACGTCTCTGTAGGGCATCTCTTCCCTTCTCCCTTTCCTTCCACTTGACTGGTTCCGCACCCATCTGCTCCTTCTCTCCTTCCCTGCCTCTCTCCATTTCCATCCCCCATCTACTCAATTCCCTCCCCCTTAACCGGTTTCTTTTACCTAATTTCATTGCCTAAATCACATATGCTTCCTTACAAATAAAGAAGTGCTAAATCCCTGATGGAAACAGAGAAACAAAGCATAACTGAGAGCTAGAAAATCTGGGTATTGTCCCAACGCAGCATATTTCAGTGTGGGAGAAAGGCACCTCACCTGTTTGGGGCTTCTGTCTCCCCAACTTGAAATGAAGGAGAAATTGGAATTACTGTCTCCCTTGTTTTGCATTTATCACTTATTGTGGAGTAATGCTACTCCTTAAAGGCTCTTACTTTGATGCTGTCCTAGACCGAGGGGGGCTGAGGGGGTAGGGGGTATCTGGGGGGCTTGCACTTGTTACCTGGATGGTTTCAGAGACAGCATGGAAGGTGGCACAGGCCCCCAGCGGCACAAGATACAGCCAGGGCCAAGTGCGGCTGAGGGAGCCTTCGACCCTTCCCGTCATGACTCTGCCCTCCCCCCTCCCTCGCAGCCTCTGTTAAGCTCCCTGGCTGTCCATGGTCCTTTAGTGCTGCCCAAGTCTCCCCTGTGGTGGGCACAGGTGACGAGGATGTGGCCCCTCACCTACCTGGCCAGGGGCTCTGTTCCCTGGTTGCCTCCTTGGTGGATCCTCACCATGTCGGTCCCTGTTATGGGTGAAAGGAAAGACTGTAGTTAGCCGGTCAGCCTGGGCTGGCCACTCACCAGCTTTACGGCCTCAGGCCTCAGTTTTCGCATCTGGCCTAGGATCTGACCTAGACGACTGTAGGATAGACACCGGGATTCCTTCCTTTTACAAGGGGCTGAGCTCGCTACAGAGTCACTGGCTTCAAGTGCTGCCTGGGCGGGGGGGCAGGGCAGGGGAGGAAGGACTTAGTGGGGCCACAGCAGAAATTTGTCAAGGGAGAAATGGTTTACTGGGTGAGAA